>NC_143402.1:47189102-47815977 GCF_052110815.1 Crocodylus siamensis | reverse complement strand
GTTACTTAGGCTTCTTACGATTCTGCCTCTCTTTTTCAGCACACAGATTTGGTAAGGTGTCAAAGGAACATTTCCTTTTAGGGTGTTCAGAGCAATTTTTTGAAATGGCCAGTATTAAATCCTCAGAGGCCAAGCAGAGTATAGCTTTCCTCTGCTGGGGGAGAATTGAATAAGCAGTTTTAAGAGAGACAAATTTCTCTTCATGCAGTTAGACATGTTCCTCTTCTGCAGGCTTGGGACCTAAAAAAAGAGCCCACTGCTATATCATCTCTTTTTATTTCCAAACACTGCTTTTTTCAAAGTTTAAACCAAGCTCAAACTGGCTACAGGAATAAAGGACAATAAAAAGTACTTTTTCAGATATGTGAGAATTCAAAAAAGAAATAAGGGTAACATTGGACCTCTGCTGGACCAAATGGGGATCTAACATCCGACACCCAGGAAAAAGCTAATCCCCTTAATGATTACTTTGCATCAGTTTTTCACTAGCCCAAGGGTATCACCTTGCCTGACAGGACACAGGATTACAAGGGTATAGGTGACCACACACCTACATCTGGTGAAGACCTTGTGAGGAAACACCCTGAGAAGTGTCCATAAGTCAGTGGGCCCTGATGAAATGAACCCAAGAGTGCTAAAAGAGTTGTCTGACATCATAGCATGACCAATGGCAAGGATATTTGAGAACTTATGCTACTTGGGAGAAGTTCCTGAAGATTTGAAAAGGGCCAATGTGGTGCTATCAAAGGAAGGAAGGACTTTTGACTTTTTAATTACTTTATTCAGGGAATCAGGTATACAACAATGGTGGCCGCTTACAAAATGAAAACACAAAAAACTTACTACCAAACCAAACCAAACCAACCAGCACATCACACCGTGACAGACACCTTCGCTACATTTCATGTTGTGTCTTACATGCTAATTATGTGGTCGGCATGCCATCCACACAGTCATAACTCTAAACATAAACAATTCAGACCCTGCTCCATCCCATCATACACGTAACAAAACCTTCAACTTCCCACACAAAAGAGAGCAAAAAAGCAGCCTGGTGAGCACCCAGGACGCGGCACGAGCTGGAAGTCGTAGTTCGACACTGAGCCAGCCCGGTCGCCCAGACCGGTCATGACATCAGAGCGCATATTTGAGACGGCTGTCCTCCACCTGGCACAGCACTCCCTCCAGGGCCCAGTGTGTCTCAAAGGCGGGCACCGCCCGCCGGAGCACAGCATGCTCAAACTCCAGTGAGAGGTGCACCTGCACCAGGAGGCGGAAAAGCCGCAGGGCATCATCTGAGCCAGTCCCGGCAAGCCGGCTTCGGCAGCTCTTGACAACGGCCAACTTCTCCTGACCCAGTACGAAGTTGGCCAGGCAGACGGGGCCCTTTTCAGCTGCCTGGTACGGGCAGGGGCACACGTAGGTGGTCTCTGAAAAGCTCCAGCCCAGCGCCTGCAGCAGCAGCCGAGGGTGACAAAGAGTGGCTGCAGGCGGGGACAGTCCAGGAAAGCATGAAAGAGGTTCTCCTCAACACCCCCCGGGCAGAAGGGATAGGCTGTTGAGGCGGCTGGGTCCAAGTGGGATGCAAATGTGCCAGTGGCTAGGATGCCGTGCAGCAAGCGCCACTGCAGGTTGCCAGTTTTCTTGGTGGTTGGCAGCTTATACAATGTGCACCACGCCGGGTGGGCTGGTGGGGAATCTGGCGGCCCCAGGCACCATCGCCACGGTGTATCAGGGCAGCCCACCAGCACTTGGGCATGGTGGACATAAACCACCCAGGTATATAGGCTTCTACATGCCAGAAAAGCAAAGGGGCAACTCGTGTCACTGTCTGGAGGCACAGGGAGCGTCAGCAGGGTGCCAGGATTGGCAGCCAGCTCGCCAGCCATGGCCCGAGTGACTGGCAGCGTGGGAAAAACCTCTCTTGGGGCATCTGCAGTGCGGGGGACCTGACCCATCTGGAGATGGTCATCCAGGGTGGCTGCTGCCTCCAATGGGAGGGCAGCCTAGATGTCACACAGGAGATGGCCCATGCTGTGGATGGAGTGCATGTACACCCCCTGAGAGTGTCAGTGCACCCCTTGACTGGCCATGTTACGTGCTTAGGTGATGGGCAAGGGGGCAGGTGGGAGTGCCAGTGTCCCCCCTGCAAGCACTGGCTGATCACTGCAATTGCTGCAGCCACTTCCAGGAGTGGCTGTGGCCACTTCTGGGAGCAGCTGCAGCGATCAGCTGGTGCTTGCTTCCAGAATCAGCCATAGCGCCTCCCAGAAGTGACTGCAGTGATGGGCCACAGCGATTGGCCATTGGGGGAATTACCCACGGGGGACCCCTACCTCCCCCAGTCGGCAGGACTGGTCATGGGGGGGGACGCATTTGGCCCCCCTGACTAAGGCGGTACCAGTTGCCCATGCTTGGATTTCAAACAACCCTTTGATTTGGTCTCCCGTGATGTCCTCATTACACAATTGGGGAACCTTGGCCTCGACAACCTTATGGTCTGATGGCTGGGGAACTGGCTCCACAGTTGGACCCAGAGAGTGATAGTCAATGGAACTGTGTCACTATGGTGCATAGTGACCAGTGGTGCCCCTTAGGGTTCAGTACTCAGACCAGTACTCTTTAACATAGTCATACACAACCTGAATTTGGGTATGAAAAGCAGACTGGCTAAGTTTGTAGATGACACCAGATTATGGGGAAATGCAGTCACACTAGAGGATAGGCTGACTTGGACAGGCTGACTTGGACAGGCTGACAAAGTGGGCGGATGAAAACCTGATGACTTTAAACAAAGAGAAATGCAAGGTGCTCCACCTCAGGAGAAAGAGCCTGCATCATACCTATAGGCTCGGCAGTGCTACATTCACTAGCACCACAACTGAAAGAGACTTGGGGGTCATGATTGACCACAAAATAAATGTAAGCCACCACTGCGATGCCACAGCCAGCAAAGCAAATAAAACTCTGGCTTGCATCTACCAATGCATCTCAAGCAAGACCCCACTTTATCTGGCTTTGGTGAGGCCACAGCTGGAATACGGCATCCAGTTCTGGGCTCCACACTTTAGAAAGGATGTGGGGAAGCTTGAGAGAGTCCAGAGGAAAGCCACATGCATGATCAGAGGTCAAGAGAACAGGCCTTATGAAGAGAAGCTGAGAGGCATGGGACTCTCCAGCTTGGAAAAGCATAGATTCAGGAGGGACTTGGTGGCAGCCTATAAGTGTGGTGTGCATCAGGATCTGGGAAAATGTCTTATCACCAGGGCACCCCAAGGGAAGAAAAGGTCCAATGGTCAAACTGCTGGAAGACCATTTTAGACTGGATATAAGAAAAAACTTCTTTACTGTCTGAGTCTCCAGAGCCTGGAATAGACTCCCCCTGAAAGTGATGCAAGCACCTACTCTGGACACATTTAAGAAGTGTTTGGATGACTATCTTGTTGGTGCCATCTAACCCCAGCTGATTTCCTGCCCCTTGGGCAGAGGCTATCTCACAAGGTCCCTTCCAGCCCTAATGTCTATGAAATCTATGAAACTTCTGGCTGATTGGGAGGGAAAAGTCAAGTTCTCAATGTAAAATTCTCTGCGGTAGAAATGTTTAAATCTATCACCAGATACCCATAAGGTGTTTTTAGTGGCACCCTCAAAAGCTTCTAGAAAGAACTGGGCCTTGACCAGGTAGATCTGCCTTGCCAGGAATACCGCCTGTAGCTTATGCCTGGGATTTTAAAACAGAACAATGTATTTTATGTTCAGGGTAATGGTGTGACTCTTTCTCCCCTGATAGAAAACATTGTGAACTATATACATGATGCTAAAATTTCTGCAATGTATGTACTTGGTAAAACTTTCTCTATTTCACCCCCCTCACAAGTAGAGTCCATAAAATCATCCACCACAACCATATTTACTTTATTCAGAGGAAACAAGAGGTCATTGTTAAGATTGTCCAGCAGTCCCTCCATAAATTTGACAAAAAGATATTTACAAAGAATATCTTCCACCCATTTCCACCCATTTCTCCTCCTGTCTCAAGCTCCACCTCTGTTTACTGTTTGTTTCATTATCATGGAATTGCCTATGCATTTCATTCATTTACATGCCTTTTTGCTAAGAGCACATGTCTAAGAACTTCACCCAATTCTTCGGTCATTTGGCAGACTTCGACCAAAACCTGGAAGCTTCTTCACAAATCACCAGTTAGTAAATATAAAATTTATATCTCAGCATCAAGAATTCATTTTTTCACAAATGGAATTCTAAACTTAAAATCATATACATGCCATAACTCTGAAGAGTCTTCAACCTTTATAAACCCCTCTGCAAAATTAAAAGCCACTACTCCAAAACATGCACTGAATACATGAGACTCCAAGACTGCTGGAGCACACCAATTAACATGCTTCAGCAGGCTTGATTAATCAAGTCTGCTTTTGTGCTGCAGTTACAGTACATCAGAGCAGCATCCCCACACATCTACAGGCATCCATAGATAAGTCTGGAGATATTTTGAGCGCCTCAGCTGAAACAAATACCGTTTTTTTCCAGAAGGGACTTGACACTGACAAGCTCAGTAAAATCTTGTTACACAAGGAATGACACCATGCACTTTCAGATGAATGGATGAGAAGATACCCTTTCCTCGCTTTTGGTGTTACAGGTGGAAGTGGAATTTAAGAAGAAAGAAGAGCAGATAAAGCCTTTAACAAGCTTTGTCCTGCAATCTGAGAACTCTGCTTACCTAGGGTCATAGATTACCTCCCTGCCTCATCAACTTGTACTCCCTGGGTATGTTTACATGTGCATTTAAGTGTGCCTAAATTTAGTGTGCATTAGCTTAATGTGCATTAAGTGGCAGGTGTCTACATTTACAGGTGTTAGAGCACATTAATACTGTGCATGTCAACTGACTTGGGATTAATTTTAGTCCCAAGTCAGTCCACACACAGGGTTAATGTGTTTTAATGCATTTACATGTTCGTTAATGCTCTTCAGCTATTCACACCTAAATTCACCATTTTAATGTGCATTAACTTAGGCTAATGTGTGTTAAAATGACACATGTAGACGCGCTCCCTGATAATCTCTGTGTGAAAAATCTTGAGCAGGCTACATGCAGACCAGACAGAAGCAGCAAGAAAACCATGGAGGTCAAGACTGGCAAGTAGTAGGTTGAGAAGATGGTTGAATCAGAAACACTGCATTAGCTCCCAATGAGGGATAGGATATCATCCTTTAGTAATTGGATTCTACTCTGAAAAAAAATCAATGCACGCAACTAGAAATACAGTACTGAATTCTCTTTAAAATATATTATTTTCTGGTAGGCTTGTATTTGGAATGCTTACACCCACTAATCAAGGACTGGGTATTCTTTAAAATGTATAATTTTATTAAAAGTCTCTGCTATATTGTATTAGGATTTTATTTTGATAGGGCTTAGGTATTATATTTGAGTATTTACAACTGGAGGGCTGGGAATTCTTATAAGTACATTATTATTATTTGAAATAAAATATTTCCCCAAGAACTTTTGCTATCTTCTATTAGGCTTCTAGTGGGGTATGCATAGGTATTCCATTTTGAATGCTTATAGCTTTTAGCTGAAAATTAAGGACTGGATATTCTTTTAATTATGATTACAATTCCCTTATGTTCCATTAGGCTTAGATTTATATAATACCTAGCTATTATATTTTGAATACTTACAATCAGTCCTAATGTTTGCCTCAAATCCAGTTTTGTTAAGTCCCATGCTCTAGCTCCTAGGCCTGGAACTATGGAAGTGGATGACAAGAGCTTTGCTAAATCCTGCAGACATCCTGAGTTGCCTTCCTTGTTGCTATATTTTTGGGAGTTGTCTGTAAAAGAGACCAGCAAGGTCTTATCTACTGCAGAGAAAGTCTTGGTATTGCTGCCTCTAAGGAAGTATTAATTCCTACTGCAATGCATTTTGAATGAACATTGTAATGTGGAAGGTTCTGGGCTGACACTACAAGGATTCTGGCCCAGCTTGCCACTGGGCCTCCACCTTCTCATCCTTCTTTCCAGGATCTCTGTGTTCTGCTCCCTCACAGTTCTCACCTGCCACAACTCGATGTTCTGGTTCATAGGAAGACTTCCCTAGGGGCTGACATGGGGTTTGGGATAGGTCTCTGTCTGAACTCAGGTACTTCCAGGTCATGGCTCACTTTTACTCTGGCTGGATTCTGAGGCCCTGGGTCCACTGCACCAGGACCCTAGGTTCTTGGGCCTTAGGTCTAGCTCAGCCCTCTGCAAGGTCTGAGCCATCTGGCCCCTAGGTATACCACATTTGTGCGCATAGGGTTTAGATTCAAGCTGGTCTTGTGGCTTGATACCCAGTTATGTGACACACAACAGTCATCCTTGTTGTAAGATATTTGGGCTACTGCCCACACACAGTACCCCAGGAGTGCTATAAACCAAGCATTTCTGCTGCACCCCAGCAACCTCTAACCCACCCCTTGAAGCCACATCTGTCCTCCAGTTCCAGCGTAAGATGAAATATGAGCATCCACTTCTAACCACCAAGCTTGCCAAACACAAGCTCCACTATTGGGTTTAAGTCTCATAGTTTCATAGTTTCTAGGGTCGGAAGGGACCTGAGTAGATCATGTAGTCCGACCCTTTGCCATGGCAGGAAAGAGTACTGGGGTCAAACGACCCCAGCAAGGTGTTCATCTAGCCTCTTCTTAAAAACCCCCAGGGTAGGAGCCTGCACCACTTCTCTTGGAAGTTGGTTCCAGATCCTAGCCGCCCTGACCGTGAAGTAGCGCCTCCTGATATCCAGCCTAAATCCACCCTCTGCTAGCTTGTGACCATTATTCCTGGTCACTCCTGGGGCTCAGGGGAACAGTGACTCCCCCAGTGCCTGCTGGTCCCCCCTGACTAGTTTATAATGGGCCACAAGATCCCCCCTCAGCCTTCTCTTTTGGAGGCTGAACAGGTTCAGGTCCCTCAGCCTCTCCTCATAGGGCCTGCCCTGCTGTCTCCTGATCATGCGAGTGGCCCTCCTCTGGACCCTCTCCATGCTGTCGACATCCCTCTTGAAGTGTGGCGCTCAGAACTGGACACAGTACTCCAGCTGCGGCCTGACCGGTGCTGCATAGAGGGGGAGGATCACCTCCTTGGACCTGGTTGAGATGCATCTGTGCATGCATGACAAGATACGGTTGGCCTTCCTAACTGCCTCCCCACACTGCCGGCCCATGTTCATCTTGGAATCAATGATGACTCCAAGATCCTTTTCCGCCTCCGTGCTGACAAGAGGGGAGTTCCCCAACCTGTAGGTATGGTGCCGGTTGTTCCTCCCGAGGTGCATCACTTTGCACTTGTTTGTGTTGAATCCCATCCTATTCTCATCCGCCCACCCCTGTAACCTGTCTAGATCCAATTGTAGTCTGTTCCTTCCTTCTAGCATGCCCACATCCCCCCACATCTTAGTGTCATCAGCAAATTTGAACAGGGTGCTTTTTAGCCCCTCATCCAAATCGCTGATGAAGATATTGAACAGCGCGGGCCTGAGGATCGAGCCCCGCGGAACCCCACTGCCCACGTCCTTCCAGGTTGAGAAGGACCCATCTACTACCACCGTCTGGTGACCCATTTGTCTGTGTGGGTATCGACACCGGAGTCCCCAGTTTCTTGATGAGAATGGGGTGAGAGACAGTGTCGAAAGCCTTCCGGAAGTCCAAGAAGACTATGTCCACTGCTACCCCTGCATCTAATGATTTGGTGATCTGATCGTAAAAAGCCACCAGGTTGGTCTGACAGGACCTGTCACTGATGAACCCATGTTGGTTGCCCCTGAGCATGCAGTCCCCAGCTGGCCCCTTGTGGATGTGTGCCAGAATAATTTTCTCAAACAGCTTGCCTAGGATTGAGGTAAGACTAACTGGCCTATAATTTTCCGGGTCCTCCTTTTTCCCCTTTTTGAAGATGGGAACCCCGTTGTCCCTCTTCCAGTCCTCCGGCACCTCACCAGAGCACCCCGAGTGCTCATAAAGCCATGCCAGGGGTCCTGCAATGACCTCGGCCAATTCCTTTAGAAGTCTAGGGTGGAGATCGTCTGGACCAGCTGACTTGAACACGTCCAGCCCCTCCAGAAGTTCCCTAACTAGTTCCTCACTAACCCTTGGCCCAAGTGTGCCTCCCCTGGGGCCCAAGTGGGGCCCAGCAGGGAGGTGACTGTTCTGGTCTCTACTTAGGAAGACGGAAGCAAAGAAATCGTTAAACATGTTAGCTTTGTCGTCTGGTGTGACGACCAAATTTCCCAACGTGTCCTGCAGGCCCCCACATTACCCGGAACCTTCTTTTTACCCCCTATGTATTTAAAGAAGGACTTCTTATTGTCCTTAATCTGGGAAGCTAGCCCTAATTCCATCTCTTCCATGGCCTTCCTGACTGCCCCCCTACATCTCCAAGCGACTGAAGTATAGTCATCTCTGGTGATGTCCCCTTCTTTCCATTGGGTGTATGCCACCCTTTTGGCAAGGAGACATTCCTGGATGGTCTTGGTGAGCCATGGAGGCTTGTGTGCCCTCCTGCTCCCTTTGATCCTCGTTGGGACTACCTTCCTTTGGGCTTGGAGGATCGTCTCCGTAAGGAGCGACCACTCTTCTTGGACACCTGGCTCCCCTCCCCTCTGGGACCTCAGTGCTTCCCCAACTATCCTCGTTAGCTCATTAAAGCCCACCCTCCTGAAATCTAGGGCTGCTGCCTTAGTGCAGGCCTTTGCCACCTTGCGCTGGATGGTGAATTCAGCAGGCGATGATCACTGTCACCCAGGTGGTCAAGCACCCGCAGCCCCCTCACCAGGTCATCACCCGTGGCCAGCACTAGGTCCAACCAGGCGTCTCCCCTGGTGGGGCTGTGCACCTCCTGGGTTAGATGGAGGTCCTGCACTCTAAGAACCTACGTGAGCAGTGAGACCTACACCATAGGATAGCATAAATACAAAAGGTGCAAAGTACTTATCTAACATCACTTGCAACATAGGCTCTCTTTTGCCCTTCTGTGGTATACAAGCCTTGCCTCCAGTGTACCTGGACTAACTCTCCCCTGGATCTCTGCCTCAGTTAGACCAGACTCCCTCTTCTGGGCTAAGTCATGGACTTCTGAGCCTCTCCCTGGGTCACCAATCACTACCTACACCTGTGGTGGGTGGCAATCTTATTTAGATCCTTTTTATCATTAAGTCTATTCAAAGGGGTTGGACTGACTTGTAGGCCCTAGGCACCCTTCTTTTCCTCAGTAATGGGGCAGGAGTAGCTACTTAATGAAGCTTTTATTCATAGTATCAGCCAGATGATCAGTCTGGCTAACAACAGGAAAAGTGCAGGGTTAAACACAAATTCAAAACATGTTTCTATTCTACTCTCTTTATACATTAGCAGCACTTACATCAAGCTTGCATCATTGTCCCTACATGATCAACAATTTGGTACTATGCATCTTACAATTTTTTATTTATGAGCTAATTTAACTGCAATATTTCTGGATATCTTCTCAAGTAAATACCAGATTTTGGTGGTACTGTACAATCCCAGAATGTGGGGCAGGGAGGTGGTGGTGCTGGGTCCCAGGGACCAATCCTGGCATGTGGAGTTTGATCCAGCCCACAGACTGGCCCTGTACCACTTCATCAGACCCACAGGTCCCAAAGGTGAAGTACCACTCTTCTGGATCCATCAGGGCCTGTTCTGTGCTCCTGACATAACGTGTCAGCTCAGCCATGCAAATTTCAGCATCTCATGGGGAACTATCCAGAGCAGATTTCCATATTTCCATTTCCACCTCCATTTTGTTGTGCTTCACTCATTGTTTAGACTCCAAATGAACAGAAATAGGGAACATGTACACACTACAAATTTTGCCCTTTCATGAGATGCAACTGCATGTCTGTTTGCATGAGCAGGATTTCCCAATACTTTAAGTCTTTCTGGTGCATTAAAGTAAAACTCCTAAGACGTAGCTTAGTTTGGCTTGCTGTGAATTAAACTGCCTTGTCTATTAGGCCTGTGTGAATAGGGAGTGGTTAGATTCAGATCTGGATTTGGCCAATTCAGATGCTGGTGATTTTATTCAGAGCTCCAAATCAGTTTTTTGCTTTGATTCAGCTGAATTGTCTCCGAAGCTTCAGAGCTGATTCAGCGCCAATTCAGAGATTCGGCGCTGGAGTGTAATGGGGAATCAATGAAATCTCTATAACTTTGTTATTTTCTGGCTGACTTGGATTAAACTTGAAGGGATGGTAGCCTCCACTGAGAGCACAAAGCCTGCCACACTTGAAGGTGTTAGGTGCAGGGGTTTCTGGGAAACTGAACCTCAAAGTCCTGAAAGCAAAACTCATGTCACATGTGTGTGTTAAGCTACAGTGGGGTGGTAGTTCTTACTGAGGTCACAAAGCCTGCCAAGTTTCAAGGAGATAGGTGCACAGGTTTCTAGGAAGCTGGACCTCATGACATAGGTGACACTCTGTGTGTGTGTGTGTGTGTGTGTATGTGTGTGTGTGTGTTCAGGCACAGGGGGTGAAAACTGAAAGACTGATAGGCCCTTTTGAAGCCACAAAGCCTGCCAGCTGTCAAGGAGATAGGTGCAGAGGGAGTCTGGATTCTGACACCCTGCACCTCTGGCCACTAACAGGCAAAACTCATGACGTGGGTGGATGACACTGTGTGTGTGTTAAGGTGCACCCACACTGATGCTGGGGTCTCTACACAGCATGGTAGTGTTGCCGCAGTGAGGTATCCTCCTCCCCTACATCTTCAGCCCAGTCCACCACTTTTCTTGACAACAGGAAAAATATCTTAGTGACTGACTGAGCACTAGCAGTAGCACCAGCAGCATCTCAGGTAGCCAAACTGTCAGACAGCCCTTCTTTCCTCCAAGTAGGAGCTGCTTCATCTCTCACGTGTCTGTTAAGGTGTGCTCTCACTGTGTAACTCAATGTGTGTGTGTTTGTGTGCGTGTACTTGTGTTCAGGTGTGCCCTTATTGGTGCTGGGGCCTCTGCACAACATGGCAATGTGCCCCAGTGAGGCCTCTTCCTCCCCCACAGCATCAGTCCAGTCCACCACTGTAAATGATGACAGATCAGAATAACTTAGCTGGCTCAACACCAGTAGCATAAGCATCAGTATCAGCATCAAAGGTACCCAAATGGAACTATCACAGAGCCTTTCTTTTTATAAAGGAATTGACAGCAAGAAGTAAAAATGTGTTGTGTTGGATATATGATGTTACTCATGGTGTGTGATGGCTTATCTTATGTTTTTATGTCTTTATGTTTATTATGAAAAAAAAGGAATACTTAAAAAAAATATATCTTAGGAAGCTTTTGGGTTGAAAAACCCTTTGTCAGGCTGAGGAAGCACCTGCAGTTGGTCCTGGATGGAAGGAATAGTAAAGAAGCTTGGCCCACAATGCAGGCAACTAAGCCAGTCAGTGAAAATGGAAATAGAGGCATCACGGGGTGAGGGACAGGCTGGGGTAGGGGGATGTAGTAGCAGTGCAGGTAGAAATGCAGAGGTGCCTGGGGAGTCGGATGCCCGGCAGGTTGCAGTGTGTCAGAATTCCACTGTCTAATCTATACCGAGTCCATGAATTTCTGTACCTACTACCTCGGAGGCTGAAGTGCAGTTCATAGGCCCAGCTCTGAAAAGTGGTTTGTACATTCAAACAAGCACCTAACATCATCACCAGACCTGAAGCCAACTTCCTACAGCTCAAAACACAAAACCTGCCAACTATCTCCAGTACCCCACAAACTGCACACCAGAATCTATCAAAGACAACAAAACCCAACTACCTGTGGGGGCACACTCCTCTCCAAAAAAACACTCTGCCTCCAGTCTCTCAGGCCTGATGCTGAGAGGGAACAAATTACAGTGCAAACCACTTTTCAAAGCCGGACCTATGAACTTCACTTCATCAGCCTCCTAGGTTGCTTCAATTCAGGTTCCAGCTCTAGCTTCTCCTCTGGCAGGGGGAGGCTCAGCTGAGAGATGACACTGAGGTGGAGGAG
Source organism: Crocodylus siamensis (assembly GCF_052110815.1). Lineage (NCBI taxonomy): Eukaryota > Metazoa > Chordata > Crocodylia > Crocodylidae > Crocodylus > Crocodylus siamensis. Next base: position 47,803,929 of record NC_143402.1, on the reverse strand, counting down.
ATAGTGATTTCACTATTGGTGCCTATTTCTGGACTGAGGGGGGGTGCAGGTGCAGGGACATTAGTTGAAGACACTGTTCCCACCCCCTTGCTTTCACTGGCAGCAGAAGTGTCACGGCTGCTTGGGAAGAGAATGCGTCTATGTTTTGGAGGGGAGTGGGGCTTGCAGCTCTAGCTCTCCCCCTACCCTCTCTCCCTCCCCTGCAAGAAGACCTGGCACCTGCCTTTCCAGCCTGCTTCATATTAATCTTTCCTGTGCTGCAAAAGGTGTGTGTGTGTGTGTGTCACTCCTTTTGTGTTGTGTGTTTTATTCCCTCTGGGTTGTGTACATGCACTGGACTCTTCTTTGATTATTAATAACTATATATGGTATCTTCTTCTGTGGTGTTCTATTAATGTGAATATGTGACTACCACTGTACCTCTTGTTCTTCTTCTGTGTTGTATTGTGTACTAAAATGATATATCTCCTTCTTCTAAGACCCTGAGTTCTGCATTAGTCTCATTGTGAATCTGACTTCTGTGTTGTCTTCAGTCTCTATGTAAACTAACGATAATAATATTAATAACTAATAACTACTATATATGATCTGACTCTCTTCTTCTCCTATGAATATCTGATTTTCCTTCTTCTATGCGTGTATATTATAAGTGTGTGTGTGCAACCTGTGTGCCTCCCTGCACAGTGATGGGTCAAGCTGGCAGGGAAAACACTGAGCTTTCTTTTTTCAAAGTTTGCACAATAAATAAATAAATAAATAAAAGAGAACAAATATAAAGTGAAACAAATGAATTGGATAGTATTAAATAAAAAAATTTAAGCTAAGCTAAGCGAAGCGAAATCCTATCCAATCCTTTCCAACTACAAAAAGGAGCAGGCAAGTTGCAACTGCTGACTATGAAGCAAGCCAGGCAGCCTGCACAGTACCTTTCTGATACTGTTCTTCAGACAAAACCAGCTCACAAGAGGCAGAGCAAGCCTGTACACAGAGGCTTTTATGCTGTTTCTGTGCCCCTCCCCCCATACACTGTAACTGGAAAGGCAGCCAGAAAGAAATCACACTCACTGGCCACCTAGACATAGTCTCCCCCCCCCATCTCTCTTCTAAATTTCTGTTTCCCCATACAGACAGGCTCCAAATCTGCAAATTGCTGAATCTTTTCTGAATTGATTGGGAAGCTCTGAATCAATTTGGAAAGCCAAAAGCAGCTAACGATTCAATTTGGATATGCAGGTTTGGCCTCCGAATTGTCCAAATCTTTTCTGAATCTGAATCGCAGTCTGAAGCTTCGCACAGCCCTATTGTCTATGGATTCATTGCCTGCAAACACAAAGGCACTCAAAAACTTGTAATTGCCCTCTTATTCCACCAGGTGACACTGCACTATTTTTGTAGTTCAGCCCTTTGTCCACTAGATGCCGCCTCGGATTGCTGCTGCTTTTTTCATTTTTTTGGCCCCTGGCTGGGTGAGGGTTGCTCATCCCACTGTCCTGCGCTGCCACCCAGCTCCTCTGGTCACACAGCTGCATGCAGGCTGGGCATGGTGTGAGGGGGCCTGGTTGGGGAGGGAGGATCAGGGTCCCCCAACGGGGAGGGGGGCAGCTGTCCTGGGCATGATGTGGGTGGGGCACACAGTAGGATGGGGATCTCAGGATCCCAAGGAATCTTAATGTATCTCTACTCCCATCATTCATTCTTTTTTTATAGAATTAACCTTTAATGCTTTATTCATCCTTTTCTTTCTTTCTTTTTTTTTTTATTATTAAACACACAAGTGATAGTTACATTTGTAGAAATCCAAGCAGAAAAAACATGCTTTATTCACATTTCAACAACTAGCAGCTACAAATATCCATTATTATTATTGATCAAGGCCACCAAGCCACCCTGTTGCAGGACACTCAGCAGACAGGGTACCCCAACTGTATTTGGGCAGACCCTCAGAAAGGCTGAGAGGAGATAGAGGCACCTGGCAGGTGTCAATTGGCAACACTGCCACTCTAGCACTCTACCACTTATCATTACCAGGATTATCATTGTCATTATGATTAGCATTAATATATTTTTTTCCAAACTTGGCTTGATTGTGACAGAGGATGCTTCATGGAAATATTTTCAAAGGTGGAGCTCATTGTCCTTATGAGATACATACAAAAGAGCACAATCATTCTCATTATTAGGCAACAGAGTACCCACCCCCCGGATGCAGACACTGAGCAGGCAGGGGACCCCCAAAACCCTGTTATAATAAGTAATGTTTTCCTGAACCATTGTGGGATAATGCACCATGAGATAACATTCCAACATTATACTTACATAGAAGCGCATGGACTAATGAGTTAGTAATGATTTGTTAGAAAAAATGGAAGAAAATCAGTTTTTAGAGAAAATGGGAAAATTTACAAGTTATGCAAAACCAATTGCCCAACTCACCTTCATATTTAAAAGATTTCATATCTGCTTATTCTTCTTCAAATGTTCAATCTACCCTAGATACTTCAAAAGGCTCATTTTGTTCATTTAAAGAGAGATAGCCATGATTAGAAGGGCGACACAGCATGCTTCCTGGAAATAGATGGGCCTAATTGGGCTCACTACTGTCCTCACCAGACACAAAATAGCACAATCATTATATATCTATAGCTCTCGCTCTCTCTATATATCTATATACAGTAAAAGCTCCAGTAATCAGCATCTTACAAGCCGTTATGCTGGTTTGTAAGCCCCAGATGTAGCAGGAGTAGCAGCGGCTGGGACTGCTCAATTAATCGGCATATTTTGTTATCTGGCATCACCCATTCCCAGAACTTTTACTCTGTGTGTGTGTGTGTGTGTGTGTGCGCGCCTGCCTATCTCAGTATACATACAGATTATTACACACACACACACACACACACACACACACACTCTGCAGGGCACCCACCTCTGACCCACAGAACGAGCAAGTGGAATACCCTATAGGTTGGGGTAGGCACCCCTGCAAGGCAGACACCCAATGGAGGGAGGCAGCACACAGGCAGAGCACAGATGCAGGCCTGGAAATGTGACACACTCTGTACTCTTCACAAACATTTCCAAAATATTATTTCTACTGATTACTCTGATTATTTATATTCAATATTCAATCAATTATATGAAAGAGGGCAGACACTCACACCCCAGATGCAAACACTGAGCATGCAGGTGTGTCCATAATTTGGGCCAAGTGCCCAAGGAAGAAAGGCATTCGCTCACCCAAAGAGCGCTCACAAAAATAGCAGTCAGTACACGACATGCAGATAACTAACATTTATTTAAATGCAAATATTGTTCTATATTGACATTTGCATAACTTAATAGCTTCATCATAACTAGGCTGGAATAGTTATACTATTTTAAATTGAGCAATAAAGGCTTGTTTTTGTAATTTCAAATTAAAAATGTATGGTCAAGTGCTAAATATGTTTGGAATCTGTGATAGTCAGTTTTTCATTGAAGAGAGTCACCAGTATTTTTATGAAGTGTTGTGTTTCATATATTTCATAGACATTAGGGTTGGAAAGGACCTTGGAAGATCATTGAATCCAGCCACCTGCCCCAGGGGCAGGAAGTCAGCTGGGGTCAAAGGATCCCAGCAAAATAAACATCCAAATGTCTCTTGAAGGAGTCCAGAGTAGGTGCTTGCACCACCTCTGGCGGCAGTCTGTTCCAGGCCTTGGGGGCTCAGACAGTAAAGAAGTTCTTCCTTGTGTCCAGCCTGAAATGGTCTTGGAGGAGTTTGTGACCATTTTACCTTGTCATCCCATGGTGTGCTTTGGTGAACAGATGTTCCACTAGATCCTGATGTACACCCCTTATATACTTATAGGCAGCCATCAAGTACCCCCTGAGCCTGCGCTTGTCCAGGCTGAAGAGTCTCACAGCTCTCAGCTTCTCATCATAAGGACTGCTCTCCTGCCCTTTGATCATGTGTGTGGCTCTCCTCAGGACTCTCTCAAATTTTTCCACATCTTTTTTTAAATTGTGAAGCTGAGAATTGGATGCAATACTCCAGCTGTGGCCTCACCAAGGCTGAGTACAGCAGTAGGATGACATCCTGGGATTTGCTAGAGAAGCATCTACAGAGGCAAGCCAGAGTTTTGCTCACTTTGCCAGCTACAACATCACATTGGTGGCTCATATTCATCGTGTGATCAATCATGACACTCAAGTCCCTTTTGGCCATGGTGCTAGCAAGCGTAGCACTGTTAAGCCTATAAGCATGCTGCGGGTTTTTCTTCCCAAAGTGAAGTACCTTGAATTTTTTGGTCTTGAACGCCATCAGGTTTTTATCTGTCCATTTTCTGAGCCTGTTCATGTCAGCCTGGATCACCATCCTGTCCTTGGGTGTGGACGCTTTACCCCAAAGTTTGGTGTCATTAGTGAAGTTGGCCAGTCTACATCTGACACCAAAGTCCACATCATTAATGAAGATGTTGAAAAGTATAGGCCCAAGGACAGAGCCTTGCAGGACCCCACTGACCAAGGTGCACCACGATGATTGACTTCCATCAACTACTACTCTCTGGGTCTGACTTCAGAGCCAGTTCCCCAGCCAGTGGACTGTGATGTAGCTGAGGTTGCAGTTGGCCAATTTTCCTATGAGACAATCATGGAATACCAGATTTAAAGCTTTTTTAAAATCAAGATATATGATGTCAATCTCTTCTCCCAAGTCCAGGTGATATGTCACCTGGTCGTAGATGTGGGTAGGTCTTGCCTGGCCATTCTCAACAAACCTGTGCTGGCTATCCCTCAGGATGATGCCTTCAGCCAGTTTGTCAAGAATGGTCTCTTTAATAATTTTTTCCAAGATCTTCCCTGGGATAGAGGTCAGGCTGATGAGCTTGTAGTTCCCTGGATCTACTTTCCTTCTTTTCTTGAAGAAAGGCACCACATTGGCCTTCTTCCAATCTTTGGGCACTTCATCAGAGTGCCACGAATTCTCAAACATCCATGCCAGTGGGTGAGCTATGATGCTTGCCAACTCCTTAAGTCCCCTGGGGTATAAGCTGTGTGGGCCAGCTGACTTTAAGGTGTCCAGTTTCTCGAGGTGTTCCTTCACATGGTCAACATTGATGAATGTCGGGGATCACCGTCCCCAGTGGACCTAACAGATGCCGCCTGCCACTTGCCTAGGGTGTCATCAGCTATAATTGGCATCTCACACGTGTACGTTTCACCTGCCACGACTTGATATTAATGGAGCTGGTTCAGATGTCTCAGCGTGTAGTCCAATTATGAGTCTCCCCAGCGTCTCGCGAGGTCCCGAGTTTCTGAGGGCTCCGCCACCCCTACACCCTTGCCCTTTCCACTGGGTGGTGGCCAACCTGTTGGTCCGGCCACGTATCCTCAGTTCCTCCCAGCTAATCCACAAAAAAAAGGTCAATCAAAACAAACACAACAACCAAGAAGGCTCCCCTGATCAGTGGAGCTGCTTCGTCTGTCTGCAGCCGCCTTCCAACTCAAGCTTGACCTTCGAGGGGTCAAGCACCCCTTTGATGGCTCTCAGAGAGCCCCCTTGTAGGGCTTAACAAGATTCCTTTTTAACAACTTAAGTTCCCTATGGACTGTGCCCCTATTACAGGGACAACGGTACCCAAAGTCAGTAGTGCCCCTCTGTTAGGGTTATTATGGTACCCTTCTCCCGCCAGGATCAGCCCTCCCGGCCTGTAAACAAACAGTTCTACCCCGGCAGGGGCCAGTAGACTAGGTCCCAAAACCCTGCTGGGGTTTTGCTCTCTGCCAGAGGCTCCCACCAGCGCTCAGCATCGCTTTCAGCGTTCCCTGCAGTGCGCGCCGGCATGCTCCACCTCCACCTCTTCTCTTTCCAGTTCTGCGTTGCTGCCGCTTTCCGGTCCGGCCTCTTCTTTATACCGGCGCGGGAAATATCGGCCCCTCCCTTCCCAGCACACCTGGGTAAGGGGAATTTCTGCCGGGCTCCTTGGGGCTGCGGACCTGGGGCCACTGACGCTCTGCTTAGCCTGGGAGCCTTGGAGCCTGCTGGCTCCTCTCTCTCACAATGAAGGGTAATAATTTTCTTTCACCCTGGCCATCCTGTACCATATTTAGCAGGGCTGATTGTTGGAGCTGGTGAAAAACCGATGCAAAATACCCATTAAGCAGGTTGGCTTTTTCCTGAGTGTCGGTTGTCAGTTGTTCCATCTGGTTCAGCAGAGGTCCAATGTTGCCCTTGCTTTTCCTCCAGCTCCCCACATATCTAAAAAAGGACTTTTTATTGTCCTTGATTGTGTAGCCAGTTGGAGTTCAGTCACAGCCTTGGCTTTCTTAGTTTGCTCCTTACAGGTCTGGACCCATGCAGAATACTCTTCCTTTGAGGTGTATCCAGTCTTCCATCCTTTGTAGGTCTTTCTTTTTAGATGCAGGAGGTACACTAGTTCCCTGCAGAGCCAACGGGGCTGCTGTGCCCTGTTGCTGCCTTTCCTCCGAGATGGGATAGACATTGTTTGAACTTCAGGTATTGCTCCCTTGAGGAGCAACGACTCATCCTGATTTCCCCTCCCCTTCTGGTTATGGTTCCTTACGGCCTCACTGACAAGCCTCCTGAGCTTGTCAAAGTCAGCTTTCCTGAAGTCAAAGACTTCTGCATTGCTGACTGACTTGCCAGCATTATGGTGGATGGTGAAGGTGATCAGCTCATGTTCTCTGTCTCCCAGCTTCCCTTCGACTGTTAGGTCGCTGATTAAGTCATCCCCCATTGCCAGTACCAGGTCAAGCAGTGCTTTGCCTCTCATTGGTCCATAGACTTCTCGAGTCAGATAGAGCTCATCCACACACGAGGAAGCTTTGTGACCATTTGGCTGTGGCTAAGTGGCTCTTTCCATGAAATGTCTGGGTAGTTGAAATCTCCCATGACAACCATGCACCAGGAATGTGCAGCCTCAGCCAGTTCCCTGCTGAATTCCTGGTCAAGCTCTTGAACCTGGGTGGGAGGTTTGTAGTAGACTCCCACCATTGTGTGCCTTGTGCCATGTTCACCACGGATTTTAACCCAGGGAGTCTGCAGTTGTCCACCCTGACTGCCAATGTTGGCTTGCAGGGATGTGTAGCTTTCCTTGACGTAAAGAACTACCCCCCCACACACCTTTTGTCCACATGATCTCTCCTGTACAAGGTATAGTCATCTATACCTGTGGTACAGTCATAGGTGGAGTCCCACCACATCTCTGTTATTCCTATGAGATCACAATCATTCTTGTTTAGCAGGAAGACCAGTTCCTCCTGTTTATTTCCCAAGCTCCTAGCATTGGTGTACAGGCACATAAGTGTCCCATTGGGGGCCCTTGCCTTCCCTATGGATGACTCTGGGGCTGGGGCTGGGGCTGGGGCTGGGGCTGGGGCTGGGCTAGGGTTGGTTTTCCTTGGGTGCCTTATCCTGCTGGTTTTGCAAAAGCTGCCCAGTGGGCTTGCGGTGGCAGTAATGCCCCCATCCCCTGATGGGCTTAGTTTAAAGCCCAGTTGAGCTGATCAGCAAGACTGGCTGAGAAGAGCCTTGTCTCCAGTGCAGTGAGGTGGAGGCTGTTTCTTCCCAGAAGACCACTGCTTCTCTCACCAAAGAGCAGACTGTGATTGTGGAAGCCAAAGCCTTCATGATGACACCAGCACCGCCGCCTTTGGTTGACTATCTTGATCCTCCTCTCCCTCCTCAGCCCATAGACTGAGACCAAGAGGAGTGAGGAAAACACCACCTTTGTCCCCAACCCCTTTAGCTGTTGTATTTTTGTGTGTTTGTTTATGTTTTTGTGTTTTAATACTTTTCATATTACTGACTGTCTTTTCAACAGCACCTGGACACTGCAAGTATTTGGCTGTATTTAAACATACGGGCTAGGAATCCATTTTTCAGTTTCTCTACTTTATGTAAAATCGTGTTTCAGGTTATCTCACTCTATACTCATATTCATATCTTAGGATCCTCCAAAGGTTACAGCAAATAAACTAAAACATTAACTTCCATTAACATCTTCTGTGTTAATGGAAGTTCAGCATGGTTTTTCTGTGAATACCAGTGGGATATCTTGTCCTTACTATTGGTACTATTCTTCATATCCAAACAATAGCAACAGTGGTAGTTCACTTACTCAGACATGCAAGGTAATAACTTCTTATGAGATGCAGCTGTTTACTAGTTGCAAATACTTTCTCACATCTGTGGTTTCAAAATGCACTTTTTTGCTTACATGCTGAAAATATGACTCCCACATTGCATCCAGTCTTTCTCAAAAGAGTTAATAAAGCATTTTTAGTAACTAGATGCATGTACTACCTGAACATTTCTAAGTTTGCAGCATTGCAAACTCTTGTGTTGAATAGACAGGTGCACAGAGGAGGGCTGAGAGGCAGAGCACAGAGTCAGCCCTGGAAGTAGGAAACACACAGCATGCTTCACAGACAGTTCTTACCCTGACCAGATACACAATGATTCTTATTATTAATAAATAATAGTACTTTACTATTAAAAATAAATTTTACTAATTTAAAATTATAGTATTTGACTTGGCCCTGTTCATTTGCTTCCAAATTAACACTCAGCAGGCCATTTCTGTCTGTGTTTAGAAATTATTTACCTCAAGGAGGAGAAGGGGTTAATTTTTTAAAATCACCTATGGTACTCTTTGGCGATAGGTGGCCTTAAACCATAACCAGCATTATCATTATATTTCATTTTTTTATTTATATCATTATTATTATTAAGCAAATGATAATACTTATTTCAGGCAGCCAGGGATATCAATAGTGATAGAGACCTGGCATGCAGACGTTACGAACATTGTCAGTCTTGTGAGGCAGCAAATGTGTACAAGGAATTGTCTGGCATGTCAGCTGTCATTCTCAGGAGTTGTACATGGCTTGTCTGCTTCTTTTCTGCGGTGGTAGTGGGTGGGGTTGTCGGTGGCAGCAGCAAGGTAGCAATCACAGCTGAAACTAGGAAGGAAGGAAAGTTGGGAGGGGGCAATAGACAGAGTGGAGGAAGTTTTATTGGAAAACCAGCAAGAAGGGCCTCCTACCCTGAACTTGTGAACAGTAATCACCGGCTAGCAGAGAGAGGCTCCATGCTGTGCAGTGCTGTAGCATGGGGGATGGGGAGTGGATGACCAGGGTGGGAAATGGGATGGAGCCATAAGTGGCTTGCTGCAGGGTGGGGAGGGGCACAGGGAGGGATGAAGGGTAGCTGCTGCTGCTGCATGCACTCCTGGGTGAGTAAGGTGTGGTGTTTGCCTCCTGGATCTATGTGCTGGGTGAAAGCAGCCTGCCATTGCAGACCTTCTCCTGGGTGCCAAACCTCATTGCTATGTTACTGGTGCTGTGAGTTGCCCTTCACCTTCCTTTATGGCAATCAAATCCACCCACCCTATTTCCTTGAAATTTGCAGTAAACAATGCCCCCCTCCTTCCCCTTATCCTCTCACTTGTCTCTATTTCCATATCTGACACCACCACCCCAAGCCTTCAATGGGGCCCTGCCTAGTGTCAGGTGTCACTTACCAATGCATACAGGTATCAGTTGTGGAGGATGTCATAATGTCCTCTTGTAACTCCCACATCAGAAAGCAGATCTCACCCTGCGCTTGACCACTCCACTGCACTCAGCTTCAGCCTGCACTCAATTCAATTGCTGCATTTGCATTCCTGTGCCCCTGATGTGCAACTCCCCCCGATGGACTGTGTTCTTCTGAATGGAGTGTGCTGCCATCTCTCCTCTGCCTCAGATATCTCTGAACGATACGCATATGCATACCCTGACTGCTGCTTCCACAATTTATAGGCCTTGAGTGGGTCGTGCAAAGGCCACTTTCCCACCCTCGTTTTGGTGGGGGGAAAAATTGGTCCAGAAATGCTGGTGTCATCCTGGCAAAGAGTGCCAAAACCTGGCAACCCACTACCCACCAGAATTCTGCCACTTTTCCTTGCCCCTCCAACAAAACAGGGGACAAGAAAGAGTACCCCCAAAACAGCACCCCTAGAAACCCATGAAAAATGGCAAGACAAACTGCACCAAAAAATTCTGCTTGGTAGGAACTTGTGGTAGCTTTGCAAGCTGCTTCATTGGTGGGGGTATGGGAGGGCAGAGCAGGAGAGAAGGTTTTATGTTTGAAAGACGGCAATTAGTAACTCTCAGGCCGAGCTCCCTGTCTTTGTTCTCCTGGAAGCAAAGTGCATTTCCTTTGCAAACAGTTAATCCTCCCTCCCCCACACACTCCACAGCATGCTTGCACTTGGTCTGAGCCTGTCCTTTTGTATCTGGAGTCCTTGTCATCAAGGACCATGGAGCAGTATTCCTGCTGCTGCAACATGCTCATGGTTTGCTTCTCAGGCCACGCAGAAGCTACTTCTGTCAGTGTGCTCTGCAGCACAATGCCAGTCCCAAATGACAGATAGTTTGGCCCTCATCCTTGGAGAGAATGGGAGACAACAGTCACTGAAAGGAGCAGTTGTGCTCCTTGCCCCAAAACAAGAGTTTTCATCCTTGGCACAATGAAACACACATCTCAAAACCTTGATCTTTCTCCAGCAGTGGGTCCCGCCCCGGTTGTACCCTTGAGTCTTCATTTGTTTTGCTATGGCAGCATACATGGGCTTATTCCTTCTGTGTTCATGCTGGTCTATGATCCAATGGAACCCACTGCTTCAATACCAACTGTTTTGATGCTCCTTACAATAAAGCCTCATTTCACCCTGTTTCTCTGTGCCCAGCTCCGTAATTGTGAAGGACTGCAAAAATGCCTGCTCCTCAGACCCGGGGGAAGGGGGGGAGGAGGAATGGGTGGGAAAAAGAATCCCAAGCATAGGCTCAGACCAAGTGCAATGGGTGCTGTGGAGTGTGTGGGGGAGGGAGGATTAACTGCTTACAAAGAAAATGTCCTTTGCTTCCAGGAGAACAAAGAGAGAGAGGTTGGCTTGAGAAGTTGCTAGTTGCCCTCTTTCAAATGTAAAACCTTCTCTCCTGCTCTGCCCTCCCATTCCCACATAAATGAAGCAGCTTTCAAAGCTACCACAAGTTGCTCCCCAAGCAGAAGTCTTTTGGCACAGTTTGCCCTGCCATTTTTTGTGGGTTTCTGGGGATGCTCTTTTGGGGGGTACTCTTTCTTGTCCCCTGTTTTGTCGGGGGGGGGGCAAGGAAAAGCGGCAGAATTCTGGTGGGTTGTGGGTTGCCAGGGTTTTGGCACTCTTTGCCAGGATGGTGCCAGCATTTTTGGACCAACTGTTTCTTGCTCCAACCAAATGATGATTAAGTTCTTCAGTTTTTCCTGGATCCAGTTGGGGCCACTGTTGATGGATGTATCAGCCTTCTGCTCCATTGCCTGTATACTGCTGGGCTTGTTTTTCTGAGACATCAGGAAGTTGTGTGAGGCCAACAGCAACTGATTCATTGAAGGGTTCTGGCAAAATTTTGAGGTCTGTCACATACACATGCCTTGAATGAGCAGTTTGGAAAATTCCATGTACTCATAATTGTGAGGTATCAACTGCACCTCAGAACCAGCAATGTGATGAAGCACCCCATTTATCAACAAAGACACAGTGTGGTGCAAATAGGGCCCCATTGTCTGTTCAGATAACGGGTTAATGTCCCATAAAGTTCCCAAAATCGATCACACCTGCATGTCTCTGTGCCTGTCTTCCCCTAGCCTCACGATCTGACAGAATCAGGGCCAAGTAAACACCCCTTTCAAAGGTGTTATTATGGTAGCTATTGAGACAGTCTTGTCCATCACACACCCATGTTTCTATGGTGGAAGGGTATTTTGTGGGGAGAACTCCCTTGAAAGACTTTTTTTTGTACTGAGCAAGATGCCTCATGTCCATCCTGTAGAATTTCACCTTCAAATTACAAATAGAAAAAAAAGTCCCCCTCACTTTTTCCACATCACAAGTTTAAATATTTTAAGCATACCTCTTCCATAGTAAGAAAGAAGTGTTTCTATCAAAGGTTCTCAGAAAACGAAACGCAGATATGGTGGGGACATTCTGATTGTTCATACTGCAATCCCGTGGCAAAGCTGCACGCCTAAAAGAACACTGCTGAAGTACATAAGTAGTGTTAATTTCTTTGGCCAACTGACCATATTACCTTGCTTCACCATAGGAAAATTTTCCTTTTTTATGGCAAATATACCTAACATAATAGACATGCTTCCTCAAGTATTAAATATAAATCAGCAGATGATGCTTCTAAAACTAGAATATAAGGTTCTTTCACAATGGTCAATATGTGATAGAAGACAGCTGTGGCTTTGCAAGCAATTGCTTCTTAAGCTGGCAGAGCCAAGTTTGTTCTTCCTACAACTGCAGAAGCAGGACTGTCTTTGTGGTCCTTACAAATGTATTCATGCAAATGCATTCACTTGATACTGGCTCATTTGGACATATTTGTAAACATAAGCATACTGTACTGAAGCTTCTCAAGGCTTTGTCTGGTCTGTTATTAACACAAGAGAAATATGGCAGAATTGTCTCTCTCTGGTTGCAGCATTAAAACTTTTTGGACACCTAGCTTGATGGTAGTTGTCTTTACCAAAGACTTGATCCATCAGAACTTTTAGAGGTGCAGCTAATGATGGCAGTGTATGAATTCATACTGCTTCTCAACACTTGCAATGCAGAGATAACTGCATATAGATATGCCTCATGAAAAAAAGGCACTTAGATATGTGGTGGAATGGGATATCCAAAGGCGCACACAGAAGTTGAAGCTAACATGGCTCTGTGAATGAACCTCAGGAGCAGCAACTGCACTGTCCAGGCGCACAAGAGCAGCTTGGACTGGTAGGAGTGAATTGTGCTGACCACTTGGAACAATTAGCAGTGGCTGGAGATGTTCTGAATGACCAGGCAGATGTTTAAGCATATTGCCTCAATGCTGGGGCCACAAATTATGAGGCAGGACACTGGCATGTGTCAGGCCATCGCACTGTACAAGAGGGTGGCCATGGCCATCATGAAACTGGCCACCCTGTCCAGCTTCCACTATATCATGAATCAGTTTGGTGTGGCTCCCTGTACAGCTGGGCTGGCAACTTGCAAGTTATGCCAGCTAGTGCAGGATGTTGTGGCAAACAACATTATTTGCCCTGGGACTCCTCAAGAAAACATAGATGGCTTCAATGCCATGGGGTTCCCTAACTCTGTGGGGGCTTTCCCAGTGCAATCCCCTTCTGTGGGCAGAAGGGCGGCCATTCACCAACAGGAAAGGATTTGCCTCAGTGATCCTGAAAGCCATGGTGGATCAATGGGGCTGCACGTGTTCAGGAACTCTCCAGTACCTGGCTTGATGGAGAAAGGACACTATGGATCCAGAGTCCCCAAGACAGTGATCCATGGTTTTGCCATTCCTTGGCTTATAATAGCAGATGCTGCTTACCTTCTCAAGCCCTGGCTCCTGAAGCCTTAGGAGGGCACATTACAGACCAGCACAAGATTGCTTTCAAGTACCATCTCAGCAAATGCAGGACAGCTGATGAATGCACCTTCGGCTGACTGAAAATACGGTGGAGGGTGATTAACTTTAGGCTTGAGCTGGAGCCAGAAAACCTCATGGCCTTTATAGTGGCAGCCTGCATGCTGTACAGTATCTGTGAGACCTGGGGAGAGGTTTTCAACCCATCATGGGCTGACAAAGCATAAGAGGCAGTGGCAGCATGGCCAGACAGTGACGTAGGTGGGAAGCAACACATGGCACAAGGTAATATCAACACAGAGAAGCTGGTTGGGTGGTTCTTGCATGAGATAGCCTGGCAGCATATATTATGGATGCTACCAACAACTAGCAGTGGTTGTTCCTTATTAAAATATTTTTTTGCCTATTTACAACAGAAACCATCTGTGCCTGTCTGCAGGGGTGGGCAGGGATGGGGGTACGGGGGATGGAGGGTTAGCAAGTCATGGGGAGTAGCTGCCTGGACTGGGGTGGAGGGTTATTGTTTGCAGGCTGGCATTAGTCTGATAGGGGATGGGGTATGGCTCATTACCCCACCCTGCCTAGCCACCTTGAATTATGTCTTGCAAAGGGTTAATTAAACCTATCATTGACTGGGTTGGGGAGTGGGACAGAGAGTAAGTGGTATGATCAGCCTGCAGAAGTCCTCTATCTTTTTATATATCTGGGGGAGGGGAAGAGGGTTTGCTTGCCTAGGGTGTTGGGAGGACCAAAATCCCCCTACAGGTGCCTGCTGTATCCAGCCACTTCTTGCCCATTTTCTATATCCAACTGCAAAGAATGTTTCTTGGAGTAAAGAAAAGGTCTCCATTTACTACCCCATAATTGTTTATTGAGGTGCTGACATGCTGACATGCATCTACACATGGAAAGATTAGGCGGAGATATGGGGGGGAGAGTGCAGTCCATATTTACCCCAACATTTCACAAAGCCATATGCCATGCAAAGCACACAAAGTTGGTGTGCCACAGGTATTCACAGCATTACTGGGCAGCCCATCAGGGGTCCCCACAGAAACTGTTCCAAGCCAGGACAGCTGGGGAATGCTGGTAAATGTAGTCCTAAAACATGGAAAACTAACAACTGTCAGATGGAACTGTGATTTTGCACACACACTCCCCCTCCACACTGTACTGTTACTACACTGCTAAGTTTTGTAATAAGCATTCATGGCACACATCTGTTTTAGCAACACCCCCCAACACCCCCCCACTCCACCACCACCACCACCATCACCATCAGCTACAATTGCCAAAGGTGATGTGGAGGAGGAGGAGGAGCTGTGAAAGCACCCACCGCTCTCACCACATAGAAATGTATATTTCTGATATGATATATATCTAGTTAAGAAAATCCTTATATACTTTTATATTACTTTCTAACATGAGCGGGGTAAGGGAATGATGCACACTGCTTGGCATCGGGATCCCCGCCAATGGGTTGTTTGCTGGACACCAGATGGAGACTAGGGAGGTGCAAGTGGCAAGGATTTGTGGTGACTGTGGGCAGGGGTGGGGCTTAGAATGATGCTCCCGGTGGTAGGTGGAGACTGTGGGAGGGTATTAGTAATACTAGGGTATGACTTACTGGTTTACTGGTGAACATGCACCTCCTGCTGTAATTCAGTAGGAAAGACAGCACCAGGGTTTGCTGGCATTTGGCTCCCCCGATGGAATTTACAGGGAATTAAAGACCAGGCTTCATTTGTTTGAAAGCCCTGTGTGTGCAAACACAAATGCAATGTGCCAAAATAAACAGGTTTAAAATTTATAATCCTCTTTAAATTAATTAGTATTAAATGCCGTGCCATGTGCATACACCCTAGATGATTATCCATTAACATTCCATACTGCATGCCACAAGGGCCAGTTTGGTGCTTTGGCCTTGTTGAAGAAGTGATCTCTCCTTTAGCATTGTGTTCTTTCCCTTAGCTTTAACTGGCCTCTGTGTCCAGACTAATTCTGTGAAGGTCATTGTGGGAGTCTCCCTCCATAGACTGGTTTGACTAAAACATATAAACCCAAGTGAGCAAGAGCCTTCTGGACCATGTCGCACTTATCCAAGATAGCAAGATGCCCTGAGTCCTCTTGCATACCCCAACACAGTCTGTGGCAGTAATATCTCACAGTAAGCTTGCCCTCAGTCAAAGCCCTTGTGTTTTACAATACCATAATCTCAGGTTGCTTTTGTGGTTTCTTGCTTCTCCCCAGTAATAGAATATAGCTGTATAGAACAGTGATGAACCCACTCGCCAGCCAGCCTTGACCTGCCTCCTGATGGTTATTCTTAGGAACTTAGATATTCATTTGATGATGTTCCTGCTCCCACTGCTACATATGGCTTGCCAATGCAGGGCTGTCTTGAAAAGGAATGAGGAAAAATAGCCAGGTACTCTGGATTCAAGTTCAGTAATTGCTAGGACTCTGAACAGGACCTTAGGATGAAAGGTTAGCTGTCTCTGCTTCACTGTGGGAAAGAAATTTACAGTGACAGGTATGTGAGAAAGGCAGAACAGGGACTGAATGAATGAAGAGGATGCTACAACACAGAAAATGAAATAACATGAGAAAGCAAGCCTAACTCCAGGCAGACCTCAGCATGTTAGCGGTCATGGAGGAATGGCTAAGGAAACGTCTTTATTAACTTTCACGAGGGCCATTCCAGACATACCATTACTGCCGAGTTTTCATGGGTTTTCAGCAGTGATACAGAAAGAAGCCCAAATCAGATTTGTTTCTCCCTGTAGAATGGCAGCAGCTTTATCAGAAGCAGTACAAAGCTGTGACTGATACCTGTAGTACTCAGGCCAAATAAGCACATCCTTCACTGAGGCAGGTTGTGGAACCTAATGGAAATAAATTCTTGCTCCAATACCATCAGGCAGTAGGCCATAAGCCATGAAGGACTCAAGAATCCTGAACTGAAACACATCTTTATCCTCCTGACTTGTGCTCCTTCTGCTTCACAATGCTATGTTCCTTTAAGAGTATTTTGTGTGTAAATAACTGATGCAAACCTAGAATTTAGTGAAGGGTGCTGCATTTCCCTGGCATTTGCAAAGGCTGCGATTTTGTAGAAGTATGTACATTAAGTAAGGCATTGTCTAGTGGATTAGGGCCTTGATATATCTAATCATACCCTTCCTCAGTCTCCTCAAATTTTGAGAACCCTATTTACTGTCATTCAGTGTTTTTCTGGGTGCTATTTCAGATGCAGAATAATTAGCAACATGCAGGAAAAGCAACAAAACCCTGAATGGTATTTAGTCACAATTATTCCACCAAACCATTGCTTACTATTATAAATGGAGTTTATTAGCACTAAATTGTTTCCATAGGAAGCAGCATCAGCATTAAAAAGAATGGCTGCAGCTCATTCAACATTGTGGGTGTCAGCACAATGGAACCAGACAGTTTGTTCCTTCTCTTCAAGAATTCTTACTGTGAAAAGATGACCTGCCTGATGATGCAGGAATGGTGATTCCAGGTGACCCAGATCTGTGCTCTTCTTGGTTTTCATCACCCCAAGGATATCCCGCTGCCTGGAGTGAAGGATTCCAGGTTGCTGAAGAAAACTTTTTTGACAACAGAAGGTAACAGGGAGAATAGAAGAGGACAAACAGAGATTTCAGTGCATTAGGGGTTCTACCCTAAATGATGTTTGAAGAGATTTTCAGCAATGTGTACACTCATAAGCTCTATCAGTCTGCTCTTGTTCTGAGTACAGATACCATGGAAGGGGGTTGTAGCACTCTCTGGGACTGCTCAGGATACACTGTGGTCCCTATTTTCAGCCTTGTAGGATGCTTTAAGTTCTGATCCAATTACCTCTTGACCAGAAAGAATAGCCAAAGCATAGCATGGGGAAGCCATAGATGTAAAACCAAACTTGTTAATGAAACCCCCAGGGTTAAGACTAAGTAAGGCTGAAATAACCCAATACATATATTCAGGGTAAAGGGATTTCCTTTTGTGTTGGCTTCACATGGACATATTTGTATAGGGGGAAAAATGAAAAGTCTTCGGTGTGCTGCCATTTGTTTCATTGTGGGCACTGTTGTCATGAGTGTGCAGGGGAAACCACTTCTCTAAAAATGGCATCTAGAATCGATGTTCCTCTTGTTTTTAGACAGAGATGAGAAACACCAGAGGCCAAGTATCTTCCAGACATAGTACTAAGGGATTAAAATCCCTGTTCTCCTTATAAAGACTTCCCCTCCATTCAGTATCACTGCCCCTGTGCACACATGATGTCACACACTGAATTACGCAATGTTCCATGACACAGTGTCCCACCCAATTCTGGAGGGCAAGCTGAGGGACTGCGGCATTGACGAATGCACAGTCACATGGGTGACAAACTGGCTCCAGGGGAGCACCCAGAGGGTGGTGGTGGACGGGTCGATGTCGACCTGGGAGGGTGTGGGCAGTGGAGTTCCCCAGGGCTCGGTCCTTGGGCCGGTGCTGTTCAACATCTTCATTAGCGACCTGGATGAGGGTGTGGAGAGCACCCTGTTCAAGTTCGCTGATGACACCAAGCTGTGGGGTAAAGTGAATACACCGGCAGGCAGGGACCACATCCAGGCAGACCTGGATAGGTTGGAGAAGTGGGCAGATCTGAACAGGATGCGGTTCAACAAGGACAAGTGCAGGGTGCTGCACCTGGGGAGAGGGAACCAGCATTATGGTTTCAGGTTAGGGGCTGACCCTCTCAGCAGCACAGAGGCAGAGAGGGATCTTGGAGTCAGGATTGACTCCAGGATGAATATGAGTCGCCAATGTGACAAAGCAATAGGCAGAGCCAACTGCACCCTGTCATGCATCAACAGGGGCATCACTAACAGGTCCAGAGAGGTCTTGCTCCCCCTGTATGCGGCGCTGGTCAGGCCGCAGCTGGAGTACTGTGTCCAGTTCTGAGTGTCGCACTTCAAGAAGGATGTGGAGAACCTGGAGAGGGTCCAGAGGAGGCCACTCATATAGTTGAGGGCCTCCGTGGCCAGCTCTATAAGAAGAGGCTGAGGGACCTGAATCTCTTCAGTCTCCGCAAGAGGAGACTGAGGGGGGATCTTGTGGCTGCCTACAACCTTAGCAGGGGCCACCAGCAGGGACTCGGGGAAAGTCTGTTCACCAGGGCCCCCTGGGAGTCACCAGGACCAATGGCCACAAGCTGAGGGAGGATAGGTTTAGGTTAGATATTAGGAAGAGCTACTTCACAGTAAGGGTGGCCAGAGCCTGGAATAGGCTCCCCAGAGAGGTGGTGCTCTCACCTTCCCTAGAAATCTTCAAGAGGAGACTGGATAGGCACCTGGCTGGGATCTTATGACCCCTGCCACCCCCAGTGCTCCTTCCTGCCCATGGCAGGGGGTCAGACTAGATGACCTGTCTAGGTCCCTTCCCACTCATTGATTCTCTGATGCTATGCTGAAGTGGAGAGTGTTTACTTCCAGACACATTTAACAACGAATTTTGACTGAATATTTTCCTACTAAATAATGAAGTTTTATCCATTATGCTAGCCTTTCTCTGGTGATTTTTCTTAAGCTGTAGCTGATCTACCAATATAGTTATTGGAAAAAATAGATGGCAGGCAGTTCAGTGTTGGGAAGCTTATGTCTTATTGGGAACAAGGGCTGTAGCCAGAACCAGGGATAAGTCCCTGGCAAGTCTGAAGACACCTCACTGAGCCATGCCCTCCTGGATTGCTAGTATCATCTTTTCTCCTTGTATCGCCCTTATGACTCTGCCAAGGAGGGAACTTCAAAATGAGCACCAGAGAAGGAACTGAACAATGACTTGCCAATGGGGTGATAGAATACTATGCCAGAAAATGAGAGAGACTCAGATTCAAACTCCTTTTAGTGAGAGATACCTCAAACCCAGTACTTCCAGCTTCTGTAGCCCCTCAGGCACTTTGGGGAAAAGATAGGAAGCCCCTCATTCACAATGGCTAGGTACAGACAGTCGAAAAGCCTGAGGCTGAATCGATTCAGTCTTTGCAGGTTAATCTAAACTGAACAGATTAAATTGAAACAGAAGTGGGCAGATACTAAACTTTGATTCAGGCAGTGCAGCCACATGCCTTCAGTGGCTCAGACCAGAAGCCAGGGACCACTAGAGCTCAGCTCTCTGGCTATGTGTTCACTTACTCTTCCTGCTGCCCCCTCTGGGATTTGCAGTTCAGAATTACAGCAACAGGACTATGCAGGGTTGCTCGTTACTTCCTTTTCCTGCTTCCAGGTACCTCTGGGATTTGTTGTCTACAGTCATAGCCAGCAGTAAGTTTGAGCAGGGGAAGGGGCATTTATCCCACCTCCCTAGCCTCAGACCCCAGCCTGGGTTTGCTGGTGGAGGGGCAGCCTCCCCCCACAACCCTACAGATTGGAATGCATCCCAAGCAGGGCTGGAAAGCATGCTGGGATGCAGGAGGACTGTGATTTAACTTTAACAAGGAAGGGGCCTGGGACAGAAGTTTCATAAACCGGTTTGACCCAAATCAGTTAAGTCTGATACTACATTCAACCAGGTTTATCTTAAGCTGGTTTCAGACATTTTGAAACTGGTTTATGTACACTGAGCTTCTGTTCTGTTATAGGTTTAAACCAGTTTCTGATCACTTAAACAAGTTTATGTATAACTTCTGCCCCTAGCCAATGTGTTGCTGCCAGTCTGTACACAACTACTTAATTGCCCAGACAAATTCCAGGAATAGAACTCTCCTACACAAGTAAATGCCAAAAATGTCCTATAGCATATCAAAAAATGGCCACTTACATGTTGAAGAAAAAACAATGCCATCTGCAGTAGCATTGACATTTTTGGTGGAAAAGAATCCTCTAAATGTCACACGTGCTCTGAGAATATGCCGTTTTGGAACCCTGAGGGAATTTTGACAGAAAAATCACCTCATTTTGGGAAGTTGATTAGGCTTAAGTGGGAAGTGGGCAACAGAATATGGCAGTTCAGACCTTACACAAAAACAGGTCTTTAGGCATGATTGGGGCTAACAGTACTGACGTTGAGAAGGATTGAATTGAAGCATCTCAGTTTCACTTACATCTTCTTTTAGGCTCCTAAGCACTTTATTATATCTAAACTTAGTCCTTATTGATTTAGATTGGAGTGAGATTCATAGACATTTGACCTTCTGAAGCAACACGGGAACTGGTCAAGAATGCCATATTGGAGGAGCAGAGCAAATGCATACTACAAATTTTAAAAATATTTAAAAAAATTTTTAAAATGGAAAGTGGATCAGAAGAAAGCCAACACAGTTTAATGGCCAAGCCTGCAGAGGCAATAAGCAGAAACAAGTCATTTAAAAAGTGGAAGTCAAATCCTAATGAGGAAACTGAAAAAGATCTAAACTCTGATAAATCAAACATAAAACTATAATTCATAGGTTCATAGTTTGTAAGGCCAGAAGGGACCATGAAAGATCATCATGTCCAGCCCCTGCACAAAGCAGGAATGATAACTGGGGGGTCACGAGACCCCAGCAAGGTGACTATCTAGTCTCCTCTTGAAGATTTCCAGGGGAGGTGATTGCACCACCTCTGGAGGGAGCTTATTCCACAGTATGGATACCCTGACTGCAAAGTTTTTCCTAAAGTTGAGCCTGAATCAATCTTCCAGGAGTTTGTGGCCATTACTCCTGGTTTTCCCCTCTGGTGCCCTGGTGAACAGTTGCTCAAAGAGCCTTTGATGTACTCCCCTAGTGTAGTGGTAAGGCGCTACCAGGTCCCCTCTCAGTCTTCTTGTCTTTAGGGTGAAAAGTCCCAGATCCCTCAGCCTTTCCTTGTATGGCTTGCTGTGTAAGGCTCTGATCATACAGGTGTCTCTTCTTTGGACTCTGTCAAGATTGTCCATGTCCTTGTTAAAGTGTGATGCCCATAACTGGATGCAGTACTCCAGCTGTGGTCTCACCAGTGCTGAGTACAGTGGAAAAGTCACCTCCTTGGTTTTGCTAGGGACACATAGATTGATGCATTGCCAGAGTATTATTTTCCCTACTGGCTACAGCATCACATTGTCAGCTCATATTCCTACTGTGCTCTATTATTATCCCCAGGTCCCTTTCAATCATGGTGCAAGTTTGTTTGCTGCAACAAAGCCTGTAGGTGCGTTGGGGGTTGCTTGTCCTCAAGTGGAACATTTTACATTTCTCTATGTTGAACTTCATCAGGTTCCAATCTGCCCAACTTGCTAGCCTGTCTAGGTCCACCTGTATCTGTAGCCTATCTTCAAGCGTGAACACCTTTCCCCATAACTTGGTGTCATCCATGAACTTGGCCAGTAAGCTCTTCACTTCCCACATCTAAATTGTTGATAAAGATGTTGAAAAGTACTGGACCAAGCACTGATCCTTGCAGGACACTGCTGCCCATTTCTTGCCAAAATGACACAGGTCCATTCATTACAACTCTCTGGGTCCTATCCTCTCTGGGTACTTTGCGTCAGTTTTTTACAAGTCCCAAGGGATGCCCATGCCCATTACAGGATGGGAAGGCCTGGATGAGGGAGATTCCTTACCCTCCATCAATGCTGACATTGTGAAGGAACACCTTGAGAGGCTGGATACATTCATGTCATCCGGCCCTGACAGCTTACAGCCCAGGGTATTCAAGGAGCTGGAGAGCATCATAGTCCAGCCCCTGGCAAGGATCTTCAAGAACTCCTGGTGCTCCAGTGAAGTGCCCAAAGTTTGGAAGAAGGCCAATGTGGTGCCTATCTTCAAGAAGGGGACAAAAGTGGATCCAGCAAACTACATCAGCCCATCAGCTTGACCTCTATCCTGGGGAAGGTCCTAGAAAAGATTATCCAAGTGCCCATTCTCAACAGACTGGCTGATGGCAAAATCCTGAGGGATAGCCAGCTCGGGTTTGTTGCAGGTACGTCTTGCTTGATCAATCTTATTTTCTTTTATGACCAGGTGACCTATCACCTGGATAAGGGGGAAGAGATTGATATCCTATATCTTGACTTTAAAAAAGCCTTCAATCTGGTATCCCGTGATGACCTCTTGGCAAAACTGGCCAACTGTGGCCTTGTCTTCTCCATGATCTGCTGGCTGGGAAATTTGCTATGTGGTCAGACCCAGAGAGTGGTCATTGATGGAAGTCAATCATCATGGTGCCCTGTGACCAGTGGAGTCCCTCAGGGCTCTGTCCTTGGGCCCATATTGTTCAACATCTTCATTAATGGTGTGGACATCGGCATCAGAAGTGGACTGGCCAAGTTCACCGATGACACCAAACTTTGGGGTAAAGCATCCACACCTGAGGACAGGAAGGCAATCCAGGTTGACCTTGACAGGCTCAATAATTGGGCAAAAGTGAACCTGATGGCATTTAACACTGAAAAATGCAAGGTTCTCCACCTTGGGAGGAAAAACCCACAGCATGCTTATAGGCTCAGCAATGTTACATTGGCTAGCATTTCAGATGAAAGGGACTTGGGGGTCATCATTGACTACAGGATGAACATGAGCCTTCAATGTGATGCTGCAGCTAGTAAAGCAAGCAAAATGCTTGCTTGCATACATAGATGCTTCTCAAGCAAATCCCAGGACATCATTCTCCCATTGTATTCAGCCTTGGTGAGGCTGCAGCTGGAGTACTGCGTCCAGTTCTGGCCTCCACAATTCAAGAAGGACATGGAAAAGCTGAGAGAGTCCAGAGGAGATCCATGTGCATGATAAGAGGTCAGGAAAACAGACCTTATGATGAGAGGTTGAGAGCTATGGGACTCTTCAGCCTGGAAAAGCACAGGCTCAGGAGTGATCTGGTGGCTGCCTATAAGTTGATCAGGGGTGCTCATCAGGATATGGGGGAATGTCTGTTCACCAGAGCACTCCAAGGGTTGGCAACATCGAATGGTCACAAACTCCTGCATGACCATTTCAGCCTGGACATAAGGAAGAACTTCTTTACTGACCAAGCCCCCAAGGTTTGAAATAGACTGCCACCAGAGGTGGTTCAAGCACCTACTTTGAATGTCTTCAAGAGACATTTTGACGTCTATCTTGCTGGGATCCTAAGACCCCTGCTGACTTCCTGCCCTTTGGGCAAGGATCTGGACTCAATGATCTTCTGAGGTCCCTTCCAGCCCTAATGTCTATAAATCAATGAATCTATGCTGCAGCCAGTTTCTCATCCACCTGACTGGCTCAAAGTTAAGTCCACAATCCTCCAATTTTCTCAGGAGGACATTGTGGGATACTAGATCAAAGGCCTTTTGGAAGTTGAGGCATACAGTCCCTACCTGCTTTTTTGTGTCCAGGTAGTGAGTTACCTGGTCATAGAAGGAGATTAGATTGGTAAGGCAAGACTTTCCTGCAATGAAGCCATGCTGTTTGTTATTCAGAATCTTATCTTCTGCAAGCTTATTGCAGATAGACTCCTTGATGAACTTTTCTAGGATTTTCCCTAGGATGGAAGTTAGGCTGATTTGCCAGGTCCTTTCTCTTGCCCTACTTGTGAATGGGCACAACATTGGCCCTTTTTCAGTCCTCAGGGTCTTCTCCAAAGCACCATGAGTTGTGGAAGAGTTTCACTAGGGGTTCCACAATGACTTCAGCCAGCTTCTTCAGCACTCTTGGATGAAGATCGTCCAGTCCTGCTGATTTGTATATGTCTAATTTATTTAACTAGTCATAGACCAACTCTGTAGCAATAGTAGGAAGGAGGTTATTCCTACTGTGCTTATCCTGTACCCCACCTGGCATTGTTTTCCCCCTGGTCCGGTGAAAGTCTGAAGCAAAGTAGTCATTCAGGAGTTCAGCTTTCCCCTGGAAGCTGGTAACCAGCTCTCCTGAGTTGCTGAGGAACAGCCCCCCACTCCCATTTGTTTTCCTCCTATTTCCTATCTACCTAAAGAAGGACTTCTTGTTTTCCCTGATTCCCATTGCTAGCAAACAAGTTTCCACTGTTTATAAGCCTCTTTGTTCTTTCTTAAGAGGATCGTGGCCTAAGCTTGTTGACATTTGCATTTTTGAAGTCCAAGACTTAAATTCTGCTATCTGATTTGTCTGCCTTTTGTCAGACAGTGAATATAATGGCCATGTTGAAGCAAGAACCAGCTGCCAACACCTGTCATCCATCTAGGAAACTCTGATCCCTGGCCAGCCCCTTCCCTGCCCAGGACCCACATGCCCAGCACAAAGGGAGCATGTGGCAGCTCCCTCCTTGCCTCCCCTGCTTCCACATGCCAGAACTGCTCCTGACAGTGATTCCAAGGGCCCTGCTGCCCCAGCCCAGCCCCTTCCATTGATGACCAGTGCCCCATGCTCCTGCTGGCCATATTGTTGACCCTGCTGGCCCGAGCAGCTCTCCTGCTGCCCTGTCTGACTCCCTCCACCTATACTCTCTGCTTCAGCCTGCCTGTCTGTCCACCCACACACCCTGCACCCCTTTCCCACGCCCAGCACCATTCTCAGGACACACACGAGTGAAACAAGAAAGCTTTATTACCCCCTGAATGTTCTCTGGGTCTGTGCTCAGGCCAGCTCCCTAGTGGCAGGGCAGACCCAGCACTGAAGTTAGTGCTGGTTTGTGTCTATACACTTGAATTAATGCTCATTAACTAATCACACATAAATATGATACCAGCATTTGCAGGTATCAAATTTGGGCATGATTATCCTAAGTTAATACATATCAAGGCTGCACACATATAGAATAAACCCATAATGTGCATTAAGTTAAGCTAATGCTCATTAGCCCATCTCATGTAGATGCACCCAATATATATATATTTTTTATGTACATTAGAAGCCAAAGACTCGGGAGCCAGGAGCAGGGTGAAGAGGAGGGATCCAGGCACACGTGTGTCCCGCATGCATGTGTGCCCCCTTACCTGACCCAAGTTGGAGGCGGACGCAGCAGCAGTGGAGCCAGCAGTGGGGGTAGCAGCAGCTGATCCCCCTAAGGTAAGTGGGCAGAGGGACCTGACACAGCTGAGCCAGATCTGGAGGGGAAGCCCCCCCAGATCCCTCTTAGCCGAGCTGGTAAGGAGCCGCGCCACACAAACAGGAGGAGGTTAGTAGACTGAGGGGAATCAGGGAAATGGAGGATGAAATTGATGGCTTTTTCCTTTCCCTGCAGGGCCACACACCCAAGGAAGAAGCACCATGGGAGGTGCCCTCCACTGCAGAGTGGCAGACAGTCACCTCCAGAACCAGGGGTGCTCGCAAAACAACAGTACCAGTTCCTCCAGTCCAGCTGGAGAACAGGTACGAGGCCCTGGTAACAATGGAGGAGAAGGAAGGAGAGGAGGCAACCGGAGAGGAGGCAACTCCACACTCTCCATGTTCCGAACAGGCCAAAGGAGCTCTAAGCAGTCCTGGAGGAGAAAGCGTTGAGTGATCATCATAGGTGACTCCATCCTGAGAGGTACAGAGGGCCCCATCTGTCCCCAGGACAAGACAGCATGAGACGTGCATCACAGAGACCAACTAGTGGCTTTGGGAATGGTGTCCTGAGGCAGGCTTTGGCTTCCTTGACAATGACCTGCACATCATGACAAGAGACATGCTCGGATGAGATGGGCTCCACCTTTCCCCTAAAGGTAACCGTGTGTTTTCTTCTAGGTTGGCAGATCTCCTCTGGAGGGCTTTAAACTAGGCTCATCGGGAGAAGGGGAAGATGAGGGCGGAGGAAGCCTTGGACTGCTAAACCAAGCAGCACACACAAGTATAGCCCAGCCTAGACCAACGAGCAGAACATAAATACAGGTAAGCAACAGGGGCCAGAGCAGTGCTGAGATTAGGGGGTCAGTGCACACATCCTCAGGAGGCCTCAAATGCCTCTACACAAACACTCATAGTATGGGAAACAAGCGAGAGGAACTTACACTCCTGTTAGCTGACAGCAACTCAGACATAGTGGGGCTCACTGAAACATGGTGGGACCCAACGCATGATTAGGCAGTGAATATCAAGGGCTATATGCTGTACAGGAGGGACAGGACAGGGAGGAAAGGCGGGGGGTGTGGTGCTCTACATTAAGGAGGAATACACATCCTCACCAGGTAGCACAGAGTCAGGGGAGGGGCACACTGAAGTGCTTTGGGTTAGAATACAAGCCAGTCAAGGGGAAAGAGACTTAATGGTGGGGGTCTACTACAGACCACCCGCCAAGGGGAAGAGCTAGACCAGGAATTCTTAAGTCAGCTCATGGAGGTAGTTAGGGTAAAGGATGTGGTCATCATGGGTGACCTGAACTTTCCAGACATCTGCTGGGAAGAGCAGTCAGCCAGGTCTACCGCTTATGTAGGTTCCTAGCCTATTTATTAGGGGGATCCTCAGTCCTGGCATTTCCTGGGGCTGCCAGTCTCACCAGGCCTCCCAACCATGGCAGAGTGCAGTTTTAGTGGTCCTGCCTAGGACCTGGGGCCTCTTCTTTCCCCACATCCCCAGACCACACCTCCAAGTTCACCCTGGCATGGAAGCTCAGCAGGGACATGTTCTTCCCTTGCTGGCTGGTGATGCAGTGAGTGCTCCCTCCAGCTCTGAGAGTGTGGCATTAAATGGATTTCAATAAAGGAAATAGGTGTGGATGGAATGAGGAGGGTGGTATTCATTCCATCTGCACCTGGAGCTTGGGGAACTCTAGCAGCATGAGGCTCACCTTGAGGAACACCAGCTGCTTCAGCAAACCAGGACCCTAGCAGGTGTGGTGGGGTGTCACTACATTACCAGCAGTGCTGAACACCCTCTCACTCAGAACACTGGTTAGTTGACAGGACAGTTGCTCCCAGGCAACTGTGGCCAATCCAGATACTTCTGGCTGTGGGTTACCCAGTAGGCCATGGGGTTGCACAGCAGTGGCTCCACCTCCTTGGTGACATAGACAGCCACCAAGGCCTGAGAGCTACCTGCCTGATGGTGGGGTCTGGTGCCTCTGGACCCCACCATGGAAGCCATGCCCCTGGCCCACATTTGCAGTGCCTGTGGTGGAGGAGGAGACTGGCTGGTGTGTGGTGTGCTGACATGGGACTGTGGATCCCCCTCTGCCACATCCCCCCACCTCCACCGTTCTGCCTTCCTGACTTTCTTCACCAGCGCCTCCATCCACTGATTCAGACTTTGACAGCTGCCTATGCTGCTCTTTACCCTGAAATCACACATGGTGGCCAGAACATGGACTGTACTGGACTGCAAAGCCTCAAGCCATTTCCTGATGCCCTCCTTTAACAACCTCACCAGTGCCTGCTTATCTGGTGACAGTGACTTGCCCCAGCCAGAAACATTGATCCCCTGGAAGCTGTCTATTTGGCTGTGAAGTTCCCTCACTACTGGGATCACCTAGCTAAGGAGATCATCACCAGCGCTGAGGGTGTCAGCAGCCTCGAGGAAGGGCTTGAGGACCACCAAGATCTGGGAGATAGTATCCCACACAGCTCTGCTAAGAAGGCCACTGATCCTGATTTCCCCAAGCAAGGCGATCTCATGAATGTTCCTTTGTTGCTCCACCAGCCACTCGAGCATCAGGTATGTGGAGTTCCACCAAGTCTCCACATCCTGCATGATTTTATGTTCCAGGATGTTCAGTTCTGCTTGTTTATCCTGGAGTGTCTTGCCCTTCTTGATGCTCCAGTGGAAGTAGCCTGCCACATTCTTGTGTTTAAAAATGACCTTGGTGGTTGTCGGTTACCTGCACTCAGGCACCAGTTGCTTTAAGGGCATCTCACCTGTTACCATTGGCGTGACTGTGGGGTGACCTTTCTTGTGTAATCATGAATGGTGCAGCAGCCAGTACAAGAAAAAAAGGCCGTATTCAGTCAGGGGTGGGGGCATTTTATGGGGTGATGGTGCCATTGTCACCCTGCCCAGGGCATAGCTGGGGAAGGGAGTGTGGGGGGCACAAGTGTGGATATGTCTGTGGGGTGAGACTGTATTTGAGTGGCCTGGGTGACAGCACAAAGGAGCGTGGTGGCTATGGACAACCCCCACTCACTGCTATGACAAGGTGACCGCCATTTGCTCTGTCCGACTGAAGGGCAAATTAAAGCAGTCCTTGCTGCTCTCTTTAGGCATTCAAGCAGTTCTTCATTCATGGATTGAACCAGGGGCAAATGGTATGGTAACTGTCCCATTCTCATTAAGGACTGCCAGCTACCATGGATCTAACTGTGGGCTGACCTTGAGCAATTGTTAATGGTGAGGCAGCCAGCACAAGAAAAAAAAGCAGCATTCATTCAGGGGTAGGGGCAGACAATGGGGTGCTGTTGTCACTGTTGCCTGGGCATGGCCAGGGGAGTGAGTGGAGGCAGGGTGGGGGAGGAGGCAGGGGACCCATTCAGTAGAATGAACATTGATTCATGTTGGGCAGGGTGGACCACAGCATCTGGCATGCAACACCTGGTGTCCAAAGAAACACATTACACCCAGTTATGAAACTAGAACAGATAACCTCATCCCCTCCCATCTGCAATTTGAAACTGCATCTGGAGGACAAATGGGTGAAATACACAAAAGATGCAGTGCCATCTTGTGGACAAAGGGGCTCATCACATGTCTTTGAGTGCATTTCTGTTTGCACATGATGAATCCATGAACACAATGTTTAAATCCACGGCAACACAAACTAAACTATGTCCAGATGCAATTTACTCAGGAAGACTTTTAAAGCATCAGGAAACCCCACACATGCAAACAGTAACACTGCTGGAATGCAAAAAAAGGCAAATTTTATTACATGTACAAGTGCTCATAGTGATCAAGGCGGTCACTTCCAGCCCTACTTCTATATGATTCTCTATGCTTCATTCATCCCTCACCTGCCATAGTAGCAGTATCCTAGACTTTAGGGAAGTGGAGGGTGGCAGTGGGGCCTTTGAGAGTGAGGCTGAGGGACTTGTCAGGAGTTACGTGGTGAGGTTGCTATAAGCCTGGCTCCTGGCACTGACATGCTCTGGACTTGCTGTCACACATCTCCAAGCAGGTCTCCAAGCCACACATGTCACTCATAATGTACCAGGACAACTTCAGCCTGAGGGGAGAATCAGCTTTTCCCCTGCCTCACCCCTCCTAAGGTCTGCCACACATCCACCCTATCCCCCCATACTCCTCCTTGATGGCCCCAGGCCTAGCAGAGGCATATGGGATAAGCAGATAGACACCCCTGACAAGCAGATAGACACCCCTGGTACTGGGGCTGGGGGAAACTGATGCATCAGCCCCTGGAATCTGGTGATGGGGCAGAGGTAAGAATGGCTGGACCCTAATAAGACAGGTAGGGGCTGCAGCCAGCTCCCCCCAAAATTGGCTTCACTTCACAGCTAGGAGTGGAGTCCACCCACAGCCCATTCCCACATCAACATGGGCATTGGTAGAGCCCTGTGTCTGCAGCCTGGATACAACCACTGCTGTCCCACTTTGGAGCAGTGGATTACCTGGCAGCAGGCTGTCCTCCACCCCACAGCAACCACTACCACTTCTCACCACACTATGTGTGGATTGATCAGGGTGCTGCTGGAGCCACGGGGTTGGAGATCAGGGCTTGCAAGAGCCTGGATTTGTCTAGGTGCTCTGTAGTCCTGGCCATAGCCTCTACCTCATGCCCTTGGAAAGGGAATGAGGTACAGCAGTGGCCACATGCCCAGACAGGCTCACTACCAGTGGAAAAAGTTGTCCCAGGCTGCTGTTCCTGGACTGGTGAGCTGGAGGCTAGGGTAAATAGAAAAGCTGCAGTCCAGTCCCTGGGCCACTCCACTGAGCAGCAAGGGGTGTGACAGCACCCACAGAACAAAATAATGGGAAAGAGACCACTGTATACAGATATACTGGAGGACTTGAGCTTCACATCTGTGAGAGGTGGCCACACATTAATGAAACAGGAACTAGGTTCTAAAGATCACAGATAATCCTGCTATGGAGTAGCATAATTTTGAGCTATGTAATGAGTTCTTTAAGAAGTTCTTTAAGAAGTGGGCAATCCTGGGGCAATCCTGGGCAAGAAATGGGCAATCCTGGGGTTAAGAGCTCTAGAAGCCACCCACAATTAACATGTAAGAACGCCCTTAATTTGCACTTCATACTGTTAGCCTCAAAGGAAATTTACTCATTGGCAAAATTACTTCATGGATCTTAGGGATGAAGGCTGAAAGTACTCAATACCTCTTTTACCTTAGTCTTCAGAGGGAAGGTCATCTCCCAGATTACTGCACATGGCAACACATTTTGAGGAAAATGTGAGCAGCAAAAGGTGGCAGAAGAACACATTGACTTTTTGAGTTGGGCTTAGAGAGCGGCGTGAGTTGGGCTTAGGGATGCATGGGTGAAATTCAGTCGTGCCCTGGCACCCTGAAGCCCCCCCAGTGATCCCCAACAGCCACAGACCACCTCCACTGACCCCCAGCACAGCCTGAGGTAAGCGGGGCCCGTGGTAGGAGGGGACTAGCCCAGCTTAGCTGCGGGGAGGCAGCTGAGAGGACCCGAGGAGGATCTCGCCCCATCCTGGCTCCTACTTCACCCATCCCCCCAGGAAGTAACGTGACCAGAGCCTCATGAACAGGCTGCACAAACAGGTGTGCTTGTCTCCCTGGTGTGTGAGTTAGCATGGAGTTTGTGCAGAAGGGCCAGCAGGAGGGTCCTGCCAGTGCACCCTAGGGAAGCCAGTTCCATCAGCAGATGACCTACCAGTGGCATCATGCGGGCATGGGCCACACCCCGAGGGTCCCCTTGGAGTCTGTGGCCTCCCCCTCTGGCACCTCAGAGGTCTCCACCTAGACAGAACCCATGGTTCTGGGCTCCACACAGATGGAGCCTCTGGATCTTGGGGTCTGGGAGCATGGCCACCGCCCCTTGTGAGGTTTGCTCCCTTTTGGGGGCTCTGGTGCACCAGCTAGAAGAGATCTAGTCCAGAGACTGCATGCTATCAGGGATGGTGAGCAGGAGATCAACTCCTACTGCCAGGTCCTTCACCCCCTGGAGGTGCAGGGTAGACCAAGGTCATCTTCCAGGACAAGGGAGGACTCGGAGAACTCCCATTCTGTCCATCCAAGGGGTTGTACCAAGGTGGTCAAGGGCCCCAAGGCCTGCAGCACTGAAGTCCCTGCCAAGCTGGAGCTTTGCAACAGGTATGAACCTCTTGCAGGCCCAGCGGAGCCTGCTAAGCTGCCAGCTCCTGCAGGCCACACAGGCTCAACTGTAGCTACCGCCTTTGCTCTCCCTAAGACAAAACACAAAGTATTTGTAATGGGAGACTCCATCCTGAGCAGGACTGAGGGGGCAATCTTCCACCCCGATCCCTTAGCCAGGGATGTCTGCTGCTTCCTAGGACCCCATATCTGAGACATTGCAGAGAGGATCCTTAAGCTCCTCCAGCCCACTAACCACTACCCTATGCTCCTTATCCATGTGGGCATGAAAGACGTAGCTCTAAGCAATACCAGCTGGGTCTTGAAGTGCTACAGGGATTTGGGAATAGGCCTTAAGGGGTTGCGGGTGCAGGTGGTGTTTTTCTTGATCCTCCCAGTTTCGGGCTATGGGCTAAGGAGGGAGAGGAGGATCGAGGTAGTAAACCAAAGACTGCAGCATTGGTGTTATTGTGAAGTCTTTGGCTTCCATGACCACATTCTGCTCTTTGGTGAGAGAAGCAGTGAGCTGTTGGGAAGGGACGGCCTCCACCTCTCTCTGCTGGGGAGGAGGCTCTTCTCAGCCAGACTGGCTGACCTGCTCCACCGGGCTTTAAACTAAGCCTGCCGGGGGATGCGGGGATTACCACCACTGCTAGCCCACTGAACAACCTTTGCAAAGCCAGCAGGCCAAGGCACTTAAGAGAGCCTACCCCTGCCCCAGCCCTGGAACAATTTGTAGGCAAGGCAAGGGCCCCCAAAGGGACACTTGCATGCCTGTACACAAATGCCAGGAGCTTGGGGAATAAACAGGAGGAACTTGTCCTCCTGCTTAATACAAATAATTCTGATGTTATAGGGATAACGGAGACCTGGTGGGACTCCACCCATGACTGGGCCACAGGTATAGACAGCTATACACTGTACAGTAGAGACTGAGTGGACAAAAGGGGGAGGGGTGTAACTCTCTATGTCAAGGAAAGCTACTCGTCCCTGCAAGCTGACGTTGGTGCCCAGAGTGGAAGACTGGAGACACTCTGGGTTAAAATCCATGGGGAACACAGCACAGGGGACACAATGGTGTGAGTCTACTACAGACCTCCTACCCAAGGTGCCCACCTTGAGAGGCTGGATACCTTCAAGTCAGCTGGCCCTGACAGTTTAGACCCCAGGGTACCCAAGGATATGGCAAGCATCATAGCCCAGCCCCTGGCATGGATCTTGGAGAACTCCTGGTGCTCTGGTGAAGTGCCCAAAGATTGGAAGAAGGCCAATGTGGTGCATATCTTCAAGAAAGGGAGGAAAGTCAATCTGGCAAACTACAGGCCCATCATCCTGACCTCTATCCTGGGGAAGGTATTAGAAAACATTATCAAAGAGACCATTCTTAACAGACTGGCCAATGACAACTTCCTGAGGGATAGCCAGCAGGAGTTTGTTCTTGATAGATGTTGCTTGACCAATCTTATTTCCTTTTATGACCAAATGACCTATCACCTGGGCAAGGGAGAAGAGATTGATGTCATATATCTTGACTTTTAAAAAGTCTTCGGTCTGGTATACTCTTGGCAAAACTGGCTAACTGTGGCCTTGGCTTCACCACAATCTGCAGGCTGGGGAATTGGCTCTGTGGTTGGACCCAGAGTATGGTGGTTGATGGAAGTCAATTGTCGTGGTACACCATGACCAGTGGGGTCCCTCAAGGCTCTGGCCTTGATCCTATACTCTTCAACATTTTCATTAATGATGTAGACTTTGATATCAGAAGAAGACTGCCAAGTTTGCTGATTACACCAAACTTTGGGGTAACGCATCCACACCTGAGGACAGGAGGATGATCCACGCTGACCTTGGCGGGCTTAGGAAAAGGGTGGATGAGAATCTGATGGTGTTTAACACCAAAAAATGCAAGGTTCTCCACCTTGGGAAGAAAAACCTGCAGTATGCTTATACGTTTAGCAGTGCTACACTGACTAGCACTATGGACAAAAGGGACTTGAGGGTCATGATTGAACACAAGATACATGAACCATCAATGTGATGCTGCAGCTAGTAAAGAAAGCAAAATCCTGGCTTGTATCCATAGATGTTTCTCAAGCAAATCCCAGGATGTCATTCACCTGTTGTACTCAGCCTTGGTGAGGCCACAGCTGGAGTACTGTGCCCAGTTTTGGGCTCCAGAATTAAAAAAGGATATGGAAAAGCTTGAGGGAAGAGCCACATGCATGAACAGAGGCCAGGAAAACACACCTTATGGTGATCGGCTGAGAGCTATGGAACTCTTCAGCCTGAAAAAGCGCAGGTTCAGGGGTGATCTGGTGGCTGCCTATAAGTTTATAAGGGGTGCTCAGCAGGATCTGGGGGAACATCTGTTTACCAGAGTGCCCTAAGGGCTAACAAGGTCGAATGGTCACAAACTCCTTCATGACCATTTCGGGCTGGACATAAGGAAAAACTTCTTTACTGTCCGAGCCCCCAAGGTTTGGAATAGACTGTTGTTGGAGGTGGTTCAAGCACCTACTTTGAATGCCTTCAAGAGACATTTGGATGTTTATGTCGCTGGGATCCTATGACCCCTTCTGACTCCTGCCCCGGGGTCAGGGAGCTGGACTTGAAGATCTTCCAAGGTCCCTTCCAGCCCTAATGTCTATGAAGTCTAAGAAGTCTATGAAGTTTTAGAAACTCTGGACATATACAAGTCCATAGAGCAATGTACCTGAGGGTGCTGAGTGAGTTGGCTAATTAAATGCCAATGTCCATAATCTTTGAAAACACATGGTGATTGGAAGAAGTTCTATATGCTTGGAAAAGGGAAAGTATACTTCTCGTATTTAAGAAAAGGAAGGAGGCCCCAGGGAACTATAGAGAGGTCAGCCTCACTTCAGTTCCTGGAACAATCATGGAACAGGTCCTTAAGCTTTCCATTTTTAAGCATTTGGAGGAGAAGAAAGTGATTAGCAACCATCAGCATGGATTCAGAAAGGTCAGCTCATACCTGAATAACTTGATGGCCTTCTATGATGAGATGATGGGCTCTGCAGATGCAAAAAACCCCCATTAGATGCAGGAAAAGGTGTGTGATACAGTCTCTGACAGTATTCCTGCAATCGAGTTTAAAATGTATGGATTAGATGAATGGACTGTAAGGTGGATATAAAGCTGGCTGGATCATTGGGCTCAATGCATACTGATCTTGATATCTAGTTGACAGCCAGTATCAAATGAATTCCCCAGGGGTTGGTCATGGGGCTCATTTTGTTCAATACCTTAACAATCTTGAAGATGGGATGGTGTGTGCCCTTATAAGTTTGTACATGAAAACAAGCTGAGAGGAGGATTGGAGATGTTGGAGAGTAGAGCTAGGATTCAGAATGACCTAGACAAATTGGATGATTGGGCCAAAAGAAACCTTATGAAGTTCAACAAGGCCAATTGAGAAGTCCTGTATTTAGGATGGAAGAATCCCATGTACCACTACAGGCTTGGAACCAACCGGCTAAGCAGCAGCTTTGCAGAATAGGACGTGGGGGTTACAGGGGACAAGATCCTAAATATGAGCCAACGGTGTGCCCTTATTGCCAAGAAGGCTTATAGCATACTGGGCTACATTACTAGGAGCATTCCCAGCAGATTGAGGAAAGTAATCATTCTGCTCTATGCAGCACTGATAAGGTCATATATGGAGTACTATGCCCAGTTTTGGGCCTCCCACTATAGAGAGGATGTGGATTAGTTGGAGACAGTCCAGCGGAGGGCAACAAAAATGGTGAGGGGACTGAGGCACATGACTTATGAGGAGAGGCTTAGGGAAACAGGCTTATTAAGTCTGCAGAAGAGAAGACTGAGGGGGGATTTGATAGCAACCTTTAACTATCCCAAGGTTGGTTCCAAAGAGGATGGATCTAGACTGTTCTCAGTGGTGACAGATA
Source organism: Crocodylus siamensis (assembly GCF_052110815.1). NCBI lineage: Eukaryota > Metazoa > Chordata > Crocodylia > Crocodylidae > Crocodylus > Crocodylus siamensis. Next base: position 47,768,449 of record NC_143402.1, on the reverse strand, counting down.
ACAAAACAAGAATAAGTGGTCTCAAGTTGCAGCAACAGAAGTTTAAGTTGGTGTAACCTCCTGTGCTGTTCACCTGTGCACCAAGTATGTGGGGTCTTCTCTAACTTTGCCATTGCTTTAGAGAAGAAACAGGTCTGTTAGTAGGGTGACTTAGGTCGGTCTCCCAGGGGTCTCTCCTGCCATGTCTTTGGTGGAAAAATAGTTTTATTTGGGAGGAAGATGGTCTGTCCTGTCCCTTCTGGTGCCTTCCTTTGGTTCGTCCCAAGTGTTCTTCCTGCTTGGGGCTCCGCATCCCCTACACCCTGCCTAACGCCAACCAAAGATGTCATTGCCTGAACCATCAGAATTGGTATATTGTGCACCTTGGTGCTTCGGCCCTTTAAATTTATGGCAGTAGGATCAGGATGTTGTTTGGCCCGAGTACTCCCTACTGCCCCTTTGCCTCATCTATGTGTCTTCCTAATCCAGTGTCATAGTTTCATAGTTTCATAGTAGCTAGAGTCGGAAGGGACCTAGGTAGATCATCTAGTCCGACCCCCTGCCTAGGCAGGAAAGAGCACCGGGATCAGATGACCCCAGCAAGGTGCTCATCTAACTTCCTTTTAAAAATCCCCAGGCTAGGAGCCTGCACCACTTCCCCTGGAAGCCGGTTCCAGGCCCTAGCCGCCCTGACTGTGAAGTAGCGCCTCCTAATATCTAATCTAAACCTACCCTCCGCCAGCTTGTGACCGTTATTCCTGGTCACTCCTGGCAGCACACGGGGGAACAGGGACTCCCCCAATACCTGCTGATCCCCCCTGACCAGTTTGTAGCAGGCCACAAGGTCCCCCCTTAACCTTCTCTTGTGGAGGCTAAACAGGTTCAGGTCCCGTAGCCTCTCCTCATAAGGCCTGCCCTGCTGACCCCTGATCATACGAGTGGCCCTCCTCTGGACTCTTTCCATATCGTCCACGTCCCTCTTGAAGTGTGGCGCCCAGAACTGGACGCAGTACTCCAGCTGCGGCCTGACCAGTGCCGCATAGAGGGGGAGGATCACCTCCCTGGACCTGCTCGAGATGCATCTGTGGATGCATGACGGTACGGTTGGCCTTCTTGACTGCCTCCCCACACTGCCGGCCCATGTTCATCGTGGAGTCAATGACGACTCCAAGATCCTTTTCCGTCTCCGTGCTGGCAAGAGGGGAGTTCCCCAACCTGTAAGTGTGGTGCCGGTTCTTCCTCCCCATGTGCAACACCTTGCACTTATCAGTGTTAAACCCCATCCTATTCTCATCCGCCCACCGTTGCAACCTGTCAAGGTCAGCTTGTAGCCTATTGCACCCTTCTAGTGCACCCACATCCCCCCACATCTTAGTGTCATCAGCAAACTTGAACAGGGTGCTTTCTACCCCCTCATCCAAGTCACTGATGAAGATGTTGAACAGTGCGGGCTCGAGGACAGAGCCCTGCGGAACCCCACTGCCCACGTCCTTCCAGGTCGAGAAGAACCCGTCCACTACCACCCTCTGGGTGCGGCCCTCCAACCAGTTAGCGACCCATTTGACTGTGTGGGCATCGACACCACAGTCTCTCAGCTTTTTGATGAGGACAGGGTGAGAGACAGTGTCGAAAGCCTTCCGGAAGTCCAGAAAGACTACATCCACAGCAACCCCTGCGTCTAATGATTTGGTGACCTGATCGTAAAAGGCCACCAGGTTGGTCTGACAAGACCTGCCACTGATGAACCCATGCTGGTTGCCCCTGAGCATGCATTCCCCCGCAAGGCCCTCCTGGATGTGTGCCAGGATAATTTTTTCAAAGAGCTTACCCGGGATTGAGGTAAGACTAACTGGCCTGTAATTTCCCGGGTCCTCCTTTTTTCCCTTTTTGAAGATAGGGACCACATTGGCCCTCTTCCAGTCCTCCAGCACCTCACCAGAGCACCACGAGTGCTCATAGAGCCGCGCCAGGGGTCCCGCAATGACCTCGGCCAGTTCCTGTAGAACCCTAGGGTGAAGATCATCCGGACCAGCGGACTTGAACATGTCCAGCCTCTCCAGAAGTACCCTAACTAACTCCTCGCTAACCCCTGGCCCAGGCATGTCTCTCCCTGGGCCCGAGGGTGGCCCAGCAGGGAGGTGGCTGAACTGGTCCCTACTTAGGAAGACAGAGGCAAAGAAATCGTTAAATATGTTAGCTTTGTCGTCTGGCATGACGACTAAGTTGCCCATCGTGTCCTGCAGGGGCCCCACATTACCCGGGACCCTCTTTTTACCCCCTATGTATTTGAAGAAGGACTTCTTATTGTCCTTAATCCGGGAAGCTAGTCCTATCTCCATCTCTGCCTTGGCCTTCCTGACTGCCCCCCTACATCCTCGGGTGACTGCAACATAGTCCTTCTTGGTGATGACCCCATCCCTCCATTGGGTGTATGCCTCCCTTTTAGCAAGGAGACATTCCCGGATGCTCCTAGTGAGCCATGGGGGTTTATGTGCCCTCCTGCTCCCTTTGACCCTTGATGGGATTACCTCCCTTTGGGCATGGAGGATCGTCTCCTTAAGGAGCAACCACTCACTTCGGACATCTGGCTCCCTTCCCCTCTGAGTCCTCAGTGCTTCCCCAACGATCCTCCTTAGCTTGTTGAAGTCAGCCCTCCTAAAGTCTAGGGCTGTTGCCTTGCTGCAGCCCTTTGCCACCTTACGCTGGATGGTGAATTCCAGCAAGCGATAATCACTGTCTCCCAGGTGGTCGAGCACCCGCAGCCCCCTCACCAGGTTGTCACCCGTGGCCAGCACCAGGTCCAACAAGGCGTCTCCCCTGGTGGGGCTGTGCACCTCCTGGGTTAGATGGAGGTCCTGCACTCTGGCTAAGAACCAACGTGAGTGGTCAGACTTGGCTGACTGCTCTTCCCAGCAGATGTCTGGGAAGTTCAGGTCCCCCATGATGACCACATCCTTAGCCCTCACTGCCTCTGTGAGCTGACCTAAGAATTCCTGGTTGAGCTCTTCTCCCTGGTTGGGAGGTCTATAGTAGACTCCCACCGTTAAGTCTCTATCCCCTGGACTGCCTTTTACTCTAACCCAGAGCACCTCAGAGTGCCCCCCCTCTACCCCCTTGCTAATTGACGAGGAAGTATATTCCTCCTTGATGTAGAGTGCTACTCCTCCACCTTTCCTTCCTATCCTGTCCCTCCTGTATAGCCTATAGCCCTTGACACTCACCGCCCAGTCATGCGATGAGTCCCACCACGTTTCTGTGATCCCCACTATGTCAGGGCTGGTGACAGCTAGGAGGAGGGCGAGTTCCTCCTGCTTCTTCCCCATACTTCGAGCATTCGTCATCTTGTCCTCTGGCATCTTGCTCCCTGCTTGGGCTGTGGACTTGCCATAGGTCAGTCATTTATTGATCCTCATCCTACTTGGTCCTGCTGGGATCCGATCCATGCTGAGGATGTCTGGTATGCACGGGGACTCTGAAGGTAAGTCCTTGGGCCCTCTATGGCCCTTAAACCTTGCAAAAGCCCCTTCCTGGGGAAGATATCAGGTCCCTGCACTGGGACCAGTTTCCAGATCTGGCTACTCTGGGCTGGTCGTGGACCTCACTTCCAGTCCTCCCATCTGGTCTCCCGCCAGGCCTTTTATCCTGGCTCCAGTGGTCTGGGCAAACAAGTGGCCCTGGCATGCTGCCACAAAGTATGCCCACACTGATGTGGGAACTCGTCCCAGGTCCTTCCGGCTTAGCTAGTTTTTTCTCTTTTCTTTTTACCGCGGCATCTTTGCCCACTGTGGTTTCACTTTCATCACACTCCGTTTCCGGCACGGCTTCCCACTGGCTTCACTCCTCTCCCAGAAGGGATAAGTCTTTTCCACAGTTGGATATTAGGAAAAACCTGCTCACTAAGAGGGTGATGAAGCACTGGTACAGGTTACCTAGAAAGGTAGTGGGATCTCCATCACTGGAAGTTTTTAAGGCTTGGCTTGACAAAACCGTAGCTTGGAGATGGTCCTCCTTTTAGCAGGGGATTGGACTAGATGACCTCCAGAGGGTCCCTTCCAACCCTAATTTTCTATCATTTTATGGTTCTGTGATCTAATAAAAACACATTTTCTCACTACTTACATATGACCACAAGAAAATACCGATAGTTCTAAGCTTGGTTTTGTGAGGTGAGAGTGAAAACTTTTTAATGCTCTTAAACATTTCAGTAAATATCACAGAGTTGGTATAAAAAGAAGAGGTCAACAATAAATATATATTTTTAAAAGTATAGTACCCTGCATATTGTGGCTACATAATCACTAGGTATGGTGATGCACCCTAGGACATGAAGTTTCATGCAACCTATGCTGGCCTTATGCACAGTGTGTAAGAATTTTCACTGCAGTGCTACAGAAAGAAGAGACATGACCCCATGCATGGTAACCATATTGATAAAGATTTCTTACGATGTAAGACATTCTCAGGCAATGGCTTTAACATCCATCATATAGTTGCTATGGTGGAGAATGTTTAAGAACAGTAAACAGTCTATGTGAATTTATGTTCACATTTTGTTGTTGGCCCAATTCCACCCTGTACATTCCTGGCTCATAGAATCCCTCTGAAATGGCAATGTGCCCATAAAATTTAAACCAAATTGTGGGCATGAGCTTGTCACAGGGTGTGCCCTTTAGTGGAACTTCCCAGCCTGTGGGACCCTGATGGATCAGGTCATGTCCAGCTAATGTCCAGTACAGCGGCTCACAGTTCATGAGGAACCATGTAATATTCTTGCCTGCTGGTGTGATCAGAGACAACAGCAGTTAATCTCCTGGTAGGGGAGGCACCTGGGTCCCAATGACAATAATGACATGTAGGGGCATAGTCACTTCCCAAACAGTAGAGGAAACCAGGGCCACTGTGCACCCTCCGCTGTGCCTGCCACTTGGGATGCTGTCACTGGTTGCTTTTGAGGGCACATGTCCCTCTGGATTCCACAACAGCTTACAGAAGAATGGAGTGGAGTCTGGGGTGGCCTTAGTTCCATAACAAAACTTGAGGGGCTCCCCTGTGGCACTCCACGTGCAATTGGCAAAACTTTCCCAGGGGCAGCCCAAGGCATTGCTAGCAGCATAGAACTGGTAATAATGCTGTACGGCCCGGGAGTAGCTCCCATTCACAAAGAGGCCGTGCATGTGGCACAGCAATTTCACTTCCTGGACTTCTGCTGGCAAACACCTCCAGAGGTTCAGGCATATTGTAGGTTCAGCATAGAGCCTGGGCAGCATCAGACCTGAGACACTTAGGAGCAGCAGGGTTCTGGTGCAGCTGTGGGATGTCATTTTTCATTTTTGGGACCTGTGAGGGGGCAGAGAAGAGAAGAACAAAACTCCCACACTCCCCCCATATATACTGGGAGAATTTGGGACCAACATTGCAAGACAACAATGGAGCAGTGACCTACGAGAGGGTGGCCATAACAAGTTGAGGACTTCTCTGGCCTTTTCTTGCCTCAACATCGGGGTAGGCACTGACAAGCCTATCTGATGTGTATTTTCCAACCGCTCAAAGCCATTCCTCCTTGCTAGCCAAGAAGGGTGGCCAGCAGGATAAAGAAGACTGTTTATAATGTTAAATTCCCAATGCATTAGGCTCTAGACCAAGGCAAGACACTCCTTTTCACTCCTTGCTCTGTTTGATCCAGGAGCCTGGAGGCATATGCAATGACTCTGAAGTTGTTGCATTGTCTCTGATTAAGAGCGGCTCTGATGCTTGTCTCTGAGGATGCTGTCTCTGTGAGGCTCTGAATCACAAAGGGCAGGGCAGGATCTGGATAAGCCAGGGCAGGAGCACTAGCCGCATCTTGTTTTAAGGCTGACAGGGCAGACTGTTGGTCTGATCCCCATTCCCAAATCCTGTTTTTCTTTAATAATTGGTACAGAGGCTTGGCTTTCTCAGAGAACATTTCAAAGAACTCTCTGGAGAAATTAAAAGTTCCCAAGAAAGCTTGCAAGGAGCGTGTGTCTGTGGGCACAGGCTGCTTTCCTATTGTTTCTAGCCTTTGCTGATCTGGAGTCCTGCCCTCCTCCCAAGATATACACTCAAGTATTTCACTTGTTGCTGCACTAACTGAGCCTTTTCTCTATTTCCCTTAAATCCAGTTTCCTGCACAATAGTCTGTACCTCCCTAATGATTCCCGTATTCATTCCTGAAGTGGAGGTGTGTATCAAAATGTCATCCACATATGAAATGGTGTGTGAGTGGTGTTTAGGGTGAGAATGCCCCAACATTTTAGTGACATGGGCATGACAAATAGTAGGAGAAGAATGGAAACCTTGGGGAGTTTGGCTGAAGGCATATTGTTATCTCCCAAACTTATACCAACATGAAGAATGGAGGGTATAGTCATGAAAGCATTAGCCTGCAAGTCCTGAGCTTCCTGGCTTTCTCTCCCACAGCTGCTGAGCTGGACCTGTTTAGTGGTGGGTCTCCCTCCAGAAATCCACTGGGGACTTATAATATTCACCAATGCTCTGGTGTCCACTAGCAGTTGGGCTAACATCCCTGGGTTCCCCACTGTAGCCTTTACAGTGGGTCTCTCCCATACATCACACTGAAGTCTTGTGATCAGCTGGGGAGAGGAGGCAGGGGTCTGGCATTGACAGGGAGTGGGCGTGGGGGATGCATTCTGTACAGGGGCAGTGGCCCTAGGGAGTCCCCCATGCATTAACTCTGCTCTCTGCATGGCCTGAGACAAAGCATTGATCAGGACACTAATGTGCTGGTGATCATATTTTCCCATATTCTCCCCTAAATTCACCAGTTCCTTCCAAATCATTCTCCTAAGAGTCTCCTTGGGCTGTTGCTGCCCACGATTTTGAGAGGTGTGGGGGATAGAGTTGGGAGGGCGACTGGCAGAGTGAGGACCATTATTTGCAAAGGGGATAGACTACATGGGCTCTGATGTAATCTTTTTGCCTGCTTGTCATTTTAAAACACCTGCCTGTCAGATTTTTGCCACTAGTTCATTCCAGGTTAGGTTTTCTAAATCCACTACCCCCATGGTCATTTTTGTCTGGGAATTTAACCCGGCATAGGTGCTCTGTACCAATTTGGGTCCCTGATAATGGAAAGTGATAACCCTGTTCTCTTCTGTCTGGGGGTAATGAATCAGAGAGAGCTGCCAACATTTTATTTCAAATTAGGTAAGCTTCTGGGGCTTCTCCTGATTTCTACTCTTCCATTATATACAGTTTCTTAAGGGAAGAAGCAAGCAGTAATATTTTAAGAACACTTATCATCCATTCCTGGGGTCCAGCAGCAGCCCGCTCCCAAGAACCTATGCCTGAGTCCAAAGCATCTGCATCACAAGGAGAGGCACATAACTGAACCAATAGGGTTGAGTCCATGCCATCAGCAGAGGGCTATATATGACAAATGTGAGCCAACCACACAACAGCAGTGTCATGGTTCAGTGGCCCCAGTCTCTCAGTAATAGCCTTGGCTGGACTAGGAGAACATCTCACTACATCAGTGACCATCTCTGTTGCGGGAAGATCCTGTCCTGCAGCTAGGCGTTTAATCTCTCCTGTGGAAACAGGGGCAACATTATACATGTGGGGCCAATCAGGGTTGAATGGGTTTTTGGGACTGCATCGGGGGTATCTCTATTTTCCCAGGGGACTCAAAGTCACATTCCTCTCTTAACCTTACAACTGCTACCACCCCCTTACGGGCACTAAGTTAGGCATGCAGTTTACTAATCTCTGCCTCACACTTCTGATGACTTGCTGCTGCCTTTGCTGCTTTGGTCTCATCTGCCAGGAAATTAGTTGCTGCTCTTGCTTCTGCTAACAATACTTTTGTGTGTGCGCCAACTCTTCCCTATACTGCTCTGCAGTCCTGCTTGCCTTGTCTTTCTTCTCTTACATATCTCTAAGTAAAGTCACCATTTTAAGATTTTCTGCTATAAAGTCATCTCCATCTGTCTCACATTCATTCAAATGCTGTTGTAACTGTTTTTTCTGCAGCTTCAGTTCTTGCCTCCCTTTTAACATCTCAACCATTTCCAAACATGCATAGAATAATGTCCATGCAGCAACTACCACATGACTTAATGTTGTGCAATACCATTCAAAGCCCAGACCACTTCAGTCAGGAGATTCTCACCCTTGAAGCACCCCCTTTCCCAGGGACATCCCCCCTTCTTCATTACCCATCTCTCTAACCTGCTGTTTTTCTCCTGTCCCAGGTGAGCAGCTAAGGGAGTTTTTCCAGCCATCTCAACTTCCCTCACCACACTACCAAAAGCCTCTTTCACAGTTACTCACATCTGTATCACAGACACAATATTGCTCTAAAATCTGAGTGCTAAAGTATAACTCCTAACTCTTTATGAAACTTTCTTGAAGTTATTCTAAGCACGATTCTTAGCTTAAAAAGTTACAGAAGGTTACAAAATACTCTATGAGAGAGGGACCTTGCTAAAGGAGATTGTTCTGATATAAAAGAAGACAGAGAAAGCATTCTGAGGTTTGCACCTCAGTTTTCCCACTATGCAGCAACTACTCAACAATTACCTCTTGATGAGGGTCACATGCTGCCCGCCATTCTCCACCAATTTGTTACCAGATTTGCCCATTGCTTTGGGGTGTGCTCATTTATTAGGGGTACATTTCTGGGGGTCTCTGTAATTCTGTCAATGTGCTGCTTGTGTTTCTATAGAGAGTTGTATCTCTCACCCCCAGTGGAGCTACCTTGGAGGATTCAGTTTCAATGGAGCTGGGTTCCTCCAGACAGCAAATCAGCCAAATGCACATGCACACGCAGGTATTAATTAATAGTTCTTTGGTGGTTACACAAATCCTTGTATTTTGACCATTCAAAAATGGGCATAAGTTTGTCAGAGTCCTGGGAGGTTCAATTTACTGTTATAATTTTGTCTTCCAAGAAGCATGACTTTCAGCAGTGTAATTGCCCTCACCAGCACTTTGCTGTCTGGTGGAGGGAGTTGCCATTTCACAAGGCTGAGTTACCTCAACAGGCTACAGAAGCACACATTATTTTATAGAGATTTTACTACTGTTTCTTTTTCTTTTGGTGTTGGTGGTGGGTTTTTTACTCTGTAATCAAAATAACTCACACTGAAAGTAGGCTGTGTTTTTGTGTAGAGTAAATATAGTAAGGGACTACATAGTAAGTAAAAAAAAATATATATATAAAAGCAATAGTAGCATATACATCAAGAACCGAGTACCAAACATATTTCAGACAAACGTCTCACTTGAGAACAATGTACAAACCTATGTACCATTGAGTGTTATAACATCAATCCTGCCTGGCATGCTGGAGTCTGAAGGAGGGACCTCCAGAGTAATATCCTGGGCTGCCATGGCTTTTGCTAAAAATTTAAGATTTATGAGGTGGAGATGTAACCAGGGACAGAGGCACGGGGGTACAGTGGCACAACTGCACCCCTCCCTTTAGGACTGGACCACACCATGAGCACTTCTGGGGATATTTTAGCTTTTAAAAAAGGTGAAAATCTCCCATTCCTTCTTTCCCCCTCCGCTACCTGCTGCTGTTGATTTCCTCACTGTTCTGGGGGTTGGAGAAGTATCAGAATTATTCCTGTCCACATGGCAGCCCTGTACCCTGGCTGACACTTGCAGTAGGGACACTGGTGCTCCCGCCTGCCCCCCCTGCCTGCCAGCTACACAGGGAGCACAGCCTGGCAGGGGTGCACCAGCACTCTCGTGCTCCCCTATGCATCCCTACATGTCACCTCTGCCTGTCCATCCCACCTGACTGCATGTGTGCTGGGCTCAGTCTGGGACAGAGAAGGCGGCAGTGGTGATAGGAGGGCGATCCCCTTCCCCGTAGCTGATCTCAGAGGATGGGGCAAGGAGAGGTGAACTACTTGCCTCTTCCCTTTTGCCACTGTCAGTGTCCCCAGATAAGCCCAGTCCTAGCACAGCCCTTTCCTCTTTAGATATGCCTTAAGGGGCACCTGAAGCATACACATACCAGTAAGTATGTATTACTGCACTCTGACTATCCAGGACAAGTCCAATTCAGTGTATATCACTGTAAGAGAAACTAATTAGCTATATAATGCCATAGTTGCTCTTATATGTATTTTTGGGGGGGACAAAGGATTCCAAATGCGGAGTCATAATGAAAGCCAGTGAGATGGCAGAACTATACTGATTAAGACTGATTGTGGGCAGAATTATGCTTCCTGATATTCTCCAAAATGCCAGAAACTGTTGCTCATTGTGATGCAAATTCTGTCCATGTTTGGCTTCCACAGTCCAAATCAAAAAAGAACAGATTTTTCTGGAGCCCACCAAATATCACCTGATATCCTGAAATTTGCCCGTTTCCTCTGAATTCATATGAAAGATATGGATCACGTGGTTGAGGGGAGGGAGGGATTGTGGGTATAGTCAATGGCTTGATTAAGATCCAATCATCTTATTAAAATAGTTATTGGATTTTCCAATTATACTACCTGCATGTAAGCAATATGTTGCCAGATGGAGGTAGATCCAAAATTGTGGAATACCTAAAAAAAACCCTAGCTGTAAATCCTGGATGTCAAGGCTGCAAAGTGACTATGGCTTTGGCTGGATTTTTTACTGTCCTGAAAGAGAAGAAAAATGACTTCAAAATACATTTCCCACTAACAGTGGATCTCCTCACCATCAATCTGGCCAGTCTCAGATCCTGTCAGCAATTCATTGCTATAGCAACAGATATGCTGCCAACTGCTTACTGTTACTTCTACATCCTCTGAAGGGAGAACCTAGACCAAACGTGGTGAATTTTAAGTACTGGTCTGGTTGCATGCTGCCCTTGGGCCTGCGTGATCTCATTTCCATTAGTGTAAATCCAGAGCTAATGAAATATAGCTGTGCAATAGGGGTCACTAGGAAGTGGAGTTAAAAAGTTTCTGAGCCCCAGATAATAAGCAGTTGATACTCCCAGTTTAGAAAGAGAAGGGGCCAAGGGATATATGAGCTCTGCGCCGAAGACAGAGAATTAGTTTAATCTGGGCAAAGCTGGAGTCAAGGACTTATTGCTGGGAGCAAAGAGAGAAGTAGTATGGGGAATTAGCAACTGGGCCTGGGTGTGCTAGTGAAAGGAGCTCTTTGTGCTGAGAGGAAAAACAACATGGGAGATAGGGCTGTGCAAAACAGCACCGGTCCATTTCAATTTCCATTTTGATGTTCAGACAGGATGGTGTTTCATTTCAAGTTTTGTTTAACTTTGAAACCACTCTTCTGTTTTGTTTCATCAAAGCTGTTTTGCTGTTTCAAAGCTGTTTTAATGTTTGGTCCATAGGCTATGATAGTGAAGCAAAAAATTGCCTATAACTTTGTCATTGCTTGCCTGATTCAGATGAAACTTGCAGGTGTGGTATCCCCTTCTGAGGCCATACAGCTTGCCAAGTTTAAAGGAGATAAATGAAGGGGTTTCTGGGAAACTGCACCTCAAAGTCTTGAAAGCAAAACTCATGTCATGTGTTTGTGTGAAGGCACAGGGGGATGGAGACTGCAGGAATAGTAGCCCCTGCTGAGGCCACAAAGCCTGCCAAGATTCAAGGCAATAGGTACAGGGGTTTCTGGGAAGCTGCACCTCAGGTTGCTGATAAGCAAAACTCATGACATGGGTGACACTGTGTGTGCATTGACGGATGCCCTCACTAGCACTGGGGCCTCTACACAACATGGTAGTGCACCCCAGTGAAGTCTCCTCCTCCCCTGCAGCCTCAGTTCAGCCCACCATTTTAAATGACAACAGGTAAGAAAATAACTTAGCAAGCAACACAGTAGCAGTAGCAGCATCCCAGGCAGCCAAACTGTGACAGAGCCTTTCTTTCCTTTCCTGCAGGAGCTTCTTCTCCAGTATGTGTATTTTAAAGAGTGAACTTGGGAATTTTAACAGAGGCATTGCTATTTTTAATCAGGAAACACCAGGATTCCTGTGAGTGAGGCAAGTGTCAGGATCCAGGCAGAGGAGCTTGCACAGGGCTGGCACCAGTGAACCAACTAGAGGGAAAACAAGGTGGCTGACCTCCTTGCCATTTTGGGCCTGGAGGACATACTTTGACAGGTTAAAGTAGGCCACCATACTGAGCACATCTTCCAAACAATAGCTGTTCAGATGACAGGGCAGGGGCACACATGGTAGCAATGTTGCATGAAGGCACACTGTACAGACACAGCCCACTGGCAGATGGCCCAGAGGTGCAGGTGTCTCTGCTGCAGTGTCCACGCCACAGCCCTAATGGCTGTGCAATCTCTGTCCAGGTCTGGCAGGCATGCAGACATGGGGTTGTAGGTCCAAAGGTAAGATGATCTTGCTGGTGGAAGCAGGTCGCAGCCAGGCAACAGCCCCATTGCCAGACTGATGCAGTAGGTATAGGATGCAGGGGTCACTCTAAGTCAGGGCTGATTGGCAGGGTGGGTAGTGTCCCCATATGTAAACTCTCTGGGCCTAAGAAGCTCCTCACGATTTGTATCACCCAACTATTGTAGGCCCTGTGGCCCACCCGGCTGTATAGGGCCAATGGGTGGATGGCACAAAAGAATTCTTGGGGCAACAAAGGTAAAAAAAGGACAGGAGTGACATGAGGGCCAAAGGTCAAAATGGGAAAATGAGTGCTCCTGAAGGGGATACGAAGAAGAGCTCCCCCCCACCCCTCACCCTGATCCATGCCCACTGGTCCTCAAAGGCATCTATTGAGCCAGTGGAAGCTGCCCAGTGGTACTCTGCCCTGAAACATGTGTGGACCAGAGAGAGGAATGAAGCCCCACAGTCCCTGGGTACCTTCCTAGCCAGAGCCTCCTTCCTGGTCATGTACAGGGCCCAATTGGCCAGGGTCAGGAGGAGGTTGACCAGGAGGTCCCAGGGCTTGGTAGGGGCACAGATGGGATGTCCAAAAATAAAAAAGGTGTGGGGTAAAATTCATCTAGAACCACAGGAAGAGGTTCCAGAGGTGGAGGTGGAAGGGCTGCAGCTTGGTGCACTCAAGAATCATGTGTGCCAGGGTCTCCTCTCCCCACAGAAGAAGCAGGAGACTGGGATGTTGGAAAATCTCATCACATACACACCCATGGCAAAGGTTCCATGGAGGAACTGCCAGCTAAAGTCTCCAGTGATTTGTTGGATGAGGGTGGAGTATAGGCTCAGCCACTGGCTTGCCCTAGCTACACACTTGCAGTGCAGGTCCCATCACTTGGTGTGTGGGTGGGACGTGAGGGCGACATGGTGAATTGTGCAGGACATGAGCATGTAGCGATGGAGGCAATGGATGGTGGATAAGTGAACTGATTTGGTCATGGGCAACTGTTCCCATGTTAGTTACCAGTCCTGCTGACTGGGGGGAGTCCCCCCACAGCCACTCTCACTGCCTTGGGGGATGCCCACAGCTGATCACTGCAGTTACTTCCAGGATTGGATGTGACTGCTTTTGGGAGCCACTGCAGTGATCATCCAGTGCTTGCGGGGTGGGGGGGGCACCAGTGCTCCCACCTGCCCCCCTGCCTATCACTTAAGCAGTGAGCATGGCCAGTCAGGGGGTGCACCGGCACCTTCAGGGGGTACACATGCACCTCTGTGCTCCCCCTACACATCACCTGGACTCTGTCTTTTGTATGGGTGAGAGAGGTTTGCTTCTTGGGAGGTTTAAAGTGCCTTTTCAAGCTTCATTGTGCGGGGTGTGCTGTTGGGGCTGGTCAGTAGATGTGAGGGGTGCTAGAAGATGAACATAAAAAGCAAACAGAGACACATGTTTCTGGCTTGCTCAGCTGGGTCACCAACACAAGAGCGGGACTGTGAAGCATAGGATTGGCCACAGGAGGGGAAAACAGAGGGGTTCTGCTGAAGCATAAGATGTTGGAGGGGTCCTGCTAATGATGTTGGTGTCCCTTTGAGGTGGAACAGCTGCAGCAGCAGAGAGACCTTTCCCACCCCCTGAGTGGGGAGGATGGTATAGTCCCAAAACCAGGGACACAGGAGCCAGCAGGTCAGAGATCCTTCTCTCAGGCCTGGCCAGCCTACAAATTCTTCAGGGAGAAGAGGTAGCACCCTCTACTAGACAAAAGCTACTGAGTAGGAGGGACCATTGGTCTCACCCTGTTTGTCACTTTGCCCAGAGTAGGTGGGGTTATTGAATACCCTAATACCCCTGTTCTCTCTGCTTTTGTGTCCTTTCTAGTTGTCAGGGCTTCTGATCAGTGAGGCCCAGCTCAGCCAAGCACTTGAGATATGATACCTGCCCCTGTTGCCTGTCTAGAAAATGTGCTCTAGTTTTCTGTGGAGGTGAAGAATTGGATTTGGCTGCAAGTGCTGCTCATGGTTGTAAGCACATTTGCAACCTCAGGCTGCAGGCATGCCTTGACACCACCTTAGAGTATTCCAGCAAGCCCTGTATTCACTGCTCCTTCTAATTTTCTAGGCTTCTGACTTGGCTCTGGCTTTTTCTAACCCTAATCTTGGATCTTCCCCAGTATTAGACACCTGATTCTTATCCCTAGTTATTGATCTCAGCCCACTTATGGATTATGTTTTTGGGTTTATTAATAGTTACTGTTCAGTAGGTTAATACTTAGACTGCTCAGTAGCACTGCTGCATGTTTTTTTTTCAGATGCTAACTGTACAATAGCTTAATATGACCGTGCAATAGCATATTAGCATGGGTTTTGCCCAGCATGCTACTGCACAGTGTTATTAGGCTATTGCACAGCTAGTATCTCATGTCAATACACCGTCTATCACTGAGTGCCAGGCATTCTAGTCCCCACATTTGGCTACTTAGTCTTCTCACACTGGTATAGAGGTGTTTTTTTTCCTTTTCTAATCTTTGCCTACCTGATGACTTTCATACGCTCTGCTTATTTTTGGAATCTGTTTATTCTCCTCTCTAGGTTTCAAATAAGCTCTATCAATCTCTTTCCTGTTCTTATATCTATTTTTTTTATCAGTTAACCCCTGAAAGATGCATCAGTTTAACCCCTATGCTCATCTGTACCTGTAGGCTTTCCCTCAGCTTTTAGTTCAAGGTATGCTCTCTCACATTTTTCATGTTATGTGACAGCACTTTGATGCCTTTTTGTTTAACTGGAGCCCATCCACTCAGCATAGGCTCCACTTTTCCCAAAGGGATTTCCAGTGAAGTCACTGAATTCTGCAAAATAACATCCAAAAAAAGCATCCAGGGCTCAGGAGATGAACCCACAATTGATGTAGATAAAGTGAGAGAATGCCTCAAGAGGCTGACATCCATAAATCCACAGGCCCAGACAGATTGCACCCAAGAGTCTCAAAAGAGCCGGTGTACATCATAGCATGCTCTATGGCCAAGATCTATAAAATCACGTGGTGCTTGGGTGATGTACCAGAAGACTGGAAAAGAGTCAATGTGGTCTCGATCTTCAAGAAAGGGAGAAAGGAAAATCCAGGGAATTACAGACCTATCAGTCTGACATCCATCCCTGGAAAGATCTTGGAATAAAAAAACAGCATCATATGTATAGGCTTGGTGGTCCTATGCTCGCTAGCACTATGACCAAAAGAGACTTGGGGGTATTGATTGACCAGAAAATGAACGTGAGCCACCAATGCAATGCTGTGGCTGGCAAAGCAAACCAAACTCTGGTGTGCATCCACCGATGCATCTCAAGCAAAACCAGGGATGTCATCCTCCTGCTTTACTCAGCCTTAATGAGGCTGAAGCTGGAATACTGTGTACAGCTGTGGGCCCCCACTTCAGGAGGGATGTGGATAAGCTCCAGAGAGTCCAAAGGAGAGCCACCCATATGATCAAAGGCCAAGAGAGCAAGCCTTACAAGGAGAGGCTGAGGGACATGGAGCTCTTCAGCCTGGTGAACAGAAGGCTGGGGGGGCACAAAGGGGGCTTGGTGGCTGCCTATATAAGTGAGGTGCATCAGGATCTGGGAGAACATTCATTCAGGGCTCCCCAAGGGATTACTAGGTCTAATGGCCACAAACTTCTGGAAGGCCAATTCAGACTTTATATAAGGAACAACTTCTTTACAGTCCAAGTGTCCAAGGTCTGGAACAGACTGCCACCAGAGGTGGTGGAAGCACCTACTCTGGACTCATTCATAAGGTGTTTGGATGCTTATCTTGCTGGGATCATTTGATCCCTGCAGACTTCCTGCCTCTGGCAGGGCAGGGATCTCACAAGGTCCCTTCCCGCCCTTAATGTCTATGAAATCTATGAAATCCTCCTAGTTTTTCAGAGGTTCCCGATGTCTCTTGATACCTTTGGAAAAATGAGCTTCATCTGCACAAAACATGACAGATGAGACTCTTGCAATTTCCTTTCTAGTTTATCTTGTTTCCATAATACCACAAGCCTTGCCAGATGGGATCAGACCCAAGGCCATCTTGCAATGGTTGGCAGCAACTGTCCTGGAGCAAGAATTTTTTTGTTCGGTCCTAAGGTAGTCTGTTTCTTTTTCATTTGCTGTCATAATTGAATATTCTTTCTACTCATCAATCTCAGAGGTTTAAAATGTACACTCAAATGCAGAGTTTTGTGAATAGTTAATTATCCAGCAGAATTACCCTCCTTTTGTGTTCATAGGTTGTCCATAAGCAAATTCTGATTTCTTCTATTTGTAAAAAAACCCCTCATTATATAGCTTCTGTGAGCAATTTAGATCTTATAGTTCATTTATAAGTGGTGCATGGAGCGTAAGATGTGTGCCACAGGTCTTAGCTGTTTGGATTTGGCTATTGCTGACTTAGGGTCTTACACTGTGATTCTCACAAATATTGATTGGTATTAGTGGTAGTTTGAGTTTGGAACAGTCACAATTCAGGCCACCAGAGGCCTGGAGGACTAAAAGGTAAGGATCATTGCTTCTCACTCACCGATTCCTGGCTTTCCCTCTGCTTTCAGGGCTCCCCAGGTTCCAGGCTACTGATCTTCTCAGTGCTGAGCCCATCCACAGGACAGCAGTGGCAGTGGCTAGGAAGGTAGGTTGACCCTTCCCTGTCTGCTCCCCAGGATAGACAGCACATACAGCAACATGTAAGCAGGGAGGGTGACAGTAAATGAGGATCTGCAGTGCTGGGGATGGCAGGTGGGGCAGTGGGCCATACTTGAGTGGTCAGGGGAGGGATGCCAGATGGTAGATGTACATTTTGATGTAGCCTAGAATGGCTAGACCTTAGGGCAACACAAGCTAGGTAGCATGAATCAGAGAGACTCCTGCCCTGGAGTGGTGTAACTTGGCGTTGCATAATGAGTGTTTAAAACCAATTTCATGTGTTACCATGAGGACAATACAGGCATTAAGAGCCCAGGATCCACCCAAAATTACTGTGCAATAAGGCCTGTGATATGTTTCTAAAATCTGATCGAATGATCAAACTGTTTAAAGGATTTAAACACAAACTGTTTACAGCAATGTAGATAAAAATTATGTGAGAGTAAATAATGACTTGACAGACAATATGTAGTTCTATATGTAAGTTATTTCGAATCTTGTGTAAAATTACTTCAGAAAAATCAAGGGCTAAGTTATATTTAACTTCAACAGCAAGACTGGAGAACACTTCCATCCTAGAATAACCAATATCCAAATTACTAGGATTCAGAGCGGGAGAGGGATGGAGGGTTGCACCCACTCAGGCTTGGACAAATTGAAGTCAGGTTTTCTGATATTCTGGGAAAATACTAAGTAGTGATATAAAGTGGGTATCCTATAGGCCTGTGCAAGTTGGCAGCGATCCGAGCTGGCTTCAGATCCAACTACTTTGGATGGCTGTAATCTGATCTGGAGCTCTGGATCTGTTTGCTGCTTCGATCTGGTGTATAAGTCAACCTAACTTTTTGGATCAGAACTATGGGGTCAACTTATTCCAGCCTCTGCACACCTTCACTGAAGGCCGGGCACCTGGTAGGTGGACGAGTGTCACAGTGTTGCTCACACGGGACAGGACCAGGCTCATTGCTCAGTTGGCATGGCCCAGGCAGCACCACTCACAGGGGATGGGGCCATGCCAGCTGAGTACCAAGGCTGGCCCTATCTGCTGTGAGTGCCACTGCCAAGTGCCAAGCCCAGCCCTGTCCCCTGAGAGGCACTGGGCTCAGCACTAAGCTGGCACAGCCAGCCTCTATGCTCAGAAGAAACACTCTCAGCCGACAGGGCTGGGCTCAGTGCTTGGCTGGCATAGCCCAGGCAGTACAGCTTGTAGGGGATGGGGCCATGCCAGCCAAACCCAGCCCTGTCTCTGTCCCCTACAAGTGGTGCCAGACTCAGTGCTCGTCTGGTGTGCTGCCATCCTCTATGGGCAGTGCTGTCTGGGCTGCACCAGCCCAGTGCTGAGCCCAGCACTACTCACAGGGGATGGTGATATGGTGTATTTTAGGTTGAATTTTAGGAGTTAAAAACTGTACTTCAAAACTCAACTTTTACATTGCAGAATACAGTAGGTGCAACTGTGAATGTAGTTGTAGCCTTGATCACCTTAATCTTTAGGATACATTTGTAGCCCTTTTGCCAGGTACCTGATAGCAGTGACAATGCCCAAGTTTATTTGCTGGGGAACTGGTACCACTTTTAGACACAATATCAGCTCCTTCAGGATCTAGCAAACAGAGGCTTCTACCTCCTAGTAGGCTAAGGATTTCAGCTCTTTAGAAAAGTGGATAATAGCCTCAGACTGAACCTATCAAAGGTGTTAGACCCTGACTCTATGTGGTACCCAACCACTAGGGAGACAATGATACAATTGCTCATGGAGCCAATTGCTCAGTTGCTAAAGCAAGCAAGGAGCAAACACCAGCACACATTTGCTCACAACAGCTTTAATCAGAGTGGAGACAGCTTCGGGCAAAGGTCCCAAAAAACCAACAAACCAGGGGCCTGCAGTAAACATTAGTTCTTTTCTCATTTTATACACCTTGGTTCATGCTCATTACCATTTACTCCACCTTTGCCCCTCCTTTGTTTCACCCATATATCCTCCTATCTCAAGCTCTGCCTGTGTCTACTGTTTACTTCATTAGCATGGGATTGCCTATGCATTGTATTCATTGACATAACTTTTTGCTAAGTGCGCATGCTCAAGGTCGTGAACTCGGCTTCTCCCAGTCAATTGTGGTTTCTTGCTGACTTCAGCACTATCTCTAAGGTCTTGCTTCTGCTTTATCTCTTAAGGATAGCTGGTGAGCTGCATCTTGCTCTCCTTACACAAGGAATCATATATCCTGCACACTACCCTATTTTTAAGAAACTGCTTGTCTAAGCATTTTGATTTTGCAATGTTACTTTTAATATATAATTCTGTCTTGTGGTCAGCAGCTTTGCTGAGACACAGAATAAAGCCTTGTATTCAGATGCAAATCCAGTGCTCCCCAAGATCCAAATATTGTCACCCTAACACTCCCTCACAGAATTAGTATAGGCAGCAAAAGAGAAACCCAGCCGATTCTCCAAAAGACATCATTCTCTCCACACAATGTACCCCTTGTGCCTGGCAAGGTAGACAGTACTTTTGTGTTACTTGGACAAAGGACTAACCGTTTTGCCCATTGTTGGTGGTGAGTGAGAGACTGCTGAGGCTACTTAATTTTTAGCCTGGGACTGAGCCAGGAACTGGGATGATTGTACCATAGGGACATTTTCTTTGCTTTTCCACTGGCATGAATATGCAGCTGAACATTAACTGGATGCTTGGTGGTATTGTAGCAGTATTAGTGCCCCTCCATTCTGTAAAAGTTTGGATAAATGTCAAGGCTTAGGACTTTTTTAAGCTTTCTATGGAAACTAGGTATGCTGTCTGCATAGGAAGGCCCTGGTTTTCCTTAGGATTCTATTATTTTACTTTGTGTTCCTAATCCTTGCACAAATTCTGGGAATTAATAAAACTCCATTCCATTACTATTTCTACTATACAAACTAAAATACATTAATTTTAACACAAACAAAACAAAAACAAGGGGGCAAGGAAACAAAGGATGACAATAAAACTAAAAATTCAGTAGCCTCCTTGATCTTTGGCATGGATGAACTCTGAGAGGTCACGGAGATGATGCTTTGCATGATGTATCATTTTTGTAGCCACTCTTCAGGTATTTCATAGCCTATTAAGAAGTTTTGCTTTACATTTCATAGTTTAACATAGTTGACATCACAATTACTTATAATAATAGCATTTTAGAGACTTAGTAAAACACAATCACTACACATAACACAGTTAAGCTTGATTTCTTTCTTGTACCCAGCAAACTTCATGATGCTTCAGCAGTGGTTTCATCCTGTAAAACACAAGGACAAAAAGGGAGGGTCTACCCCTCTTGGTTAGTTTATTCTTCTTATACACTGGCTGGCTTTGATTGGCTTATAGCCAGGCTGGCACTCATGCAAAAATGTCCCCTCTTCTTAAAGTGGTGGGCATTCTATGCCACATATCTCTTTTTTTCCTTGCGCTAAGGGTTTTTCTGCTGGATTAAGCTCCTGCTAGCCTTTTGTTAATGAAGGATAATCTATAAATAGGTGGGAGCTAGGGCTTTAAGGAACTTTATATATTGCTATTGCCTATTCCCAGGGTGGTTATTATGTAGCATTTTACAGAGCCTACCCTGCTACAGGTAGCTCTACTACACTAACCACACCTAGGAGGGTGGCAGTTTTAGGTTATACCCAGGATTAAACTCTTTATTCTCCTGATCTGGTCTTCTTTACTTCTTATGGGCACAGTCTTTGACTTCTGGGCTTTTTGCCCCTCCCCCCATCCTTGGGTCAGTTGAGATTGTAGGCTCCCAGCTCTGGCAGCTCTAACAGTGATTTTTTTTTTTTGTGCCCTTTCTCTGAACTGCCAGATTACTTGGTCTTTTAGGGCATTGCAGACTCTTTATTAGATCTTTCTTTTTCTCTTTCTCTTTTTTGCAACTCTCTAGAAGCCTCACACTTTTTCTAGGTTTTACTTAACTTTTAGTTTTCCCTTTCCTTAACAGATTTTAACCATATCATTTCTGGGCTACAGGCTTCACAATCTATTTCCACTAGTGGCTCTTTCTTGCTTTGCTCTCTGCAAACTAATTTATTCATTAAATTTCTCTCTCTTACAGCTGTACAGCCCAGCATGCTTCACTTTAGGACTAAGAAAGTTTCCTGAAAGACCATCGGTGACAAATTACATGCCACACACAATCCCTTCAGGAAAACTCTTCCTACCTTAAAAAGGAAACCTTTAAACTATGCCTCTGCAGAGAAAAACAAAACATGCCTCTGATAAGCTTACTTCTCTTTCCCTGCTCAAAGTAACTCAAAGTAATTCTGGGCACTGATCTCTGTTTACACGACTGTACCTTGATGTTTCCTAAAACAAGCTGTTACACTCCTGTAATAATCTATTTCTTTTAGGCTCTTCACTATTCCTGGAGAGGCGGGAGGGAGAACCAAGTTTCCCTTCACTTCCAATCACAAATTCTCTGCCACTGCCTGAGCAGATGTCTTGTAGCATATCTTGTTTCTTTCCATGCCCTTTGCCTTTATTTTATGGTACACACAGGATCCTAGAGTATCTGTCTCACATTTTTCTAATTGTCTTTGATTTCTCTGAAGCTGCACTGCTTGTATAACACTTTGTCTTGCTATGTCCTGCACTGGTAACTTACACTTTACAAACTTCACAGCAGATACATATCTGCTTTTGTTCTTTTCTCCACAGAAGACTGTAATTATTCTCCCAAGGACCCTAGAGTCAAAGGACGCTGTTCATTCACACAGCTTTTCTAGCAGAGAGATGACTTTCTTTGCTTTCTAGCTTCCTTTTGTAAACGCAACAGGAGGTTCTTACTTAATTCCAAGCGGACTACAGCATATACTTATGTTCGCTACTGTGCCTGACCTGGACAAACAAAGTCTCCTGGTTAACAGTAACAAACAACATCTCCTGCACAATACTTATAACTTTAGTTACTTCCTATATAACTTTACCTCACTACAAGTTTCAGCTAACCCCTCTAAAACAGATCACTCTTCATCAACAAATTCCCTGATCAGTTAGGTTACTACTCTTGTGTCCTGGTGAAGTTGCCAATTGTTGGACTGGATTTGAAACTAGCACCTATACCTTTGCTCTGTCTGGACACAATCCTCAGACTGACCACAACACTTGCCAGTCAATAATAGGTGAATTTATTGATGCAGAGGAAAAAACAAAAAAGCAACAATACAAACAATTAAACAACTCTATATCTACTAAGCCCAGGGATGTCATCAGAGTTAAGGTACATCTGACCAGAATGCCAGCTTTACTCTGAGGCTCTCTTTCTTAGGTGGTAGCCATCTGGAGGTAAAGTCTTGAACACCTCAAAGGTAAACACCCCCCCACCTTTTTTTTTACCATCCCCTACAAGTGCGCACATGTGCATACACACACACATGCACACACATGCACACACATGCCTGTACCTCTGCCAGCCCATCAAGGGACCACTGTGGTTCACTTGGGAGACCAAAACACACATTGCCAATTAAACTGTTTCAGTCCTGTTACAAAGTTTGCACTGCATGCCTGAACAGCCCCACACCTGCACACCCATAACCATTCCAGGGCTTCCACTCATTGTCATTATATTTGTCATCATCATCACTGTCCTCACCATTTTCCTTGTTCTCTTTGGTCAGCTTGCCTCTGAAAAATCTATGCCAGTCCCCTCTCCACCATATGAGGTCTGCCATCTCTGTCCCTTTATCCTTTTCTGACTTCTTGTAGTCCCAGTAAATTTCAGTCAGCCCCATTTTAATGCAGTCCTTGACTGTGTGGTCTGAGTGTCTATTTGTGAACAGGTTCCTAGCTTTCCAAAGAGCATACCTGAAGCAGGAGAAGAACTGATCAAATTGCGCTGTTTGGGCCCCTTGATTTTTGGTCAAGTGGCCAAGGATCACTTCTCTGGTCAAGATTCTTACCATCCCCCACTTTTTTATTGGGAAAGTGTTCATGTTCCAGGTCAAAATAATCAGTTCCAAATCTGTTTGATTGAGTAATGCTCAGTCATTCAAATACAATATGTGTTGTTGCATCTGGTGAGTATCCTCCTCCCCAGACTTTTCAGCCTGGGGTTTCATATACTTCCAAATACATCTGCAGGCACCCTATGTGCAGGCTGAAGCCTGGAGGCTTGGGGTTCAAATGAAAAGCCCTCAAGTTTCACTTGTCCTCAGCCGATGGCTGCAGGAGAGAGCTAGAGAGAAGTCCCCCATTTGATAAAGTAGGCATGTAGCTGAGATCCTCCCATATAAGCTGGACACTGGGAAGCTATCTATGAGGATCTCATGGAGAATCTTGTCTGCATTTGAACTGGGCTGCACCCTCCACTATGACATGCTTTTTGAATCCATTGCAACTTGGATACCAGACCAGTGCAATGACTCCACTTGACTTTAGTCTGTAAGAGACCAAAATACCCACCAAGAAAGCTCTAATTTCAAACCTCTCTTGTATCTTATGATTTCTGAGCTGGGGGGTCCCTTCACCTTAGACTTCAACACAAGTCATGGTGAGTACTGACACCTCAGCTACACTTACTCAACCTTCCTTTATAGCATCAGTCCCCTTATGCACTTACAATTTTAGAAGGCACACAAATCTGATTCCCCTGGTATATTAAATTCAAAATGTTATTGTTGTTGCAGGCAAAACAAGCAAAACAAAGTGTGTGCTGCTCCTTCACCAATTGCATACAAATGGTGGGTATGCAGATAAGAGGTGCAGCCACCATAATGCAACCTTGCATAGCAATATCAGTATGCAAATAATCACCACAGAGGGGTTGCCATACAGACACAGCAGCAACAGGGCACGTCTTTATGAGATATTTACTGTGCAGTTGGCTAATTAACTGTGCAGTAAATGTCTGAGTATCTACACCTGTGCCCCATATTAAGGAACATTAAACTAATAAATGATGCAGTAGAGTAGTTCTTGTAAATGCAAGGACTACCCTGCTACAGATTGCTGCAGTTTTTTTCGATGATCTCCCGAGGTCCCTTCCAGCCCTAATGTCTATGAAATCTATGAAATCTATGTGTAGCAGCACACACGTAGATGCTGACTGACTGGCTGGGGTACAAGGATGCTTCAATACTAGGGATCTCTACCAGCTACCCGATGCTGAAGCTTCCTCATGGCTCAGCCAGCCCCTCTGCAGCACATTGACCTCAGTCAGAGCAGCCCCAGGTTGGCAGGTTTATTCCTGGGACCCCCATCAGCCAGGGCTGCTGTGACCAGGATCCATGTGTTGTGCATGAATAAACACCAGAACGTATTCCTCCAGAGTTATTTGCTCTCAGGCACATGATCAAATAGCAGCTGCAGAACAGGGGACTTTTAGTGGAGCTGACTAAATTGAAAAGTCAAGCCAGTCCAGTGCAGGAGAGGTACATGGTGGGCTGGAGGGATGAAAGAATGCCAGCCTAAGTAGGAAGGCTTGAAGAATAGAGATTAAGAGGGGTCTGTACTTGAGTTAGGAGCAGTTAGGTTGTTGTTCTGTATTTGAGTGTGACTGGAGTACCAGGTTATGATTGTAGGGGTGGATTGGATTGGCCATATAACAGGATGTCTGGGGCACTGTAGGTGTCAAGCCCTCCCAAGGGATCAGAGGGAGAAAGACAGGCTAGGGCAAGGGGATAAAATCATAGGCACAAGTCAAGAACCAAGAGAGATGGGAAAGGGCCAAAGCCTGGGAGCTGAGGTCCAGACCTAGACAGTGGACCAGGGCTGAGGGCTTGGCCAGAGGAAAAGGGAGCCAAGGCCAGGACACATGAAGACCCAGAAAGTAATTGGAGGCCTGTTGAGAGTTTATCCCAAGGGGAACACAGATTCTACCAAGACTGAGTGTAGACTTAGTAGCTCAAGGATGGAGTAAGAATGGTAGAGAACCAGAGAGATTATTCCTGGCCTCTAGGAAATGCCTCCTCAGCAAATTAACAAGACCATTGAAGGTGTGACAGGAGAGAGATTGGAGGTGAGGTGAGGTGAGGCCAGAGAGTGTGGTCAGAGAGTGTGGGTTGGACCTCAGGGGTCTCAGTTGGACCCCTCTCCCCAGTACTCAGGGAGCACTGGGTACTGGGGAGAGTACCCATGAGGCTTACTACAGTTACATAGCAGTATAAAAAATTAAAAGGAGTATACTACTCCAAAACATTTGAGATCCTCAGACTTAGCCTTTGCTTTTAAATACAATAGAGAGAAAGGACTGAAGATTTTTGCACCCTTACCCATTTTGATGTGAAGAAAATAAACATTTTTTTCTTGAACTTCAAATCCTTCCTTTAATCCTCAGGTTTAATTCTAAATGGCAACATTTAAAAGCAATTTAAAGTCTTGGGTAAACTGAAATCTTTTCATATTCTGAAAGGAAAAAAAGATTGTTGCCAAAACAGCTGCTGCATCTGTTCAATTGTTACCCTTTAAAACAGCGGCTTGTTCATGTAGGATAATAAATACCCTCATTTCCATTCTGATACGTGGAGGTCAAAAAGCAACAATTGGAGTTGTGATGGAATAAAGAGATACCACTGATGCAGATCTGAAAGAGCAGAGAGCAATTACAGAGGGATAATCTCTCTCATGTTTTCACTGTAGGAGTGAGAGCTTAACCAGAGAACAAGGACTGTTTATAAGAAGATTTGTAAATTGATTGTTTTGGCAAAACTGCCAAAGTTATAATAACAATTCAGTGATTCTTATTAGACCTCATTCTGAAGTTAGTTTAGTAAAGTTTCCAATTAAATCAATGAGAGAGTTTCTCAGTAAGGATCTAAGGTCTGGACCATTTGTTTCCATGGGAGTTTTACCAAACAGTAGACTGAGGGGAAGGTTTGGGATTGTGAGGTATACAGAGTGTCCTTCATCCCAAAAGACTGTCCAGGAATTTCACTGGAGAGCCTCCAGTGGGGATTCAACTTAATTTCTTCCTAAGAGTCTTTGTGGGGTAGATGAAGTTGGCACTTACTTTGCATCCAGCTTTTTTATTATTTCCTCTTCATTCTGTAGCATTTACCATTCATTCATCTCTAATTTATAAAGATACAATTGCCTGATCGGAGTCCTGCCTCTCTTCTTTCCATAGAGCCATGTTGAAATTTCCTAGCCATTCAATCCTGGATGACTGTAGACTGAGTGGCTAACTACATGTTCATACTCATCAGCTATGTATGCATGTATGTATATAGTTAACACATGTGGGTCCTGTGTTGTCTTTCCACTCTACAAAACCATGTAATAATAATAGTTGTTAAGATTTTCTCATAAAGTTTTAAATCTGTTGTTTTGCCTGCTTCAAACATAAGGCTCCTGTTCTGGTACTATTTTTTGCCCTTTTACAGAGGTCAAATTCTCGGAGGCCAAAATAGCAAAACTCAACTGCTTTCGGTCAAACTAAGCTCATTGTTACTGGCTGAGAATGTGACCAATAATTCATATTATTTACAATGAATAATTTGCTGGGCTGTAACAAGCAGCCTTAGCCAAATCTCCTGAGCATTCTTGGTTCTGTCTGCCTCTTATGTAGTTTCATGTTTCTGGTCTCCAAGGCAGGAAACTTCTTTATATTGATCTTGTACAGAACATAACTAATGAAAATAAATAAATCATCATCACAATATGGGGGTACTTAAGTATGGTACTTGGGCATAGGAACTATTGTTTTAATTAATCTTTTTATAGCAAATGGGAAAATAACTTTCATACCCTAAGCAGAGCAGCTTCCATGCAGCAAATCACATAACATCTTTCTGAAAAATCCGGCCTGCTCAAAGGATAGTATAGAAAAGGAGCAGGGAGAGTAAAACCCCTCAGAATAATTCCTCCTTTCCACTAATTCTACTTATGGTACTTCCCCAACTGAAGAAAGTTACTTTGAACACACACTGCAAAAACAAGTTAAGAGCCCAGACTAAATCTAGAAGACTTCAGGGTCAGCTGACACATGGGGCCAGAAAAACTCTTCTGATATCAATTCCATTAATGGTAGCAGTAAGGTAAGGTCAGGCAGAGAGGAGAGGGTGCAGTGAAGAGAATCAAATTAATGAAGACCTATGAACAACATTGGGAGATAGGGGGTGCGTTTACATGAGATGCTTTACTGCACAGTAGACTAATCTGCTACACAGTAAAGGATCGCTGTCTACATGAGTGCACATTTATGTGTAGATACTGGCCAGAAGGAAATTTGCTCCCTGTCAGCCCTCCACTAGAGGGCCATGGTGGGATGGGAACTCCCAAGGTCCTTGAACTACTCAGCTTGCAACTCCCCTTAGGAACTGGGAGTTGAGCAGCAGTAAGATGGGGTAGCTCTCCACACCCCTGTCCTGGTGCTGCTCACTTCCTGGCTCCCCAGAGGATCTGGGAGCCAAGCAGAGCCAAAATTTGAGAGCGCTCTGTTTCCCTGTACAGCTGGGATGTGTGTGGAGAATTTGCTGCACAACATGGGACTGGCTGGGAATTGTCCTGTCTGGGGGCAAGTCCCAGCCAGCTCCAAGCTGTGTGGAGAGTTCTCCCAGAATGACACAGATTCTGGCCACCTGTTAGCTATGCAGAGGACTCTCCATACAGCCTGGAGCTGGTTGAGACCTGCCACAGAATGGGACAGTTTCAGGGCAGCCCTGGGCTTCACATAGAACTCTTCCTGCAGCCCAGAGCTAGCTGGGACCTGTCCCAGAATGGAGCCAGTCCCAGCCAGCCCTAGTCTATGTGGGTAAGCCCTGCTGGGCACATGAGTTATTCCCATGTGAACAGGTAGGAGAGCTCTGCAGCAGCAGCTGTCTCCCAGCCCCATGCATACCAGGACCCCTCCCAATGTATATGGGACCAGGAGACAACCAGCAGAGCTCTCCTGGCTCCATTCACATAGGGACTGGCTCCATGCTCCCTGCCAGCTCCTGCTGTGTAGACGTGGAGTAGCCTTACCGAGCAGTATTTTTACTGTGCAGTAAGCCTACTTTGAATTAATAGGATGTGTAGATATGCCCAGTCTGTCTCCTTTGCTACCCTACTCTGTGATGTGCATGGATGAATCCATAATTTCAGTGTCACAAGCTCAGGCATGCCCCCTTGGGCCATATGGAGGAGTAAAGGTAATGAAGAGCATTTATTACCCACATGTCACACAGCTGAAGAGGGTGTAGCCACCTTACTGTGATCCTGGATGTCAGTGAACTCTCAGAGGTCACCAGAACATCAGCACATCTCCTTCTGGGAGCTCTGAATGTAATGTGAGCTCTATGAAATCACCAACATGTTTTCCAAATTTCCCTGCTTTCAAACACTCCTCTCCTCTCCTTTCTTCTCCTCTCCTTTCATCTCCCCCTCCTCCCCCACCCCCATCCCCACCCAAGCTCCTTCCCTGAATTCAGCATCAGAGGAAAAGAGGGAAGAAGTTGTGGTAGTGTACAGCCCCTGGGCTCT
The DNA here is from genome assembly GCF_052110815.1 of Crocodylus siamensis. Taxonomy (NCBI): domain Eukaryota; kingdom Metazoa; phylum Chordata; order Crocodylia; family Crocodylidae; genus Crocodylus; species Crocodylus siamensis. The sequence goes on along the minus strand of NC_143402.1, from coordinate 47,740,028 downwards.
GTGAAAGAAAGGGCTGTATGTCATTGCCAATGCTGCTACCACTCATCTGGCCTAGTTTATAGTTTCCAACTCATGCAGACATCATGACAGGAACTCTGCTGACATCACCTTGAACTCTGAGGGTGTATTGCAAATACAGTGTAAAACCAAAGAGAAATTCAACTGTGCCACTGTATGCAACTTGGATCCACCTTGGATGTACTTGAATACTGATCACTGAATGCTGGAGACAGCACAGTGGACCTAAGAGAAGGAATAGTAGTCAAGGAACAATTAGATATCACGCCTTCTCCTGAGCTCTTCTGAAGCAACTGCTATCAAGGAACCATCCTAACATGGGAGGCATAGTGCAAGCAAGTGAATCATTAGCTTCCTAAGATGCCATAGATAGAATTCACAGTGGTCTCTTCAGTCTTTAAGCTCTTTGTTAACAACTGTTCACACAGAACACATCTACACATGCATTGGATCTGGTACTAGTTGACTTGTGAATAAACTGCTTGTGAGTGAATGCTTCCAGGCAGGCATTTACACATGCAGGGGTGTGGAAGAAGATTTGCTGCTCCTAGAAGGAAACTGCTCCCACTTCCTGTGGCCCTGAAATGGGTACCTGCTGCCATCAGAGGTAGCTTTAGGTTTCAGCGACACCCGCCAGGAGCTGGCAGCCATCTTGAAAAACACCCCCTGCTCCCTGGCCAGCTGCTTTTCTGGACAGGAGAAGTATACAGAGGCCATGGCCAGCACAAGGCGTCTGCCTTGCCAGAGCCTCTGCGTCCCCACACCATGGCCACTCTAGCCCCTGCCCCTGGCACTGAGGTCTAGTGGCTTGGGTTCCAGTAGGCCATGGTGCTGGCCCTGGGGGCCCCAGCAGGCCTCCCACAGAACCACATGCCTACCAGCAGGGGCCAGGGCACTGGGTGAGCAAGTCACTGGCCAACACCTTCTCCTGAACTCCCCACTGTAGGCCACCTGGACAGCTACCCTTGAACCCCCCAACCTGCTGCCCACCTCTAACACCATGCTCATTGTCAACAGTTCTTAGAAAATCACTTTATTGCCCTCACAGAAAACAGCCTCTCCCATCTCCCTCCCCAACACCGGAGCCCATTCATCAGCAACTCCACCCACCACCAAGAAAACACTCTCTTTCCTGTGCAAACTATTTACAATAAGTGAAGTGCTGTGGTTGTGTCTGTGCCCTCCTGGGGTGGGAGGTCATGGGGTAAGGGCACCTAGGGGGTGGAGCCCGGGTGCAGGCAGGCAGAACGCTGGCCTCTGCTTGTTCCCCAATGGGTACACACACCAGCAAGCCCAGTGGACAGTGAGCTTGCCTATGGCAATGGCAACCACTTATTCCTGGGTGCGGGTGGCTCCCCGTTTGGAAGCCAGGGCCAGCAGGACTAGCACATGATCCTGGCCCTCCTGCAAGAAGCTCCAGCTATGCACCCATTTGGAGCTGGTGAAAGCAGTGGACCAGGGCCCAGATGGCAGGGCTAGGTAGCAGGGGACCCAGGGCAGGGGCTTCTGGCTGGTGGAGGCAAACATGGACCTCCACCCAAGTACATGGGGTAGCTTGATGCTGGTTGGTGGCTGGCTGACAGGGGCAGGCAGGGATATGATCAGAGGCAGGGCAGTGGGCAGTACGAAGGTGACCACCAGGGCCAAGATGGTGTCCATTATATAGCATTCCTTCTCTGTGGCCTCCACTGCTCTGGCCATGAGTGTACCCTGCACTCACAGGGCCTTTATGTTGAGCCACTCCAAAGCCAGGAGCTGTGCCCTGAATTCCTGCTTCACCAATTACCACACATCCATGTGGGCCATGTCCTCCACCCACCGTGTGTCTTCATGGGCCATGTCCTCCACTTGCCACATGTCCTGGCTAGCAATGCCCTCCCCCCACCATGTCCACATATATCCCAGCCAGTCATCCATGGCTATCTCCAGCCAGTCCAGGAAGAGGGTCTTATCCTGGGTCCTCCTTCTGCATAGCTGCCACATCTGCATGCCTGCCAAAAGCGGCCTTTCCCCACAAGGCCTGCAGAACCAGGAGAAATAAGCCGTTTGTGAGAGTTTACATTTCTGAGAAAAAGTGCTGTATACCAGTGGCCTGTGCACTGCCTGGGCTCAGATTGGGGGCCATACATGCATGGGAGCCCAGGCACCTTGGTAAGTCACCTGGGCAGGCCCAAGTGCAGGTAGACACTGGCCTAGCCCACAATCCCTGCTCACTTCCCAGGGGCCATAAGGCCACAGTGTACTGGATGCAGGCAGCCTGTCTCCCCTGCCCCCTCCCCTGGCTGGGCCAGGAGAGGCTCCTTGTAGCATCTTCTATCATGATTCTAGACCTGGCTGCCCCCCACCCCCTTCTTGCAGGCCAGCCTGTCTCCTGTGGTTCTGCCAAGTTCACAGTGCCTAGGTTTGGGGGGCACAGGATGCACAGATGACTGGGACATGAAACTTCCAGCACCCCTGCCCTCCATTCAAGCGGCCTGTCTGGGGAGGTGCCCCATGGTCAGCGCCCCCACAGCTGCTCTGAAACCCAAATGTGCACCTGATGCCCATGTCACAGGTGCTGTCATGGCAGCACATGGTGAATCCCTCCAGCTGGGAGCCCCATTATCTGACAGGGCTCCCAGGCATGCAGGCTTAGATTTACTACAGGTTAAATTTTACCCTGGATAGAAACTGGCTATAAAGTTATTACATACTTTCCAGCTCTAACTTTATAGAGGGTTGGCAAACAAGATTATTTGGGTAGATCTGATATCTTTTATTATTAGACTAACTAAAATCATTGGAAAAATTCTGATTTGCAAGCTTTTAGGTACAAACACCCTTCTTCTGGCTGAGGAAGCTTCTGCAGTTGTTCTGAGCTCTTCCTGGATGGGATAGAATAGAATAGAAGCCAGAAGCCAGTATGCAAGAATGCCAGTCAATGAAAATGCAAATTAAAGCAGTCAGTTTGTGAGACATGGGTTGGTGGGGGCGGGGAATGCAGACCTGGTGATAAGATGTAGCTGGTAAATAGTAGAGAGGTTATCTGGGGTCTGAAATATTAGGCATATTATAATATGCCATAAAGCCAATGCCAGCATTGTTTAATGACAGAGTTGCAGAAACAATAAACAGAAGAAAAATAATTCTTTCAAATGATGAAAGACAAATCCTGAAGTTGAAAATAATAATAATAATAAAGTACAAAATCTGGCAAATCAAATGTAAAACCATAATAAGAAAAGTTAAGAAAGAATTTAAGGACAAACTTGCCTGAGACAAAAGGTAACAGTAAAAATATATTTAAGTATATTAGAAGTTGAAGATCTCATGGATTAAGCTGGGGTTTTTGATGATCAGAGAAGAAAAGGAGGGTTAAAGGATACTATGCAATTACTGAGAAACTAAATGCATTCTATGCATCTGTCTTCACTGTGGAATATATTAGGGAGATTCCCTCACCAGATCCACTGCAATTTAGGGACAAGTCAGGGGATCTGACCCAAAATGAGGTTTCAGTAGATGAGGTTGTAGAGAAACTGATAAACTAAACAGTAGAAAATCACCAGGAGCTAATGGCTGTAGGAGCTTCAGTTATTCTGGGCCACAGTTATGTCAAGGTATAATTAAGCTAAGACATCTCAAAGTATCTTGGGAGTCACAGGATTCAGTGCCCACTAGGTGACCTCAGGCAGTGAGTGAAAAGGCTAATTTAAAGTAAGAAACAATAGCTGAATAAGTTGAGGAGTGAAAGGTTAGATCTTGTTAGTAAAAGAGATAACAAGAAGTGACCTGTACTTAGCAGAAGTAAGATGAAGATATTCAAAGTCTGTAAGTGAGTGAACTAAAAAAGCCCAAACTCAGCAGACAGTGAGTTCTACATACACAGACTTGGAAGCAGAGAGCTGCAGTTGGCAAGGAATGAGCTTCAGGTGCTTGGATTTGGCTAAAAGACAAAGAGGGACATCTCAGCAAAAACAGAAATGCAAATTGTTATTGGGTGTGGGAATCTATGCTATAAATGAAGGAGTTGTGAGACTTGTCATTTTGTAGCAACTTAGGTCAGGGGTGCCCAAACTTTTTATGCTTAGGACTGGCAAAGCATGGGCCAAAAATGACCAGCATACTGTGGGCAGGCACCCAACCCTTTTTTATATTGAGTATAAAAGTTGCTAAGATTTTATACTCAGTATAAAACAGGGTTGGCTATCTGCCCACAGTATGCCAGCTGCCAGTCCACAGTTTTCCAGTCCACTGTTTGTCGGTCCATGGTCACTTCCAGTCTGCAGCAGCCAACCCTCCCTTGGACTGGCAGCCAGCATTTCATGGCCTGGTATGGGGCTGTGGCCAGAGAGGTAGGAATCCCAGACTTAGGTGATTTCTGTGCATGTAATGCATTGCTAACCATTGTCAGGGCAATTTCACTGAGCTGGGCTGATTGCTATGCAAGCCCACTAGCTACTGCCCTAAAAAACAATAAACCTATCTAAGCTTTCATCACCAAAAATAAATTCAAGTATTCTCTTCTTCATTGCATCCAAGCTCCAGGAGGCTGGTTGTAGGTAACTGCCTATAGGAGAACCCAGACCCCAGTAGCCTGAACACCAAGAATGACATCAGGCAGGAAGCTTTTAGGGAATCCTTCCAAACACTAAGTGCCTCAGAACAACAATGACATTCACCCTAGGTGCTGAAGGAGCTCATATGAGAAATTGTCAAAATCCTAACAGTGACATGTTGCTTTATAACTAAAAATAGGCTTGGTACCAGAGGACTGGAGGGTTGCTAATGTGACTCCCATATTTAAAAAAAAAAAAAAAAAATTAGTAGGAAAGTGGAAAACTACAGGGCACTGACTCTTACTTCTATTCTTGGAAATCTGATAGAAAATAATAATTATAAAATTGTTCAGTATATAGATGAACATTAGGGCTGTGTGAAACTTTGGGTGCTGATTTGATTCAGAGGAGATTTGACCCAATTCAGTGTCTAAATCTCCAAATCTGAAATGAATAAGAGGACCAACAAAAAGGTCTGAATCAATTCAGAAAAGATGTGGAGACTGTTGATGATTTGGGTAGTCCCCACCCACTGCAGCAGACAGCTGGAGTTGGGCTTGGAGCTGGTAAATAGGGGGCAGGGGAGGAGGGGCTGGAGGAAGGGAGAAGGGATCATGAGAGGACCCGTGACAGACCCCATCCCCTGGCTGCTCCCCCAGTGCCCCCCAACCCTCCCCCTCTCCCATCACCAGCCCTTTAAGAAAAAAAATCCCAGGCTTACCAGCTACTGCAGTGGCCTCAGGGCTTTGGGGGCTTGTGGAAGAGTCCCCCATGTGGCACAGGGCAGCGGGGGGCAGTGGGGATCATCCCCTGCTGGGCAGGAACTGGTGAGTTCAGGGTTCTGTTTTTGTTTTTTCTTTAAAGGACTGGAGCTTGGGTGGGTGCGGCAGCCATGGGGGGTCTGGGACAGTGGGGTGTCAATAATGGTGCATAAGGGTAATCAAGCTGACATAGCATATCTGGACTTCTGAAAAGCCTTTGACAAGGTACCCCATTAGAGGCTCTTATTGGGGAACAGAATGGAAATGGGATGGAAATAAGTAAACAGTAGGATCTATACAGGGACCAGTGCTGCTTAACTTTTTCATAAATAATCTGGAAAAGGGGGTGAGTAGTGAGGTGGCCAAATTTGTGTATAACACAAACTTATACAAAGTGGTAAAGACCAAGGTGGACTGTGAGGAAATACAGAAGGAATGGAAGATGAAATTTAATGTAGATGAGTGTTAAGTGATGCACATTGGCAAAAATAACCCAGACTATACCTACAATGTGATGGCCTCTACATTAGCTGTTACCACATAGGAAAGATATCTGTAAATCACTGTGGACAGTTCACTAAAAACAAAGCTCATTGTTCAACAGTTAATAGAAAGGCAAACAAAATGTAAGGGATTATTAAGAAGGGAACTGTAAAAAAAATGGAAAGCATCATTATGTCCCTTATAAATCCATGGTGCATCCACATCTTGACTACTGTGCCCGTTGTGGTCCCCACACCTCAGTGAGGATATAGAAGAACTAGGGAAGGTACAGAGAAGGGCAACAAGGGTGACAAGTTGTATAGAGGGGCTTCCATATGAGGAGAGAATAAAGAGGTTAAGTTAGAAAAGAGACATTTGAGCAGGGACTTGATAAGGGTTTAATTATTTCACTAATTTCATTATTACCTGTCTCTCACGATACAAGAACTAGGTAGGGGTCATAAAATTAAACTAGTAGGTGGTAAGTTTAAAAGTAAAAAAAGGAAATTCTATTTTATACTGGTGTAATTGTAGTTGTGGAAGCTGACAGTTTAGCGCCAGATTAAAAAAAGGGATTGGACAAATATATGGAGCAAAGGTGCATCAGTAGCTATTGAGCATGGGATTTAGGGGTACAGAACTTCCTAAGTAAATGCAATTCCAGCATTTGTACAGTAGCATGTGCAGGCATATTATACACAAGCAGGCTTTACTAAAAATGCATATAAATTTTGGATACTGTAAGCGGGAGAGGAACAGTGGGAAAAAAAATCCAGAGGCTACCCTGCTCACTCTCTCTTTCACATCCACTTTCTGCCATGGTGTGATGCAGAATGCTGGGCAAGATGGATTTATGTTCTGACTCAGTAAATGGCAGTTCTTATGTTCTTATTTGTTTAATGGCAGGGTCATTGGGTTAGTAGTAGTATCACCCTGTGCCAGAGTTCTTCCCAATGGAGACATGGAAGTAGATAAACAGGTCCTTACACATAGACCATAGTAAGTATGATCATCCCGTTTGATTGTCTGCTTATATTAGTAGCTCTAGTATACAGGGAAGTATCTGAAGTTATTTCATGAATGGCTCATCAATTCTGAATCCTGTGACTGTTGCTTTAAGCTCCCCATGCCTTCTCATTTCCTACTTTGTCTTGGTGTTTCTCTTCACGTTACTTCCGTTAAAAACTTCATCCTCCTGACAGTACAGTTCGTGGCTGCTTAAATTTCCAAAGTTCTGGGTGAAAACAGAGTCCAATCTGAAATCCTCATCCATTTCTCTCTCTGTCTTTCTCTCTCTCTCTCTCTCTCTTTCTGTCTGTTCCTCCCTCTCCACTTTTACATTACTGCCCATTGCTTTAATATCTGAACATAATTATGGAGCCCTTTAGAAAACAGTACTTCCAAAAATAAGGATCAGTAAAATTCCATATTACCATGCCTTTGTTCATCCTATGAGGTTCTACTACATCATGTTAGTGTCTTAGTTCATCAGTTATCACAACTCTCTAAATCTATTGCAAAAAGTTTTATAACAATTGCTTTTACATTTCAACCTGCTCCACTCACACCCCCACATTCTCTTTTCTAAGTAGAATGTTTTTAATTAAGGCACAGTTTCAAAGGCTGCAGAAATTCCTAAGTAAATGCAATTCCAGCATTTGTACAGTACCATGTGCAGGCATATTATAGACAAGCAGGCTTTACTAAAAATGCATATTACTCTAATGGACTGAGTGCACAGATGTCTACTTTGTAATGGTTTTCTGCCAGTGAAGCATTTTCTTTAATGTTTGAAAACATCTTAGAAACATTTGATCATGATTATGCTAAGTTCCAGAGATTTCTGAGGTGTAATAAGGTAGGAAATTCTTCAAGTAATTTAGTATAGGAATCAACTGTCATATGAAGTAAATAATTATTTGTCTATGCAGATATAATTGGTGTTTAGGATGGTCATTCTAAAAGCAAAACTGGTAGATACAGGTGTAGCTCTGCTAAGGTTGAGAACTTTGACTTATGTAATACCATCTCTACAACAGGTCTCACCTGTGAACCTAGGAAAAATCTACCTCAGTGTAAAGGGCATCTTTGCTAATGAAAGGTAAACTTAATAGATTCATAGATTGTTAGTGGTTGGAAGGGACCTCACAATATCATCGGGTCCAGCCCCCTGCACTAGGCAGGAAAGACAACTGGGGGTCAGGTGACCCCAGCGAGGTGACTGTCCAGTCTCCTCTTGAAGATTTACAGGGTAGGTGATTGCACCACCTCTGGGGAGAGTTTTTTCTACAATCCAGACACCTTGACTGTGAAGGAGTTTTTCCTAGAATTGAGCCTGAAGCAGTCTTTCAGGAGTTTGTATCCATTACTCCTGGTCTTCCCCAAGGGTGCCCTGGTGACGAGTTCTTCACCAAGCTCTTGATGTACCCCTGATTTAGCGGTAATCTGCTACCAAGTCCCCTCTCAGCCTTCTCTTCATTAGGCTGAAGAGACCCAAATCCCTCAGCATTTCCTCATCTAGTTTGCCTTGCAAGTCTCTGATCATACAGGTGGATCTTCTCTGGACCCTCTCAAGTTTTTCCACATCCTTGTTGAAGTGCAGCATCCAGAACTGAATGCAATATTCCAGCTACAGTCTCACTAGTGCTGAATACAATCGAAGAATCACTTCCTTGGTTTTGCATGAGATGCATCAGTTGATGCACGCCAGAGTGTTGTCTGCCCTGCTGGCTACAGCATAGCACTAGTGGCTCATGTTCATGAGATGGTCAACTATTACCCTTAGGTCCCTTTCAGTCATGGCACAAGTCAAATTGTTGCCACCTAGCCTGTAGGTATGTTGGGGATTATTTACCCGCAGATGGAGCACTTTATACTTCTCATTGTTGAACCTTATCTGGTTCTGATTCACCCGCCCCCAACTCTGTCCAGGTTCACCTGTATCTGCAGCCTATCTGCAGGAGTGACCATGCTTCTCCATAACTTGGTGTCATCCATGAACTTGGCCAGTGAGCTCTCCAATCTGACATCCAAGTCATTGATAAAGATGTTGAAAAGCACCAGGCCAAGCACGGACCCTTGACAGACACCATTGGCTACTTCTCACCAGTATGACACAGATCCATTCATAAGAACTCTCTAGGTCCTACCTCACAGCTAGTTTCCCACCCACTGAACCAGTGAGCAGTTACACCCACAATCTTCCAATTTTCCCATGAGGATATTGTGGGATACTAGATCAAAGGCCTTTTGGAAGTTCAGGTATATAATATATAATGACTGGATGCTCATAAGGCTTGGTATCTGATGAAAAATTTGTTAAGAACACGTTCTCTCTGGTGTTTTCAGTATTTTCCAATTTTGGTCTGGTAAGGAATCCTCCTTTTGTGAGTGTGTTTGCACAAAGTGCCCTATAAACTGTGCCGAGACACTACTGCACAATAGTATTAGGTTATTACACAGTAGCATCATTTAAACTGTATTTGTTGGTGCTACTACAAAGTAACTCTGGTTACTGAACATTTATTTAGCACTTGTACAAGCACGTACTAACTAAATGCCCAGTAAACACTACACAGTAGCGTGTCATGTAGATGTGTACAGTATCAACCTATTTAAAAAGTCCTTATAAAAAGAGATGTAAAAATCAGTGTTCATATCAGTGGGGACATTTATATGAGACACTTATTGAGGATCTGACTAATTAGCTCTGAAGTAAAATGTCAGTACATGTGGGGTGCTATTAGGCTGGATTCAGCTAATTAACTCTGCTGTAGAATAGCAATGCCCAACATATAGATAGACAATGATTGGGCCTGACTGGGGCACAAGGGTACTACAGTGTAGGGCTGCATGCTGATTAGCCCGACACTGCAACACCCTCATGTCCAGCCATCCCCTGTGCAGCCCACTGACCCCCTACCAGCTAGGGCTGCTCTGCCCCAACCCAATGTTCTGTGGTCCCAGATGCAGGTGGAAACACTTCATTTGGGAGCAATAAATTCCAGTGTGAACTGCTCCATTCCACCCCAGTGCCCCAGGTCCAGTCAGACCAAGCTGAGCTGGCAGTTGCTGATGCCACTGTCAAGAGGCTGGGTGGAGGAAGGGAGCCTCCCTCACTCATGAGCCCACCCCTCCTCCCAATACCTCATTTGGGTATCTTGGGGGTGGGGCATGATGTGAGAGACCTCCCTTCCACCCCACATCCCTCCAGCTCCCAGATGGCACTCTGTGCTACTCTCTGTCCCTCCCTCCTTCCACCACTGATATGGACCTGGTAAGTGGGGCTAGGGAGGGGGGTGGTTTGGAAGCGTCCTCAGAGGTTGACAAAGCATCCCTACCTGCTGGCCAGTGCTGGTGCCAGCAGGCTCAAGCACCCCCTTGCTCAATAGGTGAACACCTGTTGGGTTGGGTTTGCTCTAGCTAATGGCACTTTGTGTAAAGTTTCAGGAGTTAGAGCAGGGCTGTAAACATCTGGAGACACCCATAGTTTTCAGGAAGTCAGATATTTTAGAAGACAGTCTGGTAAGGCTAGCAGGCATTCAGGGTGGCACAACAGGAGCAGACCAGACACTGTTACCTCATACTGTAAAGAGTTGCATATCAGTGCCTCTATGTAATAAAGAGCTGTTCCACATTACAAGCCCCAAAATATTACAGCCACGGCACCTTCATTCAGATTCATTGATACAAGTGTTCTAGGATGCAGAGCTGTACACTCACATTTTAATAAGGATATATCTTGGTATCATATTGGGTAGGGACTGCTTTCACTGCCTAAAGAGCATACAAGCTGTACTCTGATATAAATGCAAGAAAGAGAGAAAAATGAGAAGTGAAAGTGTAGTATAATGTGATATACCTTATTAATGTTATGGAGGAAAAAAAGATGACATAACATCCCTGAAAGGTTGTCCACAAGATTAAGCCTAGTGGTTGTGGATTTAAGAGCCGAAGTCAGTGGTTCTCAAATGTTTTACATTCAAGACACCCCCCATTAGACTCAAGGCACTTCTCAGAAAGTGTTAGCTCTTAGTTTTTACTTGTTTTGTGAGTCCAGAAAATAATAGAGTGATTTGTCTGTTGCAAAGAACTCAGTTAATCCACAATAGGTCATAATGTTTTTGACACTATCAATTTTTCTTTGGAATTTTTGGTTTTAACTTGTGAATGATGGCTGTACACCTAACAGTGCTAATATTGCATACCATGGTACCATGGTTTAGATTTGCTATGTTTACACCCAATGAAGGTTTTATACCTGAAGAAAGATGACCATCTGGCATCTTTCTTAATCTTGAAAGGAAGATAGATGAATAACCAAATGTTGCCACAGAAATTTTAAGTCAGTGTATCTTTTTGTAAAATCAACTACAGCAAGTTGTCTTACTGCAATGATTTAAATATAGCCTATCATGCCTTAGGTGCTGGAGTATTGAACAGCATATTGATTCACAAAAGATCACAAGAATATATATTTTTATATTTCACAAATATTTCTAACACATGACTGCAGAACAAGAGATTAGCCAAATGCTACATCTGCAGCAAAAGCAGGTCAGATATACTTCTGAAATTCTCAAACAACTAGATTAATTAATGAGTGGTGACTAAGCGTATAGTATGTATATAATTTGATTATTATCATACAGTCATGAAGAAGTATGGCTGGAAAGGACCTTCACTGATCATCTTGTCCCAGGGTTTTCAATCTTTTTTAGTCTAAGTACCCCTGGTGGCTAGATGCCAAGCAGCAGGGAGGGGGGCACATAGTGCATGGTGGAATGCCAAGCAGGGTGGGGAGGGTAGCGTGTGGCTGGATACGGAGCAAGGAGCTGGGATCAACATGCGGTGCGGCAGGGATGGAGCACTGCTGCCTCCCAAGAGCAGGGCCAGGGCAGGACTGAGAAGCTCACTGGGTTGGGGTGAGGGCAGCCTGCTTTCCTGGCTGTCCATGTTGTTGGACTGCAGGCCCTGACCGGGTGCAAACAAGTCACCTGCAGAGCCGTTGTGCCTGTGTTGTCCTTCACCTTTATGCATGACAATCCAACCCCCAACCCACCTGTCAGTTACTTGACAATTTGATTAACAATTAATTTAATAAACAATTAAAATTTAATTAACCCCACCAATATCTCATGTAAGTTAACTGCAATTCCCCAACCTGCGCCCTCACATTGCAGCTGTAGTATATAGGGTAGACTCACTGGATGAGGATGGGGGCACCACCTCACCCATCTTACCAGGGCACAATGGGCCTGGTGTCAAGGGAGGAGACTGCCTGGTCTGAAAGAGAAGAAGGGGAAGAGTGGTTCTGGAGCACCCATGGCAGATGCTGCCAGGAGCCAGGCCTGTCCTGACCTGGGAAGAGGGAAGGGAAGTCAGGCTGCCTGCAGCAATCAGCCAGTGGCCCATCTGTCCCAGCAGAGTGAAGCGGGGCAGGGGGCTTGGCCAGAAGCCACCTGTGCCATGGCCTGCACAGTCAACTTACCATGATCCCTGGGCACCTGTGTACACAGAGCCCCCAATCTGAGGCCGGGGAGCACACAGTCCCCTCATATAGTGCATGTTAGCTCATAAACGTTGCAAACTCTCACAAGCAGCATCTTTCTCCTGGCTCTGCAAGTCCAGCAGCTGCACACAGGATAGAAGCACCAGCTTCAAGAGGGGATGCACCATTGGGGTCACTACCTGCTTTACGTGAGTCATTCCTTATACTCTGGTTATGGCAGTAGTGGACCCAGGATTGGACCTGGCTTCTGGACTGGCTGGTCACTGTGTTGGGAGGAGTACCTGATAGGCTCATGAGCCTGGAGCATGGAGGACATGGAAAGGACCCAGGAGGGCTGGGATTGATTAAGAAACTAGATAAGTAAAAAAAATAATTTCTCCGGGATGAAGTCGATAGTGCTTACAGCCTAAAATACAGGTCAGAGTTGAGACTGAGAAGGTGATCAAGTAAATAGGGTCCAAGTGATACAAAAGGGTCCATTGATTGAGAAAGATTTATCAGTCCAGTGATAGAGTACTTTTTTTTGCTAACTTACATTAAGTTTGTACTTACAATTTCATAAATACTGATCTGACTAGGGACAGACCTAGAAAAGGAAACTGTGAAGATGATTACTTTTATTCAGCCAGCAATATCTAAGTACATCAGTTGTGCAACTGATGGACCAGCGTGTAGGGAAGGAGGAGCCCTGGAACAGCCTCTGCATAGACCTACAGAAGGTGTGTTCACACATGCAAGCATGTGTGCTTGCAGCAGCTCAAATAGAAGCTGGGCAAATTTGAGCTGGACCTTTCTGACTCGCTGCACATGCCCAGACATGCACTTTGGTGTGGGACAAATGTCACAAGTTTTGCCTGTCAGTAGCTAGGTGTGCACCTGTCAGGCTTTATGGCCATAGCAGGGCCTAGCAGCCAGGCCTGCAGTAGTTTCCACCCCCCCCACCATGCCCCAAGACAGACAGTTGCACAAGCACCCACTCATGAGTTTTGCCTGTCAGCAGCTAGAGGTGCAGGGCCCCAGAACCCAGAAGCCTGGCACCTATCTCCTTGAAAGCTGACAGACTTCATGGCCTCACCAGGGGCTAGTAGGCCTGCAGCTTTCACCCTGCTGCACCTTAACACATAGTGTCACCCATGTCATGAGTTTTGCTTGTCCACAGCTTGAGGTCCAGTTTTCCCCAAACCTCTATATCTATCTCCTTGAAACTTGACAGGCTTTGTGGCATCAGAAGGGGCTACCATACCGGCAGTTTTCACCCCTCTGTACCATAATACACAGGCAGTATTACCTGTGTCATGAGTTTTGCTTGTCAACAGTTTGAGGTGCAATTTCCCAGAAACCCCTGCACCTATCTCCTTGAAACTTGGTAGGCTTTGTGGGATAAGAAAGAGATACCATTCCTGCAGTTTTCACTCTACTGTGGTTTAAAACAAACACGCAACATGAGTTTTTCTTGTCAGCAGCTTGAGGTGCAGTTTCCCAGAATTCCCTGCACCTATCATCTTGAAGCTTGGCAAGTGTCATGCTCTCAGCAGAGCCTACCACATCTGCAAGTTTCACCCACATCAGCCAAAAGACAACGAAGTTATGTATGTTTCATTGATTCCTCATCATACTCTATGGCCGAATGTCCGAATCAGCTCCAAATCTTTCATAGATTTCATAGACATCAGGGCTGGAAGGGACCTCGGGAGATCATCGAGTCCAGCCCCCCGCCCAAAGGGCAGGAAGTCAGCTGGGGTCATAGGATCCCAGCAAGATAAGCATTTAATTTACTCTTGAAGGTATTCAATGTAGGTGCTTGAACCACCTCCGATGGGAGCTGTTCCAGACCTTGGGGGCTTGGACAGTAAAGAAATTTTTCCTTATGTCCAGCCTGAAACGGTCTCGCAGTAGTTTATGACTGTTCAACCTTGTCATCCCTTGGAGTGCTCTGGTGAACAAACTTTCCCCCAGATCCTGGTGGTCACCGTGATAAACTTATAGATGGCCGTCAGATCACTCCTGAGCCTGTGCTTTTCCAGGCTGAAGAACCCCATGGCTCTCAGCCTGTTGTCGAAAGGTCTGTTTTCCTGACCTCTGATCATGCACGTGGCTCTCCTCTGGACTCTCTCAAGCTTCTCCACATCCTTTTTGAATTGCGGAGCCCAAAACTGGACGCAGTACTCCAGCTGCGGCCTCACCAAGGCCGAGTACACGGGGAGAATGACATCCTGGGATTTGCTTGAGAAGCACCTATGGATGTCAGCCAGCATTTTGGTCACTTTACTTGTCTCAGTATCGCATTGCAGGCTCATGTTCGTCTTGTGGTCAATGATGACCCCGAAGTCTCTTTCTTCCGTAGTGCTATCCAACATAGCACTGCCGAGTCTATAAGGATGCTGCAGGTTTTTCCTCCCAAGGTGGAGAACCTTGCATTTTTCAGTGTTAAACACCATCAGGTTCTCGTCCGCCCATTTTCTGAGCCTGTCCAGGTCAGCCTGGATCACCTGCCTGTCTTCTGGTGTGTATGCTTTGCCCCAAAGTTTGGTGTCATTGACAAACTTGGACAGTCTGCTTCTGACTCCAATCAGAATTGCTTCTGTCTACATCATTAATGAAGATGTTCAACAATTTCCCGAACTGAATCGGGAAAACTATTTGGATCTCCAAATTGGATCTCCAAATTGGATCTCTGGCATCCAAATCAGCTGAATCAAAATCTGAATTGAATAGTTCTCTATTCACACAGGCCTATCCAACAGCCATCCCAACTACACAGTTGGTCCAATAAAATATATCACAAAAAATACCTGCCCCTTGAACATTTCCTAGACCATCATGGCTATAACAGTCAAACCTTTTTTACTAAGGATTTTGTTCTGCAGAGGAGAGACATTTCTACTTAGCAGCAATACCTCCATGAGTTCATTTTAAGATCATTTGCCTCCTGGCTTTACTCTTCCTTATCAGTTAGTTCTCTACTGCAAGCTAAGCTGTGGCTAATAATGGGTAGGATTGTTACAGCATTCATCATGATTACTGGAATACTTCTTAAAGACAGAAATGAGTTTTCCCAGGTTTAGCATCAGATACAGCAGGAAAGTGTAAGAACCAAATGCAGCTTCCAGTTCCGTAAATAGCCATCCTCCATGTGATTGGATTAAGGGGCAAGATTCTTAGGGGGATGGCTTATCTACAAAACATTTTTAAGGTTGTTTTTCTCTTTATCTCAAATGTATATAATTTTCCCTTCTGTGAAACCTTCCCCTAAAGGTGCAAGCTATCAGTCACTGTGTCTGGTTTTGGTAAGGGCTCTAGTTATCAAGCTGACTGTGCATAGCCCATTCTTCCATTCTTTTTTTTTATTTTTAATAATAGTGTAGATAAAGGTGGACAGCAGTAGACCTGAAGGCCCCCATCCACAGGACAGGCTATGCTGTAAGAGGAATCATACAGGTTTCTTTTACACAATTCCATGAGAATTCTGATAGGACAAATCAGGAGACATCAGTCATTTTGCCACTCAGTACTGGTCCCTTCACTAAAATTGAGGCTAACTGGTTAAGAAGTGTTGCAGGTAGGCTAAGAGTCACAAACATATTCTATATGTCATGAAACACTGACCACAGTCCTCCCAGTATTACTAAAATCTCTAAATATTTTTAAACGTACCAATCAATGAAGCATCCAGACCTCAGTGCTACCATGTGCAAAAAAGCTGGTGAGCAGGAGTCATTGCTAGTGGGATTCAGGTTATCTGGTATCTCTGCCATGCACTCTGTGTATGACATTAATCAAGTCACTTAATCTTTCTAACTTCCCAATCTGCAAAGTAAAATCCACTAAAGGCAATTATGTGCTCAGATACTACAGAAGCAGCAGCCAAACTGTGTTCTACAAGTTTTTCATGGCTCCCAGGTATCATAAAATCATAGAAAATTTGAGTTAGAAGGGACCTTAGGAGGTCATCCAGTCCAAACCCCTGCTTAAAGCAGGACATCCCCAATTAGACCATCTCAGCTAAGCCTTTGTCTAGCCAGGTCTTAAAAACCTCCAAGAATGAAGAGTCTACAACTTCTCTGGGTAACCTGTTCCAGTGTTTTACTACTCCCCTCATGAGAATATTCTTCCTAAGATCTAACCTAAACTTCTCTTGCTGCCACTTGAGACCATTGCTCCTTGTTCTGTCATCTACCACCACTGAGAACAGCCTAGCTCCATCCTGTTTCAAACCCCCATTTCATTAGTTCAAGGCTGCAATTAAATCCCCTCTCAGTCGTCTTTTCTCCAAACTAAATAAACCCAGTTCTCTCAGCCTCTCCTCATAAGTCATGTGTTCTAGCCCCCGTCACCATTTTTATTGCCTTGCACTGTATTCTCACCAATTTGTCCACATCCCTTCTGTACTGGGAGGCCTAAAACTGAATGTAGTACCCTAGATGTTGCCCACCAGTGCTGAATAGAGGGAGATAATGATTTCCATTGATCAGCTAGCAACACCCCTACCAATGCAGCTCAGTATGCTGTTAGTTTGTGTGGTTGTTTGTTTGTTTGTTTTGGGGGGAGCAAGGGCACACTGTTGGCTCATGTTTAGTTTATTGCACACTGTAACCCCCAGGTCCATGTATGCAGAGCTACTGCCTAGCCAGTCAGCCTCCAACCTGTACCAATGCAAGAAGTAGTTCAAAAGCAGATCCTGAAGACACATTACTATTTGACCTGGGGAACTCCATAAAGAACATTGACTCTGAGGCAGGTAGATTTCTAAAGATATCTGTTCTGCAGCTCTTTGCCATGGAAAAATATGATTTATGGCTAAAAGGATGAAAAAGTTTGGTCATGCCAGTACTATGATAACTTAAGTAATAGAAATAGATGGGTGAGAGAGACAACTTTGAAGATGCTGATTTCTGAAGAAGTTGATATGTCAGTAAGTGAAGTTTTCTGTCTGGTAAAATGACCTCATCCATTCTTATGAAACCATAACCGTTGTTGTTCTCATGGGGTAACTTGTCACCCTGCAATTCAACATTATTGGTCTCATGGGGTAACTTCTTGCCCCACCTGCATGAACAAAATGGAACCAGTGACAACAATATAAGTGTACCAAAAACTATTGATAGGACATACAGATTGTTTGAAAGAGTATTTATGATGATTTGAACCCAAAATATTATTTAACTAGAATGATGAACAAAATTCAAACTTTTTTTAGTGTTTCAAAATGTGAATGAACAATTTGCTAAGTCTGCAGTTCACACTGTTTTCAAACTAACTATTACTTCCAAAAACATTTTCTAACTGTTTTAACTAAATTTTACATTCCTCACAAATCAGTAGTGTTGCACTGTGGTGCATACAAGCAAATCACTTACAATTTTTGCATCGCTTTCAGGTTTTGCATTCATCTGTCCTTGGACAAAAAGCACAACATCCACTCGTGCTTGCAGAAGGTTCTACTGGGGTGCTTTGTGGCAATTTTTTAATTTAGGGTAGTTATACCAGACTTGACGGACTTAGACAGATTATGTGTATCCATCATTCTTCATTTTATTTGTCCGTCAATCAACTGTTCTCCAAGCTCCTGCAAAAAAAGGTGCCATGTTCTTAAGTGTGACCTTTGCTTCCAGTTTGCATTGTGGCCTAGCCAGATGATTAGGTTGGCAATGGCAGCCACATCCAGCATACTGAAAAAGAGTGTCATTGGCCACCTGTTGATTTTCTATCTGTAGGTGGTCATATGAACTAAGTGGTCAGGGTTATCCACCCCACCCTTGTTTTTATTGTAGTTTCATAGTTTCTAGGGTTGGAGGGGACCTGAACAGATCATCAAGTCTGACCCCCTGCCCTGGGCAGGAACAAGTGCAGGGATCATAATACCCCAGCCAGATATCTGTCCAACCTCCTCTTGAAGACCCCAAGGTAGGAGAGAGCACCACCTCCCTTGGGAGCACATTCCAGAGCCTGGCAGCCCTAACCATAAAGTAATGCTTCCTGATATCAAGCCTGAACCTGCTCTCAATCAATTTGTGGCCATTATTCCTTGTTATCCCAGGTGGTGCCCAGGAGAACATAGCCTCACCCTTTTTTCCACTGGTTCCCTCTGGTGAGTTTATAGACAGCCACCAGATCCCCTCTCAATCTTCTCTTGTGGATGACGTCTGGTTTTCTTTGATCTCTACCCACTGACAGGTCACAGCACATGCTTGACAGGAACAGCACAACTTTGGCACATAGGAAACTGTGGCGAGTTCCCTATCAAAAGCAAAAATGTATGAAAAAAGTTTCCTTTCTTAAATTTGTTTGCATTTCATTTGGGATATCAGCCTTGTTTTTCCGAATTGTACCCACATAGGTCAAGTCCTGCTGTAGCAGTCTTTCTGCCAGGTCAATACCTGTGAAGAAATTGTCATCCACAATATTCCTTCCCATCTTGTACCAGGGATGAACCAGTTTTTCAGTGATCCGGGTACCAAGATTACCTTGGCATGGAGCTTCTGGTTGCTTGCCCAGGTAGATGTCTCCAGACAGGGAGAATGATGTTGCTGCATCACAGCACCACCACATTTTCAAGCCATATTTGGCAGGATTGCTGGGCATATCTTGTCTGAAGGGACAGTGACCACTGAATGCAATGAAATGCTCATCAACTGTCAGGTGTATTCCTGGAATATACCATTTCCTGAGCTGCTCCACAAATTGTGTCCAAATATCTCTGAAGGCAGCAAGCTTGTCCACAGCTCTTCTTTCCTTACATGTCAGTTTGTTGTCAAATCTCAGGTAGTTGGTGATTTAACAGAATCATATTAAACTCATGGTGGCACAGAAGCAAGGACACCCGGTGCGCTGCTCCCACAACTCCTCCAGTGCCTCATGACCACCATGGTATAGACTACTCAGCAGTAGGAGGACAATGTAGGCTTTCAGCTCTGTTTTGATCAGCTTTTTCTACTCCTTTCTATTTTCAAGACAGCTATCTTTCCACTCCCTGAATCTTCTTTCTACCTCTCTGTTTGTTTCTCTTATGATAACAGTCAGGATATCTTGTGAGAGAAACGTGGAATGTTTTCACCACTGTGTCTTTATTACTTTCCTTTGTTGGCCCAGCACTTTCATGGACTAGGTCCTTAACTGTTCTCCAATGATGTATTAGCTGTGGACTTTTCCCCCACACTCTGCCATTCTTTCCTCTAAAGGTGTCATCATCTGCAGTGTTCTCTGGGGAGGTGGCAGTGGTTCTGCTCCATGTCCTGTTGTAGCTCTCCTCCATCTTCCATG
The DNA here is from genome assembly GCF_052110815.1 of Crocodylus siamensis. NCBI lineage: Eukaryota > Metazoa > Chordata > Crocodylia > Crocodylidae > Crocodylus > Crocodylus siamensis. The sequence goes on along the minus strand of NC_143402.1, from coordinate 47,720,457 downwards.
GTGGCCCCGGGGTGGTCCTCTTCCCTTTCCCACTGGAAGTGTTGGCATCACTTCTGCTTGTGACACCAACTGCTCCTCATCTGAGCTGGATGAAGCTGCCATAGACACATGGTCTTCTTTCTTTGAACAATCTCCCATGTCTGGAATAATGTCAGCATCTTCACTGCCTTGGGATAAGATTTCATCAGTGGATGTGTTGCTGTCATCCCTGGTTACCTGTGGAAGACAGGTTTCAGCAATGAATATGTCCTCATCCTGGACTGCAAGAAAAAAAGAAAAAATGGATTACTGCTGAATGCATATAAATAACAATCAAAGATAAACCTGTCCACCTATTCTGTCACAGAAGCAATTGTGCCCTGCCTGATGGCAGTGCAGGTAGCACCCTCTTCTCTTTGGCACAGAAACCAAAAACCAGCATCCATACTTTGAAGGCAAGCCAAATGTGGTTGGATGCTGTTTGAAAACCACAAATGCAGGGGCTTATTGAGACAGGTAAAAGAGGATTTGGGGGTGTCAAGCCCTTACTGTTGAAGGGGACTCCCTAGTGTATGCTGTATTGCAGTATGATGTTGTTCTTTCTCTGCTGTCCCTTTGCTTCTCATCCTCACTTCCAACAAAAACAGGGCAAACTAGCTTGTATGTTATGAAAGGGGTAGGTGAGGTGGAGTTTTGCCCTGAGAAAAGAGAGTAGAGATGGATTTGGGTGTGACAGAGGGTTTGTTTGTTTGTCAGGAAAGGGCAGGGTGTTTTGATGACCTTGCAGCCTGCAAACAAAGTGACTAGCAAAAGGGATTACCACATCTTCTGCAAAAGCAGAATGGAGGATGGCCATCCATTAGTTACCATGGATACCTGAAGTGGACATGAATGACGTGTGAATGAATGCTGACCTTTCAGATGCATCCACCTAAAGTGGCCAAACAGGTCTAGGCAAGTCATTTATAGGGAAATTACATTGGGTTAACAGTTAACATGGGCTTGGGGAAAATTTTTGCCTCATATTTAAAAACCCCATTGACACTTGGGGTAACATGTTACCCTGGGAATTTTATCACCCACAGAGAGCAAACTATTTATGTAAGCTGGTGGTTCTTTGGGGATATTGTGCACTGCAGTGCCAGTGACAATGTCCTAATTTTTTATTTTTTTTTTAGAATTAATTAACTTTAAGATACTGCACAAAATATTCATCCAAGGTAGGAAATCACCCCATGGGAATGCATGAAGGTTAAAAAGCAATGAATAATTTTGGCAAATTAAAAAACATATATAACATTGGTTCTTTTGAACATGCCATTAATAAAAATGTGTCCATATTTTCATTTCAAACTTATGGTTAGTTTTGAAATGGAGCTAAATTTAAGAATGTAGTAAAAGCTGGAAACACTAGAAAACAAAACCAAAATTTTGCTTATGTGAATTTTTTTTTTCATTTTTTCCTATGGGTAAGAAAACCAAAGCATTTTTGTCAAACTTGAACTGCTATGTTTTCGAGACAGTCACAGAATCAAGAAATCCATTATGTACTCTGCTGGAGCTGGAGTTTTCACTCTTAACTCTCTTCAAAATCTTTTGTTATTTTCTAAATGTACAGAACTTTCCTGCTCTTTCTCCAATGAAGACGCGTTTCTTCGATTATGCTCCCCTTTCTAATTAAAACATCACTGCACCAGTGTGAAGTAGCAGCACATGTTTGGTGCATTAAGCATTGAAGCATACCAACAAAAATCACTCTACATTTAACTCAGTTGCCTCTTTTCCCAGGCAACACCTAATGCCCTTCTCTGAAAGGCAGTTATTTGAACGGTGCTGTAAAGCAATGACCACCTCAGCTCCTGACCATGACTCAGTCCTCTTTTAACTTTATGACAGTCTTGCTAACAGCTGAAATCAATGCAGTCCCAAGGTCTCAATCTATTACAGTTGCAAAGTCAAAGATCCAATAGGATTTTAAGTGTTTCAGAGTTAGTTCATTTTGTGTATATGTTTAACTTTACAGGTGCCAGGCTATTATTGTGTACATTGCTTTGGAAAAAATGACTTTGTATTCTACATTTCTATGTAAAATGGCCCCAGATAGCCTGTGTTTGATCAACAGTCAATTCTGTGACCCACAGATCAACCTAACAAGGGGAAAAAAAGATTTAGTGCCACCATGTGCATGGTAAGAAACCACCACTCTATACCCCAGCCAAGTAGTGATCAGGTTCTATATTTCACAGGGAAAAGCCAAGAATGAATAGGAGGTGCCAATAAAATCCTAACTCAGGCTTCTGCTAGAGGGACTGGTATAGGATATTTATGTGCCTAGTCAGATACAGTTTCATATGTGAAAAGGAATACACAGCTCCAGTCCTTCCCTCCCCCACCCCTTGCCCCGAAACATTTTTCAAAGTATATATGGTTTGCTCTGCATTCTAATTATAAGGCTGCAGCATCCCCGCAGTGCCACACATATTAAGGCCCAACACGTTTAAAAATGGTCACGGGGCACTTCAACTAAACCTCATTTTTAAATGTGTGGTGGCTTAATACACACACTGCTGTGGCATTTTAATTAGAGCAGCTACCAAGGAACTCTAATTAACATCCCCCACAAAGAATGTGTATAGGTAGCCTTAAAATCCTAAATAGAATCCTAAGTCCTGGTCCCAGAAAAGGATTATAGGCACCAATGAGCCTAAGTGGAATTGCACATTAATAATATTTAGGCCCCTAAGTCACTCAAGTGCTCCTAAACTTTTCCCACTTACTGACAATGGGCTGAAGAACCTGAGAATACCTATTAGGAATGGGAAAAATATCATCATTATGAGGACTGAGGGAACTGGGCTTATTTAGTCTGCAGAAGACAAGTCTGAGGGGGGATTTGATAACAACGTTCAACTACCCGAAGGGTGGTTCCAAAAAAGATTGAGCTGGACTGTTCTGTGGTGGCAGGTGGCAGAACAAAGAGCAATGGTCTCAAGTTGCATCAAGGGAAGATGAGGTTAGATATTAAGAAAAAAATGAGCTGGAGGACTAATCAGGGATCAAAGAATCAGTTAGTAGGACAGGTGCCATGCAAGGGCTGGAGACCAGTACATTGTGCAGCAATGTCTAAGTACTGGAGGGGTTTCTGTCCCTTAAGAGCAGACACAAAATAAATCAGAGGGAAGGGGTGAGAGATTAGCTAGTGCTGGTTAGTTTTTTAGGCTCAGTAACTCTGGCTACAGGGCAGAAGCCTCACTTAACTTTGTCTTTGCAGGCTAGGGCTAATCTGACCATGACTAGTTCACTGGGTCCAGCTGTCCCAGCTGCTCACTTAGCTTCACTTACCCTAATCCAGATATGATTGAGCCCTTTTCCCATATCTTCTGCTTGCTGCTTTTCCTTCTGTTCTGCTGATACTGCTAGTTAAGCAGAAAAGCTGCCAATTGGTTCTGTTACATACAATACATGGTGGAGCGAGGGGAGTGGACACATTTGCCTGCCTTTAGTCTCTGCTGTTCCCTATTTTGGAGTCTACTACTCCCCAGACTTGCTGTAAAGATCTCTGGAACTTGGATGATTCATGTAGTCCTCCTATTTTTACCAGACCTTGATAGCTAGAAATCTCCCAGCACCTAACAAAAGCAAAACCGCACTGTTTCATTAAAAACAAAGCTCCAAACTTTTTTTTTTGTGCAAAACTCTATTTCTTTCTCAGTAGCCCAAGGAAAAAAAAAATTCTTTGGAAACAGCTTTACTGAAGCAAAGAGCCACATTTCTGGCCTGACTGACAAGGTCTTTCAGGCACTGAGGAATATTTCACATGTCAGTACATAGCAAACAGAATGGCAGCTGCATGCATATGGAGCAGAGGGCTACATGTTTACAGTTCTGTTGGTTCAGAGCAGTTGATGCTTAGGAAAGAGCAAGAGACTCAGGCTGACAAGACTGAAGCTACACAGGAAAGCCAATGTTACTGCAGAAAACTTGAAGCAGCCTTTAAGAAAGAGAATTTTAGATACTTTTGCATTACCATGGGTGTGGTATGTACATGTATGTATGTGTGTGTCTAGGCATAATTTGGGTGCCTGCATAAGTATGTGTGCATGTAGGAAGGAGAAGGAATGAGAAAGGAAAATGCCAGCCTATTAACTCTTTGCCAAAAAGGGGATAGTGCCTGCTTTTAATTAGCATGAATATTTACAGTCAGTACATTTTTACATTGGTATTAATGGATTTTTAGAATGCTAAACTTGACTCTAAAATGAAGCTCATGCTTTATTATTTATGTGTGGAATACACCTTGCAAGATGATCTAGGATTTATGGGACCTGAGATCAATTCCTGCCTTGCCCCAGATGACATTGGACCAGTTGCTTAAGGGCAAAATCCACACTGTCCCTTTAGGGCTTATCTACATCATGGCAATGATAGTTTTTAGAAAGGATGAGGCCAAGCTCACCTGGCCTGCTTGAGGCTATGACATACACAAAATAGTTTCTAGGTTTCATAGTTTCTAGGGTCGGAAGGGACCTGAGCAGATCATCTAGTCCAACCAATCTAATCTAATCTTCAAGTTCAATCTTCAGAATCCCAGCACATACTCCCAAGAATGTTGGAGACAAATGGTTTATGGGTAAGCACAGGGGGCTCAGGCAGGAATGGCCTCACTAGCAAATTCAGAGGTTACCTTCAGGCATGAGTGGCAAGGGCATGTCCAGTGTATGCTATGAGGCAGGCCTGGAGTAGGAGTTAAAAAGTACAAATTTGAATTTTGGTCAAAAGCAATGGGTGCATCAAAACATTTGGAATCTAGTCAAATACATCTTAATATGGACAGAATTAATACATCACCACTATAATAGATGAGATAGACAATAGATAAAATAAGTATGTAGGACAGTACAAAGATGCCTAGTACAAGAGAGAAAAAGATATGTAAGAACATTACAATTTTCTGATTTAATTAACTTATTTAATCTGTGTTTAACCATGCATTATCTCTGCTGTACACATCTGATTACCCGGCTGACAGTATGAAGAGAGAGGCCTGGTAGCCCAAGCACTTTGAGCCAGTGGGCTACCTGAGGTCTTACTAGGATTGTTACAGTTACCACTGGCTACCTGGGGCCCCTGGGACTGATACAGGAGGTTATTTAACACTCTAGTGGAACTATTGTTGAGGAAGGTAGTGGATTACCAGAAGTAGGCTGAGTTGGAAAGTAAGCAGGAGTCATCATGACTGGGCAAAAGCATACGGGGAAAGACTCAGGGTGTGCATCTACGTAAGAAACTTCACTGCACAACAGAGTAATTAATATACTGTGCAGTAAAGCATCACCATCTACTCGTGTGTGGCATTTGTTGTGGAGTAAATTATTCTACTTCACAGTTAGTAGTGCTGTGTGAGGCTTCGGACAGAGCTTCGGATCCAGAGAAGCTTTGGACACTTTGGGGTCCAAACCAGCACGTCTGGGTCAAGGCGCTGGCCTTGCTAGACTTCCCAAAGTGGTTAGGAGCTTCCTAAGTGCTTTGGAGCCACCTTGGAGCCATCTCAGAGATCCAGCCATAGGGTATAATGGGGAAACAATAAAATATCTATAACTTTGTTGTTTTTGTCCAATTTGGATAAAAGTTTCAGGAGTGGTAGACTCTGCACAGAGAATGAAGCCTGCCAAGTTTCAAGCAAATTGATGCAAGGGTTTGGGGGGAACTGCACCCCACATTCTTGAAAGCAGAACTCCTGTCACATCTGTGCGTTACAACACAGGGGGGTCAAAACTGCAGGAGAGGTAACTCTTTCTGAAGCCACAAAGCCTGCCAAGTTTAAAGAAGATTAGTGCAGAGGTTTGGGGGCAAAACTCGTGACATGGCGTGTGTTAAGGCACAGCGGGGTGACAGCTGCAGGGATGGTGGCCCCTGCTGTGGCCATGAAGCCTGCCAGCTGTCAAGGAGATCGGTGCATGGGGGTTCTGGGGATCTTCACCCCTAGCTGCTGACAGGAAAAACTTGTGCCATGGGTGCTTGTGCAACTGACTGTGTCTGTCTTGGGGCCTGGGAGACACTACTGCAGGCCTGGCTGCCAAGCTATTGTGTTACCAGTTACTAATCAATCATGAGTCACTCGGGGACCAGCTCAAAACACAGGACCTAGCTAATGTAGCCAGTTAATTTCCATCAATTAGCACCTACAAAACTAGACTAAGGAGAGGAAAGAATCAATATAATCAACTGCCCCCAAGACAGACACAGTCAGTCTCACAAGCACCCATGGATTTCATGTAGTCCAACCCACTGCTCCAAGTAGGACTATCCCAAACAGCCATAGTTTTGTTAAGCTGGGCCTTATAACTTAAGGGCCAGGTCTTAGTCTAAAGCTTAACCACAGAACAGCTTCACTAATGACTACAGATGTTTTACACCTCCCCCCCCCCACCACACACACACACACATCCCCCAATGAATCTAGATCCAAAGGATAAATTCCTCTGGGATGTGCTATGGTCCAACAATCACTGTGGTAGGTGAACCACTGGGGACTGGTGATAACTAGCGTCACTTAAAACAGCTCTTATGAGTGCTAATGTTAAGTAACTAGATAATGCTCCTGTACTGAAAATATGGCCAAGCACACCTAGGACAGCACAACTGTTTGTATTGGAAGAGGTACTGATCTCTACCTAGTCCTAAAATTATCCATATAATTTTATGAATGTCAAAATAGTCCAGGTGACTTTGAAATATCAGAGACCATACACATTCTCAGTCACATAGCAAGACTAAGTTTGGGAACCCTATGTTCTAAATGTATGCTTCTAAAAGGGTCAAGAATGTGTTTGATAGGCTCAAATCATACAAGTTGAAGGGACATCCCAGACAGTAAAACCTAGTTCCCTCCTATTGGAAGCACCATGTCATATAATTCTGTCCAAAAATGTATCAAGTTCAACAGAACATAAGGAAGAGTGGAGTCATCCCAGGAACACACAAAGTAGAAGGCTGTGTGAGGATGCAACCAGACTCAGGCAGCTAGCAGGAGCATCCTCAGTGATTGACTGGCTGCTGGCTAGCAGTAAATCAGAGGAAACAGCAGAGGGCACTCAGCTGAAATCCAAGAGTAAGCGATGGAAAGCCAATACCTGAACAGACACCTTTCCTGTGCCTCTCCTTTGCCTACAATACACATGATGCCCAGGGGCTGCTGCATGCAGGAATTGGAGCTGTTCAGTGTGTTCAAAAGGAACTACTAGGAAAGCAATATTTTCATCTGAGCCACTTACCCTGAAAAGGCCTGGCTTGATTTTTATCATGAGAATGATTGCCAGTTATAAGGGATATTTGAACTAGAAGGCATTTGTGGCATCAGCTGGGAGTGCATCCACACATGCTATTAATGCACAGTTACTGTGCATTAAAAAAGGAGCAGTAAATTGCTGCTGGGAAAAGGGTCTATACACATACTGTCTTGGGAGCAAGCATGTTCCTACCCAAAGCAGGTGCAACCGGGAATGTTCCTGCTCCCCTGCCCTTCTCTGCCCTACTGCAGCACCCAGGGGGAGCTCCAGGCTCCCACAGGTGCTAAACCAGGGCTGCCAAGGGGCAGGGGCAAGGTGGACTGCTGTGTCCCAGCCACATGGGGATCAGATCCAATCCCCATGTGGTTGGGAGAGGTGTCCCTGTCTGGTCAGTACAGCCAGATGGGAGTTAAGAAGACCCTTATCCCCACATGGCCAGGAAAGGCATCCCAGCCTGGTGGGTAAGCTGACTATGGTCATGCTGCATTGCAGCTATGTGGGGATCACTAGGGTCCTAATCCCCAGATGGCGGCCAGGCAGCATGCCTTCCAGGTGGAGATGAGTCTCCCAGCCATGTGGGGATCAGGTTCTGACCCAATCCCCACCTGTCTGTAATGCAGCAGTCCCAGCTGCCAGGACAGCACTCTTGGCCATGTGGGGTTCAGTACAGTCCCATTCCTCACATGGTGGGGAGACAGTTGCCCCTGCAACCAACTGAGCTCCATCACATGCACAGTACAGCTCCCTCAAATGTCTCCTAGCCAACAGCTGCATATTCACTGCTGCACAGTAACTAATGCACAGTTAATCTACTACTTGTATTTTTGGGTAGTACATAACTGCACATTAGTCTATCTTACTGTGCAGGAACCTAGCACAAATTTAAATAGTGATGCTGTACTGTGCAATAGATTAATTTAATACACAGTAAGGCATCTTGTGTAGACGTACCCAGTGTGTCCAATCTGTGGAACTTAGATTACAGAAGGCATAGTAACAGGCATAACATCTGAAACACTCCAAATGTCTTTAAAGTCCTCCAAAAAGAGGGGTTTCAAGTGCTTCAAAATATCATCTGTTAGTAGCCATAGAATGGTATTTCCTACAAATGGTTCATGGAAGGAGATCCTCCCCATGATGGTGAATGGGATGGGCAGTAGCCCTAATGGGGAACGGGGGTTGGGAATGCAAGGTAATGCAATGCATACTAATAGGGTGAAAATATTTTGTAAGCCTGTTTGGTGCTAATTAGATAAGGTTCTTCCGGTAAATCTGATATCTTTCATTAGACCAAATCAAATAGTTGGCAAAAAATCTTTGCAAGTTTTTGAGAACAAACAGTCTTCTACAGGCTGAGGAAACATCTGCAGTTGATCTGTGCTCTTCCTGAATGGAATGAATAGTAAAGAAGTGAGAGGCTGGTATGCATGCAAGAAAGCCAATCAGTGAAAATCTAAATTAAGGAGTCAATGGGTGAGAGACAGTTTGTGGAGGGGGTGGGGAATGAATGTAGCCAGTAAATAGTGGAGAGGTACCTGGGGAGTCAAATGTTAGGCAGTTTATAATGTGTCATAAATCCAGTGTCTGTATTTAGTCCATGTTTTTTTTGTATCCAGTAGGTTGATGATGTGAAGTTTGTAGGCTCATCTGTGAAAGGTGTTTTGTAAATTGTCTTTGAGGATTGGAACTGTGAGACGGGGGAGAGAGTTGTTGTCTTGTGATAAATATGCCCGCACAGGTAATTTGGTATTTTTATCTTTGATAGATTTCTGGTGTGCATCAATTTTGGTACACAGTTGTTATTTGGCCTCTCCTACATATTTTCCATTAGGGCATTTCGTGCATTAGATGATATATATTATATTTCTGGAGGTGCATCTGTAACAGCCAGGAATGCTGATGGCTCTGCTGTGGGGTTCAGTAATTGTGCGATTGGTGGAGATATAATTTCATAGTTTCATAGTGAGTAGGATCGGAAGGGACCTGAGCAGATCATCAAGTCCAACCCCCTGCCATGGCAGGAAAGAGTACTGGGGTCAAACGACCCCAGCAAGGTGATTCTCTAGCCTTGTCTTAAAGGCCCCCAAGGTAGGAGCCAGCACCACTTCTCTTGGAAGTTGGTTCCATTTCCTAGCCACCCTGACAGTGAAGTAGCCTTCTGATACCTAGCCTAAATCTACCCTCTGCCAGCTTGTGACCATTATTCCTGGTCACTCCTGGTAGTGCTCGGAGGAACAGGGACTTCCCCAGTGCCTGCTGGTCCCCTCTCACTAGTTTGTAACAGGCCACTAGATCCCCCTCAGCCTTCTCTTGTGGAGGCTGAACAGGTTCAGGTCCCTCAGCCTCTCCTCATAGGGCCTGCCCTGCTGCCCCCTGATCATGGGAGCGGCCCTCCTCTGGACCCTCTCCATGTTGTCCACATCCTTCTTGAAGGGCAACACCCAGAACTGGATGCAGTACTCCAACTGCGGCCTGACCAATGCCACATAGAGGGGGAGGATCACCTCCTTAGACCTGCTTAAGATGCATCTGTGGATGCATGACAAGGTGTGGTTGGCCTTCCTGACTACATCCCCACACTGCCGGCCCATGTTCATCTTGGCATCAATGATGACTCCAAGATCCTTTTCTGCTTCTGTACTGATGAGAAGGTAGTTCCCCAGCCTGTAGGTATGCTGGTGGTTCTTCCTCCCCAGGTGCATCACCTTGCACTTGTCAGTGTTGAATCCCATCCTATTCTCATCCACTCACCCCTGTAACCTGTTTAGGTCCGATTGTAGTCTATTCCTTCTTTCTAACATGCCCACATCCCCCCACATCTTAGTGTCATCAGCAAATTTGAACACGGTGCTTTTTAACCCCTCGTCCAAGTCACTGATGAAGATGTTGAACAGTGCAGGCCTGAGGACTGAGCCCTGAGGAACCCCACTGCCCACATCCCTGGGCAAATCCACTACCACTCTTTGGGTGTGTTCCTCCAGCCAGTTGGCGTCCCATTTGACTGTGTAGGTGTTGATACCACAGTCCCCCAGTTTTTTAATGAGAACGGGATGAGAGACAGTGGCAAAGGTCTTCCTAAAGTCCAGAAAGACTATGCCCACTGCTACCCCTGCATCTAAGGATTTACAAGTGCTCATAAAGCCATGCCAGGGGTCCCGCAGTGACCTCAGCTAATTCCCTCAGCACTCTGGGGTGAAGATCATCTCGACCAACTGATTTAAATACATCCCGTCCCTCCAGAAGTTCCCTGACTAGATCCTCACTGACCCTTGGCCTAGGTGCACCTCCCCTGGGGCCTGAGGGGGGCCAAGTGGGGAGGCTGATCTGGTCCCTGCTCAGGAAAATGGAGGCAAAGAAGTCATTAAATAGGTTAGCTTTGTTGTCTGGTGTGATGACCAAATTTCCTAGCGTGTCTTGCAGGGGCCCCACATTACCCAGTACCTTCTTTTTGCTCCCTATTTAAAAAAGGCCTCCTTGTTGTCCTTGATCCAGGTAGCTAGTCCCAGTTCCATCTCCGCTTTGACCTTCTTGACTGGCCTCCTGCATCCCTGAACAACTGCAGTATACTCCTCTCTGGTGATGGCCTCTCCTTTCCATTGGGTGTGCACCTCTCTTTTAGCTAGGAGACATTCCCAGATACTTTTGGTGAGCCATGGGGGCTTTTGCGCCCTCCTGCTCCCTTTGATCCATGTTGGGATTACCTCCCTTTGGGCTTGGAGGATTGTCTCCTTAAGAAGCCACCACTCTTCTTGGACACCTGACTCCCCTCCCCTCCAGGACCTTAGTGCTTCCTGGCTATTCTCCTTAGTTCATTGAAGTCCACCCTCCTGAAATCTAGGGCTGCTGCCTTGCTGCAGGCCTTTTCCACCTTGCACTGGATGGTGAATTCCAGCAGGCGATGATCACTGTCGCCCAGGTGGTCGAGCACCCGCAGCCCCCTCACCAGGTTGTCACCCGTGGCCAGCACCAGGTCCAACAAGGCTTCTCCCCTGATGGGGCTGTGCACCTCCTGGGTTAGATGGAGGTCCTGCATTTGGGCTAGGAACCTACATAAGCGGTCAGACCTGGCTGACTGCTCTTCCCAGCAGATGTCTGAAAAGTTCAGGTCACCCATGATGACCATGTCTTTTGACCTAACTACCTCCATGAGCTGACTTTAGAATTCCTGGTCTAGCTCTTCCCCTTGGGCTGGGTGGTCTGTAGTAGATCTCCACCGTGAAGTCTCTTTCCCCTCAACTGCCTTGTATTCTAACCCAGAGCACTTCCACGTGCCCCTCCACTGACTCTGTGCTACCTGGTGAGGATGTGTATTCCTCCTTAATGTAGAGTGCAACACCCCCGCCTTTACTCCCTGTCCTGTCCCTCCTGTGCAGCCTATAGCCCTTGATATTCACCGCCCAGTTGTGCATTGGGTCCCACCATGTTTGTGTGAGCCCCACTATGTCTGGGTTGATGTCAGCTAGCAGGAAGGTAAGTTTCCCCTGCTTGTTTCTCATACTACAAGCATTTGTGTAGAGGCATTTGAGGCCTCCTGTGGATGTGTGCACTGGACCCCTAATCTCAGCATTGCCCTGGCCGCTGTTCATAGGTTTCTTAGATTTCATAGACATTAGGGCTGGAAGGGACCTTGAAAGATCATCGAGTCCAGCCCCCCGCCCAAAGGGCAGGAAGTCAGCTGGATCCCAGCCAGATAAGCATCCAATTTGCTCTTGAAGGTGTTCAATGTAGGTGCTTCAACCACCTCCGATAGCAGGCTGTTCCAGACCTTGGGGGCTCAGACAGTAAAGAAATTCTTCCTTATGTCCAGCCTGAAACGGTCTTGCAGGAGTTTGTGACCGTTCGACCTCGTCATCCCTCGGGGTGCTCTGGTGAACAAACGTTCCCCCAGATCCTGGTGGTCACCCCAATAAACTTATAGGTGGCCATCGTATCATCCCTGAGCCTGCATTTTTCCAGGCTGAATAGCCTGACTGCTCTCAGCCTCTGATCATAAGGTCTGTTTTCCTGACCTCTGATCATGTGCATGGCTCTCCTCTGCATTCTCTCAAGCTTCTCCACATCCTTTTTGAATTGTGGAGCCTAAAACTGGACACAGTACTCCAGCTGTGGCCTCACCAAAGCAGAGTACAATGGGAGAATGATGTCCTGGGATTTGCTTGAGAAGCGTCTATGGATGCAAGTCAGCGTTTTGCTTGTTTTACTGGTGCAGCATCACATTGAAGGCTTATGTTCATCTTGTGGTCAACCATGACCCCCAAATCTCTTTCTTCTGTAGTGCTAACCAGCGTAGCATTGCCGAGCCTGTAAGCATGCTGCAGGTTTTTCCTCCCAAGGTGGAGAACCTTGCAGTTTTCGGTGTTGAACACCATCAGGTATTCATCTGCCCATTTAATAAGCCTGTCAAGATCTGCCTGCATTACCCTCCTGTCCATCAGGTGTGGATGCTTTACCCCAGAATTTGGTATCATGGACAAACTTGGCCAATCCACTTCTGGCACTAATGTCCGCATCATTGATGAAGTCGTTAAACAGTATAGGCCCTAGGGCAGAGCTTTGAGGGACCCCACTGGAGACCGCGCACCAAGATGATTGGCTTCTGTCAACCACCACTCTCTGGGTCCTACCACAAAGCCAATTCCCCAGCTAGTGGATCATGATGAGGTCGAGGCCGCAGTTAGGCAGTTTTGCCAAGAGCTGATCATAGGATACCAGATTGAAGGCTTTTTTAAAGTGAAGATATACGACAACCATCTCTTCCCCCTTGTCCAGGTGATAGGTCACCTGGTCATAAAAGGAAATGAGATTGGTCAAGCAAGACCTACCCACAAGAAACCTGTGCTGGGTATCCCTCAGGATATTGCTGTCACCTAGTATGTTAAAGATGGCCTCTTTGATAATCTTTTCCAAGACCTTCCCCAGGATAGAGGTCAGGCTGATGGGCCTGTAGTTTGCTAGATCTACTTTCCACCCTTTCTTGAAGATTGGCATGACATTGGCCTTCTTCCAGTCTTCGGGCACTTCACCAGAGCACCAGGAGTTCTCAAAGATCCATGCCAGGGGCTGAGCTATGACGCTTGCCAGCTCCTTGTGTACTCTTGGGTGTAAACCATCAGGGCTGGCTGACTTGAAAGTATCCAGCCTGTCAAGGTGTTCCTTCGAGAGGTCAGCTTCAGTGGAGGGTAAGGAATCTCCCTCACCTGGGCCTCCCTGTCCCACAGTAGGCAGGGGCGTCCCATGGGACTGGTGAAAAATTGATGGAAAGTACCTATTTAGCAAGTTGTCTTTTTCCTGGGCATCAGCTGTCAGTTGTCCCATCTGGTTTAGCAGGGGTCCAATGTTGCCCTTGCATTTCTTCCAGCTCCTCATATATCTATAAAAGGACTTCTTATTATCTTTGATATTTATAGCTAGCTGGAGTACCGTCGCAACCTTGGCTTTCCTGGTTTGCTCTCTGCAGGTCCCGACCAGAGCAGAGTATTTCTCCTTGGTGGTGGTTCCAGTCCTCCATACTTTGTAGATCTTCCTTTTAAGATGCAGGAGGTCTGCCAGTTCCCTGGAGAGCTAAGGGGTCCGCTGTGCCCTTTTGCTGCCTTTCCTCTGAAATGGGATGGACTTTGCTTGTGCATCCAGGATTGCTCCTTTGAAGAGCAACCACTCATCCTGAACTGCCATCCCCTTTGGGTTCTGGGTCCTTTAGGGCCTCAATGACAACCCTCCTTAGCTTGTGAAAGTCAGCTTTCCTGAAGTCAAGGACTTCTGTATTACTGACTTGCCAGCTTTATGGCAGATTGTGAAGGTGATCAGTTCGTGGTCACTGTCACCTAGCTTCCCTTCAATCATTAGGTCACTGATTAGGTCATCCCCAGTTGCCTGTATGAGGTAAAGGAGTGCTTTACCTCTCATTGGCCCATAGACTTCCTGCATCAGATAGAGGTCATCCAAACATGAGAGAAAGCTTTGCAGCCACTCAGATTTGACTGAGTGCTCCTCCCACATGATGTCTAGGTAGTTAAAGTCTCCCATGAGAATCATGCATTGCGGGTGCGTGGCCTCAGCCAATTCCCTGGCAAATTCCTGGTCAAGGTCTTGACCCTGGATAGGGGATCTGTAATATATTCCCACCATGGTATCCCTTTGCCATGTTCCCTATGGATTTTAACCCAGAGGGTCTCAAGTCATCCACTGTGGGTGCAAATGTCAGCTTGCAGGGACATGTAGCTTTCCTTGACGTAGAGAGCTACACCTCTGCCCTTTTTGTTCACTCAATCCCTGCTGTCTAAGGTATAGCCATCTATACCTGTGGCCCAGTCATGGGTGGAGTCCCACCAGGTCTCCATTATCCCTATGACATCATAATTATTTGTGTTAAGAAGGAAGACAAGTCGAGTCCCCCAGGGCTCGGTCCTTGGGCCTGCACTGTTCAATTTCTTCATCAGTGATTTGGATGACAGGGTGAAAAGCAACCTGTTTAAATTCACTGATAATACCAAAATTTGGGGTGAGGTGAGCACACTAGTAGGGAGGGAAAGATTGCAGCAAGATCTGGATAGGTTACAGGGATGGGCTAACATAAACAGGGATGTGTTTCAATACTGACAAGTGCAGGGTGCTGCACTTGGGCAGTAGAAACCAGCAGCACATTTATAGAACGGGAAACTCCCTTCATGAGAGCACGGAGGCAGAAAGGGATCTTGGAGTCATTATTGATTCCAAGATGAACATAGGCTGACAATGTGAGGTCACGGTTGGCAGGGCTAACTGGACCTTGTCATGCATCCACAGGTGCATCTCAAGGAGAGCCAAGGAGGTGATCCTCCTCCTCTATGCGATGCTGGCCAGGTCACAGCTGGAGTACTGAGTCCAGTTCTGTGCGCCCCATTTCAGGAGGGATGTGGACAACATTGAAAGGGTCCAGAGGAGGGCCACCCGCATGATCCGGAGACAACAGGGTAGTCCCTACAATGAAAGACTGTGAGACCTAAACCTGTTCAGCCTTCACAAGAGAAGGCTGAGGGGGGACCTGGTGACTGTCTATAAACTCACTGGGGGGACCAGAAGGGTTTGGGAGAGACACTGTTTCCCCTAACGCCCCCTGGCATAACAAGGAATAATGGACACAAGTTATTGGAGAGTAGGTTTAGATTAGGCATCTGCAAGAACTACTTCACAGTTAGGGCGGCTAGGATCTGGAACCAACTTCCAAGGGAAGTGGTGCTGGCTCCTACCCTGGGGGTCTTTAAGAAGAGGCTTGATGCCTACCTGGCTGGACTCATTTGAGTCCAGTTTTTTTCCTGCCCAGGTGGGGGGTCAGACTTGAAGATCTACAAGGTCCCTTCTGACCCTACTTCTATGATTCTATGATGATTCTATGATTCCCCGAGCTCCTGGCATTCATGTATAGGAATGCAAGTGTCCCCTTGGGGGCCCTTGCCTTGCCCACAGATTGTTCCAGGGCTGGGGCAGGGGTAAGTTCCCTTAAATGCCATGGCCTGCTGGCTTTTTTTTTTTTTTTTTTTTTGCAAGCATTGCTCAGCAGGCCAACAGTGACAGTAGTCCCCCCAGTTCCCCAGCAGGCTTAGTTTAAAACTCAGTGGAGCAGGTCAGGCAGTGTGGCTGAGAAGAGCCTTCTCCCAGCAGAGAGAGGTGGCAGCCATTCCTTCCCAGCAGCTCACTGCCTCTTTCACCAAAGAGAGGACTGTGATCATGGAAGCCAAAGCCTTCCAGATGACACCAGCACCACAGTCTTTTGTTAACTACCTGGATCCTCCTCTCCGTCCTCATCCCATACCCCGAGACTGGGAGGATCGAACAGAACACCACCTGTGCCCACAGACCCTTAAGCCCTGTTCCCAAATCCATGTAGCACCTCATGACCCAGTTGGGAGCTCTCTGAGCCATGTCATTGGTGTCCACATGGATAACGAGCATGAGATAGTGGTCAGTAGGCTGAAGGAGCTTAGGGATCTTCTCCACAATGTCTCGGATGCAGGCTCCCAGGAAGCAGCAAATTTCCTGGGCTAAGGTGTCAGGGTGGCAGATTACCCCCTCAGTCCCCCTCAGAATGGAGTGTCCCATGACAAACACTTTGTGTTTTGTCTTAGGGAGAGTGGTGGCTGGGTGGCAGTATTCCTGCGTGCCATATAGGAGACCTGGGTTCAAGTTCTAGCTGAGGTGACTTGAAGTGAGTGAGATAACAAGAAGCAAATCTTCTGGGACTCTGTTTCCCTGAGCACTACCAGGAGTGACTAGAAATAATGGTCACAAACTGGCAGAGGGTAAATTCAGATTAGACATCAGGAGGTGCTACTTCACTGTCAGGTTGGCTAGGATCTGGAACCAACTTCCAAGCAAAGTGGTGCTGGCTCTTACTCTGAGGATCTTTAAAACAAGGCTTGACAATCACCTTGCTGGGGTTGTTTGACCCCAGCACTTTTTCCTGCCATGGCACGGAGTTGGACTTGCTCAGGTCCTTTCTGACCCTACTAACTATGAAACTAGAGTGGAGGCAGTAGCTACGGTAGTTCCTGTGTTGTCTGCAGGAGCTGGCAACTCAGAAGGCTCTTCTGGGGCTGGAAGAGGTTAATACCTATTTCAAAGCTCCAGCAGGGTGGGGGACTTGGTGTGGTGAGCCTTGGGGCCTTTGACCACCTTGGTCCAACCCCATGGCTGGACAGAATGGGAGGTCCCTGAGTCCTCCCTTGTCCTGGAGGGGGACCATGGTCTACCCTCTGCCTCCCAGGGATGAAGGGCCTGGCAGTAGGAGTTGATCTCCTGCTCACAGTCCCTGATGGCATGCAGTCTCTAGACTGTGGCCTGGAGCTCCTTCGGCTAGTGCACCAGAGACCCCTGTAGGGAGAAGACCTCACAAGAGGAGGTGACCATGCTCCTGGGCCCCAGAGCCTGAAAAAGCAACAGGCAGCCCCCACAGCTGAGAGCCAGAGGCTCCGTCCATGTGGAACTTGGAACCATGGGCTCCGTCTGGGTGGTGGTGTCTGAGGTGCCAGAGGGGGCACTGAAGACCCTGAGGGGACCCTCCGGGTGCAGCGAGTGCCCATCCATGTCATGCCACTGGTGCGCTGACTGCAGCTGTGACTGTCTACCCTGGGGGGTTCATAGGCAGGTCCTCAGGCCCTCCTCCTGCACAAACTCCCACAATAAACTCACATCCTGGGTCTAGGAGTGCACCTGTTTGCATGGCTTGTTCACAAGGCTCCAGTCATGCAGCAACCTTGGGGGCTGGGGAAAGTAGGAGCCAGTGGGGGTGTGACCAGCTGGCTAGGTCTCTCCCTCCATGGGCCCCTGCTTACCTCAGGCAGGCCAGGATTCACTGGGGATCTTGGGATCTCACTGGGTGTCCCTGGGCTCAAAGGGGCGCAGCAGGCTTACACCCACTCATCTTGCACCAGATCTGGGACCAAACTGAGGCTAGTGCCATTGCCAGGCCCTTTTTAACCTGCGCGCATGCACAGAAGGGCCAGCTAGCGCCTTGCTACTCTTTGGGGGCTAGAGAGGCTAAGTGGGGTTCCTTCCCCCCACCGAGGGAAGGAAAGGTGGGTACTCCCCTGCCCTAACCTGGCTCGCATGCTGGAGCCTCAGACATGTGGCTCCCTGGGGAGCTGGGCCAAGTATGAGCCGTGGTTGGAATGACACTCTTCAGCCCACTTATCCTGCTTCCAGCTGGCTAGGTCCCTCCCTCCATGG
This sequence comes from Crocodylus siamensis, assembly GCF_052110815.1. NCBI lineage: Eukaryota > Metazoa > Chordata > Crocodylia > Crocodylidae > Crocodylus > Crocodylus siamensis. The sequence continues at coordinate 47,702,488 of NC_143402.1, read as the reverse complement.
GCACCTGCTTACCTTGCACGGGAGCAGGGCCCAGCTCACCATTTCCTCACCTTGCAATGTAGCAGTTGATCACATATTTCCAAAAGAGGCCCTCTCTGGCAGGGGAAGGCTCAGAATCTTTAACTCAGGGCTAAGGATTGAGAGCAGGTGGCGGAAGAAAATGCCGGGCACAGCTATTCCAGTCTGAGGTGGCTCAGTGTAGGATTATACTTTGGAGCTAAAGTCAGTGGGAAATGAATGGAGCCAAAGAGCCAGAGCAGTGGCTGTGGACCACAAAGCACCATCATTCACAGTTGGCAAGTGAACCAGTGTAGGGGAGGCAGGGCCCTGAGTCATCTACAGCTGTACCCCTATAATGGCCCACTGCATACAACACTGAACACCTTCTTTTCAAGGTATCATCAAGACATGGTAGGTGAGTTGAGGAAGGGCACTGCACAAGCTACTCATGAGGTTATTAATCAGTCAAGCCATGACATGACAGTTGTCTTCTTGTATGTAGTCTTCAAGTTTAAGGATGACTGTGCCTACTCATTTATATGCTGGTTTTATTACTATTTTATGGTTAGATCTTAGAGATTCTATGGCCCTTCTCTCCGATAGGGTGAGGTTGTTATGTTGGCATGTGCTGTTGATTATTTTATTTTCCCTTAAGCAGTCAATATAGAGGTCAAGGGTAGAGTGTCATACACTATGAGGTGTCCAATCTGATTTTTTTGTCATTTTGGGGACTGTTTTTTTCCTTGATGCTGTCAGAAGATGGACTTTTGTTGGAAGGGGAGTCATTTTAATTGTGGAAACCATCACAAGAAATCTTCTAGTTCTCCATATTTAAGTATTTTATTAGGGTATTTTTCTGGAGAGAAATTCAGGTGTTTACAGGGGCAGATTTTTCAACTTTGGTAAGTGTGTGCATGGAGAGATTGATGATATTTGAGGGTTGGTTGCTTCTTTCAGTTGCATTGAGTCTGAGGCTGGGAATGTTGTTCCTGGAGTAAGTGGTTCAATTTCTTTTTATGTTGGATAGATGTTGTAGAAATTCTTTGTCAGCCTCTTTCTATATGTTGTATAATATTAGGTAATTTTAGGGTTAAAATCAATGGGGAACACGGCACAGGGGACACAATGGTGGGAGTCTACTACAGACCTCCTACCCAGGATCAAGAGCTTGACCAGGAGTTCTCTAGGGAATTGGCTGAGGCCACACACTCCTGGTGTATGGTTGTCATGGAAGACTTCAACTACTCAGAAATCTCGTGGGAAGAGCGTTTGGCCAAATTCAAACAGTTGCAAAGCTTTCTCATGTGTGGATGAGCTATATCTGACTCAAGCAGTCTACAGGCTGATGAGAGGTAAAGCACTGCTCAACCTGGTACTGACCATGGGGGATGACCTAATCAGTGACCTAATGATTGAAGGGAAGCTGGGTGACAGTGACCACAAGCTGACCACCTTCACCATCCACTGTAAAGCTGGCAAGTCAGTCAGCAATACAGAAGTTCTCCACTTCAGGAAAGCTGACTTTGACAAGCTCAGGAGGCTTGTCAGTGAAGCCCTAAAGGACCATAACTCAAAGGGGAGGGGAGTTCAGGATGAGTGGTTGCTCCTCAAAGGAGTAATCCTGGATGCACAAGCTAAGGTTATTCTGTCTTGGAGGAAAGGCAGCAAACGGGCACAGCAGCCCCCTTGGCTCTCCAGGAAACTAGTGGACCTCCTGCATCTAAAAAGAAAGACCTACAAAGGATGGAGGATTGGATCCACCTCCAAGGAGGAATACTCTGCACTGTTCAGGACCTGCAGGGAGTGAACAAGGAAAGCAAAGGCTGCGATGGAACTCCAACTAGCCGCAAGTATCAAGGACGATAAAAAGTCCTTTTTTAGTTACGTGGGGAGCTGAAGGAAAACCAAGGGCAACATTGGATCCTTGCTTAACCAGATGGGACAACTGACAACCAACGCCCAGGAAAAAGCCAATTTGCTAAATGGGTACTTTGCATCAGTTGGTTTTTCACCAGTCCCATGGGATGCCCATGCCCATTACAGGACAGGTGAGGGAGATTCCTTACCCTCCATCAATGCTGACCTTGTGATCAAACATCTTGAGAGGCAGGATACCTTTAAGTCAGCTGGCCCTGACAGTTTACACCCCAGGGTACTCTAGGAGTTGGCAAACATCATAGCTCAGCCCCATGCATGCATCTTCGAGAACTCCTGGCGCTCTGGTGTAGTGCTTGAAGATTGGAAAAAGGCCAATGTGGTGCCTATCTTCAAGAAAGGGAGGAAAGTCAATCCAACAAACTATAGGCCCATCATCCTGACCTCTATCCTGGGGAAGGTATTAGAAAAGATTATCAAAGAGACCATTCTTAACAGACTGGCCGATAACAACTTCCTGAGGGATAGCCACACGAGTTTGTTATGAGTAAGTCTTGCTTGACCAATCTTATTTCCTTTTATGACCAAGTGACCTATCAACTGGACAAGGGAGAAAAGATTGATGTCACATATCTTGACTTTAAAAAAGCCTTTGATCTGGTATCCCATGATCACCTCTTAGCAAACCTGGACAACTGCAGCCTTGGCCTCACTACAATCCACTGGCTGAGGAATTGGTTCTGTGGTAGGACCCAGGGCGTGGTGGTTGATGGAAGTCAAAAATCATGGTGTGCTGTAAACAGTGGGGTCCCTCAAGGTTCTGTCTTTGGGCCAACACTATTCAACATATTTATGTAAAATGTGGACATTGGTATCAGAAGCAGATTGGTCAAGTTTACCACTGACGCCAAACTTTGGGGTATAGTGTCCACACCCAAGGACACCTGAGTGCTATCCAGGCTGACCTTGACAGGCTCAGGAAATGGGAGGACAAGAACCTAATGGTGTTTCACACTGAGAAATGCAAGGTTTCTCACCTTGGGAAGAAAAACCCACAGTATGCTTATAGGCTCATCAGTGCCATACTGACTAACACCAAGGATGAAAGGGACTTGGGGGTCCTGATTGACCATAAGATGAGCATGAGCCATCAAGGTGATGCTGCAGCTAGTAAAGCAAGCAAAACACTGGCTTGCATCTATAGATGCTTCTCAAGCAAATCCCAGGATGTCATTCTCTCATTGTACTCGGCCTTGGTGAGGCTGCAGCTGGAGTACTGCATCCAGTTTTGGGCTCCACAGTTCAAAAAGGATGTGGAGAATCTTGAGAGAGTGCAGAGGAGAGCCACATGCATGATCAGAGGTCAGGAAAACAGACCTTATGATGAGAGGCTGAGAGCCATGGGACTTTTCAGCCTGGAAAAGCACAGGCTCAGGGGTGATCTGGTGACTGCCTATAAATTTATAAGGGGTTCTCACCAGTATCCGGGGGAATATCTATTCACCAGAGCGCCTCAAGGGATGACAAGGCTGAACAGTCACGAACTCCCCCATGACGATTTCAGGCTGGACATAAGGAAGAATTCTTCACTGTCCGAGCCCCCAAGGTCTGGAATAGACTGCTGCCAGAGATGGTTCAAACACCTACTTTGAACACCTTGAAGAGACATTTTCATGTTTATCTTGCTGGGATCCTATGACCCCTGCTGACTTGCTGCCCCTGGGGCAGGGGGCTGCACTCGAAGATCTTCTGAAGTCCCTTCCAGCCCTAATGTTTATGACATGTCTGGATTTTTCTCTTTTAAGTTTTTGTAGCATGTGTTGATTTCCTTCCTGAGTTGATCCCTGCTGGAGTAGATTAGGTGAAGAGGATGATTTCTAATTTTCTCTGAAGCTGTCCTGAATAGCTGTGAAGCATATTTGGAGTTGTGTGTAGTAGTCAGAGAATTGTAGATGTGGTATCCTCTGGGAATGATGTTGTGTTTCTTGCAAAGGCTTAAAAAGTGTATGTCACTGTTGAGTTTGGCTTCTTCCTTTTTCATGTTTTGTAGATTCCATTTTGTTTGGTGGTAACTGTTTTAGAAGATGGAAGAACTTAGCCAGCTTGTATATAAGCTAATGCTGGTGCATTTGTATGTGCACAGTTATGTGGACTTTACCATATCTCTGTGGTTCTTTCATATTATGCTGTTGTGTAAAAAACATAAAACATAAGAGGTGTCTGTCTCACTATAGCTTCTGACTTTGTACCTAGTACCTGCCTGGTCACTCCTAGTGTCCAGCCCAAGCCCCTTTGTTCTAGACTTCATGGGGCCTGGCCATCATGCTCCTGACTCTAGTTTAGGCTCCTGTCTTTTGAAACCCAGCTCATGGCAGGTGTTATTTGATCACTCACATCCTGGATTCTTTAAGCCACAGTTGTTTGCTGCAGACCCTCTAGCCAGTAATTCTGGTCTAGATTTATGCCTCTGACTTTCCTGTATAATTACTTTACTTCAGTGACTTCACATAGAAAAATAGAAAAGTAGAGCTGAAAGAGACCTCAAGAAGTGACCTAGTCCAATCTCCTTCCCAAGGCAGGATTATCCAGCCCTAGATTATCCAAACTATCATATACAAGTCCTTATCTAACCTATTCCTAAAACTATGTAATTTACCTTGTCAACCAATGACAATGTATATTGTCCAAAGACCACGAAAAAAATCAACAACAACAAACAGCTTAACCTGCCATAGATAAAACAGCGTGATCAGGGTCATCAATGTCCTGGCACTGCAAGGCTTTTTAAAATGTACTTGAGATTGGATGAGGAACAAAGAGGGCCATGCCCCAAACCTCACTGGAAATACAAGCATAAACTCCCATGGTCCATACTAATCTGATCATACATAAAATTCCTTCCTGATATCAAATGTGGTGACTAATCTGACACTGAGCAGAAAGATAAAACCCCCTAACCAGGAACTTTTTGTTTTTTTATCTGAGCAAGATCATTGGCACATCCTTATCAAAATACCCAGCCTTTGTTGCATCCAACATCAAATGCTTCTGAGGAAAAGGAGAGGGGGCATGTAGAGGAGGCAAAAACAAAACCCTAACATGCAGAATCTGTCCAAAGAACTGGCTTTGCCTAAATTTTTGTTGTTGTTGTTTGTTTGGGTGGGGGGGTTGATAGATTCTGGGGGTGAGTGGTGTTGGTACTGGATTTATGACCCAGATACCTTGTTCCAGGCAGACCCAAATCCTCAGACCAATCACAACCTGTCCATTGAATAATAGAGAAATTTTATTGATACACAGTGAATGCAGATAAGAATAATGCAAACAATTCTATATCTACCAGTCCTAGAGCTGTCACAGAGGGAAGGTATGTCTAGCCAGTATGCAAGCTTCACCCTAAGGTTCTTTCTGGAATGTCAGATGTTAGAAGCCTGGAGGTTGAAGACCAAGGCTCACTCCATCCCTTTCTAGTGGGGAGGGTGAGATGGGCTAGTGGTAGGCACCCTGTCCATGGTGGCTTCTGTTTTCCCTCTTGGGGACCCTTGCACGGCTCTGAAATCTCTCCTTTTGTATCCTTTTCCTCCTCTGATGACTCTTCATCTCTGCACATCATTGATTGCTCTCCCTGTGGTCATCATACTGTCCACATTCTGTCCTGTAAGCATATTCCCTTGTTTCACAAACCCATCAAATGCACACATCTTAATTTGGTTAATTACTAGTCCTCCTAATTTGGTCTGTTCACTAAAGCCAGAAATCCCAAGGACTCTGCAACTGGGCACTGTGACCTAGCTAATGTGGCAGAATCACTTATCTCTACACTTGCCAGCACCACCACTGAATGACAGCTGGGTGTCAAGATAGACCACAAAATGAACATGAGTAACTAATACAATGCCATAGCTGGCAGAACTAATCAAACACTGGCATGTATCTTCTGAGACATTTTGAGGAAGGATAAGGATGTCATCCTCCTGCTCTACTCAGCCTTGGTGAGACTGCAGCTGGAGTACTGCATTCAGTACTGTATGCTGCACTTCAGGAAAGATGTGGAGAAGCTCAAGAGAGTCCAAAGGAGGACCACAGGCATGATTAGAGGCCTAGAGACCATATCATATGAGGAAAGGCTGAAAGACTTGGAACTGTTCAACCTGGACAAGAGAAGACTCAGAGGGGACTTGGTGGCAGTCTATAAGTATATCGATGTGTACTTCAGGGTGTTGAGGAGCATCTATTTACCTAGGTGAGGACAAGAAACAATGGGCACAAACTGAATGAAGATTACTTCAGATTAAAGATAAGGAAAAAACTTCTTTACAAGCCGAGTGCCGTGGGTTTTGAACAGGCTCCAGCCAGAGGTGGTACAATCACCCACCCTGGTGATCTATAAAAAGCATCTTGATGCCCACTTTGCTGTGGCCATCTGACCCCATCAGTCTTTCTTACACAAGTGCAGGCAGGGGCTGGACCTGATGATCTGTAAGGTTCATTGCAGTCCCTAACATCTATGAGACTATGAAATCCTAGTCATTCCTCTGGACCATTGTTGTAATGAAATATCTACTTTACCTACCAGCCAATTCCCAAAAGCAAACTTCTAAATAGCATTTTCTATCCATCAGGCAGGAAGCAGCATCAGATCTTGGACCTAGGACCTGGCACTGCCTCCTGGGATCAGGCAGGGGACAGTGAAGGTCCCAGAACAAGGACCTGACACTGCCTCAGCTTCTTTTTGAAAGCTCATAGGATTGGGCATGGGAAATTTGTGGGTTCTGGATCTGAGACCCAGTGATGCCTCCTGGGATTAGATCTACAGGGACAGTCTCTCAAATACCAAGACTGCCCTATTCCTCATACTAAGCCTCAAACTAAGTGCCAGGATCAGGTGTGGGGCAGCTCTGGGGCCCAGTTTGGGAGTAGGGGTTATCAGCTTCTTGATCTAGGGAATCAGGTTTGGAGTATGGGCTGTGTCATGGGGTCTGGGCTACTCTTCTCCTTATCCCAATGCTTAGTTGAACATTGGGATCAGGCCTGAGGCAGCCCCAAGTATGGGGCACATGCCACTCATTCAATTTAAACCATGACACAAAACAGCCACAAAGGTGTTTCACATTCAGTGCACTTGAGAAGCACTTGCACAATCCATTACATGCAGAACATGTTTTATTGCACCACACATTGGCTAAATGTGGAATGTGTTATAATTTATGGTGTGCTTAGCTTGTTAATTGCACCATAATAATAACATCTGTGATGGTCCTGTTACATCAAAGCCTGAATGGGGTATACAATGCATCTCACAAAAAAACAAACAAACAAAGAAAAAGTATTAACACTTCCTTATTGCCACCTCCTGAGGCCTTCTCTATACCCAACATCTTTCCCTATATGAATATAAAGTACAGTAAATGGGCCTTCTGTGCCAAATTTAACATAGCCAAATTTAACATAGCCTTCTCTCAAAACAAAATGATATATAGTATCCCTTATGTGCATATAACCTCTTAATTATCCCTCTTTAACCAAGTAATGATTCTTTTTTTTTTCCTTTAAACCAGGAAGTCCACTCCCTTTTTTTCTGGGTTTATGTTGCTCAATGTTCCCCTTAATTCATGTTTCTCTAAGTCTCCCTTAGTCCACAGACCTAAGGGGCCTCTTGAGCATAATTTACACCCACCCTTCAATAAGTCTCCTACACCAGTCAAAAAGGAGAACTTTATTGATTACAGGGGGTAGGGTGAAAATAGGGTACAAGATAGAGCAATATCATAGAAATCCCATAGAGCAAGACAGTCTGGCTGAGGTAGCCTTTTCATCACGCATCTGAGTTACTGCCAGCTATATATCTAACCAGATCTCGAGTAGCTTACTCACAAGCATCATCCAGAGGCTGTCGGAGTTTCCGTCTGGAGGCAGGCCATTCCTAGCTCATGATCTATGGGGGAGAGAGCCAGTTTCATATGGTAAAACTCCTCTCTAAGTCTGAGTCTCCCACATGGCTGCTGCCCCCTCCACCTGGGCAGTCGTAACTATTATAGCCCCTGTGACCTCATTCACCTGATCTAATAGAGGCCAGCACCTGTTGGCTGTCAGCCAACCAATTTGAAATACATCACTAGTTTCTGGCAGACTCTAGCCCACCAGGTAGATGCCCCTCACCCAGATAGCTTATACCATTCACATAGGCAGAGGGAACAGGTTTCCCCCCTCCCTCAGGAATGCATCCATCTCAGGTTACCTAAAGAGATAGGGTAAAGGTGTGTCTCCTCTGCTGGGCCCATCCTAATCAAATTGTCATAGAGCAGAAATTTTGGGGAGAAACAAAGGTGGCTTCCTGCCACATGCACCACCAAAGATTCAGAGACAGGAAAGACTGGACAGTCCATCAGCCTCAGGTCTTGCAGGATACCACTCAGAAATGCTTATGCTCAGAAGGAAGGTCTGCAAAGGAAGTCGTCAAGAATATAATCTGTGGTTTCACCCTTTGGGTGCCACAAGACTTTTTTTAGGACTTAAGTGAAACTGTCCCAAAACAGTGGAAGAGTAAGTGAAGTTAGCTGATGATTTTTCAAAAGCTGCTGTGGCCTGAAGAGAACATGGCAAGAAAGACAAGACTGAGAGAAATTGTACTAACTCTAAGGAATGTTAGACTGTATTAAAGTTAGCATGTGCTGTGAGAAGTTACCCATTAAGGGTTAATAAAATCTCTAACATGTACTGCTCAGACCTGCCCCAAGAGGGTTGGTGATCAGGGGCATGGCTAGGAGCTTCCATGTTGGTTCCATGCCTGTCCTACTTGCTTGCTGCCTAGTTGCAGAATAGGCAGGGGAGAGGTAAAGCCCCTGCACCCATGATGCTAGACCACTCTATACCCCTCAGATCAGTTCCCCGTCACTCATATCCTCCCTGCTCACTGAATTACACATCTCATTCTCACATATCCAGGTTGTAGCTATATTGGTCTGGAGGAAAAAGCAATCAGGACTCATGGTAGAGGTGATATCTGTTAGACCCCGACTCTATGCGGCACCCTACGACTAGGGAGACAATGATCCAACTGCTCATGGATCCTGTTACTCCTTAGCCAGAGCAAGCAGGGAGCAAACACCAGCACACATTGCTCATAACAGCTTTATTCAAAATGGAGATGGCTTTGGACTAGCAACCTCACAGATACACAGCTGTTACCAGATTTCAAGCACTCTCAACAGTGTAAATCAAATTGTCTTTTCTATTGACAAGGGGTTATTTGGTTGGAACATCTCAGGAACTTGATTGATACTCAGGAAACACTTACTTAGGAGCCAGCTTGACATTCCTATGGATAGCAGATATACTTGATGGGATATTTCCTGGTGTCTTCAGAAACAATAGATTGCAGCATCAGGGTTTTGGATTTTTACTTGCTGTGAAAAAGCCTCAGCTTAGCATGACTTTTCCAGATCTTATTATAGTCTTTTAACAGACTTAAGGCAATTATTGGAGTGTTCATAACCTGTTGTGGAGGGGACTTCTACCAGTCGTCTCGGGAAAAGTATGACAACATTTGTGGACAGGGCTCCAACGGGCTGGACTCTGTGATGAACCCTGTACCATTGTTCAAATGTTATCCATACCCCCTCTGACTCGGTCTATTGCCTCAGCATTCCCTAACCCAGCAACTGAGTCTTAGCCAATTAAGTTTACATAGGCCTCCCATAGTGGGACCGGGGAATGTACGGCCCAAGATGCCTAGTAAACTTACTTTTGTTTAAAGATGCATGTGTGGGGGGGGAAGGAAAAGTCCTTTGTAAATCCAGATTAGAACTGGTCTGATAAATGCTGAGCTGGGTGTGGGGGTTGATTAGCATTTGGAGCACAGCTTCCCCATCATGCAGTGCTCCCCTGCTTCACTGATCCCAGAATTCACTGCAGTCTCTGCTTCAGGTTTTCTGTTCTCCATCTCTCATGTAAATGAATGATCATCTGGTCCCATCTCAGATGCAAATGGGACCTAGGGCAGTTGTTTCCCTTTTGTCACCCTTATCTGGAGGGGTGTAGGTGTGTGTCTCACTGCATTTTAATCAGTTTCTGTTTAGGTAGAGGAGGGGAGGGGAGGAGGATTCTTTGTGAGTCAGACAGTCTGTGTCCTGTGTCAGGGCTCCCCAAGAACAGGAAACTGAGAGGTAACACAGCCTGTGAACATTAGGAGCCAAAATTAACAATAGTTCTTTCCACATTTATACACTTTGTTTCATGCTTATTAACATTTGTTCCACCTCTGTCCCTCCTTCTGTTCCACCCATATCTCCTCCCCTTCCAAGCTCCACCTCTGTTTATGGTTTGCTTCATTAACATGGAATTGCCTATGCATTTTACTCATTTACATGCCTTTTTGCTAAGAGTGCATGTCCAAGGCCAGGAACTTACTTCTTCTGTCAATGGGTGGACTTTGGCCAAAATCTGGAAGCTTCTTCACCAATCACCATTCACCCTTTTGCATATGTTCATCTCATATTCTGTTACCAATTATGTGTTGTCTTTTACATTCCAATCTGTTTTTCTGTCCCGGGTTGCACCATCGTCCACAGTCCTAAGACATCACCTCATTGACAGCACGCAGACTTATACAGACTCACTTGAAAAAAGTTGACACAGTTAAGATGGTCACTTAGCATAAGCAAATGGCTGGCTTAGCATAAGCATTTATAAGCAAAATCTGCTTGCCTAAGCATCTTGCAAGATACTTTTAATATGTTATTCTGCCTTGTTGTCACAAACTTTTGCTAGGCCACAGGTTATAGCCTTGTATTAGGCTGCAAATCCAATGCTCCCCAAGATGCAATATAATTTATTAGACCAATTAGATTTTTGGAAAAAAACCAAAACAAACTTTAATTGCAAGATTTCAGGCACAAGCACCCTTCTTCCAGCATCAGATAAGAGATTATAAAATTCTCCTGAGTAGAGGTTAATATTCTTACTAAAGAGGAGAGTCGAAGATGTGGTAAAATCTCCTATTTGGAACAGTTCATTTTAAATGCAGATTAGGCTCAGAGTAAAGTTGGAATAGTCTGTTTTTCTCAAAGTTGTTTGGTGGTAAGCAGGATGTAGTCATATTTCCTTCTGGTTATAGTGTTCCATATTTCACAGAGGAGTAAATAGATGCACCTTCCAATCTCCTCATTCTGATTTGGAAAAACAGGGCCGATATCTCAAATGAAATGCAAAGAAATCAAAGAAGGGATACTTTTTCATACATTTTTGCTTTTGATGGGGAACTCACTCTAGTTTCCTATCTTCCAAAGAAGTCCAAAGTTGTGCTGTTGCTGTCAAGCATGCACCATGACCTGTCAGTGGGTGGAGAGCAAAGAAAGATGGACATCATTCATGGCTACAATAAAAATAGGGTGATGCGGATAACCTTAACCACTTAGTCCATATGATTGCCTGCAGACAGAAAATCAAAGGCAGCCAATAGCACAGTTCTTTATTATGGTGGATGTGGCTGCCATTGCCAGACTCATCATTTGGCTAGGCCACAACACAAACTGGAAGCAAAGATCACATTTAAGAAGACAACACTTTTTTTTTGTAGGAGGTTGGAGAACAGTTGATTGACAGACAACTGAAAACAAAGAATGATGGATACACATAATCTAAGTCTGTCAAGTCTGGTATGACTGCCTTAAATTACAAATTGCCACAACACACCCCAATAGAACCTTCTGCAAGCATGAGTGGATGTTGTGCTTTTTGTCCAAGGCCAGATGAACGCAAAACCTGGGAACAAGGTGAAGATTGTAAACGATTTACTTATGTGCATGATAGTACATCACTGCTGCTCTGTGACAAATGTAAAATTTAGTTTAAACAGTTAGGAAATGTTTTTGGAAGTATCATAGTAGCTAGGGTCAGAAGGGACCTAAACAGATCTTCAAGTCCGACCCCCTGCCTTGGGCAGGAACAGATGCTGAGGTCATATGACCCCAGTCAGGTGTCTATCCAGCCTCCTCTTAAAGACCCCAAGGTAGGGGTGAGCACCACTTCCCTTGGAAGTTGGTTCCAGGTCCTGGCTGCCCTAACCATAAAGTAATGCCTCCTGATGTATAGCCTGAACCTGCTCTCTATCAGCTTGTGGCCATTATTCCTAGTTACCCAGTGTGGTTTCCTGGGTGAACAGGGCATCTCCAATTTCCTGCTGATCCCCCCTGGTGAATTTGTAGATGGCTACCAGATTTCTCCTCAGCCTTCTGTTGTGGAGGCCGAATAGGTTCAGGTCCTCTAGTCTCTCCTCAGCCTGCCTTGCTGCCCTCTGATCATGTGAGTGGCCCTCCTCTGGACCCTCTCAATGGTAGTCACATCTATCCTGAAGTACAGTACCCAAAACTGGACCCAATACTCCAACTGCGGCCTGACCAATGCTGCATAGAGGGGGAGGATCACCTCCCTGGCCCTGCTTATGATGCATCTGTGGATGCATGACAAGGTGCAATTAGCTTTATTAACATCTTCCTTGCATTGGCCGCTCATGTTCAACCTGGAGTCAACAATGACTCCAAGATTCCTTTCCACCTCTGAGCTGATGAGAAGGGTGTTCTCCAGCCTATAGGTATGCTGCTGGTTCCTTCTCTCTAGGTGCAGGACCCTGCACTTGTCCACATTGAATTCCATCCTATTCTCATCTGCCCATCTCTGTAACCTGTCCAGATCTAGCTGGATTCTGTCCCCCCCTTCTGGGGTGCCCACCTTGCTCCCCATCTTGGTGTCATCAGCAAACTTAGACAACATGCTTTCCACCCCCTGGTCCAAGTCATTGATAAAGATGTTGAACAGTATGGGCCCAAGGAGTGAGCCCTGGGGAAACCCACTACCCACATCCCTCCAGGTCAAAAACAACCCATCCACCACCACTAAGTAATTGTTAGTTTGAAAACAGTGTGAACTGCAGACTTAACAAATTGTTCATTCATGTTTTGAAACTCTAAAACAAGTTTAAATTTTCTTCATAGTTGTAGTTAAGTAATATTTTGGGTTCAAATCATAAATACTCTTTCAAACAATCTGTATGTTTAATAAATAGTTTTTGGTACATTTATACTGTTGGCACTGGTTTCATTTTTTTTATGTGGGTAGGGTAACAAATTACCCCATGAGAATAGCAAAGGTTATGGTTTCATGAGAACAGATGAGGGTTACCCTATAACATGAATTTCCTGGGCTTATGACACCCCCATTTTTTATGACTATAACATGCTTCTAATGTAGTGCACATTAAACTACTAATATGTGGTCTCAGCCTTAATTCTGTGTACCATATTTTGGTATAGGAATAAAGTGTAGTAGTATCAGGTGGTACAGTTTTTGTCAAACTTTAAGCCTAGCCCCTTCACAAATGCTCTGCCACCTGTCTTCCATTTCGAAACTTGAAGTCCACTCCTAACCTTTGCCACCAGAAATTCTTCCCCTTGCCCTAGAAGCATTCTCTTTGATTGGGGGGCGGTCACTTATCTCATGCTATGGGGCAGTATGGTACATACTTCTTTGATTCCCAGGCTGTGTGTCCCTGTGGTGTTAGACAACTTGTTTGCCTTGAAGACTGTGATCTCGTGTTATGGCATGCCCCCCTTTCATTCTCACGCTGTGTGTCCATCTGTTGGCCTTATTATGATAGACAGCCAGTCCTATTTCAGGACCATGAGAAGCTGTGTCTCCCAAGCTCTTTATAAATCCATTTAACTCCTGATGTCATATTTAACCTTTATAATGCATATACCTATAAGCCAACTCTCAAAAAACAGACCCCTCAATACCGTTTCTAAGCCAACCCATCTATGACACTGGAAACTCTACCTGTATTACCCCTTGGTGCAATGTTGACCATCATGTTGGTGGCCATCTTGACAGCCATCTTAGTTGCAGAAGCCCCTTCCCTGTCACCATGTATGTAATTTCAGAAATTCTACCCACTTAGCCCTGAATCCACTCCCCTGTTCATCATGTTGGTTGTCATGTTGGATACCATGTTGATGGTCATCTTGGTGCCAGAAGCCTTTGCTCTGTCACATGGTCTGTGACCCCACAAATTCCACCCACATGACCCTGAAACATGTCCCCTTACTGCCTTGTTGATTGCCATGAGATGGCTACCATGTTGGTCCCATAAGCTCCAGACTCATCACATGCTCCTGACCCATCATATGGTCTCTGCCTCTATCACATGGTACCTAACATCAGAAAGTCCATTGCTTGACTTGGAACACTGCCACCCCTGAGGGGTCAGTACTTCTTGCATATGGCCTGCCCCAAGGACCCCAAAAGTTTCTGTTCTCTAAACTATGACATACAGGCATGACTTATCAGGTGGTGAGTGGTTGTGAAACCTCTGACAACTTGTTCCACAACCCTCAGCCAATCAGCATAGGTTTCAGGGGCATTGGACCTCCTCAAGATCAGCACTGAATCAATACAAGAAAATATAGGGGCGTGACCTAAACTGGAAGTCCCAGACTGACTATTCTCCAAACCCTCAAAAGCAGATCTCATGTTTTACAAGATCATGCAAATGGAGACAGAAGCAAGTATGGATTCTTACACTACACCAGTAAGGCCCTTTGTTCCTGCTTTTCCACCTCGGTTAGTGAGATGCCTGCTGAGAAAATGCAGTTGTAGCAACAGCTCAGAGGAGGGAGAGAATGTTGAGAATATCCCCCCAGACCAGTGGTTGCCTGAGATGCCTGAACCTGGGCAGGAGACCCATGTAAGCATGCAGCAGGCTGGTGAGCCTGATGCTCAGCCTACCAGAGTAGACACTGAGGATTTGGGAGATGAGGGGTATCTTGTTCTGGATCATGCAGTGGGTACATGGCAGTGCATGTGCACCTGCTGAGAGCACTGGCGCACCCCCTCACAGCAGTGCTCCTGAGTGAAAAGAAGATGTCTAATGGGACCACTGGTGAGATTCTTGAATCATGGATGTGAGCAGTGGTGGGGGTAGGAATTAGCTATGAGCTAATGAGCTAACAACTTATCCCACAGCTCTCAACCAACAGGCATGGATTTCAGGGCCATCAAACCTCTCCAAGAGCAGCACTGAATCAAATGGAGTAAATATAAAGGTGGGATCTAGATTGGTAGCCCCAGCACAGTGGTGGGGTCTCTAAGAAATCTATTGATGAGATTTGGGTGATTGAGACAGGTTTCTGGGATCAAAAGCAAACCCTATGACCATGACAGACCCTCATCAGATGGCATCAGAGCCATCAGAAAAGAGCATGGCAGTGCTGGACTGTCCTGTCTGAAGTGCCTATGCTGATGTACCTAATCAAGATTTTGTTGAGGAAGGAGGGCAGGGGGATGGTGTTTAACTGCAAGGGTCGTCACTAATTACAATATATTCACAGGTAGATGATGCCTTTATAGACAACTTTCAAAATCCTGCACATTGATAAGTGTATGAGAGTAAAAGTCTTTTGTGCGATGTACCTACTTGGCAAAAACTTTCTCAGTTTCACTGTTCTCACAAGCAGAGTCCATCTAATCATCCACCACAAACATATTTACCTTATAAATATGGCAATCCCTGGCAATCCCTCCACAAATTTGTTTAAAAGATATTTACAAATCAAATATTTATACAAAGGAAGCCAACATCTATAGCACCGCATGATATTCTCAGACATAACAGACAATATTATGTCCATTGGAATTGGCATTGACCCCAGTCTCCAGCTGACCCAAGCTACCATGAAGACTGGTCACCTGCTCCCTCTTTTCCTCCTTCCAATCCTAGCTAGCAATTACCACAAGGTGGTTACTGGGACCATAGCAATGCTACACAAGTGCATCATGTGCTTGACTCTACACTTTACAGCTGCCACAAACCCTGTGATGCTGTCACCCCCAAGGGTGACAGTATAATAAGCAGGAGCATGGGTCTGAGTGGCATGTGTGGAAGGGGGCCAGGGGATGCCACAAGCATCCCAGATACCTGCACCCCAACAGGGAGGGAGCACTGTTGAGATGCTTGCTAAACTTTGATGATGACTTAGCTTAGCTACCAAGCAGGGCACAGTCACACCCAGTGATAAAGATGTATCTCTCAAGCTCTGGAGGAACCCCCCACATCAGTCTGGTATGAGGCTCAGCTAGGATGCCACAGTACTGTGAGGCACCAGAGGAAATGATAGCCAGCCCACTGTCTATTTCATGGGGGGATGGTTTGCAGTTTGCACTGTATTTTGCTTTTTGCACAACTTTGTCCTTTGCACTATAATTTTCAGTTTGCACATGCATAGGTTTGTTTATATTTACTGGAGAAAAAAATGAAGTTTGCATTTTTGTACATATCTGCATTGAGTTCCTTGTGCACTTCCTGCCCACATGCTCTCTCCAGCTCAAGATACAAAAAGCACCTCTCAGTTTCCTCACAGACTACCCTCTAGCCTGCATGTGTAGCATCTCCCCACATCCCTTAGCAGCTTGAGACTTTCACTTCCCCTATGGAAGTTTCCCCACCAGACTGGTTTCTTTTCCAGAAGACACATCCTGTACCTGCACCCTCCCTCCTGTTCCTTCCACACTGCAGTGGTAACTATATTGGAGAGCAGTTGCCATAGGGTTATGAACTGCAAACACAGGACAACTTTACATGTACTCTTGTGTGTGTATGGGAGAGGAGGGGGGCTTTAATTAAAGCAGCTCTCAGGAGTCACTGTGATGAAAGTTCCCTTAGCATCTTGTGTATTCAGCATCCTGTGCTTCAAAATATTGGTGGGGACACTTTAACTAAAAGTCATTATGCCAAGACTGGTACGTTGTGCTAATTAGAATGCTCAAGAGACTCAATCGAGTCTGCTATGATGCGTTCCAATTAGCACGTCAGAGCAGGTGTTATATGTATAATAGGGCTGTGCAAAGCTTTGGTGCTCTACCAGTCCAAGCTCCAATCCCTCCCTTGCTGTGGAGGCATTGAACTGCTCCCCCCGCCCATCTCTTCCCTCCCCTTCCACTCACCACAACAGACTTATCAGGTGGAGGCAGCTGCATTCAGTGTCATTGAAGACTGTCTGTATAATCTATGTCCGAATCTCTGAATTGTCACCAAATCTCCAAATCTGAATTGGCTGAATCAAATTGGGGCAGTGATTCATATCACCGAATAGAATCACCACCCCTCCAAACCAGCCAAATCTGAATCCAACACAAATACTTTCTGCTTCACACAGTCCAGTGTGTAAGTGCTGAAAATGCCAGCAGTTCACAAATCTTCCATGATGTATCTGGAGAGATGGGCCTCCCCCATGCCCAAGATAGGAATGCACCAGTCAGCGCACTGACCACTGCCAGTCAACCCACCTGTCCTTTGCCCAAGACAGAACAAGCCAGTCCCAAGAGCCTCATTCCTCCCCCACACGCATGGATCTCTGGAAATCCCCTCCCTTCACCCCCTTCTCTGGATCACCCAAAACAGGGCATATCTTGCCAAACTACTGAACTGAAAGGCATTCTTAGAAAGCAAAAGTTTCAATAATCAATTCACTTGGCCCTCCTCTTCCTTCTGCAAAGCAGCATATTCCCGAAAGAAGTGGTTGGCCAGGACCTCCATGGTAAGAGTAGCCTCATGGTAGGCCTACCTTCAATTCTTGACTAGGGGCCCTCTTCACAGGTCCACCATGTGCACTTGCTTTTAGACACTGCCCAAAGGCACCAGAACGTAATGACCTGGAGTCTGGAAAGGCATCCCCCTTTTGCTCACACACATTATGTAGCATGCAACCTGTATCCATGAAGGTGAGAATATTTTCCATCTGGATCTCAGGGAGGAACCTCAAGGTCCTCCAGTATGTCTTTAGTCACATAAAGGCACACTTGACTACCATCCAGTACCTTCTCTGTCAATAGTGAAATTTCTCTTTCCTGGAGTCCAGCCTGCTGGTCTACAATTTCAAGAGCCATGGAAGAAGAAGGGAGGCTGGATCTCTGTGTTCAAAGCATGTTCTAAGGTTCACCTTGCTTAACATTCCAGTATAATTTCACCATGCACTCATTGCAAATTACTGTCTGTTTCTGACTCCTTTTTCTGAATTTTCTGACCTCTGTGTTTTGAGCATTTGGTTTTCCACTTGAGCCTTCCTTGTGGGTTAATAACATTTTAACAGTTATCCCCTTTATCTGAGAAAGATACACAGTCTGCTTGGCTGAGCATCACTCTCATTACCAAAGCAAAACTGTGTTCTCTACTTAATGTAATTATACAGTTGGTTCCAATTACTGTCATATGCAGCTTCTAACTGCTGAAAGGTCCCACAGGCTCCACATTCTGCTCATGAGAAAAAGAAAATGACCTCCCTTTGTCTGGGGTACACATTTTCAATCAATGCCATGTTCAATTTCATGTTAGCTTTAATAAAGTGTATGTTTAATAATAATATATAATTTTTTTAAATAGTTACATACTTCTTCATTAAATTATGGCATCAGATGATGGATAATTTGAATATAGTTAATCAAACTAGGAACCAGGTGAGGTCTAAGCCTGTGATTTCTTTGCTCTTTAAATGGTCAAGTTTTATGGTAGAAACAAGTCTGCCTAATGATTTCTTACATTTTAGTAGCTACTTGAAAAGAACAAATTATTTTCTGCCAGACATACATTTTAAACTCAATGTTTCTTTTTTTTAATCAGATTTGTGGGAGGGTGGGGGCAGGGATGGGGGAGATGGAACCAAACAATGTAGAAATTAATTGGATAAAGATACCATTTTATAAGGATTTTATCTCTTACACTAATTCAAATATCTTATTGTAGAAAATTCATGCCCAACCATATCCCCATATATATACCTGCCACAAAATTGCAAGAAGTACCATTAAAGTAATTATGTTGATATGACTCAAATCAGGGTTTTAGCCATGTTGTACACAGATAGATCCAGACTCTGATCAAATTTACAGGGTGGGTCTACACGTGTGCATTTACCATGTATTAACTGAAATTACTGCACAGTGTTGGCATGCATCTAGATGTGCACATGTGTACTGCACAGTAAATATGGTGACTTACACCAGCTTGATTGTAAATTTGATACCACATGTAGATGAGTTACTGAGCAGTAACCCAGGCCTCCCTGCTGGATAAATGCACGTGTAGACACACCTGCAATAGTGTAATTCTGGAGTAACACTTCTGATATTAGGTGGATCTATACATGCATTTCCTAAGGCACCGGTTTATTTGTGAGTAAATTACTCATGAGTAAATGGTGCTGGACAGACATGTACATATGCAGGGAAGCAGTAGCAGATTAGCTGCAAATCTGTTTCCCCTTCCGGTGGCTCCAAAATGGGCCCCTACCACCACCACAGGAAGCTCCAGGCTCTGGCCACAGCTGCTAGCAACCTGGAACCCTTTTCAAAAGGCAACCCTGGATGCTACTCTCTGGCCAGCCACTTCCCTGGTCAGGATCAGCATGTGCAGCACAGGGACAGTATGTGGAAGTTCTCTCCTTGTTGTCTGCCTCCTTGTACCATGGCTGCTCCTCCCTTGCCCCTGGCAGTGATGACCAGAGTCCTGTGCTCCTGCTCACCCACTGCATGCCATTCCAGATCTAATGCCATGAACCTACCACCTCCACTCCTTCTGCCTGGCCAGACTCCAACAGGGATACTGATGATGGGCTCCATCCAGTCCCAATGCCTCTGGGCCCACTGGGATAGCCAGGACTGATGGCAGAACCATCATGCAATTCTGACCACACCTGAAAAGGCAGGGCATCGGCATGCAGACACATGTTCACACGGACAGCTAGATGGTCCTTGCCCTGCTTCAGCTGGCCATGCCTTCCACTTGTTTGGTATGTCAGCCACTTGTTTGCTGAGGGCAGGACCACCACTGAGGAGGCTGTCATGGAGGTGTAGGGCCCTCCAGGACATGGTGTTCTGCCTGCATGACTGACTGGTGGTGGTGGCAGAGCTTTGTGCCCTGGGATTCCCCCAGTGCATTGGGGCCCTGGATAGGACCCACATCCCCATCACCTGCCCACCCAATGGAGACTGCCCTTACTACACTGAGAGGGGCTTTCATTCCGTGGTGCTCCAGGACATTGTGGACCACTGTGGGGCCTTTGTGCACATGAGTACAGGGTGGGTAGGCAGCACCCTTGATACCCACATCTTTAGAAATTCTGGCCCACTGGGCCTTATAGAGAGTTGGCACTTCACACCAGGGATGCCAGACCTGCAGGTGGGTGCCATGGATATCCTTTCCCTTCTCACCAGGGACCCCACCTACCCACTCCTCTCCTGGCTCATGTGGCCCTACAGCCACTTGGATCCCTACTAGGCCCACTTTAACCACTGTCTGGGCTGGACACAAGCACTGGTGAAGTACACCTTCATCTGCCTCAAGGGCCACTGTCACACCCTCACTTCTAGCCTCAAGTCAACTGAGGACAACCTCCCTGGGTCAACATCACAGACTGTGCTGCATAACATCCTTGAGGCCTGAAGGGAGCTTTTCTGTGGGGACTGGGCAGAGGAGGCATTCCAGGAGGATCCCTGGCAACAGGAGCACCCCCTGTAGCAGTGGCAGCAGCAGTACCCCCCCACACACACACAAGGCCCCAGGAGAGCCACACACCCAGCAGTGAGGGCCAGGACACTTGCTGTGTGTGAGAGGCACTGGCCTACCACCTCCTCCAGCACTCCCAGCTCTAGCTCACATGCATCACTGCCCCTGGACCCCCAACCCCACTCTGCCCACCCCCAGAACCACATTCAATGCAGATACTTCTCAGAAGAACAAGCTTTTATTCCACTCACATCAACCAGAGGCCCCCTCCCCCCATCCTCCACCCAAAAAACTGGCCACCTTCCCCTCCCTCCCCCTCCATCCCCAACAAACAGAAGCCTCTTCTCCCCTCCCCACTCAAAAAACACAGCCTGTCCACCACCCACCAAAAATTTTAAAAAGCCTTCTTTCCAGTGAAAACCTTGTACAACATTCTTTGTGTGATGTTTCATGGTGGAGCCTTTTGGGTGGGGGTACCTAAGGGTAGAGCCCTGGAACAGGTGCCCAGAACCCTGGCCTCTGACAATTCTCCCATGGGTGTACATGCTGCAGTGAGTGCAGTGGGCTGGGGATTGCCCAGGGGTAAAGGCAGCTAGTGCTACTCCACTGCAGGCAGCTTCCCCTCTGGCATCCAGGGTCATCAAGGTCTGTGTGTGGTCCTGGCCCCACTGTAGGAAGCTCTGGCTTCATGACTGTATGGAGTGGGGGTAAGCAGTGAGGACTGCACTCAAGCGGAGGAGCTGGGTGGCACCAAAACTGGGGGAGGGGGAGTCAGGGGCAGGGACTCCTGACTGCTAGAGGTGGTGCAAGACCTACTTCCAGGCCCAGGTGGTGACTTCTGCTGGGTGGTGGGTGGCTGCCAGGGAGCAGGTGGGGCTACCATCAGGGGCCAGGGAGTGGGTAGCATAAAGTCAACTGCTGAGGCCAGAATGGTGTCCAGCACACAGCAGTCAACAACTGTGGCCTGAACTGCCTAGGATAGAATTCCATTTTGCTCCTGAGCCATCTCTATGGGCCTCCACACAGCTGTCCCTGTGCTGGTGGGCCTGGGCACCTGCCTGCAGCACCCAGCACAGGGGTTCAGCATGGGACTGATGGCCAAGCAGCTGAGGCAGTGCTCTGAAGTGTCCACAAGTTCAGAGCAGTCTGGTGGGGGTAGGTTGGGGGCTGGTGAGGCTGGCCTAGCTAGAGTCTGCAGCAGCCTGAAGGCCTGGACAGCATGGGCCTGGCAGCCACTGGCACTGTGGTGCCAGGCAGTGAAGCCAGGAAGCAGGTAGGCTGGAGAAGCTAGCCTGTGGTTTGCCAAGGGGGATACAGGGTCCTGGAGTGGCCTCAGGCTCTCTGCTGGTATGTCCCAGGGCTCAAAATGCATGCAGGCTTTTAAAGGCTTGAGGCAAAGGCTGTCATAGAGGCAGTGCAGCCTTGGAGCAGAAGAGGCTCCCGCCTGGTGCCCTAGGACTACCTTCAGGCTGGCCTGCTACTAGCAGGTCTGACCTAGGAGCAAATTTACTCCTGGGTCATGTCTACATGTGCATTATTGCATAGTAAGTAATCACAAGTAAAATTGATACCTGCATTTGTGAGTATCAAAATTACTCACAATTATGGGTTTTTATTGTGCAGTACGCATGTGTAGACATGCATGCTTAATGCACATTAAACTATGCTACAGTGCAGTGAAGCATCTCGTGTAGGTACGCCCAGTAGGGATGTTACTCCTGATTGATATTAGGATCTCTAGGATCAGAATCTGTATTATATCAGAGTGTATTAAAGGACCACATCCTCTTCACATAAGGACCAAAGATGCTGAATTCACAAATAGAACTGACTATGGTAGCCCACACTTCAAAGATAACCAGGACCCATCTCTAACTCTACAGAAAATCTGTTGTTGCTCTGAAGTACCTCATTGAAAAGCCCTCATGTCTTGAAAAGCTTGATGAAGGAAGAGTGGTAAGCATAATCTATCATAGTGGATATCAAAAACTCTACCATAGGAATGTAAATGCCTTCTTTTCTTCTTTTTGTTTTCTATGCAGAATAAATTGAATATGTAATTTCATTTTCTCTTTCAGAACTTTAGCAATCTTGGAATTGTTCCGATGCAGAAAGAAGAGAACAAATAAGCAGTTACTGACAAATGGATATTGGCATTTAGATGAGAATGCAATTGATTTTAATTCTCATCATCCCAGTTTACACTTTCATTGCATTTGGCATAATAAAGTATTACAGCAAATGAAGTTATGCTGCAAAGTAAATTTTTAGCAGACACAACAAACTGCTTCCCTTATTACAGAACATGACCAAAGTAGTATTGTCCTGGCTTTCCTAGCCACTTGAGAAGAGCACATTCTGCTTCTAGAACTAAAATGATCCTGCAGTAGAACCAGTCATTGACCAGATACTTCAATCTGATGGTCCGGTATAAAATAAAATAATCTGGAGAATTATGTACTTGAGATTTTTGTTTCTTATCTAGAACACACAATTAGGTTTAGGTGAATAGATGGTTCATGGGGGTCTTTGTCAAATAAGATGCTTTGAAGAGCACACAGTGAGACATAATTAGCCATGTTAGTCTGAAGTGAAGTAGAAGGCATGGTAAATTTGTACCATAAAAAAATATTTGAATGGAAAATTGGGAAACAAGAAATTATCCAGGACAGGCTCTTGGCCCTCAAGGAGAGGCACCTCACCCTCCTCAAGAGGATAGTGGAGACCTGGGAGTGGAAGGCTGCCTTAGTGACCAGGGCAGGGGAGGGCAGTGGAGGGCAGTGGAGGCCATGAAGGAGGACTGCCAGGGGTTGGGTAGCATCCTCATGCTCATGTGTTAAAGCTCTGCTGGCTCTGACAGCTAGCTGCAGGAGTGGGGTACGGCAGTGGCCTCCCTCACCCCTCAGCTAGCCCCTGCTTGTTGTGGCATTCATGCCCACAGTGGTTCAGCCAGAAGCTGGGCTGCAGGGTGCCTGTATCCAGGATCCACCCTTTAGCTGCCTCCAGCTCACTGCCCCCACCCCAGGAGGGCAGACAGAGAACACTGTACATAGTCTGCATGGGGAAGAGCATGCTTTATTGGTGGTGGGTGTGGTGGCTGGTGGATGGGCTCTGTGGGTCAGGGGGAAGGGAGATGGGACTCTGTGGTTCAGAAGGGACAGGGGACAGGATATGTTGTGGGGGAGGTGGGGGGAAGGGGGAAGGGTTCTGTTATTGAAGAGGGAGGGAGGGTGGGGTCTGTGTGAAGGGGAATAACATGCTTTTCTGGGAACTGTCCACAGTAGGCATGGTGCTGGGGGGGTGTGGTGGGGTTGGGTCAGTGGCCAGATGTCCAGGTGACCTACAGAAGGGAGTGCAGGAGGAGGTGATCAGTGCATGGCTGCATGAGCCATGGGAAGAGTCGGTAGGTGGGATCCCGAATAAGCAGGGGCAGAACCACCACCATACCCAACTGAAAGTCCAGCACTCCTTGTGCAGATCCCCTGCTCTCCACCATGAAGCAGTTCTGGAAGACCTGCTTCCATCATGGGTGCTGCCCACCCAACCAGTCCTCACCTTTGTGAAAGTGCCTCAGTGGTCAACAACAGCCTGCAGTATGATGGAGTGAAAACCCTGCTGGCTGTAGTAGCATTTTTTCCCATGGGGAAGACAGGTGACAGGGATGTAGGTCCCATCCAGAGCCCCCATGCACATGAGGAAGCTCAGGGTTTGGATCCCCACCTCTGCCTCAAGGGGGCCATGCACCCAAAGCACATGTCCTGGAGTGTGCTTCAGACTTCCAGAATGGCCTCCACAGTGGTTGTCTTGCACATTCTGAAGAGGTGGATGACATAGTGCAGGCTGGTGGGCATGGCCAGAGGAAGCAGGGCAGAGGCCAGCCAGGTCTCTATGGGGGGGGCTGCTCTCCCCCTTTCCTTTGTACAAGATCCTTCTTTCCCTGAGCACATGGGAATGGGAATGAGAATGAGGAGCAAATTTAAAACTATGGGCATTTTTACATGTGCTCCAGAATGCAGAGACAGCGGATTTAATTAACAAGTCACACTAATTAAAAATGCTCACTTGTCACGTGTATCAGCATCACAACACGTTCCCACAATGAAAAAATGGTAGTGCTACACATGCCAGACTTCTCAGTACCCTTTATCCTGCAGATAGACTTCTCGGGCCAAGCACTGGTAGCAGTCTTATCCCAGAAAGTGGAGGGGGCAGAAAGACGAATGGCCTATGCCAGCAGAAAGCTCAACGGCCAGGAAAGGAGGTAAGCCACCATTGAGAGGGAGTGTTTGGTCCTAAAATGAGGGGTAGAATATTTTCGATATTATTTACTCAGCAAAGAATTCACAGTCATTACAGACCACACTCCCTTGAAATGGATACAATCGGCCATAATGCTGAAGTAATTCATTGGGCCTTGGCACTGCAGATATTCCAGTTTGCCATAGAGTATAAACCAGGGGAAAATAACATGGTGGCTGATTTTCTGTCCCGCTTCCATTCTGGCATTCAAGGGACACACCAGAGGACCCCCAAGATCTGCAAGGGAAAACATCGCCACCTGCACATATGACACCAGGTAATGATAGAAGACTGCCTAGCAGCATCTGTGGGGGAGGATATGTGAGAAGGGAGGCAAAATCTGCCTTGGTCATGGATCCCTCCTGATAAACCCCGATACTTACCACAGGAAAGGAGACAAGCGACATCTGTGGGGAAATGCCAGTGCAGACCCGGCAGTTCTGCAGCTGCCTGAGCCTGCAAATTGGTGAGCCCCAGGGGCAGGGCCTCAGAGGAGTGCGGGCTGCTCAAAGAGCATCTGCAAGAGGAATCAGCTGGAGAGAGAGAGAGGCATGGCACACCAGCTGGGAGACACAGGTGGCAGAGCCAGGGGGTAGCAGCTGTGGCCTCGAGCATGGGAAAGGAAGCCGGAGCATCTGCCAGGGAAGCCTGGCTGACAGAGCAAGGAATCCAAGCTATGGGAGCCAAGAATTGCTGGAGAGCTGTAGTGGGGAGAAGCAGTTCCCCATTACCAGTGCAACCAGAGTCACAACCACTGCAGGAAACTCAGGTACAGCGGCAGGGAGGGGCAATGAGTGACAGCTAAGCCCTGCTGGCAGCCCAGTGAAGAGGGAGGAACAGGTGGCAGCTGCATCGGAGCCCTACGGGGAAGTGGCAACTACCACCAGATGGTGAGACCAGGAGTGAGGAGCTCCTATTCAGATGGCATCTTGGGTGCCCATCGGCAGATGCCAAACATCTTTTTCAGTTAAGAATTAGTCTAAGTTACTATTACCCCAAGCCAGGGCAGGTTTAGTTTAGCCCAAAAGTTGATCTAGAGACCAGGGATCGACTCGGGAAAGATTGATGGCTGGAAGAACCCGGCCCAGGTCAAGGCAAGTGATGTGGATGAAAGGAGATCATTCGAAGGAAGACTACAGTGAGCAGTATCTTCCCAGGCCATGGATGTGGTAAGGGTGTGGTAAAGGGGAGGTTTTGAGCTCCATGAAGAAAGACCAGGGTCAAGACCCCTTTTGGGACCACCGACAGGAAACTGACTCCCCATTGATCAACAACAAAGATGGGGCAGGTGAGTAGGGGCAGTGCCCAAAAGCATCTAGGTGGCCCCAGGGTGCAGTCTCACCCTGACATCACTAGGGAAGAAGACCCTTACCAGAAAAGGACCGAAGCCTTACAAGACCTACCTACAGAGGCTTTGAACTAAAGATCATCATATGTGTTTTATTTTGAAGTGCACCACTGCCATTTTGTCAGGGTGGAGACATGCAGCAATGCTAATATATGTGACAAAATTATGTTTTTATTATTTATGTACAAGAATATCAAAATTATACTTAGGTCTTTCTTCTTTTTGCCTCCCCTTGCCCTTTAAAAAACAAAATCTATTATGTATCCTGCCCCTGGAAACACAAACTTTTCTGTGTCTTATTCTCTCATTTCTTTTAGGTAGTCTGCACTTCTCATCATGTTGGTATATGAACCTTTCTCCATTCTCTTTATTTTTACATCAGTTTTCCATGCAATTTTATTTATTTATTTATTTAGATTCCTTTTTCCTTTTCTTAGGTTCTCTCCACAATTATCAGGACCAATTTATCTTTCTCCCAGGTTTTATCTGTGTGACATCTGTACATATTATAGGGCTTACTCATGCTGCCTTGTGCTCATCTGGCTACAGGTGGCAACAGGTAGACCTTGGCTCTGGATCACCAGGTCTGCCAGGGAGTGGATCTTACATTTTTCTTGTCTGTCATGACTTTGATGACCCGTATATTTCCAGGAGGCAATGCCCACAGTGATCCTGCCTGGTCTTGATCCCTGTGTTTTCGGTGGGACTCCAAACCTCCCCTTTACCCCAGCCTAGCCTCTCCAGATGGTGTTTTACAATGTTATTCTGCAGCCAGGTTGCAGTGCTGCCTGTTGTAACCTTCTCTGTACCCCAGGGTGTCCTACTGCCTCTTGTGGGTACACCTTCCAGGGGTTGGTCTTGGCCTGTGCTCAACAAAATCAAAATAGACAGTAAAAAAAAAAAAAAAAAAAAAAAAAATCACCCCCCCACCCCACCCTCAGCCTTTTTGTACGGCTCTGGCAATGTTTTCTCAAAAACTCCCCAATCCCTAGGTCCATTCTCTGCTGTGTGCTAGCCTGCCCTGCACCCCTATGAACGTACACAGTCTTTTTGGGGTCTCTACCTTGTGCATGAAGACTCTGCTTGTAACTCTAGATCTTCCCCGGTCTTCTTCCAGATCCTCTGTTTGGAAAAACTCCAGTCTGGAGACTCTCTCTAGCCTTGGGGGTTCCCGCGCTCTGGATCCTCAGCTGCAGCTTCACTCCAGAGTCCCGCTAGCTGCTTGTTTGCAGGCCTCCGCCTGCCTCAGGGTCACTCCTGCAGCATTCCTCAGGCCCGTTCTGCAGTTTCTGCCTGCCGAGACGCTCAGCTGCTCCTCTCTCCCTGCGGCCTGCAGGGAACTGACCTCTCTCTGCCCCTCTCCAGGGCTGGAAATACCTTTGACCAGCCTCCCTCTACTAATCCTGAGTGAGATGCTGCTCCCGAAAATTGGATGGGTAATTTCCTCCCTTTATGGGCTGCAGCTGCAGCCCTGCTGGCCCTCCATGCTACAAGTTCTGTCTCACTCCTTCACAATCTGCTTCTTCCTCTCCTCTCTCTTCTCAGTCCTTCCATAGGTACATTTTCACTCTGAATAAGCCTAGCTTTAAACACTGTTTAACAGACCACTCAGGTTTTTTGAAGACCAGCAAATTTGTTACTGTCCACAATGCATTTTTTAAAACTAAATACTGCCTTCTGTCACCCCTGCACTCAATTTTGTTCTGCTTTTGGCACTTCTCCCCACTGCACCACTTCAGCTGCCAGCTTAATGCCTATTATTAACTAGTATATTCATTTTACCCTTCCATACACCTTTGTGAAAATTCCCACAGCAAGTACTTATGTGTTTCTTCCATGTACACATGTCCTCTGGGCACTTTGTGATTCATTAGAGACACCAGCAATCTTGCAGCTCAGGAACTGAGAGTATTTTGTGTCCCAGCATCCAGCTTAGGTCTTAGTGATTATTCTAAAAGTATTTTTTCACACACCTGCTTCCAGATATCATCTACTTTTTCTCCAGGGAACTTCCCAGTCAGATCTGTTGTAGCTCATGCTCACATCATTTGTTGGATCTTGTGATGGTCTTTCATTTCCTCTTGTTCTATCTGCTGTAAATTATATCAGGTCCAGAAAGTTTCTACTACCACATAGAATTTAGGGGGCTACCATGCCCATGGTCATGTGGACTTGCAGTCTCCTATTCCTATTTGCTCTATAGTCTTCCTCCAAAATATCTGACACAGCATTATGCTGTTTTGGACTACCCTCCTACCACCAAATTACAGCACAGGTGTATGTACTTGGCTATCATAAACAAAAACTTATCTGTGAGGTCTCCCCCCTCATCTTTATTCTATCTGTATAATATGTGCCATACTAGTTTCTTTCATTGTGATCCCCAGAATTACATATACATGCTCCTTTGTATTGCACAGTCTGTGCTCCATGTTGGGAGGGACATCAATCCTGTATATAAAATCACGGACGAGATCTTGGCTTTTAGGAGAATCACATTTTCCTTCTAGGGTTAGCTTTCACCATTTCAGATTCCCAGCTTTTGCTTGATGCTTACAGTAGTTTTCTGCCACACCTCCTTCCCTTTAAACTCTTCATTGACAGTACCCATATCCTTTTTTTTTTTTTTTTAACCACTGTGTCCCCTATCCCTGACAGGTTTCCTATCACTAACCATACAATCCAAATACTCTGAGCAATGTTGAGTTTCTCCCTCATCACTTTCTCATAAAGCTGCATATAGTTTATCACTTCCTAGATGGATCATTGGTCCCTACATACAACATTTATGTCATCCATGTACATGATGCACTTGGCCTGCCTTCCACTTCCTCCCCATATTTGGACTCCTACCACTTCGTCATCATTCTGTATTAGTTCTATTAGCAATTCCATCACACAGATGAAGAGCACTGGGGACAGGGGGCACCCCCACCTCACCTATGATCACACTTTTACTGGCTCTGTTAGGTGTTCATTTATTAAAGCTTGACCTTTTGCAACTGTGTAAAGGATCTTCAGCTAATCAAGAAATTCTGTAGGGATCCCTAGCTTTCCCAGCATTCAAAATAGGAATTTGTGATCAACTCTATCAAAGGTTTTCTTCAGGTCTATGTTTAATATTGCCAGGCTTAGATTTCTTTCTTTGCAGTATTGGATGGTATCCCTTAGTTGGATCCTGGCCTTCCGGAAACTGTGCACTTGATTTTCTCCTAGCATTTTCCTGATTACTTCTTTTAGTTTATTCATTATCACTTCGGCTAGGAGCTTGTAGTTGAAATTTAACACACTTATTTGTCACCAGTTCATCTGTGTTTTATCCCCTTTCTTAAATATCATGCTTACTATTCCTTTTTTCATGCTTCTTGAGAGTTTTCTTTCTCTCCTCTCCATGTAGACTTCTATCAGGTCTGGTCCCAGTTGGCTTCAGAAAATTACATAGAATTATTTTGGCAGTCCATCTTTTCCTTGTGTTTTCCTATTAAAAAAAAAAAATTCTCAGGTTGTCTCAGATTTTCTGAACCTTCCAGTCTTCTTCCAGTTGTTTTTGGTCTTCTTTCATTAGCTTCTTTTGCAGTCCTTCTATGTAAATTGTTCTGGCCTCCAGCTCTACCTTTCTGTCTGTAATAGTTCCTGGTAGAAAAATTTCCCTATTCACATATATAGCTTCTTTTGATGCGTGTTCTTCTTCTTTCTCATCCTGGAGGCACCATATTACCTCTTTTCCTTCTCTTCTGGTCTTGGTGAAGTACTCCATCCATTCTTCCTTTTCTTCCACCCACTGTAGTCATGCCAGGAACACATATTGAGCATATGATGGAGGGACAAACCAATGCTAAGTCCCTATCTTCACCACATATTATGAACAGCTTTGTATGGCCATAGTAAATCACAAACCCCCTATTGACTCAAAGGGCTATTGTTGGCTGGAGTTGTTTTCTTGGTACCCCCATAGTAGCGTGCAAGCCCTGCAAGCCCCAATCAAATCCCATTTAGTTCCCATATGTTTTCAATCTCGTCCATCTTTTAGCAATACATTATGAGGCATCTCTTTATGTCTTCTTCCTTCATTGCCAAGTTAACTGTCTTCACAATTACTACATGCTTCTGGTTCCTCTCCAGCTCTCCAAAGTCAAAGAACTAAAGCTTCTCTCTTCATATTGTACATCTCCCAGAAATCTTTATATCTCTGGTGGTCCCAGAACATGAAGTCCCAGTTTAGTCCTCTAGGAAAAGACACCAGCCCTACCAGATCACTAGGGTTTACCTTCAAGATATTCTGCATCACAAGCCAGCTAAAATCCAGTCAGATCATGTCCAGCTTCAAAAGGCCCAGTCTGGTAATCAGAGAAGGTTCAAATGCTTACCAGGACTCTTTTTTTTTACTTCTGCCATAGTCCTTTCTCAGTCACTTCTCTTCTCCTCCTTTGTGCTAGTGCTGTTTCTTAGTGATCTGTCTTCATATCATCCACTCCATCCTTTCTAGTCCTTCAGCTTTCTTGAACTTAATCCAGACAGCTAAAACTGAACTTCATCTTAACCAGAATACTAATACCAAATATACATGCTATTAGGCCCAAGTTAAAAGCCTCATGATTTACTACATAGCTCATTAGACTGAGCCCCACAAAACTCAACAGCATTTCAAGCCATGGTCAGCTCAACACTGTTAAATATGTATGTGTACTTCAGGTCCATTCCCCCCCACACACACACACACAAATAATCCATTTGCTAAATAGCCCACAGTCAGGACTGGAACTGGCTGTTCTTGTTATGAGTCCTTAAATTATCAAAAAAAAAATGCAGATAATACACAGGGCAACCTGATATGACTTCCCCTCATGGAAAGTGGGGCCACACTAATCATATGCACCAGGGTAAGGTGGGAGAAGTGACAGAGGAATTCTGAATTAACTTCTTGGGGTCCTATTTCATAATGTTTGCAAGGCATTTAAGGATGGTGAAGAAACTAGAATCACTGGAAATTGGGAAGAAAGGCAAAGCTCAACTGTGAAAGTAAAGAGGAAGTTGAAATGTATGCAATGTAGTAGCTCACTATGACTTGAAAAAGAGTCACTGCTGAAAGGGACTGTGCTTAATGGGCACTATCATATGTATTATTCAGATAGACTGCACTAACCTATCCTTCTGATAAGTTCCTGTCAGTGATATAGTCTCATAGCTGTTTCTTCACTAAGTTCAAGTGTAGTGGTTAGGCAGAGGTCCAGTTTTACTTCTTTGATTGATGTCAGGATCACTGGGGAGATAGTGAAAGAGCACCAGAATAGAACAAGTTTTCAGAGCCTGGAACAGTATTGGTCAACATTTTAGAGAGGAGATAGGCAGTTAGGGAAGAGAAAGAGGATTAAGAAGTGAAAAGGGAAGTGGTAGTGGAAGATTAGCTGGGTGCAGTAGCAGTTCTTGTCAGGATGATTTCTCATTCTTGAAGTGTGCTCTGTTAGCTGTTTCATACCATTTTATATCCTTTAAGCTCAGAATTTTCAAAACATTTTTGTAACCAAGTAAAAAAACCCCCACAAGCAACCACAAACAAGAAGGTCCTGTTTTCTACTGTTCATCATTTGTTATTAGAAATACTCAATTGTGACTTAATTACCTTATTCAGTAACAGGAAGTTGTCAATTTCTACTGAGTTGGAACATATCAGGAAATTGATTAATGGCCAGGAGAAACACAAAGCATTTCTGAAGAGTTGTCCTTGGAAGATCAAGGGAGACTCTGAGGCAAAGCAAGAGCAAATCAGGAGGAGACACTTATGAAAGCCCATATGGAGAAAGTCTATTCCTGCACACAAACAAACATTATCAAAAAGAAATATTTACTATACTAATTAACCAAAGATAATTAGCATAACACAGTTACATAGGAGCTTGTTTAAAATCATCTTAAATATAGTAAAATAAGCTGGGAAGGATGCCTCATTATTTCTTTTCAGAAAGTCCAGCTGCAAACTTACATCCTCTTCTACTACGCAAATGTCATCATTATTTTGTATTTTAACGTGTGTGAGTAGGCCCAGCTCAGCTTGAGTTTCACAGTCATTAGTCCTCCCTTTGATGCCCATAAAGCAATCACCTAGATGTTCCAACAATACCATTAAAGATTATATTTGCTTTAAGTGAGTATGCAGCTCTTTTTCACAGGCATGATACTTGACTCTTAAGAGCACTTTCCAGGTCCTACATACTAGAATACATTGTGTTATTGCTAGCAACACACCAGTACTTAAAGTCAGCACAATTGGGTGCAAAGCCTTATTTAGAATGTTAATGCACTTGGAGACCATCCAAGAAGAGTTTCCCACCAACAGTGTTGTGAGATTGCCTTTGCCTTGTTTAACAAACTGATAACAGACTTGCTTATACACTGCATTGTAATAACAGTGTGTTTTGCTAAATGTTGAATTTGAAACTTTCAATATAAATTTGGATGGTGAATTAATTTGTGAAGCTTGTCTGGAGACATTCCTAACTGTACATCAATTAAGTCTTTTTTATAAAAAATATAAAAACCCCAAGTAAAAAACTACTGACTAAACAGTTGTCTACTGAAATTAAAGTCAGACTCTAAAATTTCAACATTAGAAATACAGTTAGAATTCTCCTCTAAAGAAACATTTTGTGAGTTAACTAACATTACATTACACATAGTTTGAAAATATGCACATCCTTCCTCAATATCAGTGATAGTATTTTGGTTAGAATACTCTTAGTACATAGAATGCTGACATTCTGCTTGATTGTTACTTAAACCAACATCTTTATAACACAAAACATAGCTTGAACATACATAATTGCATCGATTAACTTTTTCAAACAGCTTCAAGTTGGTTTCTTTCCAGCAGCCTTGAATTTTAGCTGCCCGTTGGGACAATATATTAGGCATGAGACCTGCTTAATTAATGGTGACACCAAGGGGTATTATTGGGCTAACTAGTAGGATTTTCTGTGCATGATAGTCAAGAATGGTGAGACTCATCATGTATGAGTGATGATTTTCAGTTCAGATGTAATCAATTTTGCCCAAGGGTTGGTCACCTGTTTCCTTTTGATGACTGCAGGTATATCTCTTCTTAAGGCTTGGTTGACTATATTCTTGGCAATAATATATTGCTACAGTTGCACTTCTATGTATGTAAGGGCTGTTGAGGTATTTGCTCCTAGCCACAAGGTAGCCTTTGCCAGGGTGGCGCTATCGGCAGTAAGGGTATTACTTAGACTTTGGCTTAAATCCACCATCTGCAGTTGTAAATGAGTAACTGCATGTAAACCTTTTTGCAAGGAAGTGCCAATTTTCTGTGAAATTGATCCCAGGGTACTTGTTTTATTTGCCATAACTTCTGAGTCAACGGAATTGAGTAGTACCATCCCAGTTCCTGCAACTCCAGGAACTGTGTCAGTGAATCTTTTCTTCCTTTTTTTGTAGCGATAAGTAGGGTTGTATGAAGCTTCAGGTGGCAATTTGATTTGGAGGAGATTCAGGCCAAATCGGTGGCTGAACCTCTGAATTTGAAACAAATCAGGGGGCCAGTTAAAGGGTCTGAATCAATTTTGGACAGTCCCCGGTGTCTGCAGGAGGGAGCTGCAGCTGGACTGGGTGCTAGTAAGTAGGGACAGGGGAGAGGGGATTGGAGGGGACCATGAGGGGACCCCTGCAGGCCCCATCCTCTGCCTGCTCCCCCAGTTCCCCCAACCACCTGCCACTTTCCTAGACCACCCATGGCTGCTGTACCCACCCCAGATCCCAGTGCTTTAAAAAAAAGCCCCAACTTACCAGGTGCTGCCGGGTGGGGAGGCAATCCCCACTGACCCCCACTGCCCTACACTGTATGGGGAGCTTTGTCATGAGCCCCCTGATCCCCCCTTGCTCTCCCTGCCCTTCCATGGCTGCCCCACCCGCCCCAGCTCCAGCCCTTTAAGAAAAAATAAGAGAAAAACATCAGGACTCACTGCTCCTGCAGCAGGCTTGGGGCTTCAGGGGGCTCATGGAAGAGCTCCCCACATGGTGCAGGGAAGTTGAGAGGGGGCAATGAGGATCACCCCCCCCATCAGCAGGAACAGTGAGTCCAGGGGGCTTTCTCAGTTTTTTTTCCTTAAAGGTCTGGAGTTGGGGTGGGTAGGGGCTGGGACATTGTAGGGTGGGGAGAGGGGCTCATGCTGGGCAGGGGGCGATCCCCACTGCCCCATGCTGTGCAACACCTAGTGAGTCGGGCCTTTTCTTTCAAGGTGCCAGGAGCTGGAGTAGGTGGGGCATCCATTGCTGGGTTGGGAGAGTGAGTGTGGGGTGGGCCTGGACTGAGTAATGCAGAGATTCAGCAGCAGAAGCAATTCGGGACAGTGATCGGAATTGCCAAATTGAATCACTGGCCCCCAAATCAGCCACATCCAAATCCAAAGCAAATCCTAGCTGCTTTCAACAAGCCTAGTGACAAGGACTTCATCTCTTACCCATTTTCCCCAAGCCCTTCATAAAGGCTGTGTAAGATTTAAGCATTGGGGTTTTTCTTGTTGGATCAACACAGAGGGCAAATTGATTGAGATACTAATTGCACAGAGAGTTAGCTGAAATGCCACATCTAATTTTACATCTGTTCTTACTACAGCTAGACTTGCTGTCATTTTACATGCTATTCCACACACCTTAACTATTGGGACCCCAAAGTTTTGTCATGCCATTGGGTCCCCAGAGTTTCCAAATACTTTTTTTTTTTCCCCCAAAAACTTTTTTACTACTGTCAGGGGTGTCTACAAAAAAAAAAAAAAAAAACAACCCAAAAAAACACAAAGGTAGTGTATTCATGTTGTGAGTGGCAGTATGTCAGGTCTGAGGGGTATCAAATCCCCAAGTGAAGTTAGAATGAGAAGAATTGATGGTGATTGTGAAAGACGCATTGAATTAGCTGGCTGGCTCCATTTGGGGATCATGGACCAATTTAGTTGCCGGTAGTTGGGATATTTAATCACTGGGACTAGAGAGGGTTCAAATTTAAACTGTAAAGCTAGGGGGTTGATTGGGTTTTCTGGGGTGGTCAGTCCCCAGGATAAGGTTTTGATTGTGCTTGCCTCAGGGAACATTTTGGTAGTCAAATAGGTGGCTCATTATTTGGACCTTTATTTAAATTTGCACGTACTCCTATGTCCATAACCAGATAATAGTTAGTGGGCATATTTAAATAAGATCATTTACTGTGACATTGCCTAATTAACTGTGCAGTAAGCATGCACTTCTACACATGTGAGTGCTTCCTGCGCAGCAAAAAATCCCTACTCATGATTAAGTTTGCTACCTGCAAATGTAGGTAGAAAATTTAAGTCTGATTACTAACTTTGCAGTAATGCACATGTAGATGAGGCCCAGCACCAAATTTGCTGTCGGGTCTGTCCAGACACTAGGGGACCAGCCTGAGACCAACCCAAAGGCTTCTGGCTGGGAGCCTCTTCTGCTTCAAGGCTGGGCTGCCTCATTGGCAGCGCTGCCTGCAGGCTATTAAAGCCTACAGGTTTTTTGTGCCTTGGGGCACATGACACAGGCAGCCTGACACCAGCCTAGGCCCTGTGTGTCCCTCTGGGCAGGCCAAAGCTGAGCTGTGCCTGACTTCCTGCACTGCTGCCTTACCCTGAATGTCTCTGGAGCTGCCAGGGAACTGCTGTCAGGCCAAGTGGGTGCATAAAAGTTGCTACAGACTCCTGCAGCCCCTGAAAAACCTGTCAGCACCTCAGGGCTGCCTTAAGGCTGCTTCTGGCAGCAGGGCCAGCGGAATCTGCCTGTTGCACAGCCATAGAAGCCTATCCTGCACCTGAAGCTGCTGTGGAGCATAGTCTGTGATGCAGAGCTGTTAGTCCCTTGCCATGCCCCTGCACTGGACACTGCTACCAGCTGCCAAGGACTGCCAAGACAGAGACAGGTACACAGGGGACCAGAAAGCCAATGTAAGACTCATCATATCCTCATTCTCCTGATCCAGGGCTGCCCCTACCTGCATGCACATTCCTGTGCCTCTCTTTTGGGCCCCAAATAGAGCCAGAAGGATGTTGGTGACCTTGTGGCACTCTGGGGTAACGTGGAGGTGCTCTACCAGTTTGAGTGGAGGAGACATATGAAAATTCATATTTATGAGGCCCTGCTGGGTGGGATAAGAAGTGTGGGCGCTCCCCATCTGTGTAGCAGTGCTGCATAAAGATCAAGTCTTTGCAGGCAGTGTGTGGCTGTGACCAATTACAATCATTAGTCTGGCCTTGCCTGTAAGACCATGCCCTTTATGCAGCAGCTGACAGGAAGGACCATGCCAAGTCACAAGCCTTCCCAGGCCCAGACCAGACTTGCAGTGGGGGGGTGAGAGTCCTCCATCCCTCAGCCCTCACCCCTGCCCCTCGCCTCTACCTCCTCCCTTCCTGGACTGCCCAAACTCCCCTGGACCTGGGTTCCCCACAAACAGCACACAGAGACATGGAACACTGTGCAAAATTTTACTGAGCATCCTGTGCCCCCACAACTAGGTGGCCATTGGCCTCTCACACCCTGAGGAAGGTGTCAATGTTGGCAGTGATGGTGTCCTTGGCAGTAGGAGCCAAAGATAGCCCTCTAGGTGGTGCCAGAGCTTGCAGGAAAACCTGGACTTGTCCCCCATAGTGATGTACCTTAGGGTCCCAAACCAGGAGTGCAGGTGCACCCAGGGAATCAGGAGAATCAGCAGCAGCAGCATGGCATAGCGGGTCAGGCACCCCTCAACCTGCAAAAACAACTCCTCACACATCACCCAGGGCGCACACAGCAGAGCATGCTCAGGGTGCAGCAGCAGTATGTATGTGTGTGTGGGGGGGGGGTGGCTTTGGGGCACCTCCCCAGAAAGGCCCACAGTGGGGAGGCTGGCGGCAAAGCTAGCTCCTCATCCAAGTTGTGAGAGATCCCCACACACCCGAAGACTGGGTGGTGTGGGCTGGGCAGCAGTGCAGCAGAGCAGCTGGCCTGCAGACAGAGTGGGGCGGCACAGTCTGGAGCCATGGCAGCAGATGCTGCCAGAAGTCTGATCTGCCCCACCATGGGGATGGGTCAAGGGAAGCATGCTGCCTGTGGGCAGCACCCAGTGGTCCACTGGCCCAAGGGGATCATACAGGGAATGAGGGCTTAGCCAGTGCCTGACTGGGTCCAAGCCAGCCTGGCTTACTTACCATGGTCCCTGGCACCCGTGCACAGCTCACCCCCAATCTGAGGCTGGGCAATGCATGGACCCTGGTGCAGAGTATTTTATTTCTGAAATGTTGCATACTCTCATAAAAGGCTTGTGTCCTGGCTCTCCAGATCCAGTATGTGGACACTGGGGAGCAGCCACAGGGGCTAGTGGGTATGTCAGGTCTGGGACACTGACAGCCAGCACTGGGGCCCTCCAGATGCACTGGCTGTGCCAAAGGTGCATGCAAGACAGGACCCTCCCCTTCCAGTAGCTAGTGGCAGTGGCTGAGGAGCAGGAGGAGGCCATGCAGGCCTGGTGGGTAGAGGAGAAGAGGTGGCAAGAAGAGGAACTGGCCTGCCAAGAGAGGTGGCAGGTGGAGGACATTGCCCAGGAGGAGGAATTCTGGACTGATCTCTTGGCCCGGGAGTGGAGTAGCTCCATGTCCTATGGGATCAAAATAGGATCTTGGGCCAGGCCGTGAGGGCCATGGATGATCCCCATTGGACCCTTGACACCATCCTGAGACTACTGTTTTAATGTATGCCCACCACTGCCTGGCCTCTGGCCCTAGCCCCACAGCCCCCTGCAGCCATCTGCTGCCCGCAGCAGGTCCCCACTTGGGCCTAGGAGGAGAATCTTGCCTTCCTCTTGCCTGATGGATCCCCTGGCCCAGTCCCCACCCCAGATTGACTGGCACACACCTGGAACGATCCCTACAACTTGCCCTGACTCCGCAGTGTGGAGACAGAGCTTTCTGGAACAGGACCGAGACCAAATGAGGGCCCTGGTGGGCCTGGACTCCACCAGCCACAGGGGGAGCTGCCTGCCTCGGAGGAGTACCAGGCACTGTCAGCCCTCAGGGAGCCCTCCATTCAATGCAAGCACCATGGTGTGTTCAAACATGGGGGAACAGCCCAAGGATAGGGTGCTTGCTCCCTGCCCCAGGCTCTGCCCCCTAGATGCCCCCAACTCTGAGACAGGAAAACACAGACTTTGTAAACAGTTTTCACACTGGGAAGAGGGTTTTTTTATTGTTGGTGATTGGGGAGTGGGGTGGAAGGGCTCTGTTTCTTGGTGAGGGGGCTCTGTTGAGGGGTGGGGACCCTGTGTGCTGAGGGGAAGCAAGGAGGATGGGAGCTGTGTGCCGTGAGGGTAAGAAAGATTTCTTTTTTAGACATATGTCTACCATGAGAGTGGTGCTGGGGGAGGGCAGGGGAAAGGGGATCTGTGGGCAGTGGAGTAGGCGGGCTAGAGGGAGGAGTGCTCCAGAAGGTGGTCTGCCAGAGCCTTCTACACCCATTGCCCTGGCTCCCATGGAAGGTGCATGGTTCTCCTGTGGCCTTGGTGGAGGGGGACCTGCTGCCGCCGCCGCTGCTGCTGCCGCCACCGCTGCTGCTGCTGCTGCTGCTGCCACTGCAGTGATGCTCCCACTACTAGGCTGCCTCCACATGATGTGCCTCCTCTGCCCAGGCCTCATGAAACAGGCCTTGTAGGTCTTGTAGATATTATGCAGCACACAGGCTGCAATAGTGACCCAGGAGAGGTTTTCCTCAGTAACCTTGAGGCAGGCAGTGAGGGTGCATTCAAGCAGAGTGTTGGTCCAGCCCAGGCACCTATTAAAGTGAGCCTGGTGGGGTCCCAATGTAGGGCCTCATCAGCCATGGCAGGAGAGAGTAGGCAGGGTCCTCAGTAAGCAGGGGCAGGACAGCCATGTTGCCGAGCTTCAGGTTCAGCAGCCCCAGAACAACACTCCCACTCTCCATTAGTCCCACCAGGTCTGAGTTCCTGAAGACCTGAGCATCAAGGTGCTGCCTGCCCAGCTGGTGCTCATGTGTGTGAACATGCCCCAGTGGTCCATGACAGCCTGCAGAATCATGGAGTATAACCCGCTGTGGTTATAATGGGGATGGTATCCAGGGGGTAGGAAGGTGACCAGTATGTAGGTCCCATCCAGGGCCCTGACACTTTGTGGGAACCCTAGTGCATGGAGCCCTGCCACCACTGCCTGGTGGTCATGGACACAGAGGACGGCATCTGCCAGCATGTCCTGGAGGGCACCACACACCTCCAGGATGGCCTCCCTGGAAGTGGCCTTGCTCATGCCAAACAGGGGGCCCACACACTGGAGGCTGACAGGCATGACCAGCTTCATCAGTGCTGGGGCCAGATCGGTGTTGGCAAGGAGAGCCAGGTGCTCCACGTGGGGCTGGAGCTGGTGAAGCAGATCCACTGCTTATCACCTCAGTTCTGCTGGACTAGGTACTATCACCAGAGTTGGTTGGTGCAGTAGCCCTAGAGGCAGCAGGGCTGGAGGCCCAGGAAGGCAATGGAGGTCCCAGAGGTGACCTCATGGAGCCTCTCACTGGCACCCCTGGTGGCAGCAGCTGTATGGTAGCAGTGGCCCTGGGAGGGTGCTCTGTGGAAAGGCAGGCAGTGGCTGTTTGTGGGGGAGCGGGGCAAGACAAGATGGCGGTGGGCTGTCAGTCACTGTGGCCAGCCAGAAGGGTGATTGAGGCAGCCAGCAGGATCCTTGGACACTGTTCATTGCTGCCAGGGACAGGGCCGGGGGCAGGCATAGCTCAGGGAGGCAGGGTGGGCACAGACAAAACTGCCATGTGCTGCCTCTGTGCTTGCCACACTGCTCCTCAGCATGGGAGGAGGCTGGACAGAGAGCACAGAGAGGGGTTGGGTTTTAAAGAGGGCTGCCAGGCTAGTGGCAGCTGGAACCAGAGCCTAGAGCTCCCCCAGTGGCCACAGGGGCTCATTGCAGGGCTAAAGGGACATGGCAGCAAATTTTCTGTCTAGTCTCTGCAAGTGTAGATACCTACCCAAAATCACTTAATGCATATTACCTTGTTGGTCAGTAAATCTAGGCTGGAGTAAATGCACATGTAGATGTAGATGCACCCAGTGATCATTAAATTAGTGTAACCACAATTTTCATTACACTGTACCATCATTCCTTAGCACCTAGTAAAATTATGCCTGTTCAGATAATCAGTACCGTGTATGTCTGTTCCTTTAATTTGTTTACACCATGAAGAAATTTTAGATTTAGTCCAGGTAGATGCCAATCCAGAAATTTTGAAATATTGCCTGGGAATTAACTGCATTACAATGCATTTCCTTTAGTAATTTCCAACAATAAGGGACACAACACAACACTGACAACCTTGCTTATAGAATGGTAGGCCCTAGTGAAAGTCTCTTCTGTATTTTCTTTTTGGGGTGTCTACTCACACCAGGGGTACAAGCACAAGCAGCAGTGTGATTTTTTTTAAAACACAGAGGCCATGTCTTAATAACCCCCCCCAAAAAACCCACAAAATTAAAGGGCCTAACAGACCCATTAATAATACAGCATAATCATAAAATTTCTTTTAACTTCCCTTCCATTTTTTTTAATTGGGAGGAATGGAACAACTTCTAGATTTTTCTTTTTGCATCACAAATTTCCACTTGATACACAGTGGGCCTAGCCTTGCTGTTGATATATACTGGACCCTTCCAGATGGGAACAAAGGTGACTTTATCCAGGGATCGATACATGACCTGGTCCCCAACTTCCCACTCCTTGGGTCATAGCAATGGACCTAGTTGCTCGTCCATCTTCTGCTGATTTCACTTTAGGGATACTGCAATTTGCTTGTGGGTTACATAAATTGCTTGTAACAGATTTCTAATCGACTTCTCATTTACTGCATGTGGCTATAATGGGTCAGGGATGGTATCCCCTAACCACCACTGTTCAAGCATCTTCATTTTCTGACCTGTGAAGGCTTCCTGTCAGGAGAAGCCATGAGCAGCCGCAGATCCTCACACAACCATTAATATGAAGGGAAGTTTTTCATCCCAGTCTTTTCCTTGCTGCTCAGACACCTTTTTCACTACTTGTTTCAGTGTTTGGTTCTTTTAACTTTTCCTGCGAATTGTGAGTGGTATGCAATATGAAATCACTGTTTGATGTGCAGGGCTTCACACAGGATTTAAATTCATTCAGCAGTAAAATGAGAGCCCTGATCTGAATCAGTTTCATTCAGGTAATCAGATCCACAGGCAAGTCGAATGTGGACATTTCAGTTATCAGTACCTTGACAGTTGTCATAGCATCATTTTTCTGCCTGGGAATTGCTTCAATTCAGTTGATGAAGGCATCTACAATTACAAGGCAGTATTTGAATCCTTTTTAACTGAGGGAGAGTTCTATACAAACAACTTGCAACTGATGTCTTGGTCCTTTAATAGGCTGATGCCCTGGTGGCCCCTTTATTACCTGTGCATTTGGGTTGTTTGCAATACAAGGTAAGAAGTTATAGATAAAATGCACTACATCTTCTCTTATGCTCGGCCCCCACCTTGTTTCTTCGAATCACTTGATGTCTTTTTTTGTCTCAAAATGTGCATCCCAATGGGCTAATTCAGTTACTTATTTTCAGAGGCAGCATTATCATCCCCTTCCTTTTTAGCTAGTGCCAAGCCCATGGTATCTTCCCAAACTCCCCAATTTCTGTGCTTGCTTTACTTTGCCAATTTTTTAACTGGGCCATCAGCATCCTGTAAGGAACCTCTGTATTTTTATTTTGGATGGCAGCCATGGGTGGAAAATCACTTGGGACAGTCCATATTAGGTCTATCTTGGCTCTTGGCTTTGCCAATTCATCTCCTTGTTTATTACATTGGAAAACAAAAAGTTGTTGTTTTTTTTCTGGTGTACCTTTATCTTACCTAGTTCTGTACGTCCTGTTCTTTGTTCTGCTAGCTTCCAAATGTATTGTATTTTTTCTTCCAGGTGTATCTGGCTTGCCATCTGATATTTTCCAGCCTCATTTTTCCCCACAAAGGGATCCAAACTAGCAATGCCTTAATGACCTAATCCAAATCTAAATATGAGCCACATCTTGTGATTTTTTTGGTGTGTGCCAAGGCAACTGCTACAGCCATGACCTCAGCAGCTTGTACTAAATGTGGTTCCCATATGCCCTGTATCTTTTGGCCAGTTTTAGGATTTATGACCTTGAATCCTGTGTTGGGCTTGCCTTTG
This sequence comes from Crocodylus siamensis, assembly GCF_052110815.1. Lineage (NCBI taxonomy): Eukaryota > Metazoa > Chordata > Crocodylia > Crocodylidae > Crocodylus > Crocodylus siamensis. The sequence continues at coordinate 47,660,181 of NC_143402.1, read as the reverse complement.
TCACAACAACAAGATCCATTTACAAACCACACAATGGTTTCTTCTGACACCTGGTCCAGCAAGTACAGACAGTTGTTGAAGGGGATCATTTTTTCTGGAGTTACTAATGTCTTAGGGTACTTGTGGTTGTCTGCAGTTTTGTTACCTTTGCCATAGAATCATAGAAGTAGGGTCGGAAGGGACCTTGTAGATCTTCAAGTCTGACCCTCTGCCTGGCAGGAGAAAAACTGGGCTCAAATAACTCCAGCCAGGTAGGCATCAAGCCTCTTCTTAAAGACCCCCAGGGTAGGAGCCAGCACCACTTCCCTTGGAAGTTGGTTCCAGATCCTAGCCGCCCTAACAGTGAAGTAGTTCGTATGGATGTCTAATCTAAACCTACTCTCCAACAACTTGTGGCCGTTATTCCTTGTTATGTCAGGGGGTGCTAGGGGAAACAAGGTCTCTCCCAAACCTTTCTGGTCCCCCCTAGTGAGTTTATAGCCGGTCACAGGTCCCCCCTCAGCATCCTCTTGTAAAGGCTGAACAGGTTCAGGTCCTGCAGTGTCTCATTATAGGGTCTGTCCTGTTGTCCCCGGATTATGCAGGTGGCCCTCCTCTGGACCCTCTCAATGTTGTCCACATCCCTTCTGAAGTGGGGCACCCAGAACTGCACACAGTACTCCCGCTGTGGCCTAACCAGTGTCATCATCCTTCCCTCCTTCCACCGGCCATGCCATAAGGGCATAAAAGATAAGGTATGGGTGGGGAATTTTCTCAATGGTGATGTTTTTATTTACCAGTGGTAATATCCAGTGGGCCAAACTTGAATTAGAAACATGGCCATCATTAGGTTTTCCAGATAGGATCAATCTAATGGGAGTATGAGTGGTGTGCAGTACTATTTAGCTAGATCCTATGAGATACTCCCAGTGTTGGAGTTCCCATATTAAAGTAAGAACTCCCTTTTCACAAAGTGTGTATGATTTTGCTGTGAGTATTAAGACTCAGGAGACATAAGCCACTGGTCAGGGTTTTGTGCCATGATTTTGCAAGAGCACTGCATGTAGGATCTGGTCGGTGACAGGAAATCTTATTTCAAAAGGTAACTCAGGCCACGGGATGTGTGCCCACTCTAGCCCACATGCACTGCTCCCCATGGACTCCACCAACCTCCCCGCCCCGCCCTGAAACATACTCAGTACAAACACATCTCACAAGAACAAGTTTTATTCCCTTCATATCCATCAGAGCTCCCCTCACCACTCCCTCCACAACAGAGTCCCCTCCACCTCCCTCCCCAACAAACAGTGCCACTCTGCCACCTACCCCACCCACCAAAAATAAAATGCCTTCTTCCCCATGAAAACTTTGTACCATGACCTTTTTATGATTTGCCAGGGTGGGGAGCTGTGGGGTGGGGTGCCTAGGGGGCAGAGCCCCATGGACAGGTGGCCAGCACCACAGCCTTTGGCCATTCCCCTGTGGGTGTTCATGCTGTGGTGAGTGCAGCAGGTGGAGAATTTGCTTGGGTGTGATGGCAACTCGTGCTCCCCTGGGATGGGCAATTCTCCTCTGGCGGCCAGTGTCCAAGGCCAGCAGGGTCTGCATACAGTCCTGGCTCCACTGCAGGCAGCTCTGGCTCTGCACCCAGAAGGAGCCTTGGCATATGGTGGGCCTGCGCTCAGGTAGGGGGCCAGGTGGCACTGGACATGAGGAAAGGGGTTCTGGCTGCTTGAGGTGGCACAGGATCTCCTTTCAGGTCCACACAGGGGCAGGCCAGGGGGCACATGGGGTGAAATTCATGGGCCAGGCAGTGGGCAACCACCAGGACCAGAAAGGCGTCCAGCACCTGGTGATCATCATCAATGGGCTGCACTGCCTGGGCCAGGATTGCTTTCTGCTCCTGTAGCACTTCCACATATTCACAGAACAGGGCCAGAATCTTCTCCCAGAATTCCCTGTCCACCCAGTGTCACACGTCAACAAGTTGATCCCATGCATCCTTGTGGGCAATGCCCTCCACCCAAAACGTGTCTTAAAGGGCCACATCCTCTTCCCATCAGGCCTGAGCATTCACCATCCAGTCCTCTGATGCTATGACCACGTGATTCGCAGAAGGGTCCTGCCCAGGGTCCTCCTCTGGCAAAGCTAGCAAATCTACATGGCCCCAGCTGTGGGCAGTTTCAAATGTAAGGCTGCATCTTGACTGCCAAGTGCAGCCTCTCCCCTGTGTGCAGCTACAGGCCCTGTAGAGCCATGAGATGGAAGCTGTTTGTGTGAGTTTGCAACATTTCAGAGGTAAGATGTTTTGTATCAGAGGCTGTACAGTGCCCTGCCTCAGATCATGGGTCAACTGTGCCCTGTTACCCAGGGACCATGGTAAGTTGGGTGGATAGGCTTAGGTGACCACCATCCAAGCCCCCCATCCCCTGGGTGCTGGCTGGTTCACAGAGCAGGGCAGGCCAAGCTCCTGGCCACACCTGCTGCCATGGCTCCAGACACCACTGCCCAACCCCCTGCTGATGCTGCCCAACCAAGGGCAGCCAGGCTTATGGAGTGCAGGGATCCCAGACTACTGGAAAAAAGATCTGCCCTCCCCACATCGGGGCTTCTCTGGGGATGTGCCCCAGGGGCAGCCCCCCTTTGCAACATCTGTGTCCCAAAGTGTGCCCCTGCTGTGCATGTCATGGGCAGTGCTTGAGGAGCTGTTTCCACAGAATGAGGGGTGCCTAACTGACTACACCCTGCTGCTGTTGATGGCCATGATACCCTGGGCATGCCTGCTCACCTGGCATGGGACCCTGAGCTTTGATGGCATGGGGGCCAACCCTGGGCTGCCTTGAAACCTCTATCAACATCTGAAGTACTACATGTGGTTGCACTAAATCTCCCTGCCCCCCTCCCCCAATGCCAAAGAAGATATAACTGCTGGACTCAGTGTATTCCTCATTGTGTGAGAGGTTCATGTCTGCCTAGTGTGGGGGCATAGGCTGCTCAATAAGATTTGGCATTGCCTCACAATTCCCTGCATGCTGGTGGAAGGAGTCCGGAGAGTGTAGGTAGGCTGGGTGGGGGATGGTGGGGGATCGGGGTAGAGGCAGAGGCTGGGGGCAGGGGAAGGTTGGAGCTGGGAGGGTCATCACCCATTGTACAGGACTTACCATGTGGTTGGGTCTGGCATGGCTGCCAATTCCACCTGGTCACAGCTGTTAGAAATGGCATGAGGCTCTGGGTGGTGTCCTTGGATGGTGGGCCATGGCAGGGGGATGCTTGACTGGGGGCCCCTTGGGGAGGAGCTGACATACTTTGTGGTGGGGACTGAGGCTGTAGAGCTGGCACAGGAGGCTCTGGCCTAGGCTTCCCAAGCTTCTGGTGGAGGGTGCTGCCAGGGAGCTCAGTGGCATAGACTGCTGGATGCCAGAAGGCCTTGTGTCACCATGGGTAGTAGCCTGGGGTGGGGGCTCAGGTAAGACACCCATGCTGTTGTAGACAGCATGACTGTGGCCTGGGTCCCAGGACATAAACATGTGCATCAGTTGCCACATAAAGGGTATGGACCTACAGGCACTCCCTAACCAATGATTGTGGTCAGTGATGGCCATCCACAGTGCCCACAAGACCTTGACCTTTATGTGGCACTGTCACACTGACCAGTTTTGACTGCTCCCTGGGCTGACAGCCCCTCATAGATGTGAGTGTTGGAGCACTCACCCTACTCAAACTGGTGCTGCACCTCTGCCTCACTCCACAGTACCACGAGGTCACCATTCTCCTCCTGTAACCAGTTGGGCCTCCAGGTGGTGGGCATGGGCATAGACATGGGTATCGGTGAGAAGGATGACATCAGATATCCCATACTGGCTCTCTGGGCCTCCAGGTGGCTGTCTCTGTGCCCCAGGCCTGGCCACCTGCCTGCTGCACCCATCACAGGGGCCTGGTGTGAAACTGGCAGCCAAATGGCAGAGGCAGTGCCCTGTAGCATCAGCAAGTACAAGGCAGTCTGTTGGGCATGGGCTGCATGCTGGTGGAGATCAGAAGCTTCCTGCAGCTAGGCCTGGGTGCTGGCATGCCTGGTTGGAGTCTACAGGAGCCTGGAGAACCCTGGAGGCCTGGATTGTGTGACCTAGCAGCCATGCAGCACTGTGGTGTAAGGCAGCAGTGCTGGAGTGCAGGCAGGCTGGGGCAACTGGCCTCTGGCCTGCCCAGGGGGACACAGGGACCTGGAGTGGCCTCAGGCTGCCTGCTGGTGTGTCCCAGGGCTCAAAATGCATGCAGGCTTTTAAAATCCTGAGGCAGGGGCCACCATAGAAGCAGCCCAGCCCTGGGACAGGAAAGACTCTCACCCAGAGCCCTGGGGCTCGCCTCAGGCTGGCCCCCTGGTGACAGGGATGACTACACATGCATTGCTGTGCAGTAACTTACCATTAGTGAATTTGAGAACTGCATTAGCAGGTATCAATTTTACTTGTGATTATGGGTTTTTACTGCACAGTAAGCATGTGCACATATATATGTGCATGCTTACACTGCAGTAAACTATGGTAGTTCACAGCTGAGTGCTTCATGTAATGTCACCAAGTAAATTCATTCTGACTTCTATTTTTGACAAGTAAGTAGCTACCTGAAAACTCCAGTATTCTAAGATGCAAAAGGGTACTAGGACTCACCTCCTGGGTGCCAGGAGTTTGAGAGATTGCTCATTGCCCATGAGCAGAACAAAATATTCTCATGAGTAGGTACCTCACTGATATGCTGTGTTTAGGTTTAAGTGAACACAAGATTACCTTAGATGTGGGATGAGGTAGCATCACATGCTGCAGTGACCCGATGTTTATTTATGGAATGTAAATGCTACCCTTCCCAAAGAAGACTTAAGACATCTTACAGTTAAGAGAAACAGAACTACTTACAAGAGCAACTAGAATAAGTAAAAGCAACAAAAAATAAAACAAGTAAAGCAGAGACCCACAAAAACAATGTTCTGACCAGATTTGGTTGCTAAATGCCTGCCCAAACAGAAACATCTTATAGAACTCCCAAAAGATGTTCAAGCTTGGGCTCTGGAAAACCTCAAGAAAGAGGGAGTTCCAGTTGAAGCAACTACTGAGTATGACCTCCCAAATATTTTTGACAAGTGAACTCAGTATACTGATGGTACTTGCATGAAATTGCTTTAGTTTTAATTGCCATGGGGCAAGGAAAAAAAGTAGCCCCTTAGGTTTGTAGTACCCCTGCTGTTTAGAGCCATATCCATCAAAATTAGTGCCATTTCTCATTCACCTTGTTCAGATATAAAGCTGAGTCTGGGTTTAATTAAAAATGGCACAATATACCTATTTTTCAATCTAAATCTCTCTCCCCAAACTCCCCAAGATGGATGGACTCTTGGCCTCCCTTTCATTTAAGTTTTCTCCAGTTTGGGATTTAAGGCCTGCTATGGCTGGCAGATGTTTTAGAGTTAAGTTCCCAGTGTCCAGGACCACCATTAACTTCCTCCTGCCCTGTCTCAGCCATCACATTGTATAAACTATCTGATGCTGGGGGACAAGTGAATGTCAATGAGGCATAGTGAGCTAATTCTGAGCATGGGCAAAACAGTGTAAAATATCTTTGCAAGAAAAAAATATCTCTAGGGTTTACAACAAATTGCTTCCTTGCTCCCAAAGGCTCCTTTAAAATACTTGAAAAAGTGACCTCATTTAATTAAATGGGTTAACTCTCTCTCTCTCTCTCTCTCTATATATATATATATATGTATGTATATATATATAGTTGTATATACTTATATGAATATATGTATATGCATGTGTGTGTGTGTAGTTTTATAATGTCATTCCTGCAGAATTCTTAAAGCTACATTTATTTTTCAGGGCTTTATGCAGTCAAATCATATATGCTTAAAGAAGTGATTAAAAACATAAAGAATGAGGCACATTAAACAAGCCAAGTCCATCTTCAGCTTATTTAGCATTTAAGAGAAAAATGCAGAGAAATATACTTTTATTGTTTGTCTAAATAAAATGGAGAATAGACTAAAATGTGTTTTAATCCCTAATACATGTAGAAAAAAATGTTTCCAGCCATAATAATCACAATTAGTAACAAGTTCTACATTATGGATGTCTTGTTTTCTTTCCGTTAGTAATGATAATGGCTCTTGTGAGAACTATTGTTGAACATGGACAATCCTTGAACTGTGTATTGCTTGGAGATGGGAAGTCACATAGGGGTTGAGGATATAGAAGGATATTTGTCTAAGAGTTGATTGTGGTTAAACATCTTACCATCCATTTGGTAGCTTAGCTCCAGTCCGTCTGGAAGCTTGTTGATGGTCAGATGTAGCGCTGTGGCAAGGAGTATTGAGAAGAGCTTTGGAGCAATGAGTATTGGAGCAATGCAGTTAAGCCACCTTGCTTAACTCCCATTTTAACCTCAGAGGAATCTGTAATACATTCATTACTGGGGACAAACACTGGCATATCATCATGGAGCAGGAAGAGAATGGTGACAGGTTTCAATGAACATCCATACTTCAGAAAGATCCTCCACAACACTTATTGTCTGACATAATTAAACACTTTTGTGATGTCAAAAAGGCCATGTAGAGAGGTGTATGTTGTTCTTGGCATTTCATCTGCAGCTGGTGAGCTATGAAGATAATGTAAATTGTACCTCTTAATGCTCTAAACCAACACTGAGATTCCAGAAGGAGCTCTTTTTCAAGCTGAAAGAGACAGTTCAAGAGGGTTCTTGCAATGATCTTTCCTCTGGTGGACAACAAGGAAATTTCTCTTTAGTTTCCACAAATGGACTTGTCTTGTTTCTTGAAGATTGTCATGATCATGTCATCCTTGAGGTCACCTGGGATCTTCTCATCATTCCAGATCCTTAAGATGAGGGCATGGATCTCGGATGTGAGCTCTTCTCCTCCTTGCTTGAAACACCCCCTAGTGTTAACACACAGCCACGGAAGCACGTGTTTGTGTGTTTGTGTATGTGCATGTGTGTATGAACCCATAGAGTGTTTGTGTAGTTTGTGTGTTTGTATATAATTTTGTATCATGCCCTCCTGCCTAACAGTGCAATATTGAGATCCCGAGTTTTGATCTGGCATGTGTCAAGTCAACAGTAACAGCCTACAGCTCTGCAGCATTACTCTTTCTCTTCCCTTGTATTTTTCCCTTCTTCATAGCTTGCCATAGCTCAGCTGCCATCACCACATTGCAAACCTCTGGTGCTGACCTCTTATTCTCCCAGTATCAGGGGCTAAAGGACCATGCTACATGCACAAAAGCCTCAAATCTCTCTGCTTTGCTCATTGGTTTACTTATCTATAATTAAAGGAAAACATAGGACTAGATAGAACATTCTCGATCAAGACTAGTCACTTGCTATCAGAGTCAATCATATCATATAAAAAGTAAGGCAGAGTATAGAAAGCCTGTTGTTGTATCCAGAACATAACATTCATTCAAAGCTTAATGTTTCAAACCTCCTGCCTTAACTGTTACCATCCTGTATAAATGAACAAATATTGTCATGTTTATTTTCCAACTTCCTCCTGCAGACCTGTCCTGCATTCAACAGCATGAATTATAATATCCTATTACAGCTACAATTGCTGTTTTTGGAATCAGCCATTTTACCAAAATCTTTGATATATTTATGGGACTGTTTAGAACATTCTTCTCCAATCTTCACTTGTCAGTGGTATTCTCAGTGACATTATTAGGAATCTTCTAATTCCCTCTGGTGTGCTAACTGTGATGTTCTACATAATGTTGAAATCACTATTTAAAGTAAACTGTTTCTGAAAATGTTCAATGATGTTTAAAAAACAAACAAACCAACAAAAACCCTCCAACCCCCACCCCCAATTTTGGCTTTGACCAGGCATTCATGTCTTTCACGTTATATGGATTATTTGTTCAGTGTGAATCTCTGTCTATCCTCCTTGGCTTTTAATGGAAATTATCTCAAAACATTCTGAAAACCTGGTATTTTTAAACACTGGGTGTGTCTACACAAGCATGACTATGGGACGGGATTCACCTCCAAGGAGGAATATTCTGTACTGGTCCAGTCCTGCAGGGAGCAAACCAGGAAAGCCAAGGCTGCAACTGAACTCCAACTAGCTTTGAATATCAAGGACAATAAAAAGTCCTTTTTCAGATATGTGGGGAGCCAGAGGAAAAGCAAGGGAAACATTGGACCCCTGCTAAACTAGATGGGACAACTGACGCCCAGGAAAAAGCCAACCTATTACATGGGTACTTTGTGTCGGTCTTTCATCAGTCCCATGGGACGCCCATGCCCACTACGGGACAGGGAGGTCCAGGTGAGGGAGATCCCCTGCCCTCCATCAATGTTAACCTCGTGAAGGAACATGATAGGCTGGATACCTTCAAGTTAGCTAGCCCTAACAATCTACACCCCAGGGTACTCAAGGAGCTGGCAAGCATCATAGCCCAGCCTCTGGCACAGATCTTTAAGAACTCCTGGCACTCTTGTGTAGTGCCCAAAGACTGGGAGAAGGCCAATGTGGTGCCTATCTTCAAGAAAGGGAGGAAAGTGGATCCAGCAAACTATAGGCTCATCAGCCTGACCTCTATCCCTAGAAAAGTTTGGCGAAACTGACCAACTGTGGCCTTGGGTCCACTGGATGGGAAATGGGCTCTGTGGTCAGACTCAGAGGGTGGTAGTTGATGGAAGTCAATCTTCACGGTGCCCTGTGATCAGTGGGGTCCCCAAGGCTCTGTCCTTGGACCCATATTGTTCAACATCTTCATTAATGATGTGGACATTGGAGTCAGAAGCAGACTGGCCAAATTCTCCAATGACACCGAATTTTGGAGTAAAGCAACCTGCAGCATCCTTATAGGCTCGGCAGTGCTATGCTGGCTAGCACTATGGAAGAAAGAGACTAGGGAGTCATGATTGACCACAACATGACCATGAGCCTGCAATGTGATGCTGCAGCTAGTAAAGTGACAAAATGCTGGCTTGCATCCATAGATGCTTCTGAAGCAAATCCCAGAACATCATTTTCCCCTTGTACTCAGCCTTGGTGAGGCCACAACTAGAGTACCGCATCCAGTTTTGGGCTCCACTATTCAAAAAGGATGTGGAGAAGCTTGAGAGGGTGCAGAGGAGAGCCATGCACATGATCAGAGGTCAGGAAAGAGAGGCTGAGAGCCACGGGGCTCTTCAGCCTGGAAAAGCACAAGCTCAGGAGTGATTTGGTGGCCATCTATACATTTATCAGGGGTGCTTACTAGGACATGGGGGAACATCTGTTCACCAGAGCGCCCCAAGGGATGACAAGGCCGAACGGTCACAAACTTATCATCCCCCAAATCAGCCATGACCATTTTAGGCTGGACATAAGGAAGAACTTCTTTACTGTCTGAGCCCCCAAGGCTTGGAATAAATTACTGCGGGAGTTGGTTCAAGCACCGACTCTGAACGCCATCAAAAGACATCTGGATGTTTATCTTGCTGGGATCCTATGATCCCTGCTGACTTTGTGACCCTGGGGCAGGGCTCAGGACTTGATGATCTTCCGAGGTCCCTTCCAGCCCTAATGTCTATGAAATCTATGAATCACTGTCCCCCAAATCAGCGAAATCTGAATCCGAAGTGAATACTAGCTGCTTTGCACAGGTCTAATAAATACCCTTTCTGTTCTGCAAATATTTCAAAGGAGTTTATCTTTAATAAAAATTATTCTGCCAAGTATTCTGTGTTGCCTTAATCTTGAGAATAAGATGTCATCTTTAAATTTCTCACTTTTCCATCTTCTCCACTTCTTACTAATGAGATGTTGATGGGACTCTGTTCTTCAGAGGACTCATCTGAACATAACTGTGCTCCCACTGGCACACAGGAGTAAGCAGGAGCAGATTGGGATGTAAACATATGGAGTCAATACCATGAGGACACCAATGAAGGATTCCATGAAGCTACTGCCAGTACTACCATTGCTCTTCTGGTCCTCTAGCTTCTCCACCTCTGGGCCTGCCATGCCAGCAAGCACTGGTGGCAGCACCTGCTGTAGCACACCTGAGATGATAAGCAATGTCTGGATCCCTTTAAGCTGACCTGGGGCACCTTCGGGGACTTGCTCTATCAGCTCCAACCCACCTGGAGTGCAAGGACACCAACATGCATCTGGCCCTCCACGCTGACACTTGCTCAAACTGGCCACAAACACCAGCCTCCAGTATGTGGACAACCTGTTTGGCATGCACAAGGCCACCAGCAGGGAAGCCATCCTAGAGGTGTGTGGCATCGTCCAGGATGTGCTGGTGGACACCATTCCTTCATGCCCCCAGGTGGTGGTGGCAGGATTCCATGCATTGGGGCCCTGTACAGGACCCATATACTGGTTACATGCCTTCCCATGGAGACTTCCTGTATTAAAGCCACAGGGGGTTCCACTCCATGGTCCGGCAGCCCATTGTAAACCACCAAGGGACATTTACTCACATGAGCACCAGCTGGGTGGACAGCACATATAATGCCCATATCTCCAGGAACTCCAGCCTGACCATGCTGGTGGAGAGTGGGTGTTTTGTGCTAAGGGTGGTGGAACTGCAGCTGGGTACCATCATCGTCCCACCCCTGCTCATCAGGGAATCTACATACCCACTCCTGCCCTGGCTGATGAGGCCCTACACTGGTAACCTGGACCCCAGCCAAGCCTACTTTAACCAGTCCTTGGGCTGGACCTGCACCCTGGTCAAGTGCACCTTTGGCCACCTCACGGGCCTCTGGCATGCCCTTACTGCCTGCCTTGATGTCACTGAGAAGAACCTCGCCCGGGTCATCCTCACAGACTGTGCACTGCACAATATCTGTGAGGCCCAGGATGAGTTGTCCCATGAGGCCCAGGGAGAAGAGGTACAGCATTCAGAGGCAGCTTGGCAATGGGAGCACTACCTGAGTCTGTTGCTGTGGCAGTGGTGACAGCAGGAGGAGTGGCAGCAGCAGCAATGGGTCCTCCCAGCTGAGGCACCAGGACAGCTGTGCACCCAACAGTGCAGGCCAGGGCACCAGGTACAGGAATCTATGGTTGAACACCTGGAGCACTCCCCCATCTAGCCCACCTGCCCCACTGCCCACAGAGCCCCTACTCCCTGCCCACCCCCAGTACCACTCCCGTGCCAAGCACAGAGCCAAAGAGAACATCTTTATTTCCTCACAGTTCACATTCCCATCCCTTACCCCTCTCTCCCCAACACACATAGTCCCCTCCCCCTTCAAAATACAGAGTCTCCCTTCCCTCTTTCCCCAACAAACTGAGCCCCCTCCCCAACACACATAGACCCCTCTCCCCTCCCTCACCAACAAACAGAGCCCCTCCAACAGCCTCCACATGCACCAACAATAAACAACCCTCTTTCCAGTGTGAAAACTATATACAAAAGTGTTTGTTTTTCTATCCCAGAGTGGGGGGCCTGTAGGGTTGGGGTGCCTAGGGGGCAGATATCAGGGGAGGCCATGGTGACTGTGGTGGGCAGGGGGCTCGCCCACGGGCAACAGTGGCTGCTGATCTACCCATGTGGATGGCTCCCTCTTTGTCAGGTGCTGTCCATGGGCAGCAGGACCAGTGTGTGGTCCTGACTCTGCTGCTGGCTGCTCTGGCTGTGTGTTTGTGTGAAGCCAGAGTGAGAAAAAGGTCTGGGTCCAGGGGGTTGGCTGCGGGCTAGGGGTGGGGGCCAGGCCAGGGGTTCCTGTGGGCAGGAGGCACCAAGAGTTCCACCTTCCAGCCCTATGGGGTGTCTGTTCTGGGGCAGTGGGAAGCTGCCGGGGGTAGGTGGGTTGAAGGCTGGGGGCCAGGCAGTGGTGGGCATGTATGAGACCCTCAAGCACAGGACAGTGTCCAGGGTCTGGTGGTCATTGTCTGTGACCTCCATGGACTGGCCCAGGATATTATTTTGGGCCCACAGGATCTACAGTTTTCCTGTTCCAGGGCCAGGAGCTTGGCTCTGTTCTCATGCTCCACCCATTTTAGAGAAAATGACTGCTAACTCCAAAGCTTCTTCCCCCAGTGGATATGTGCAGACCAAGGATTGGTTTATTTTAGCTGAAACCAAAGATACACTGCTAGAACTTGCTTAAGTCACTTGGAAGTCTAAAGAAAATAAGTTAAGTCTGCTCCTGCCTGTAGCTGGGGTACATACCACTGGAAGAGTTGGGTGCTAAGAGGCAGCAGGTAATAGGGAGGGAGGGAGGGAGGACCTTTGCTCAGTCCAAGCGCCACCATGGGTCCTAAAACCAGCAGTCAGGGAACCAGCAGAAGGGCCTTGACCACAGCCCACTGATGGTAATAAGAGCACCCAGATTTATATATTTATTTACTGATGCACTTATTTACATATTTATTTTACTTATTCCCTAGTTATTACCTATTTATTCACTTATGATTTCTGCACGTATGTATGTATGTGCAGTCAATACTAAAATTACTTTTACCGTCTCAAACTGATGTAGTTTTTGATTGGGAAATCACAATAGATTGAAATGCTGCTGCCACTGGGAAATCAAAGTCGATTGAAATGCTATTGAAATTCAAATCTTATGTATTCATATCACAGCTGAAATAATCACAAGAAATCAGAATGTTAATTAGCCTAGCTCTTAGGAAATGGAGGAATAAGCCATATTGCAGACCTTCCAATGTGGAGGCCTTGTTCATTTCCTGAGACGTGACAAGCCAGGTGGAGGGGAAGTGTCATTGGTAGTCAAGTGGTGATGCTGTGAACATATCACAGATCAAATGTTCCCCTCAATATCCCTTGAGGGGATATTCTATCAAGTGACTGTTTTACTACTAACAAGTGACTGTTCTTGTAAACATTTGTGTGTGTGCATGTGTGTGCGCGTGCATGTGTGTGTGTGTGCAAGCATATATGTTGACCTAGTGTTAGTTACCCTAGCACTGGTGTTGGTAGTCAGGTGATAAAGTATTACTCAAGATGGAGCACTTATTTACAGCAACAGTCACTTGATAGTAGATTACTGATTGAGGGGACTGTCACTCAATTAGAGTGAGTCAGCTCATTGGTACGCTATGCTAGTCATGCATGTATATGTAAGTAGTGTATAAGTAGTATATATATTGTGTACTGTCCTATAGAAAATAGTGTACAGTATGGTATAATTAGACAGTGTTTTCATAAACAATCTCATTGGTAGTCGAGTGGTGAAGAATAATAATATGTCTGAAATGCAGTGCCCATAAGTCACAATGCAGTGACAAAAATCAAGAGGCAGCTTGCTAAAAGTCAACAGGCAACTTGCTGTGTGAGTGAGAAAGATGGGAGAGACCTCACCTGACCCGAACTTGAAAAAGACAGGCTGTGGTCCTGAGACCAAGCCAGGCTAAGATCCACTAGAAGCCAGTTTGTCAAATAGTGCATAGATATAGAAAATAGCATATAGAAATAGTGATATAGAAAATAGTGTATGTATAATTAAATAGTGCATAGATATTGTATAGATAGTATGTAGGTATTGCATAGGTGTATGGGTGTGGGTGTTGTATAGAAGTGTAGGTATTGTATAGATGTTTTGATTTAAATACTTTGATTCAAAGTTAAAAGTAATAATATTATAAATAATATTATAGATATTATATGTAACAAAACTTAAATTGGTATAAGTATTATTGATTCACAGATATAAGTATAAATTTTGATTGACAAATTTTTGATTGTGTAACCTGAATACATCCAAGGGTGTGCCCTATTCTTAACTGAATGGGATGGGTGGGCAGGAAGGGGTTCTGTGAGAGGGATGCTGGAATTTCGGGCAGATCCCTCTTTCTTCTACAGAGGTAGCCCAGACCCAAATTTCTTAACTATATACAATTTACTGAGTTACCAACATTCATACATAAAACTCTCTGAGATAGATACAATTGTAGGTATAAACACAAATATACAAATAAATGGCTGTTAGCAAGAGGAAGTCTACCCTAGGGAGGGCATATGGGTAAGTACCCATGCTTCAGTCCCAGAAAAGGGGTGGATCCCAGACAGTCAATCCAACAAGTTTATACCAAAAGTGTATTAGCTAATAAAGACATCCTTACAGAGCCCATTATACAGAATTAATACACCTAACTATTTATAACACGACAATAACAATAGATGCCAAATAGGAAACATAACTATACCAGATATTAGACGCACCCTATCTGGGTTCCAATCACTCGGTCCCTCACATGGGATAAGGTCTTCTCCTGCTAGGCTCCCTGGGGGTTCCACAGAACTCTCCCCATTGTATATTTGGGGTCTCCTCCCATCTGATCCTGGAAAGCAGAGGGTGTGTGGGGCCTTCCCCCTTGCCCACTCTTCCCAGGGGCCCTTGCCTGGGGTCACCTCCCCTGCAGGACCTGGGTTTCCAATAAATCATAGTCCTTCCTCTGGAGACTGTCAATCTGGCCTCTGGGTCCCCACACTATCTCAGGATCTTGGAGCTGTTAGCCTTGAGTTGAGCATCCTTTCCCCTGGACCCTGGGTCCAGGGGACCCTGTGCCCCATGCTGGGAACCCAGGGAGCTTCTATGGGAACCGAACCCTCAGTGGCTCCAATTCCCAGCCTTACATTGAGTGTCTTTTCCCTTCCTGGGCCCTGCTATGGGCACCAGAGCTCTTTTAGTTTAGTGCTGAGCCACACTACAGTGCTTCAGTTACCCAGCCAAGAGCTGGCGTTAACTTGAGCAGCCTTGAGCTGCTCCGAGGGCCGGCTCTCCATGCGCCAGCCTGTGCACTGTATGGGGCCTGAGCAGCCTCGAGCTGCTCCCAGGGCCAACTCTCCATGAGCCCATCCATTCATTGCCTCACCCAGCCACTTGCCAGGTTCACAGGCTCAAGACACCTCGAGCACCTCCCAGAGCCTGAGCACCATGTGCTGATCCACACACCACTGAGGCTCAGGTGGAGTCCCGATGATGTTCTTCTCAGGAGCTCCTCTCTCCTCACCACATCTGCCCAGTGTGCTGAGTACACTGGGCTTTTATTTACACTGGAGGCCCTGCCAGACCTGCAAAGCATAGTCTTCAATCAGGTCCAGGGGCTCCTTGCTGCCCCACCACCTCTGAGCAGGGCTGGGGAAAGCCCCTTCCAGCTGTTACCTGATTGGTGGAAATGTTCCACCAATCTAAGTGTCCTTCTCCAAGCCAGGCTTGCTGGGCAAAAACAATTGCAAAATCACAATAAATTTTATGGGCACCAAGTCCAAAATTAAAACCAGACCAGCTACAATCATTACTAAGACACGATCATTATTATTATTATGTTACAATTATTAATATTATAATAACACTCTAATATATGAGTATAATGTATACTAAAAGTCTACTGTATGAACTATTCTATAAGTCTATTTAATATAAGTCTATATGATACATAGGCTACAGATAATATAAGTCTCTATATAAGTCTACATAAGAAAAGTCTACTATAAGTACAATACATGCTATAATATCTAATAGCATAATAGTTGAGAGAATGCTGAAGGAAGTGGCACCAGACTCTTTCTCTTCTTCCTCTTCTCTTCCTCTCCTCTTCTGCCTGTTGTCACCAGCAGTGGGAGCAAGCAGCATGCAGCTAGCAGTTGAATGGGAGCTAAAAATCAGAGGGAGGGAGCATAGGAAGAGGATAGGAATTTTTATTGAAAACCAACATGCAGTCCCTCTTGTGCACCTCGTGTACCTTCCTTCACAACAAAAACAATCCACCAACCCGGTTTACCAGAAAGTTGAAGTAAACACCCCCCACCACACAAACCCCTCAGGGCACAGACAAGTGTCAGGTGTCACTTACCAATATGTAAAGGTGCCGCCTGTGGAGCACATCACAAGTCCTCTTTCAAGTCTCGCATTGGAAAGCTGCACTCATCCAGCACTCAAAGCTTCACTGCACCCCACTTCAGCATCCTACAGCCTTCTCAAATTCTGGATTTGCATTCCAGTGCCCCCCAAGGGCAACTCTTCCCACTGGGCTGAGTCCTTCTGCCTCTGGTGTGCTGCCATCTCTCACCCACCTCAAACCTCCTTCATCAATACAGCGAATGTGCACTCCAACCACTGCTCCCCTAATTTATAGGTCTTGAGCAGGGCAGGATCCCCGCCCACTACAGCCTTGTTTTGTGTAGTAAAAACCGAAACAGTCTGGTGCTTGGCTGGAAAAGAGAGCAAAAACAAGGCAGAAAAAGTGCCTTTGCAAAGTTTCTGGCTTTGCTAAATGCTTGTGTGCAAGCCAGGCTTGTGAAGGGTGACCCAGCCAGCACCCCACCACACCAGCTCCCCCCTCATAGGCAGAAAAGACTGGGCAGGTATGAGACTCTGTGGGCACCTTTGCAAGGTGTGTCTGGCTTGCCAAAATGCAAGCAAGGCTTTTAAGGGGTGACACACCACTTACCCTTTGATGGGAACTGTAACAGGGCAAAGACAGCCCTGTCCCTTTGATGTTACAAAGTTGCAAGTATAGGGGAGAGTCAGGTCAGGAACAGAGCAAAGTTAATTACTTAGTAAACACAGTTGGGAAGGAGATTGAACTGGGGGTGAATGTTATCTAATTAGGAGCCAGCAGGTACTTAAGTCCACAGCAAGGGGTTTTCCTCTTCCCCCTTGCGGCACAGCATGGAGAGATTCAGCGGGGACACCAGGAGTGGCAGACCCAGTGCTGGAGCTGCTTGCTTATAAGAACAGCTGACTGTGTGTAGGTAACCCGAGTGACTGGCAAAGCAAGGAGGTGAGGAAGAGAGGAGAAACTTACTGGCTGAGAGAAGGTCCCATGGAGAAAGGTTCTGCTGGTACCAGCAGGAAAGAGAAAAGAGAGTGGGACTGGAGTGAAGCTAACTGGCTTGGGGGAGTGGGCTGCACAGTGGTGGAGGGCGAAAGGAAGACCATGAGTTGTGAAAACAGCCAGGGTTCCCCACAACCTGTAGGGAAATTACTAATAAATCAGTTTTCTTTTATCCGGCTTCTGGGGTGATTTACTACACCCTCTCACAATGGGGAATTAACTTCACCTCCTTCCATCATTCCAAAGCACGTCAGGCAAACCCCAGGGAGAGAGATTTCATTATTCACCCCCACCCAGCCACAGGAATATTAGGAATATGCTTCCCTTCTCCAAACTGAGGGGGGTCAAATCAAAAACAACCTGGCTTCCAAAGTGAATTCTCAGAGTGGTTGTTGCCTTGGCAAATTACTGGTGTGCAGGCCAATAGGCCAGCCAGACCTGTGAAGGGGAACCCACCAGGCAACCCCCTGTGTACCTATATATGAAAGATTGCCAGCCACCACATCTCCGCCGCCCCCTCGCCCCCCGCCCCCGGCACCCCATGCAGCAAGCACCCAGGAAAAGCAGCAAGCAGCAAAATGAAAAAATAAATAAATAAAACCAAAACATGAACAAAATTCCCCTTCCCCACCCAGCAGTGTCAGGGGGATTTGGTGAGCCCTTCAAAGATATGGAACCAGTTGCAGAATACCAGGATAACATGAGTTTTTATTGTAAGGAACACCAAAATATAGTAAGCAGTCAGTCACTTGGACTTTTTTGCCTTCATCCCACCATCAAACCACAGTGGTGGTTGCCTGGCCCTCCCCTGATTGCACTGTGTTTGGGGGAACAGTCTCAACTGTGATGCTTCTGGCCACCTCCTGGAAAGAGGCAAGCCGAGTGGAGCTACTTCTTCCTTTCTGAAGTGGTACCCACTTTTTAAAGAGGTGCTTCAGCAAGCACTGCAGGTCATCATTTACCAAGTCCTATGACCTCTGGTAATCAACATGACACTCCATGGCCATGTCTACCAAGCAGTCAATGCAGCCTAGCACCTTCTCGTGGAAGGCATGATCAGAACACATTGAGTCCCGCCAAGCTTCTGTGCCTGACACTCTGGCTTGTGATGACTCCACCAAAACCTCCAGTGAGCTTTCTCATGAGCGTTGCTGCCTGCATCACATGTACCTTGTAGTGTGAGCAGGGGGGCAAGGTTTGGGGCACCATTGGGTGAAGTAGCTGATAAATGAATGAAAAAAGTCTTCCTGGTTTTGTGACATTTCCTTCCCCCAAGAGGAGGAAACTTCACACCCCCACCCCATACCCTGCTGTGGAGAAAATGCCTGGAGGCATGGAATCAGACACCACAAAAATCTTACAAGTACACAGTTCAGAAACACATCCATGGCTGCCACTGCCCATGCCAGATGCAAACAATTAAAGCAAAAAAAATGGGTTTGGCATCTGTTGCATTCTGAGCTACCCAACCCCAAAAGAGAATGAACCCCACCACCACCTAAAAAGCATGGTGACCCACCTCCGGTGACACACGAATTTCCCCCCAGCCCCTCAAATCAAACCTGCATGTATCCGAGCAGTGCCTGCCAGTGGCAAGAGGCACATTACAAGATACTAACGAATCACCAGTAGCACATCTTCTTGGGTCTCAGGAACAGAAAGCGATGATTAAGTGTTATTGTGAAGATAAAACACATCAGTTTCTTCCTGTTCCTCCTCCTCCACCTCATCATCTGTGCTAGTCCATGGAATCAGGGGTGGGGGGCACTGGGGACAAGTTCAAGGTATACCACCGGTGTAGGTTGTATCTGTGTTGGTCTAAGGACATAGGCAGACACAGTTCTTTGGGTGAATCCGATATCTTTTATTAGACAAACTTAAATAGTTGGAAAACAATTATTAAGCAAGCTTTTGGGTTCAAAAACCCTTCATCAGGCTTAGGAAGTTTCAGCAGTTGGTGTGTGCTCTTCCTGGATGGAATGAAAAGTAAAGAAGCCAGAGGCCAGAGGCTGGTTTGGTATGCATACAAGACAGGTAGTCAATGAAAATGTAGATTGAGGAGTCAATGGGTGAGAGACAGGCTTCTTGGGATGGGGGGAAGAGAAAAGGGGGATGAATAGTGGAGAGGTACCTGGGGAGTCAAACGTCAGGCAGGTTATAACGTGTCATATATCCAATGTCTATATTTAGTCCATGATTTTTAGTATCCAGGAGGTTGATGGAGTGGAGTTCATAAGGCTCAGCTCTGGGAAGTGTTTTGTAAGTTGTCTTTGAGGATCAGGACTGAGAGATTGAAGCGAGAGTGGTTTTCTTGTGAGATATGTGCCCCCACAGGCAATTCCTGTCTTTGATAGATTTCCAGTGTGCATTCATTCTGGTTTGCAGTTGTTGTTTGGTGTCTCCTACGTATTTTCCATCAGGGCATTTGGTGCATTGGATGAGATATATTACATTTCTGGAGGTGCAACTGTAAGATCTGGAAATGCTGATGGCTTTGTTGTGGGGTATAGTAATTGTAGGGGTGGTAGAGATGTGTTGGTAGGTTTTGCATTCCTTGTCATGGCATGGTCTGGATACATTTGATGTGGAGCTTGCTTCTGGTGATGAGGTTAGTGAGGTTCAGTGCTTGTTTGAAGGCTAGGACGGGTGGCTCTGGGAAGATCTCTTTAAGAATAGGGTCTCTTTCTAGTATGAGTTGCAATTGTTTGAGGATTTTCTATATGGGTTAGAGGGATGGGTGATATGCAATTTGTGGGAGGTTTTCTTCTGTACTGCAGCAGTTCTTCACATGGTATCAGGTGTACCACTGTTTTTCTTGGCAGTCCCCACCACCCAGGAGCATGGAGTTGTCTCCATACTGCTCCAACATGCTCATAGTTTCACCCTCAGGAGGCGCTGCCTCTGTTGATGTGCTCTCCTCCTCCACAACCCTGGTCCTGAAAGATGGCATACCAGGAGTGTCACCTGCATCCTTGGAAAGAATGATGGACAGCTGGTCAAAGAAAGGAACAATTGTGCACCCTCCCCCAGAATGAGAGTTTGCATCTTTGGCACAGTAAAACACAGATTTCTGGGCCTTGATCTTGCACTGGACCTGGGTCCACTCATGATTGTACCCTCACACCTGCATGGCTTTTTCAATGGCGACATAAACAGGCTTATTTCTCTGACTTTCCAGCTGGTCTACAATCTTTTGCTCCAACCAAATGTTGATTAAGTCCTGCAGTTCTTCTCGGGTCTATATGGTTCCACGGGCATTGGAGGTATCAGCCTCCTGCTCTGTCATGTCTGTACTGCTGGCCTTGGCTTTATGAGACACAGCAAAACAATTTATGGTCAACAGCAAGTGTTTGACCAAAGGTCACTGACAAAATTTGGGGTTGGCTTTATACACATGCTATCTCTGCATGAGAATTTTTTACAATTCCAGAGATTGTGAAGTCTCACAACACCCAGAAGTGATGAAGCACCCACCCCATTTACCAACAAAGACATGGTGATGGGCATGAGCACAGGCTAAATGAGGCCATTGTCCATTGGGGTGGCTGCTTACTGCCCTGGAATCTTGCAAAAATTGATCACACCTGCCTCCTTGTGTTTTTGCCTGTCTTTGCCTAGTTAGTCCCAGAAAGGAGGCCATTTTGTATTGCTGAATAAAACAATTTTACTGCAGAAGCACAGTATGTTTTCTCTGACCTCACAAAAGTATTCAGTTCACTGGTCCTATATTAAAAGGAGAGGACTATAGCAATATCTTATGTTTGCAAGCTTGATTATACTACTGTTGTCTTAAACAAAGACTTAATGCATCAGAACATCTGTTGCTTATCTCAGGGCCAAACAAAAGTTGTGCAAACACCCAGTGCCCCCAGGTTACTTGTTGAAAAAACAGTGGTCATCTACTGAATGCAGCTAAACAGAGCTCCAGTCCAACCCCTCCTCCCCCCCGCTTGGTGCAGGGGACGGTGTTGACCTGAGAAATGGGTGAGATCTGAGAAGTGGCTGGTGATAGAGATGGGCCAAATAGAGAATCAGGATGAAACGTGTGAGGAATGGGAAGTGGAGAATGGAGAACAACGCAGTTAATCTTCCTCCAACATGGAGATTCTGGAGGACATGGGTGATCAGAAGGAGGATTAGGTGACAGTGCTGCTGATTAAACTACTGCAGGTCTTGAAAATAATACAAGACATGCAGTACTGCTGGATAACCATGATAGCATATCCAGTGTTAGCATGTCCCCAAACTTTACATGAGGACATGGGTATGGGCACTTGGAGAGATTCTAAGGATTGGGAAAACCAAGAGGCATGTGAAGAAGTGAAAGCTGACTAGGCTGTGTTGAGAAACAACAGGAGGAACATCCACGCTATCTTCATATCTTCATCAGTTACTTGGATGAGGGCATGGAAAGCACTCTGTCCAAATTCACAGATGATACCAAATTATGGGGTAAAGTTAACAAACTAGACGGCAGGGATAGATCCAGGCAGGTTGGAAAAGTGGGCAGAACAGAATAGAATGCAGTTCAACAAGGACACTTGCAAGGTGCTGCACCTAAGGAGAAGGCATCATCAGCACACTTATAGGCTGGGGAGTACCTTCTCAGTAGCAAAGAAGCGGAAAGGGATCTTGGAGTCATTGTTGACACCGAGATGAGCATGAGTTATCAATGTGATGAAGCGATCAGTAAAGCCAACCACACTTTATCATGCATTATTAGGTGCACAACAAACAGATCCAGGAAGGTGATACTTCCCCTCTATGTGGCATTGGTTAGGCTGCAGTTGGAGTACTACATCGAGTTTTGGGCAGCCCCCCTTCAAGAGGGATGTGGACAACCTTGAAAGGGTTCAGAGGAGGGCCACTTGTATGGTTAGGGACCTACAGTCAAAGTCCTAGGAAGTGAGATTGTGGGCCCTGGATCTCCTCAGCCTCCTCAAGAGAAAGCTACGAGGTGATCTTGTGTGGCCACATACAAATTCATCAGCATGGGGGGGTGGGCAGCAAGGAATAAGAGATGCTCTGTTTACTAAGGCACCCCTTGGAATAACTAGGAACAATAGGCCCAAACTAAGTGCAGATTTAGGTTAGACATCAGGAAGAACTTCTTTATGGTAAGGGTTGCCACAATCTAGAATGGGCTTCCAAGGGAGGTGGTGCTTTCTCCTACCTCGAGGGTCTTTAAGAGGAGGCTTGGACTGGTGGGAGTGAATTGTGCTGACCACTTGGAATTATCAGCAGTGGCTGGAGACATTCTGAATGACCAGGGAGATATTTTATCATATCATCTCAATGATGGGGCCAAATATTGAGAGGCAGGACACTAGCATGAGTCAAGCCTTCCCACCAGACAAGAGAGTGGCCATGGCCATCATGAAACTGGCCACCCCATCCAGCCTCCACTACATCAGAGACCAGT
The DNA here is from genome assembly GCF_052110815.1 of Crocodylus siamensis. Lineage (NCBI taxonomy): Eukaryota > Metazoa > Chordata > Crocodylia > Crocodylidae > Crocodylus > Crocodylus siamensis. Next base: position 47,637,964 of record NC_143402.1, on the reverse strand, counting down.
TTGGCATGGCTCCCTGCATGGTTGGGGTGGTGACTGGGGAATCCTTAGGAAGTCATAGATGGCTTTAGTGCCATGGGGTTCCCTAACTGCATGTGGACATTAGACAGCACTCACATCCCAGTGCAGCCCCCTTTGGGGAGGGGAAGGTCTTTAACAAACAGGAAAGAATTTGCCTCTGTGATCCTGCAAGCCATAGTGGACCACCAGAGCTGGGTCATGAGCATTTTTACTGTGTGAGCTGGCAGCACACATGACTCATGCATGTTCCAACACTCTCCCCTGCCTGGCCTTATGGAGAAAGGACACTATGCACCGGGAGTGTCAAGACAGTGATCCACAGTGTTGCCATTCCTCCACTTACAATAGCAGACACTGCCTACTCCCCAAAGCCCTGGCTCATGAAGCCTTATGGAGGGAACATTATGGACCCACAGAAGCTGGTTTTCAACTACCATCTGAGTAGTTGCAGGATGGCTGTTGAATGTGCCTTTGTCCAACTGAAAGGATGATGGAAGATGCTTAACTTCTGGTGAGTCATGTGTGCAAGTCAAGATGAAGCCAGAAAATATGGCCTTTGTAATGGCAGCCTGCATGTTCCGCAACATCTGTGAGACCCACAGAGGAATTGTCAGCAATTCACGGGCTGAAGAAGCATGATATTCAGTGGCCAGACAGAAACATGGCTGGGCAGCAGTTCAGGGACCGAAGAGATATGCACAAGGAGAAGCTGGTTGGGTGGCCCTTGTGTGTGATTGCTTGGTAGCACATATTATGGATATGAATGGACATGAACAACCAGCAGTGCTTATTCTTTTGATTGCAATAAATTCTACATTGTTTGTTTTGGTGGGAGGGGTGTTCTGAGAAGCTGGAAGTGACTGCTGACTTCTGAGTGACTTTTGATTGTTGATTTCTGTGGTATTGCTGACCCCTGTGGGATTGCTGCCTGGGCCTGAGTTAGTCCAGGCCCAGAAAGGTATAAAAGGAGACTCCCCAGGTGACCAGGGACCTTGTGACCAGGAAGCCAGTGAACAGTGACTGCCAACAAGGGAAAAGTTTGCAGGCAGTTGCTGGACACAAAATGAGGGAGGAAGAAGGAGGAGAGAAGCCAGGCCAGGCACCAGATCCTGCCCAGGAAAGTTAAGTGATCCAGCTGCCTGTACCTTTGGTTTAGCTGACTGTTTATTTGTTTCATGGAGGGTATGCTCTGAGAAGCTGGGAGTGAGTGCTGACTGCTGAATGAGTGTCATGTACCAGGGACTCCTGGCCAGTGGAGGTGCTGCTGCAGCTTGACCCAGGCTCATGGGGGAGCCTGCTGCTCCATGGTGGACAGCTTTCAGAAGCAGGCAGTGATAGGGCCAGGGTCAGGGTAGTGGGCTGCATGAAGGCAACCACCAGGGCCAGGACAATGTACAGCACCAGTGGTCCTCCTCCATGGCTTCCATTGACCTGTCAACCAGGACAGATGACTCCTCCAGGGCCTTCACATGCCTCTCTTCCAGGGCCAGGAGCATGGCCCAGAACTGCCAGTCCACCCAGTCCCTCACCTTCTTGTGCTGGTCCACCCAGATCCTCACCCATGGGTGAATGGTGCCTCTGAGAATGGGGGGGGGGCACAGTTTTTGAGTGTCAGTGCTGGTGGCATTGGCGGTGGGGTGGTGAGTGGTGACTGCCTGCAGAAGCCAGCAATGGTGTAGGCAATGGCAGCGGCAGGGTGGCAAACAGCGACTGCCTGCAGAAGCCACCAGTTGCGGTGGGGGGGGAAGCAGGGGGGAGTGGTGACTGCCTGCAGAGGCCAGCAGCAGCAGAAGCAGCAGCGGCCAATCTAGGGGAGACACGTGCCCCCCCATGAGCCTTCTACCAATCCCCTATCCCCTCACCTCCTCACACTGGTCCTTCACCTCCTTGAGGGCAGCGTCATCCTTGTGCCAGGCCCATGAATCCATCAGGTGCTCCTCCACCACTGTGACCAACCAATCCAGCAGCTGGATCTGGTCCTGTATTCTATGCTGCCAGAGCTGACATGTGTACAGTCTCAGCCAAGGCTAGCAGTAACTCTAATGGTGAATCCTAGCTACCAACTAATTACCCCTACAGTTCCCCCTGGCCAGCTCAGACCAGTGTTTATATAGCTCTGGCCTGAGCTCTCTTCTGGTCACCTGACAGTCCAATCACCTAGCCAGCCAGGCTCAGCTTTTAACCCTGGCTCTGCTGGCCTGCTGTGCCCTGAAAGTCCTGTTCTTAAAAGGAGCCATTGTGCTTCTTAGTAACAGGGCTCAGGTTCCTTGTTACCAAGCCAAAAAGCTTCACAGCTTGCATCTGCTTGCAGAGCAGGAACAGGCTCTTCCATGTGGTTCTGCCAGGTAAACAGTAGCTCTTCTTGGGGCCTACACCCAATACCACAACTGTTTTGAGCTGGTTGGCTAGGGCCTTGCCAAGGATTTTGCAATTAGTATACAGAAATTAAGTTATATGCCAGTTCTTAATGTCATCAAGATCCCCGTTCTTGGGGAGAAAAGTGAAGGCTGTTCACACCAGCAGCTGACTGCTAAGATTTCATCCTCAAGTCTCTCATGGAAGATAAGAAGGAGTCCTGGACTAAGGAAGTTACAGAAGGTCATATAGAATTTAAGCAGATAATATGTCAAGGCCTGGCACTTTCCCCATGGTGAGGTCTTCGATGGCAGTAGTCAGCTTTGCCAAGTATAGCTTCTACTGGAGCTCATCAGTGCAAGTAAAGGTACTGTTAAATATTTTTTTATTATAGTATCAACTTTTCTTTGTTGTCTTCCATGAGAATTTCCATTGAATTTTGAACTAAAATATTGTTTCATTTCATTTCATTTTCCTTTTTTGGATTTTCATATTTTCTTTGAATTTACACTTCTGTGACACTTTGCTTTCATTTTGTTAGTAAGGGATATAAAACGGAAACCTATAAAAGTGACATTTTAGTAGGAATCCAGAATGTGAATTTAAAGGGGAAAGTCCTGGGGGGAAAAAAAGGGAAAATAGACATTTTCAGTTTCTCCAAAGCAAAACAAAATATTTTGAATTTGACTTGCAACAAATAGTCCAATTGTAATGTCCTTATCATAACCATACACTTAAAAACAAACATTTTCCTTAAAAAAAGAAAACAACAACAACAAAACATTGTCTTTTAAGAGAAAAGATCCCTGCTGTTGTGGAATAGGTTTCATTAAAAAACAACAAAAAACAAAACAACAAAACAAACCATCAAGAGACTTAAGACCAAATTACATTATCTGTAGGAGAAACCTGTGTGGAAATCATCCTCTAACTTCCTTCCCTGTGAAATGCAAACAGTGTAATCTTTCCTATAGGAAGCAAGGTTGGACCTGGAACTTTTTAGGATGTACATGCTGCAGCTGCTAACCAATGCCTATCTTTCATAAGAAATCGGTGACCTGGAAGAGCCAGAGGTGGTTGTAATGCCACACAGAAAAAAAATTATTCTACCTTACATGTGTGAGAGCAGCTGCTGCTTTTAGCTGATGCCTATGTGGTGGTAGGACACTATGGACACTGACAAGCATGCAACCCCCCACACTAACTCATAGTGCTTTGTGTGGCAGAAGGCCACCTCTGTTTCTCCCCCAAAACTCTGCTCTGTGACAATTTGGTTAATATGGGCTCTTTAGGTAACCCTGAGTTGTAACCCAAGTTGGATACATTCCTGGGGGAGGGGGGAAACCTGCTCATTCTGCCTACATGACTGGCATCACATACCTGGGTGAGGGGCTTATGATCCCTTTGTTAAGCAATGCCAACCTGATTGGGAGGGGGCTAGAGACTCTGCCAGTCTGCCCAGCAACCAGTGATGCATTTCAAATTGGTTGGCTGGCAACCAACAGATGCTGGCCTCCATTGGACCAGGTAAATGTGGTCATAAGGGCTATTTAAGTTAAGGACTGCCCAGGAGGAGGGGCAGTAGCCATGATGAAAACTCAGAGAGAAGAACTGGACCATCTGAAACTTGCTCTCTCTGGAAACTCATGATCAATGAACTGCCTGCCTCCAAAGGGAATCTCCATCTGCCTCTGGATGATACTTGTGAATAAGATACCTGAGATCTAACTAGATATATCGCTTGCAGTAACTCAAATGCATGATCAAAGGCTAACCCAGCCACCCTGTTTGCTCTGTGGGATTTCTCTGACATTGCTCTACTCTGTACCCTATTCCAGCCCTACTCCTTGTAACCAGTAAAGTTCTCCTTTGTACCTAGCATGGAAGACTTATTCGAAGTGGGTCTTATGCCTTGGGGTCCCCTTGGTTCAGCTCAATAAGGGAGACCACTATTTGTGCTTCAGACTGAGGGAAGCACCCCAAGTTCTTGAAGTGAGTTGAGTACCCTCGAGGATGACTAGGCCTGTGTTTCCTAGGAGGCACAGTGCCAGGATCAGGCCAGTCCCTGGATGGCAGCTCTAACCCCAGGTTAGCAGGTGAGCTCCAAGAAGGGCGTCGGCCAGACATAAGGTGCCCCCAGGGAGGCACTCAAAGCCTGGAAGGTGGTTGGGCACAGTGAGGTGGGTGACTCAGTGCAGGAGCAACCCCTACTGCCACACTTTGCAGCATGAGTTAGACCCCCTGCCCCATCCCAACAGATATTCTCCTGTTGGGTTGGTGGTGGGGGGATCGACTCTGGCTGTAGAAGCCCAGGGAGCTTGCCTGCAGTGGAGTAGCCACCCGTCTTCCCCAGCCACACCCCTTCTCCCAGCTCCACTGTTGTCTGCAGAAAGGGAGGTGGGAGAGGGGAGGGGCAGCAAGCTGCAGACTGAGGTTTGCTTGGCTTAAGCTGGAAGGTGGATGACTGTGGGGTAGTGAGGTGGAGGGACTGCATCCCCCACCCAGCTCAGCCTTGGAAAACCCCAGTGGGTAGCTCACCTCCCTTCCCTCTCTGCCCTCCCTTCCTGCAGACTGCCCCAGGGGTGGGGCTGGGCAACATCAACCAGTCCCAATCCTGCGACAGATTAAACCTAGAAAACACAAGTTCCCTAAGGTACTCGAAAGTGGAGTGCCTTCATCTGATCCCTCATTTGATGAGGGTTAATTTATTATGCCATCAGCCACTTTTTTAAGTGCAGACAAGTGGTCTGCACCAATGCATGTGTATCACAATATGGCTGTAGACCAATTTCAGGGGGTAACTTATGACAAATGTAACTTCTGTCTGCACTCCATTGAATGCCAAATGTACAAAAAATGTAACTTCTGCCTGCATACTAAGTGAGCAATTGTATCATGTGTTAGGCAGGCAGTAGGTGAATGGGGAAACATCCAGCTGGAATGAAGATTGCTAACTGCCCTGAACATATCCAAAGCTCCCCAGTCATCCTCTCTGTGAGATAACACAACCTATATTGGAAACATAACATTGCTTGAGACAAAAATTCAAGACTTCATCCACTCTGTATATTCAGACTCATATTGGAATAAATAGCAAGGACCCAGTGTACTACAAAGCCCAGTGATGGGGATGACTCGTTGCTGAATTACAGAGTTTATTAGGGGAACGTGTTCCTCTGGGACTGAACCTTCTGTGCCAGCTTTTGCTAGCTGGTAAAGATACATATGTTATTAGTTGGAGATATGCACAAGCTGCTCCTTTGAAGTGTGATTTCTTCTACAGCAAAAGCCAAGATAAGCTGGCCTCTGCTTACATCTTACTTCACATAGAGGGAGGTTGTAGTGGGGTTATCACTGTAGCTATGAAGAGTTTATTCACTCCAAAATAGAAACAGATCAGATTCTGTCTTTGAGCAAGCCACTCAAATACCCCACAGTAACCTATCACAGTATCAAAAGAAAACCCCAGAAAATCCCCAATGACTGCACACTCCTGATTGCCACATACCATCCTAAACCGGACTCTGTAAGAAGGATCATCAAACAATTGCAGCCTGTATTCTGAAAGATTAGACTTTGAGGGAAATATCCCTAGTACCCACACCCTCCATTCTTGGCTGCCAAACAATGCACAAACCTAAGTACATTCCCCTCTGATCAACAGGAACCAGTTAGGACACAACCCTGCCTTAATAAATATAAAACCTATGAACACAGCTCCACTGTCACTGAAATCCACACACCCTTACCCCAATTAAAACCAGCAGAATTCATGGACCCTACACATGTCTATCAAGAGAGGGGTATAGTCCATCCAATGCAACAAATTCACCAATGGAAATTATGCAGCTGAAATTAAACAGAAACTATGCTCCAGAATAAATTCTTTCAAAAAAATATGAAGGACAAAGAAATAGGAGCACCTGTAAGGGAACACTTTCACATAGCAACTATTCTTTTTATGACCTCATAATCCTTGTTCTCAAGGGAAACTACAAAATACCTTCAAAAGTTAGGTCTGCGAACAGAAAGTCATAGCCTTCTTGGACACTGTGAATTAAGCAATATGAAGCAGGCAACAGCTTACTACAGTTTTTGCATGCCAACCCCTGATGAGGTAACTGCTGCATACAAAATCTTTTACAACTCTGAATTAATTCGTCTATAACAAGGGTGCAAACCTGAAGCATATGTGTCATAAGTGTCTTGGGCAGCTTCTGTGTATGGCAAATGGCAGATCAGAGAGGAGACTGGCAGCACAGCAGAAATATGGCAGGAATTAGAAATCAGAGAATAAGAGTGGTGACCACAGGGAAATAAGAATTCAGAACAGCATATTGGGTTGGGAACACAGGGAAAACAGCATAAATCAGAGCAGTGGATCAGTTAGGGAAAGAGGATTGAAGTGGCACTGAGGAGGGTGCAGGGATAATTAGTAATAGCTTACTTCTGTTTCTTCAAGCAGACTCTATTCATTTACATATGGAAAAATGATTTTATCTGCTACTTAGATCAGTGTGCACCAAGGGAAGGGCAGTTTTCTGCCCAAAACCTAATCTAAACCCACTCCCTACTATACAATTGGTCAAATAAAATATATGAAAAAAATGCCTCCTTTTGTGCTACATGCCCCATTTTTCACCAGCACTTTGACAGAGCAACACTGTCATCCAGTGGTCCAGGGAGCTATTTCACTGTATGTTCCTGGGGCTTGTCTCAAGCTTGCTCTTCTTTCTGTTTCATGTTTTTACCAGTATTTCTATACATAGAAATACTTGTCCCTGCTGGTCCATTTCTATACATAGAAATACTTGTAAAACATAGTGTTAAGTAAAACACAAGTAAAGCATATTTTATCATAAAAATAGATAGTGTTTTTACCAGTATTTCTATGTCAATTAGGTATACAATTTCCTACTGGTAGAGCCTGCAGCCTCTACTGTGTGCACTGTGCATGTACAGCACCAGATATATATCAATAGAATTATAGAAACATAGAGTGATAAGGACCCCTGGAGATCATCTAGCCAACTCATTGGTTGACCTAGGATTATCCCTGTCCAAATTATCCCAGACAAATTGAAGGGAAGCCCACTATCCCTAGAGTGGGACAAAGGGAGCCTGCTATGTCAGACAGGGTCTTGGAATGAACAGAGAGCATACTTGCAAACAGGGAAGAATTAGTGGGGAACGTAGAAGTCAATGGCAACTTGGGTTTCATTGGCCACAAGATGATCATGTCCAGGATCTTGACAGAAGAAAGGAAGGAGAACAATAGAGTAAGGACCCTGGACTTCAAAAAAGCAGACACGGACTCCCTCAGGGAACTGGTGAACAAGATCTCCTGGGAGGCCAGTCCAAGGGGGAAAGGAGTCCAGAGGAGCTATTTGTATATTAAAGAAACCTTACTGAGAGCACAGGAACAAAATATCTCATTGTGCAGCAAAAATAGCAAATATGACAGACAACCAGTTTTGTTTAGTAAAGAACTCTTTGGTAATCTTAAACACAATGAAGAAGCTTACAAGAAATGGAAGCTTGGATAGATGACTAAGAAGGGGCAATACAATATTGCTCAGGAATGCAGGGATGAAATCAGGAAGATCAGTTGGATTTGCAGTTAGCAAGGGATGTGAAGGGTAACAAGAAGGATTACTACAAGTAAGTTAGCAGCAGGAGGAAGGTTAGGGAAAGTATGAGTCCCTTACTGAATGGGGGAGGCAACCCAGATACACTGCATCCAAGGGTGCTGAGGGAGTTGGCTGATGTGATTGCAAAGCTGCTCACCATTATCCTTGAAAACTCAGGGCAACTGGGGGAGGTTCCAGACAATTGGGAAAGGACAAATATAGTATCCATCTTTAAAAAAGTGATGAAGGATGATCCAAGGAACAACAGACTACTCAGCCTCACCTCAGTCCACAGTAAAATCATGGAACAGGTCCTCAAGGAATCCACCTATAAGCACGTGAAGGAGAAGGAAGTGATCAGGAACAGTCAACATGGATTCACCAAAAGAAATTCATGCCTATCCAACCTGATAGCCTTCTATGATAAGATAAGTGTCTCTGTGGATGTGGGGAAAGCAGCAGATGTGATATACCTTCACTGTATTAAGGCTTTTGATAGGGTTTCCACAGCATTGTTGCAAGCAAGCTAAGGAAGTATGGTTTGTAGACTGTAGATGGTAAAGTGAATGGAAAGCATCAGGCTCAATGGGTGGTTATTAATGTCTTGATGCCTATTTGGCAGATGGTATCAAGTGGTGTGCCCCAGGGGTCAGTCTCAGGGCTGTTTTTTTCAATATCTTCATTAACAATCTAGAAAATGGGATGGATTGGGCCCACAGATGACACAAAGCTGGAGGGAGTAGTAAATATTCTGGAGGATAGGGCTATGATTCAGAATGACCTACACAAATTGGAAGATTTGGCCAAAATGAATCTTATGAGGTTCAGCAAGGACAAGTGTAAATTCCTGCACTAAGGATGAAAAAATCCCATGTACTGGTATAAGTTGGGGACCAACTGGCTAAGCAGCACCTCCACGGAAAAGGACCTGGGGTTTACCGTGGACTGTGTGTAGGATATGAGTCAATAGTGTGCACTTTGTTGCCAAGAAGGCTAATAGTGTTCTGGGCTCCATTAGTAGGATTGTTGCCAGAAGTGATTCTTCCCCTCTGTTCAACACTGGTGAACTCACATCTGGAGTACTGTGTCCAATTTTGGGTTTCCCACTACAGAAAAGATGTTGACAAGTTGGAAAGAGTCCAACATAGGACAATGAAAATGGTGAGGGGGCTAGGACACATGACTTGTGAGGAGAGGCTAAGGGAACTCAGTTTATTTAGTCTGCAGAAGAGAAGAGAAGAAAAGACAAGAGGTATTTGATAGAAACCTTCATCTACCTGAAGAGGGGTTCCAAAGAGGATGGAGCTAGACTGTACTAAGTTGCATCATGGGAAGTTTAGGGTGTGTATTATGAAAAACTCTATCACTAGGAGGGTTGTGAAGCACTGGAATAGGTTACCTAGAAAAGCGGTGGAAATTTAAATCCTTGGAGGTTGTTATGGCTTGGCTCATCAAGGCCCTAGTTAGAATGATCTAGTTTGGGATGGTCCTACTTTGAGCCAGGAGTTGGTCTAGATGGCCTCTTGAGGTCCCTTCAAACCATATCTGTCTATGATTGTATGATTCCATGCCTTGCTCTCCTGAGGATAATCACTTTATTGGAAAGCTAAATGTAAGTTTAGCAAGAAATCATATCAGAGAGAAATTTTAAAAACATACTTATGCCTTGAAAGATGGTTCCTGTGACCAAGGAACTCTTATGTGTTAGTTGTTCAGTTTCTGCAACAACTCAGGTCCACTGTTAACCTCTTCCTTCTTCTTTAGGTTCATACTCATGGCTAAACAATCTGATTGGGCATATGCAAATGAGATGTTTGATCATGGAGACCTCCCACCTACCCTAGCAAAAGGAACAATTTTGACAAACATTTGATAACTCTTTAACTTGGATGGCCTTTCAGATATAATCAGTTAAGTTTTGACTCTTCATAATGAGTGTAATTTTTTATGAAAATGGGTTTCATTTACATTGTTTGTGTTACTATTGTCAAACACTTAGTGTTTTTCTGTTTAAATCAGCAGAAACATGGAATCTGGCCTTGCAAGTCTGTCCCTATGTTCCTTACATAAGTCCATGTCTAACCTGTTTTTAAAACTGCATAATCAACTATCTCACAAAATGAGACACCACTAGAAACACCTTAACTTGCCACTGGTAAAGTAGTGAAAAGGGGGCTGTCAGTATACTGCCACTGCAAAGTCAGTACCAGTAACGTGGACTCAAGAGATACTAGGAACTCTAGAGGAAGGCAACCATCCCCTTCCCTTCCATCCCCTCTCCTTGCCTTCCCTCTGCACTGCAGAGGAAAGCAACCACCCACTTCTGTTTCCTCCCTCCCCTTCTCTTCACACCCCACCAAGTCCCCAACAAGTAAAATTCGTTCATTATCCTAAATCTGGCAATAAGTCTGAGTCTGAGAAGGGTGCAAGACCCTCCAGTTTTAGTCTTTGCTGAAGCATTAGCACATGCCACTTAAAAACAAACAAACAAAAGATTGTTGTTTTGACAGTAGATCCTGCCTGGGAAAGATAAGTTATCCAGCTGCCTGTACCTTTTGGTCTAGCTGACTGTTTGTTTGTTTGGTGCAGGGTGTGCTCTGAGAGTGACTGCTGTCTGCTGAGTGAGTGTTGATTGTTGACTGCTGTGGATTCATAGATTTCATAGACATTAGGGCTGGAAGGGACCTCAGGAGATCATCGAGTCCAGCCCCCTGCCCAAAGGTAGGAAGTCAGCTGGGGTCATAGGATCCCAGCAAGATAAGCATCCAATTTACTCTTGAAGGTGTTCAATGTAGGTGCTTGAACCACCTCCGCTGGCAGACTGTTCCAGACCTTGGGGGCTCGGACAGTAAAGAAATTCTTCCTTATGTCCAGCCTGAAACGGTCTTGCAGGAGTTTGTGACCGTTCAACCTCGTCATCCCTTGGGGCGCTCTGGTGAACAAATGTTCCCCCAGATCCTGGTGGCCACCCCTGATAAACTTATAGGTGGCCATCAGATCATCCCTGAGCCTATGCTTTTCCAGGCTAAAGAGTCCCATGGCTCTCAGCCTGACATCATAAGATCTGTTTTCCTGACCTCTGATCATGCGCGTGGCTCTCCTCTGGACTCTCTCAAGCTTCTCCACATCCTTTTTGAATTGTGGACTCCAAAACTGGATGCAGTACTCCAGCTGCAGCCTCACCAAGGCCGAGTACATGGGGAGAATGACATCCCGGGATTTCCTCGAGAAGCATCTATGGATGCACGCCAGCGTTTTGGTCACTTTACTAGCCGCAGCATTGCATTGGAGGCTCATGTTCATCTTGTGGTCAATGATGACCCCCAAGTCTCTTTCTTCTGTAGTGCTATCCAACGTAGCACTGCCGACCCTATAAGGAAGCTGCAGGTTTTTCCTCCCAAGGTGGAGAACCTTGCATTTTTCGGTGTTAAACACCATCAGGTTCTCGTCCGCCCATTTGCTGAGCTTGTCCAGGTCAGCCTAGATCACCTGCCTATCTTCTGGCGTGGATGCTTTGCCCCAAAGTTTGGTGTCATCGGCGAACTTGGCCAGTCCACTCCTGACTCCAATGTCCACATCATTAATGAAGATGTTGAACAGGATGGGTCCCAGGACAGAGTCTTGAGGGACCCCACTGGTCACAGGGCACCACGATGAGTGACTGCCATCGATTACAACCCTCTGGGTCCGACCACGGAGCCAGTTTCCCAGCCAGCGGATCGTGGTGGAGCCAAGGCCACAACTGGGCAGTTTGGCCAAGAGGTGATCATGGGATACCAGATCAAAAGCTTTTTTGAAGTCAAGATATATGACATCAATCTCTTCTCCCTTGTCCAGGTGATAGGTCACCTGGTCATAGAAGGAAATGAGATTGGTCAAACAAGACCTACCTGCAACAAACCCGTGCTGGCTGTCCCTTAGAATGTTAGCCTGGGCCAGTCCATCAAGGATGGCCTCCTTAATAAACTTTTCTAAGATCTTCCCCAGGATAGAAGTCAGGCTAATGGGCCTGTAGTTAGCCGGATCCACTCTCCTCCCTTTCTTGAAGATTGGCACCACATTGGCCTTCTTCCAGTCTTCGGGCACTACACCAGAGCGCCAGGAGTATTCAAAGATCCGTGCCAGGGGCTGGGCTATGACGCTCGCCAGCTCCTTGAGTACCCTGGGGTGCAGATTGTCAGGGCCGGCTGACTTGAAAGTATCCAGCTTCTCAAGGTGTTCCTTCATGAGGTCAGCATTTATGGAGGGTAGGGGATCCCCATCACCCAGATCTCCCTGTCCCATAGCAGGCATGGGCGTCCCATGGGACTGATGAAAGACTGACGCAAAGTACCTAGTTAATAGGTTGGCTTTTTCCTGGGCGTCAGTTGTCAGTTGCCCCATCTGGTTTAGCAGGGGTCCAACATTGCCCTTGCTTTTCCTTCGGCTCCCCACATATCTGAAAAAGGACTTTTTGTTGTCCTTGATGCTTGAAGCTAGTTGGAGTTCAGTTGCAGCCTTGGCTTTCCTGGTTTGCTCCCTGCAGGACCAGACCAGCGCAGAATAATCCTCCTTGGAGGTGAATCCCGTCCTCCATCCTTTGTAGGCTTTCCTTTTTAGCTGCAGGAGGTCCGCTAGGTCCCTGGAGAGCCAGGAGGGCTGCTGTGCCTTCTTGCTGCCTTTCCTCCATGTTGGAATAGATTTAGTTTGTGCATTGAGGATTACTTCCTTGAGAAGCAACCACTCTTCTTGAACTCCCATCTCCCTGGGGTCATGGTCCCTGAGGGCCTGACCAACAAGCCTCTTGAGCTTATCAAAGTCGGCTTTTCTGAAGTAAAGGACTTCTGTATTGCTGACTGACTTGCCAGCTTTACGGCGGATGGTCAGTACCAGGTCGAGCAGCGCTTTGCCTCTCGTTGGCCCATAGACTTCTTGAGTCAGGTAGAGGTCATCCACGCACGGGAGAAAGCTTTGCGACTGCTCGGATTTTGCTGAGTGATCTTCCCAGGAGATGTCAGGGTAATTGAAGTCACCCATGACAACCAAGGTCCTGGAGCAAGCAGCTTCAGCCAGTTCCGGGGCGAACTCCTGGTCAAGCTCAGGACTTTGAGTGGGAGGTCTGTAGTAGACTCCCACCGTTGTGTCCCCTGTGCCGTATTCCCCATGAATTTTTACCCAGAGGGTGTCTAACTGTCCATGCTGGTTGCCAACATCAGCTTGAAGGGACATGTAGCTTTCCTTCACATAGAGAGCTACACCCCCGCCCTTTTTGTCAACATGATCCCTCCTGTACAGGGTATAGCCCTCTATACCCGTGGTCCAGTCATGGGTGGAGTCCCACCAGGTCTCCGTTATCCCAATGACGTCATAATTCTTTGCAATGAGCAGGAGGATGAGCTCCTCCTGCTTGTTGCCCAGGCTCCTGGCATTTGTGCACAGGCAGGCAAGTGTCCCCTTGGGGGCTCTTGCCTTGCCCACAGATTGTGGCAGGGCTGGGGCAGGGGTGGGCTCCCTTAAGTGCCTTGGTCTGCTGGCTTTGCAAGGGTCGCTCAGCAGGCCAGCAGTAGCAGTAGTCCCCTCATCCCCCAGCGGGCTTAGTTTAAAGCCCGGTGGAGCAGGTCAGCCAGCCTGGCTGAGAAGAGCCTCCTCCCCAGGGGAGAGAGGTGGAGGCCATCTCTTCCCACCAGCTCGCTACCTCTCTTGCCAAAGAGCAGACTGTGGTCATGGAAGCCAAAGCCTTCCCGATGACACCAGCTCCGCAGTCTTTGGTTCACTGCGTGGATCCTCCTCTCCCTCCTCAGCCCATAGCCCGAGACTGGGAGGATCGATGAAAACACCACCTGAGCTCCCATATCCCTAAGCCCCGCTCCCAACTACCTGTAGCGCCTCATGACCTGGCTGGGGGTGCTCTGAGCCGTGTCATTGGTGTCCACGTGAATAAGGAGCATGGGATAGTGGTCTGTGGGCCGGAGGAGCTGCGGGATCCTCTCCGCAATGTCTCAGATGCGGGTCCCCGGGAAGCAGCAGACTTCCCAGGCTAAGGGGTCAGAGCAGCAGATTGCCCCCTCAGTGCCCCGCAGGATGGAGTCTCCCACAACAAACACCTTTCACTTTGACTTGGGGAGAGCGGGGCCAGTAGCTGGGGTTGAGCCTGGGTTGCCTGCGGGAGCTGGCAACTGAGCAGGCTCTGCTGGGGCTGCAAGAGGTGTGAACCTGTTGCTAAGCTCCAGCAAGGGAGGGGCCTTGGTGAGGTGGGCCTTGGGACCCTTGACCACCTTGGTCCATGCCCCTGACTGGGCAGAGCGGGAGGTCCCAGAGTCCTCCTTAGTCCTGGAGGGAGACGGTGCTCTCCCCTGCGGCTCCCGGGGGAGAAGGGCCTGGCAGTAGGAGTCTATCTCCTGCTCGCAGTCCCTGATGGCACGCAGTCTCTGGATTGTGGCCTGGAGCTCCTCCAGCTGGCGCGCCAGAGACCCCAGTAGGGAGCAGACCCCGCAAGGGGAGGTGGCCATGCTGCTGGGCCCCAGAGCCTGAAAAAGGGACAGGCAGCCCCTGCAGCCAAGAGCCAGGGGCTCCGTCTGCGTGGAGCCCGGAACCATGGGCTCCGTCTGGGTGGCCGTCTCTGAGGTGCCCAGTGGGGGGGCCGCAGAGCCCAAGGGGACCCTTGGAGTGTGGCGCATGCCCATCCGTGTCATGCCTCTGGTAAGCTGGCTACGTCTGGGGCTGACTACTCTGGGGGATCGCAGGCAGGGTCTCGTGCCCTTCCGCGCCCTCTCCTGCGTGAACTCCGCGCTAACTCGAGTGCCTGTTTACGCAGCCTGTTCGCCCGGCTCCGGTTGCGTGGCTCCCTGGGGGGCTGGGCCAAGTAGGGGCCTGGGCGGGGGCTTGACCCAGCCTGGCACCAGGCAGCGGCCTCCTCCCAGGGAGCGAGGAGTAAACCCCTTCCCACCACAAGCCCGCTTACCTCTGGCTGTGCTGGGGGTCGGCAGGGGGCTCTGCAGCTGCTGAGGGGGTGTCTGGGGGGCTTTGGGGGAGCAGGGGTGCAGCGGGCTTCACCCGCGCGTCTCTCACCACTCTGGAGCCTAACTGAGCATTTTGGTTTTTTTTCCCCTGTTTGGCGGGCTCTTTTAAACTGCGCGCATGTGCAGTGGGCCTGCCGTCGGGGAACGTTGGTTTCTCAGGCCAGGGGGGCCCTGCCCGGGATTTGGGGGGCCCTGCCCTACAAGAGGGGGACTGGTGAGTACCCCACTCTTTCTCTTGTCACTCCCTGGGGCGCTGGGCCAAGTAGGGGCCTGGGTGGGGGCTTTACCCGGCCAGCACCAGGCAGCGCCCTCCTCCCAGGGAGCGAGGAGTTAACCCCTTCCCACCACGAGTCCGCTTACCTCCGGCTGTGCTGGGGGTCGGCAGGGGGCTCTGTGGCTGCTGAGGGGGTGTCTGGGGGGCTTCGGGGGAGCAGGGGCGCAGTGGACTTCACCCGCGTGTCTCTCACCGCTCCGGAGCCTAACTGAGCCTGATTGTTGACCACTGTGTGATTGCTCCCTGGGTCTGAGTCAGCTCAGGCCCAGAAGGGTATAGAAATAGGCTCACCAGGTGACTAGGGAGCCTGTGAACAGGAATTTCCAACAGGGGAGCAGTTTGCAAGCCAGTTCATGGGCAGGAGTACATGGTCACTTCTGACACAGACTTAAGGTAAGTGTCGGAGGAGAGGGGCTACTATGGGGGTGGTGACACAGGGCACAGCCAGGGCCTCTGCCTTGCTGCTGCCTCTGGCCCAGAGCTCCTGTGAGTTCTCCACCCAGACAGGCCTCTTGGATTGGTTGGCACTGCCATGGCCCCCTGTCTGTGGGGGTTGCCTGATGGTACCTCTGAGGCCTTGGGGTAGAATAGGGGCTGGGGGTTCCCTTGCCTGTCCCACATATGCCCAGATTGAGGCACTGGAGGGACAGGTAAGGGAAATACAGGCAGAAGTGAGCAGGCTATGGGGGATCAGGGCTTAGGAAGATGAGATGATGGATCTCTTCATTTGCTGCAGGACCAGATACCTGGCACAGACATCATGGGAGAGTCCCAGGACAGCTGAATGGAGGACAGTCCCCTCCAGAGGTAGACAGCATGTGGCTGTGACTGCTTCCTCAATGCAGCTGGGGAACAAATACAAAGCCCTGGCAGCACTGGAGGATGATACAGCAGAGGAAGCCACAGGGGAAGACACATCTGCAACAAACACCAGGAAGGTTGAGCAACAACCAAGCAGCCAGAGGAAGAGATGCTGGGTCATCATGGTGGGTGACTCTCTCCTGAGCTGCACAGAGGGGCCTATCTGTTGACCAAATCCCATGGCATGGGAGGTTTGCTGCCTACCTGGAGCCAGGATTCAGGACATCACGGTGAGGATTCCTGACCTCATAAGGTCCTCCGATTACTATCCCATGGTCCTTTGTCCATGTGGGCATGAATGATGCAGCCAGGAGTAGTCCAAACCATGTCATGAGTGACTACAAGGCTCTGGAGGCTGGGCTTAGGAAGTGGGGGTACAAGTGGTCTTCTCATCCATCCCTCTGGTTAGCTGTTACCATCAGCATCAGGATGCCCGCATCAGGGAAGTCAACCTGTGGCTCCAGAGTTGGTATTGTCATGCAGGTTTTGGCTTCTAAAACCACAATCCACACTTCCATGAGAGAGACATCCTGGGATAAGACGGTCTTCATCTCTCTTCTAAAGGTAAGAGTCTGCTCTTTTTTACAGGTTGGCTCATCTCCCCCAAAGGGCTTTAAACTAGGTTTGTCGGGGTGGGGGGGAAGCTGAGGATCAAGATAACGTAGGATCAGCAAGCCATGAGCAATGCACTAGATCAGCCCAGGTAAGTATTAAGGTAAGCACTAATGGTCTGATGGACATCAGGATGGGGGTATCAAGGCCACCCATCAGAAGCTTTAAATGTCTCTACATTAACGCTAGGAGCATGGGGAACAAGCAGGAGGAACTTGCACTCCTGCTTGCAAGGATTCCCTGGTGGGACCCTACTTGCAATTGGGAAGTAGGCATTGAGGGTTACAGGTTGTACAGATGGAATAGAGCAGGGGGGTAGGGGTGGAAGGGTGTTGCTGTCTATGTTAAGGAACAATATATATGCTCTTTAATGAAGACGCGTTCAGAGGAGGGCCAGGCCAAGGTGCTGTGGGTCAGGATACAAGGGGGTTGGGGAAGAAAAGGGACTTGCTAGTGGGGGTCTACTATAGACTGCCACACTAGGAGGATGAGCTAGATCTGGAATTCACCAGACAACTCTCACTCTGTACAGTAGAGAGATATGGTTGTCATGGGTGACCTAAACTACCCTGACATCTCCTGGGAGGAGCAGTCAGTTGGCCATTCTAACCGCTGACATATGTTCTTAACCTGCATACAAGACCTCCACCTAATGCAGGAGGTATACGATCCCACTAGGGGGAATACCTTGCTGGACTTGGTGTTAGCTACAGGGGATGACCTGGTGGGGTAGAACTGTATGTATGTATACAGTTTGAGGTGGCCCTGCTCCACACTGGCAATGATGTGGCACTCATGAGAGCCTTTGCTTCTGCAGAAAATGCCTATGGAAGCTGGTGGTAGGCGTGGCCATGGTGTGAGGGAGCATGCCTGCTGCCAGGAGCTGGCAGAGGCCAATGGCCCAACCCACTTTTCTTCTTTGGCCTGGAGAGGCAGTGGGCTGTAATGAAGACCTTGGACCATCTTAAGACCCCAGAGGGACAGCTGCTCATAAATAAGGGTGAGGTGTGGGGCCACGCTATCGCCTTCTACCAGGACTTGTTTGTGGCTGCTCCCACCTGCCTGAAAGCCACTCAGCAGCTGCATGAGGACCTGCCATGCCCCTGAGCTTCACAGGCTGAGACCCTGGAATGTGAGCTTTCTCTGGCAGAGCTCGAGGCTGCTGTGGGAGGGGCTCACTTTGGGCAGGGTCCCAGGCCTTGATGGACTGCCGGTGGAGTTTTACAAAGCTTTCTGGCCCCTCCTTGGGAACAGCCTCCTCCCTGTCTTCTGTGAGCCACCCTTTACCTGACCACCACTGAGCAGGGCCATGGCCTGATCTACCTGGCCAGCAGGATGGCCACCTACCACCTGTAATCCCTCCAGTGGCTCCCGTATGCCAAGGGCCACCTCCTGTGATGGTTCCTGCAGCTGGCATGCCAGTTCCTGCACCAAGTGGGGGGCCTTGGCTTTTACTGGGAGCTGTTCATGCTGGACCTTACCTTTCTGAATGGGGCAGTCCTTCCCCCATTGTAATGCAGCTTGGTGTGGGCCTGGCAAGGCTGTGTTCCACCTTTGTTCCCAGGCCAGGCATGTGCGGTTACTGCAGCTGCTTCAGGAACCCCTTGTCTACAACCCAGCACTGTAGCATGTAGTGCTGAGTCTGGCCTCCATCAGCCTTGTGCCTGCCCAAATCGAGGGCCACACCACCCACCTGGGGCACCTCCTGGACCACGCTCAGTCAGGCTGGCTGTCAGCTGAGGACCTGTCTGGTCCACCAGGTGGTGGCCACTAAGCTGTCCAACTGGCCCAACATGCTGCTGAGGCTCCCTGTGGCCCCCAGCAGCAACATGGGATGTCCCTTTGGCACACTGCCCCAGAGGGGTCTTTATGTGTGGGTGATGCACACCCCCAGGTGCTGGCCAGCCCCCCTGACACCATGTGGCGGTGGTGCCTGGCATTACGAGGGACCTCAGCATGCTGTACACTATACAAGATGCCCACTGCCAAGAAGACCAGCGACCTCCAGTGGAGGTTGGTGCACGGCATCCTGGCCACCAGCACCCTCACGTGCCACCTGGACTCAGTGGCCTGCCCCTTCTGGCCCAGGACAGTGGAAGAGAGTGTTTTTCATGCCTTCCTCAACTGTCCCCATCTGCAGCCACTCTTTGCTGCCTTCAGGGTGCTGCTTCAGGTACTGGGCCAGGACTTTTCAGAGCACACATACATCTCTTTCCCATACTGGGTGGCTGAGCAGGGTGCAGTCAGTCAGCCAGCCAACTTCCTGGTGGGCCAGGCCAAGATGGCCACCCTGAAGAGCCACCAAAACTGACTCACCAGAACTGGGATAGACAACACCCTGCAGCTTGTCCATGTTGGGGTGCGGGCCCACCTCTCACTCAAATTCAAGCATGAGGTCCTCCGGCAGACAGTGCCCACCTTTGAGGAATGCTGGGATGTCAAGGGGGTGCTGTGCCAGGTCAAGGGGGACTCCTGCTCCTTGCACTGTGATGCTGCCAGCTGCTTTGAGTGCAGGGGTGGGTCCAGTGAACTGAGACCTTGGGCTTTGCCCGTGCAGGCCAACCCCTGATGGCCTGAGGCCCCCTGGGGCATCCTTGCTGTAGAACTGTATATATGTATATATTTCTTTGTCCCTTTTTTTGTCTAGATTGTGCAGGCAGGCCTTGCAGGCCATGAACCCAGGCTTTCTCCTTGAGGCCCAGACCTTCAAGCCAATCTGTTGGGTCTTTGTAAGCCTCCCCAGAATAAACATTTCTAAAAGTCAAAGCCTATCTTTCTTTCTTTCTTTTGCTTTGGACGCATCAGACCAGGCTCGCTTGGAGCTGCATGGGGCGATCCCGAGCGTAAGACTCCCCGGCTTCCTATCTCTTTCCTTTTTTCACTCCCACCTGTCTAAAGGTCTCTACCCTCTGTTTATTTTGCTTTCTCTCTCTTTTCTTGCTGTTTTGCAGCTTTTTTTCCCCCTTTTCTCTCCTCTTTGTCCCATCCCCCCGTATTTCCGGTCTCTTGTCTTCGCAGCCTTCCTTCTTATTGTCTCTTTCTCGCTCTTTCTCTCTTTCTTTCTTTTCTGCTTGCTTGTAGCGGGCAGTTATCTTCCATTAGCTTGCCTTCCGCGGGGTGCTCTAATTACCCCTTTTCCCCCCTCCCTTTTGTTTTTCTCTTTTTTTTTCTTGCTTTTTCAAACCCCAGCCGCTTTTTTTTTTCCACCCCCTTCCCCGCTCCCATCTGGAGTTTTACCCGCTTTCCCGGACGTTTATCTTTTTTAGTTACTATAAACTTTTTTTGTTGTTGCTTTGCTTAGTTAGAGTTGGGAATTAAACCTGTCCTATCAGGAATGGCTGCTCCTACAGCCAGCAGCTGGCACAAGGATGCCTCCCAGAACCTTCCCATTACCTGTGGGTTGAGGGTGCACACCCCTCCCTTTGTTGGGGTTGAGGTCTGCGTGGATGCTCTGGCTAGTATCTTGGGACAGCAGACCATCCATTATGCAGGTCGTGTCAACACGGTCCCGATGATCTACCTGAACGACCCCACCCTAGTCCATAGGATGTGCATAGAGGGCCTGGACATTGCGGGCGCGCATTATTTTGTCACCCCCCTAGATACCCTAGCGGTGAGGGTGGTGATCTCCAATGTGCCCCCGCACGTAACCGATCGAGACCTGGCCAGGGTACTCGAGCCCTATGGGGTGCTTACGAGTCCCTTTCACCGGTTGACCATAGGGAGCAAAAACCCCAAACTGAGGCATGTCCTGTCTTTTCGAAGGCAGGTGTTCATGCTCTTCAGGGAGGGCTCATGGTCTCTGCCTCAGTCCTTGAGCCTCTTGTCCAACAGGCGGAGGTATGTGATTTATTTTTCTTGTGGGGAGACCACGTGCTTTCAGTGTGGGAGCTCGTCCCACCTAGCAGCTCAGTGCCCACGGGGGGGATCGGTCAAAACATCGGCGACTACAGTGACGCCGACGGACGGCCCATCCACTTCCGGGATGCAGGCCCCACTCAGTGCGGCCAGGAGTCTTTCCCGACCTCCTCCTGCCCCTGTTCCATCTGAGGGGGCTCAAGTCTCTGGCGTGGGAGTGTCGTCCGGTGGAGGGGCTGGGGCTAGGACCCAGCCCTCCCCCCGCATTCCACCTATGGTGCCTACTCCCACCAGTGCAGAGACGGCAGCGGGGGGAGAGGCGGATGCTTCTGCTTCCACCCTGCCTGCTCTGACCTCCCCAGTCGAGGCCGGGGTGGTCAGCGATTGTGGCACTGAGGCCCCATCGGACAACGGGGCTCAGACCTCCTGCAAGTTGCTCTCCACCATGGCTTTGGCTGAGGTGGCTGGCTCTGGGGAGACAGGGCAGGCACAGTCTGGCCCATCCTCTGTGAAGGATGGGTCATCTGCCACAAAGCAGCAGAAGAAGAAGAGCAACAAGGAGAAGAAAGTGAAAGGGACCCCTCAGGACGCCCCATCCCCACTGAGGCCTTCCTCAGCTGGTGCTGGGGAGGCCCCTGCTGGAGAGCCCGGCCCTGCTCCGGCTGTCACGTCAGCGACCCTGCTGACTGGGGATGAGGGCAGTTTGGAGGTGGGGGAGACAGGGGTCATTAACGCCTCACCCGTCTCCCAGCTCTTGGAGACGGGGGGCAAGAAGACATATACACAATGTGTCGCCTCTGGAGGTCTGACCCAGGGAGCAGCAGAAGAGTCTGCTGACCTCTTGGTCACATCCCAGGCCACTGAATTGGGTGAGGAAGCTTGTGAGATGGAAATCCAGCTTTCTGAGTGTCACAAGCAACCTCAAGAGCGAGATGACCTCTCCCCCCACAAGAAGGTGGGGCTTGCTCTTCAAGAGCCAGACCTCGACCTGGACCATCAGAGGAGGTTGATGGGCTTGGATATTGAGGGTATGGATGTAGCGCTCCCAGCCAGTGTGTGCCCTCGCCACTCCTCTGTGGGAAATGTGCAGCCCATGTTGGCAGACCCCCTGTGGGTCGGTCCTGACTATGGAGGGCTCTTGACCTTTCTAAAGCAAACGAAAGGACAAAAGAACATAGCGGCGCGCATCACCCTGTGGTGTGCGGACCCTAAAGCGTTCATCAAGGCTGCCAGGGCGGCGGCCAAGCTCATGCAGCAGGATCTGGGCAACTACGCAGATGGCCTATCGTCTGGAGAAGCTCGCCCAGCGGGTGAGAGATGAGTGGGGCCTGGCGGGGTCCCTGGACTAGAGTAGGGCACGATAGGCCTTTTCTCTTCGACCTGTCTCTGCCTTTGCTCAGCTCTTGGGGGCCCCTTTTCGTCGGCGCCCTCCAGGTCTTGTATCGAGACACTTCCACCTGCTCAAGGTGAACGGCGTGCTCTGTGCCCCGTTCCCTGCGTGCAGAGGCATCCGTCAGGGCTGCCCCCTGTCGGGCATGCTCTATGTCCTGGCCATTGAGCCACTGTTGCATGCGCTGCAGCGCCGCCTGAGCGGTGTGGCCTTGCCACCGGCCGGGGACCCGTCCCTTGCCCCTCCACTGCAGCTCTCAGCATACACAGACAATGTGACCATCTTCCTTAACACCCAGGAGGACATGGAGGCCCTGACAGCCTGCCAGCGAGCCTATGAATGCGCCTCTTCAGCCCGTAACAACTGGGCCAAGAGCGATACCCTGCTGCTTGGAGAGTGGATCGCCACGACCCCCCCGGCCTTGCCCGGGGGCCTCAGCTGGCGCCGCGAGGGCCTTAAGATCCTGGGTGTGTTCCTGGGGCCACCAGCCTTCATGGCGCGCAACTGTGACGGCCTCGAGGAAGGACTGAAGGCCCGCCTACAAAGGTGGCACTGGCGCCTGCCCAGCCCCTCCTACCGTGGACGCGTCCTCATCATGAACAACCTAGTGGCGGCGAGCCTGTGGCATCGGTGCGCCGTACTCGATCCGCCAGAGGACCTGCTCGAGAGACTCCAGCGCCTCCTGGTTGACTTCTTCTGGGACGGGCACCACTGGCTCCCACGACCCGTCCTTTACCTACCTGTGACTGAGGGGGGCCAGAGTTTGGTTGACCTAGCGAGCAGGGTGGTCTCCTTCTGCCTCCAGGCCCTCCAGCGACTCCTGTACAGCGAGGAGCGCCCAGCTTGGCAACACCTGGCATGCCGGTTTCTGCAGAGGGTGGGGGCCCTCGGCTTTGACCGGGAGCTCTTCCTGCTGGACCTCACGCTTTTGAACTGGGCTGTGCTTCCAGCCTTTTACCGTAGCGTGGTACGAGCCTGGCAAGCCACGTTCTACCTCCAGTCCTAGGCCCGTCACCTTCAATTCCCGCGGTTGCTGGGGGAACCCCTGGTGCACAACCCGGCGCTGAGGCGCCCCGTGCCGAGCCTAGCCTCTGCCAGTCTCACGGCCGCTCTCATTCAGGCACGTGTTCTCCGCTTGGGCCACCTCCTTGACCCCGCTCGGTCAGCCTGGCTCTCGCCCGAGGCCCTGAGCAGCCGGCTGGGCATGCGCTCCGTTCGCAGTGTGGGCCGTCTCCTATGCGACATCCGGGCTGCCCTCCCATTGGAGGCGGCAGCCGCCCTGGAGGACCATCTCCAGCCGGGCCAGGTCCCCTGCACTGAGGATGCCCCGAGCGAGGCTTTCCCTGCGTTACCAGTCGCCCCAGCCGTGGCTGACGATCTGGCCGGTGGCCCTGGCACCCTGCTGACGCTCCCTGTGCCTCCTGACAGTGACACGGATTGTCCTTTTGCTTCTTTGTCACGTAGAGGTTTATACACCTGGGTGATCCACGTCCGCCACGCCCAAGTGCTGGCGGGCCGCCCCGACACACAGTGGCGACGGCGCCTGGGGCCGCCAGGTTCCCCACCGGCCCACCCGGCGTGGCGCACATTTTATAAACCGCCAATCGCCAAGAAGACTGGCGACCTGCAGTGGTGGTTGCTGCACGACATCCTAGCCACTGGCACGTTTGCGTCCCACTTGGACCCAGCTGCCTCGACAGCCTGCCCCTTCTGCCTGGGGGGTGTTGAAGAGACCCTTTTTCACACTTTCCTTGACTGCCCCCACCTGCAGCCGCTCTTTGTCACCATTGGGCTGCTGCTGCAGGCTCTGGGCAGGAGCTTTTCGGAGACCACCTACGTGTGCTCCTGCCCGTACCAGGTGGCTGAGAGGGGCCCCATCTGCCTGGCCAACTTCATGCTGGGTCAGGCCAAGTTGGCCGTCCTCAAGAGCCCCCAGAACCGGCTTTCCAGGACCGGCTCAGATGATGACCTGCGGCTTTTCCGCCTCCTGGTGCAGGCGCGCCTCTTGCTGGAGTTTGAGCACGCTGTGCTCCGGCGGGTGGTGCCTGCCTTTGAGGTGCACTGGACCCTTGAGGGCGCGCTGTGCCAGGTGGAGGACAGCTGTCTCAAATACGCGCTCTGATGTCATGACCGGTCTGGGCGACCAGGCTGGCTCGGTGTTGAACTGTGACTTCCAGCTCTGCCGCGTCCTGGGCCCTCTCCAGGCTGCTTTTTTGCTCTCTGTTGTGTGGAAGTTGAAGGTTGTGTGACGTGTATGATGGGATGGAGCAGGGTCGGAATTGTTTAGGACTGTGTGGCCGGCACGCCGACCGCGTAGCATGTGAGACACGACGGGAAATGCAGCGAAGGGGTGTGTCACGGTGTGATGTGTTGGTGGTTTGGTTGTTCCGGGGATTCTTTTGGCCTGGGATTTAGTGTGTGTGGGACGCACTTTTGCGGATGGTCTGTGGCTCAGATCTTTTGGTTCTCTGGTATTTGGTGTGCGTTGGACGCACTTTTTTGGGCATTAAAATGGGTGCTGGTGGCTCCCGTGTGGAAAACGAACTCCCTTGCCCAATTTGGTTTCTGGATCCAAGGACAAAGAGACTTGTTCGATCTAGTTTTTGGTTTGATAGTAAGTTGTTTGTGTTTTCGCTTTGCAAGCGGCCACCATTGTTGTATCCCTGAACCCCTGAATAAAGTAATTAAAAAGTCAAAGTCTTTCTTTCTTTCTTTCTTTCAGAATGGCCAGTGACAGGAGAAGCCCTTCTGAACTCCTGCAGCTCAGGTCCCTTCTATGTGTTCCCCCCACTACCTGCCCCCCCCCGTTCCTCTCACCACCCCCCCAAACCATTGCCTCTCCCCAGCCTGTGCTTGGGGACCCCCTCTCTGCCCCTTTCCCCTACTTTCTCTTCATTTTCCCTTGGGCTCTGACAGTCTTGTTTGCCTCTGCCCTTCCCCCACCCCCGCCTGTGCTCTCCCTTTGATTCCTGTTGCCTCCCTCCTGCAGAGCCCCTTACCTTGGTCTCTGCTATCTCCTCCTGCCTTGGGATTGCCTTCAGCCTCTGCAGGGTTGCTCTGCACCCACCTAAGGCTGATTTTGGAACTGTTTCAAGCCCCTCCCAGTCCCCAGCTTCAGATTGAGGCTTCCCCCTGCCGTGGGAGAGTTAACCCTATCCTGGCCAGGATGGCTGCTAGCAGCCAGGGCACATGGCACGGGGATGTCTCTGGACCTTCCCCTCAACCATGGCCTGCGGGTGCACACCCCTCTCCACGTCAGGGTGGAGCACTGCACTGGAGCTCTGGCAGAACTGCTAGGACGCCACAGTGTCCGGTATGCCTCCCAGGTAAACTCAGTGCCCATCATATATTTGAGCTCTCCCAGCCTGGTGAAGGAGGTGTGTGTGGCAGGACTGGAAATCTCAGGGGCCCATCACTTGGTTATGCCCCTGGAGACCCTGGCAGTGCGGGTGGTGGCTTACAACAGCCCCCTACACCTGCCAAACCAAGACCTCACAAAAGCGCTCAAGCACTACGGTGTCCTCACCAACCCCTGGCATAGGCTGACCACAGGGAGCAGGGACCCTAAGCTCAGGCACATCCTGTCCTTTTGGAAGCAGGCTTTCATGCTCCTCACGGGTGGCACCCAGAAACTGCCTCTCTCCATGTCCTTCGTGTTGGATGGGAGGCCCTATATGGTTTACTTCTCCCAGGGTGGGAATTCATGCTGCCACTGTGGTGGCAGCTCCCACCTGGCTGCCCAGTGCCCCCTGGGGCAGCCAACCAGGGCACCGGCTGCTGCACCCACACAGGGGGATGGCGCGTCCACTTCTGGTGTGGGAACCTCATCAAAGGGTGTGGTTGGGAGATCCTCCAAGCCCCCCTCCACCCCTGCTCCATCACGGAGAATCAACCCCTCTGGTGTTGGCATGCCACCCGGGGGGGGGGGCCTGGGATGTCCTCCCAGGTTTCTCTTGCCCCTGTCGTGACTGATGCCGCACCTGGTTGAGGGTCTGGGGAGTCCTCCCAGTCCCTCCCTGTCCCAGTTCTGCCTGGGGCACTGGGGCCCTGTCAGATGGAGCAACCAAGACCTCCCCTCCACCTCTGTCCAGCCCTGCCTCAGTCAAGGTGGTGGACCCAGAGGTGGCGAACCCCAAGCAGCCTGGCCCGTCCCCTTCGGGGGAGGTGCTGGCTGCTCCTAAGAAAGCTAAGGGAAAGAGGCAAAAAGGAGCTTCAAAAGGAGTGCATGCCCCTTTGGAGCCTGCCTCTGACAGTACTGGGGAAAATGTAGCCAGGGAACCTGACCCCACCCTGCCTGCCCCCTCAGAAACCCCACCACCTCAGGCCATGACTGAGGTTGTCCCAGCAATGTCTGGCAACCCTTTGCCCCCATCCCGGCTCATGGGGCTTGTGAGCATCAAGGCAGAGAGTGAGTGCCTGCCTCCCCAGCATCAAGCACAGGAGACAGCAGAGGGTCCTGCCACCCCACCCCCCACTCCCCTGCCCACCAAAGCCAATGAGGAGATGGAGTGCCTGCCCTCCAAGTGCTGCAAGCGGCCCTGGGAGTGGGATGACATTTGCCTCCCAAAGCAGATGGGGATCGATCTCCCGGAGATGGTCCTCAACCCAGACGCTGAGGGGGGCCTTCTAGGGAGCCTGGCCATTGAGGGCACTTTCACCAGAGTACAGTCCCGCTGGTTCTCGGTCAGCAGCATCCAGCTCCTGCTGGAGAACCCCTGCCCTGGGTGGCCCCCAGCTATGGAGGCCTCCTCAACATCTTCGACCAGACCAAGGGCCACAGGAATGTGGCAGAGAGTATCCAGCAATGGTGCCCGGACCCTGTGTGGTTTTTCCGAGCCATCAGTGATGGGGCAAGGCTCATGCACTGCGACCCAGGCACGTGTCAACATGCCTTCTGGCTTGAGAAGCTGGTGACCTGGGTGACAGAGGTGCGGGGCTGAGGTGGGTCCGCAGAATAGGGTAGGGCAAGGATAGGCTCTTCCCTGTCTCTGTGGTTTTTGCCCTCCTCTCCCACCTGTACCCTGCCTATCCTTCTGCTCATGGTGGTTACCACAATAGCCTCGCTAAACACCAATGGCTGCAGAGACCCGGTGAAGCGGACAGCTGTCCTGGAGGGTTTGCAGCAGAAGCGGCTGGCGATTGCCTTTCTCCAGGAGATGCACAGCAATGTGCACATTCAAGCTGACTTGCACGCTGCCTGGAGAGGTCGCTTGTTTCTGAGCCATGGCACCAACCCTCCTCTCGCCGCAGCTGCAGTACAACTGAGCGGTGGCACGAGAGGTCATCTCCAGCTGGCTGCTGACCATCCACGTCACCCTGGCACATGAGAGCTTGCTCCTTATCAATGTCTATCCACCCACTGAGGGAAGAGAGAGGGTACCCTTCTTAGAGACCATGGGCAACCTCCTGCATGACACCAGTGAGAATGATGACCTGCTTCTCGTGGGCGGAGATTTCAACTGCACCGTTGATGCGCTGCTAGACCAGATGGGGCTGGAGCCACACCTGCCTTCAGCCCGCAAGCTGTGAACTGTGCTCATGGTGGCGGATCTCGTCGATGCTTGGCGGGTCCTCCATGCTGACACATGCCAATACACCTGGGCAAAGATAAGTGCCAGCAGGATCGCCATGGCCCACCTCGACCACCTCTAAATCGCCCAGCACCATCTGCCATTACTGTACAGCAGCCACATCATCCCATCAAGCCTTTTGGACCATGCCCTGGTCTGCTGCACACAGGCCCCTTACTGGTGCCTCAACTCAGTCTGCTGCAGGACACCCACTTCAGGGACTGCTTCACCCACCTCTGGAGGAGCTGGGAGGCTGCACGAGCTGACTACCCCTCCCGGCAGCTGTAGTGGGACATGGGAAAGATCCAGATTCAGGCATTCTGCCAGCAGTACTCCCAGCTGGCGGCAAGTGAGATCCACCACTGCACCCAGGAGCTGCAGGAGGACATGGCAGAGCTTGAGGCAGCCCTCTCCATGCAGCAACAATGCAGCATTCCTCGAGAGCCTCCGGTCCCGCAGGAAATGTCTGCAGGAGCTGTTGGAGGGTGTGGCCTGCAGTGCATGGGTACATGCCCGCTAACGCCCCAATCAGCTTTTTCTTTGGCCTGGAGAGGCAGCGAGCTGTGGCAAAGACATTGGACCATCTCAAGACCCTGGAGAGATGGCTGCTCATGGACCCAGATGAAATGCAGGGACATGCCATCACCTTCTATTGGGACTTGTTTGCAGCTGACCCCATTTGTCTGGAGGCCGCTCGGCAGCTGCATAAGGACCTGCCATGCCTCGGCGCTTCGCAAGTCAAGTCCCTGGAGCGCGAACTCTCCCTGGCAGAACTCAAGGCTGCTGTGGGGATACTTGCCTCGGGCAGGGCCTCAGGCCTTGATGAACTGTCTGTGGAATTCTACAAAGCCTTCTGGCCCCTCCTTGGGCCCAGCCTCCTCCATGTCTTCTGCGAGAGCCTCGCCAATGGGACCCTGCTGACCAGCTGACACCAGGCAGTGCTCACCTTGCTGCCCAAGAAGGGGGACCTCAGCTGCCTTAAGAACTGGCAGCCTGTCTCCCTTCTGTGCGCTGACTATAAGATCCTGGTGAAGGCTCTGGCACCGCACCATCATGGCCTCCATCATCAGGCCCGAGCAGAGCTACTGTGTCCCAGGCAGGACCATCCAGGACAACCTGTTTCTGCTGTGCGACCTGCTCACAGCTGCAGAGGTTTTTGGCCTGGACGTTGGCTTGGTCTCCCTGGACCAGGAGAAGGCCTTTGATCGCATTGATCACCAGTACCTGCTCAGCACCCTCAAGGCTTTTGGCTTCGGGCCTCTTTTCATCGTGTCACTCTGGGTCCTGTATCATGATCCTCCAGCCTGCTCAGGGGAACAGTGTGCTGTGCTCCCCATTCCTGGTGCATTGCAGCATACACCAGAGCTGCCCCCTCTCAGGCATGCTGTACGCACTGGCCATGGAACGTCTCTGCGACGTCGCTTGATGGGCTTTGCCCTGCCACCAGCACTGGGCCCGACCACTGTCTCCCTGATCTGGCTGACAGCGTACGTGGATGACGTGACAGTCTTCCTGGGCAGCCAGGAAAATGTGCAGGCCCTAGTGGACTGCCAGCACACCTACAAACTCACAACATGGGCCCGCATCAATTGAGGCAAGAGTGACATGCCCCTGCTCAGGACATGGGCCAACCAACCACCTCCAGACCTGCCAGGAGGCCTCGCCTGGCACTGGGAAGGCCTCAAAGCCCTGGAAGTGTTCCTGGGGCTGCTGGCCTATGCAGCCCGCAACTGGGAGGACCTGGCAGAGGGAGCGGAGGCCCGCCTTCAGCACTGTTACTGGCACTTGCCTGCCCTCTCCTACTGCAGCTAGGTCCTCATCACCAACAATCTGGTGACAGCGACCCTGTGGCACTACTTCACTGTGCTGTACCCTCCACCGGAGCTACTCGAGAGACTGCTGTGGCTCCTAGTAGACTTCCTCTGGGCCAGACGCCACTGGCTCCCATGAGCTGCCCTCTACTGGCCCACCACCAAGGGGGGCCAGGGCCTAATCAACCTGGCCAGCAGGGTGGCCGCCTACTGCCTGCAAGCCCTCCAGTGGCTCCTGTATGCCAAGAGCCACCTCCCATGGTGGCAGCTGGTGTGCTGGTTTCTGCACCAAGTGGGGGGCCTTGGCTTTGACCGGGAGCTGTTTATGCTGGACCTCACCTTCCTGAATGGGGTGGTCCTTCCCCCATTCTACAGCAGCATGGTGTGGGCCTGGTGGGCTGCCTTCCATTTCTATCCCCAAGCCAGGCACCTGCGTTTCCCGCAACTGCTTCAGGTGCCCCTGGTCCACAACCCAGCCCTGCAGCATATCTTGTTGAACCTGGCTTCTGCCAACCTCATGGTTGCTCTCATCGAGGTGCACACCACTCACCTAGGACACCTCCTGGACCCTGCTCAGTCAGACTGACTGTCACCCGAAGCCCTGACTTGCACATTGTGGTGAACAGTGTGATGGTGGGTGGTAGCCTCCCTGAAGGGGTCGCAACCCAAAAAGTGGGTCACAAGAATATATGAAAGGGTGGCAAACAAACTTTTATAATGGATTCTCCTTTAAAGGAGAAAAACATGGGAAACCATGGCTTTTCCCCTGCAGGCTGGCAGAGTTCCATCCTGTGAGAGGCTGCTTGGAACCCCCTATCACACACACCTACCCCCTGCCCCACACACTAGGATGCTGGGGACTGGGGTCACAGGAAAATGGGTCAGGAGTGAGGGGACACTAGGTCAGGGCTGGCCTTTGATGTTTACAAATGGGTTTACAAATGTGTTTACCTTTTGTACTTGGCTGGGTAGTTGGTAGTTATTCATCATGAGCACAGGAGTTTTGCTTCATTCTGCCCTGTACAACAGCATACCCACTACCAGAAGGCATCTAGGTACATCATATCAGCTGAGTTTGTTCTTTCACTCATTATTTTACTTCCTTCTGGTAAAACTATGGAAATCCATGACCATGAACGTTTTGATTTTTCTGCCCAAAATCCATATCCAAATCCAGCATCCCAACCCATGCAGGGCCTTTGTGTTTGGTTCAGTCAAAAACATCTTACCACCAGATGGCAGAGGAGCCCCAGGAAATGAAGCCATAGTTTGGAGAAGAACAGCACTGGCCACTGCAAGAAGAGCTCCCCGCCCAGGGGTGAACTGTCCTTGTCCTACTGACAAAACAACAACAGGTCCAGTCCAGACTGTCCATGTCACAGCTGCTGATAATAGCTAAGATAGAAGACAGAAGATCAAGTTCCCTTGGTGTACCTCTGACTCCTATTCCTTATATGCCCAGGAAAATAAACTCCGAACTATACTTATCTACAGGCATAGATAAATTATATTCACAAAAGTAGAAGTCTGTGATGAATATAGCAGACCCAATTTCAGTGGGAGTCAAACCAGAAGTGATTTTTAACCAGCACACCCAAGAGGAATGATCAGGAAACACTATGCTTGTCACCATGGAAACATTGATTTTTAACTACAGCAATACAGGGATGTAAACAGCCACTGAAACAGGGGATGTAAAGTATTTAGAGTCCTAGGTATTAAGGCCACCAGGAATCTTTGTGATCATGTTGCCCAGAAATCCTGAAATCATACCAAGTCACCTATATTTGACGTTGATTTTTTTTTTTAATAAAGTTCCAGATGAGGGAGAATCTGTCTGTCCTAAGCAGTTTTTTTTCCAGCTGACCATAAAAATCAGTGCCCAGATGTGAGCTAGAGATGTTTCTCCATTTCAGGAGGGTATAAATATGATAGAAGTAGCCCCCACTTTGAGGCAACTCTGAAGGGATGGGATGGCTGGAGCTGAGCATGACAGGGATTGGGGAACTGAGACACTGGGGAGGCTAGGTAGTTTGTGACTTTCCTCTTGGAGCCAGGGCAGTCATCTCTATGGAAGGGGATGGAGAGATGGAACAGGAGAAGCTAACAGGAAACAGAACATGGAACTGACAGGAATCAGTGGCGTATTAGAGTTACATGGTCTGGCTGAACAGGCCTTTGTGAAGATACATATCATGTCTTTGATCTATTGTGCCCTGGGGGTGCATTGTCAAGCACAAGGATCAAAAAATGTATATTTGGGCTTTTGGAGCTCAATCCATAGCCCACTGATACTAATGGAGAAAATTCCAGGTGACTCAGGTCCTAGGTAAGTAATTCACCTTGTTCTCTCTTCACCAACTATTTGCTGTGGCAGTTACACCTCATACTGTGAGCTCTTTGAGGTGGGAATTGTCTCTCACTAGGTATATGTGCAGGGTGTGGCAAAGTGTAAATGGTCACAAATAACCATCATCAGAAAATAATTGTTACACACAACTCTGAGCTAATCTAAAGTCATGTTGCCTTTTTCTGTTCCCAGAATGAAGGTAAGTAATTCTTGGAGTTGAAACTTTAGGACCAAATCCAATCTGCTACAATCCTTGTTGATTCAGACCATATGTGAACAATCCTGCAAGGAAACAGTCATTAGAGCTTACCTGGGGAGTGGAACAATGAAGGAGAGAGATGAGATGGTTAAGCACTTAACTGAATGTTTCCAAATCAGGAATTCACTTTCAGTGTTTGAAACACTGAGATTATTCCAAACCATGCAATTCAACATCAGCTTGGCTTGTCTCAGATCTGTGCATGAGGATGGTCCAGCAGCCTAATCTATGTAGCTCTGACAGTCTCCAGGCAGGCTATGATTTGGTTCCTTTCAAGATGTTTGTTAAATAATAAATTTAATTCTCAATACCTGTAAGAATCAAAAAAGGCAAATTCAACACTGATCATAAGATGCTTTTCTGGCTCACCATGTCATTGGACTGGAATTCATTGCTGTAGGATGTTGCTGAGGTCAGGAACTTACCTAATTCCAATGAGGGATTCTACAATTATATTCATAATAAGACAATCCGTGTAGTGTTCAATGGGATCTAAAACCTTGCACTTTAGGTAGCAGAGCACTGTTCAAGATTAGTATAAAACTTTTGGGAGGCAGATTACCCTACGTACATCTGTTGTGGAGTTCCTTGGATTTTGTACTGAAGCATCTACTGCTGACCACTGTCCAAAACAGGACAATAAACTCAAGGAGTTACAGGTCTGGCTCACTGTTCTTGCAACCATGTCTCTGATAAAACTGTGTGAATAATTAATTATTTTAGTTTGCTAGTCAAGATGGAAGGGAGGTTGAAAATGGAGGGGAGGGTGTCAACAACCAGAAAAAAAAAACTGGAGTTTGAGTTCCTCCAAAAATCTTTTGTTTTATTTTGTCTTCCCTTTTTAATTCAAAATATTCTGGTGCTGTGACTCAATACCAGCCTGCACCACCCCTTCTCCTTTCCATGTTAAAGCAGCAGGCACCAGTCTATGAAAGCATCCACGTTCTCACTGAAAGAACTCCAAGTTTGCCCAGGCCTTGACTCTCCCAGGCTGCTGAGTCAACTTTCTGCATATTATCTCAATATGGTCTTTGTTTGGATGGGCACTGCTGACAGTGCCAACATAGCAAACACCCTTTGAGGACTAAAATAAAACCACAAGATATGGAATCTGTTGCCTGGATTACAGGTTCTGATCTCAAAGACGATGCTGTAAATCCTATATTCCACACAAGTGAATGACACTATTCTGATTTTTCACAAATAACAGTGCCAAAATCTGGCTCCAGGTCTGTGTAAAAGAAAGGCGCCATGTCTAAGCTAGTACCTTCCCATACCATTCTTTTGGCATGTGATTTAATTGCTAAGTGTCAATACATTTCATTCCTCTAATTCCTGTCAGTCAAGGATCTCAAATACCTTTACAGATACTGATTACAGTTCCTTGCACTGTGAAGCCAGAAAATAACATTCCCTCCTTCTGAAGATGGGGAAATAGAGACAAAGAGAAGTGTGAGTGACTTCCTTAAGGTCACATACTAAATTGGCAGCTGAACCCAAGGGTCCTGATTGCCTCTTTCCTTAACTGCTGACCCTCCACTCCCACATAGCCAGACTTACTACTGGGACTCAGAATTTTATAAAGCCATTCAAACCTATATGGAGCCAACTGCACACTGTCAAGGATGAGAGTCAGGGAACCAGAGAGTTAAAATATTTCCTGATATGCTGGTGAGCTCATCAGAGCTGGAATATGCTTTGTTGTTTATTAGCCACTCAACAGAACCCTGTAGGTAATATGAAGGGGAATGTATCAAGCTGCAAACGTGATTAATTTAGGAAATTGTAACACCAGCTTACTGCACATCTTATTCACGTGTGGGTCAGAGGCACCAACCCTGAGCTGTTAACCATGTAAGTAGGATTGTTTTAATTTTGTTGTATTGGAAAACTGCAGAGAATGTTCTCTGGACACAGAATAGGTAGGCTAGGAAGATTTTTCCTCTGGAAGGTGGGACTGTGTCCTACCTAAAAAGCTCAGGAAAAGGATGTTCAAATGCCTCGTATCTCCTGTTCAGTGATAATGTGACTCTGAGCAAGTTTATGAGACCCACTAAACTTTCTCTGACTCTAGAATCTATAAAAAGCCTGATACCACATGTTCCAGCAAACGGTAGATCCAGTTGTCAGGTACCCAAGTGGAATAACTCTGCATTGATTGCAAGATAATAATGCTAAATTTCCATGACTGTAATTTAGAGCAGTCTGCTTCCTTGTCATTCTGCTGACCCCACAGCACAGCTATTAGTCAGTAAAACTCATTTTACAAAGAAAATTTATATATCTGTGACAGGAGTTTGTGGATGAGGACATGTTCCTAGTTACACGTTGCAGGAAATCTCTTCGCTCAAAAGAATAAGAAGTAGGGTGGAGTAGTTGGTTTTAATATTCTCAACTGCTTTTAAAAGGCTTCATTTAGCACACCTCATAAATGGAAAGCTCCACCTGGAATCAACAAGAGCTTTTCCTGAAAGATCATGGTATGGAGGAAGTGTTGGTTGTTGAAACTGAGGTTGTTGTGTGTGAGGATGAAGTATATGAGGCCAGTGATACCCTAAGATCTGTACTCTGAGTTGTAATCTAGTTTTTGTAGATAAGTGAGGCAGGCTTGGATACCATCCTGGTGTGGGATGTTGGTGCATAAGCTTGTGACATCCTTGGTGGCTGGAAGGGTATTGCAACTGTGCTAATTTGCAACCTCTGCGTGGCTACATTCCATGTACATTGGACAAGCTCCTTCACTGATTCATAGCAACAGATAGTCTGAGGCCATTGGCCTGATTCTTATCTCATTAAACAGCAGTCACTAGAGGTACTCTGGACTTGAACAACCGTATCTCAAATCACAAACCAGTATTATCATTCAAACACCCATCTTACAAGGCAGCCAAATGCAGGAAGTGGAAATTCATGCAACCACAAAAATAAAAAACAACAGAAAAAAATTGTCAGCATAGCTAATGGCACTGTCTGTGAGCCAAATGAAAATGCAAGTTGTGGCAGAGCACCTTTTGGGTGCCTGCCACTTTAAGGGCTACAGCAGGCAGCTGCCAGGTGCCTAATGAGTGTGGCCATTTCCAGACACAGACCAGCCAGGCAGGGCCATCAGTTAGCTTCTTGCAGCCGAGGAAACAGCACCATCCAACTCACTTGTGGCATGACACATTCTAGAGGTAAGGGCAGGAGCTGGGGGGATGGCTTGGAGGCTCCTGGTCTTGGGTAAGACCTAAAACTGCACTCCGCTGGGGAAGGGTGGCCTGGTGAGGCTCCTGGTAGCATGGGAGTCCCCGGGAATTCCAGGCCAGTTACCTCCCTGGTGAAAGGTGAGTGTGGGGTGCCTCCTAACCCCAGCCCCCACATCCCTGGTGGGTAAGATCAGACAGGGGGAGCCCAGACTCCTGGTGAGCTCTGAGGCAGGGTCCAGGTCAGGAGGAGGGACCCTGGGCAGCACTTAAATGCACCTTAGAGTCTTGTGGCTGCCGAGGGGGAGCCAGAGAACAGCTCCTGAGAGTAGTGGCCCACAGAGGGGGTGCAGTGAAGAGGCCCACAGAGGGGGTGAGACAGAGGTGGTCCTGGTGAGGGGACTGAGAGTGAGTAGTGAGAGAAACCAGCATGAGGGTGCTGGGACTGTGAGCTCTGGTGGGGAGTGAGAGTCCCATGTGAGACTCCGGAGCTTGGGTCTCAGTGCCAACTGCTGGAGAAACATCTGTGAGGCATGGTACATGTGTAAGGGAAGGTCAGAATGTGTACTAAGGCCCTGGTGATCAGGAGAGCAAGAAAATGGGTAGCCTCCCACCTTAGTAACAATTTTCATATTTTGTCTACCAAGGCATGGCAGGTGAGCGAGGTGAGAGGTTACCCCAGAGACAGGCGGGCAGCCAGCGGAGACCCAGCAAATAAGCCACCCTGTTACAGAAGTGTTTTTAAGAATTAATCAGTTTTGGTCAAAAATCCCTTTTAGGGTGGGTGTCTATACTAGACATTTTACTGCACATTAGACACTCTAATGCACAAAAAAGCTTTAGAAGGCACTTTTTACACCTGGTCTGGGGAGGAGGGGGGATGTGCTTTAATTGGAGCAGCTCTGCCATGTTTTCTGTATCAGCATCCTGCACTTAACAAGCTCATTCAACAGGCTTTAGTTCAAGTGCCCCCACCACCATGGGGGGCACTTATACACAAGATGCAGGAGGCTTCTGGAGCATGGCAAGTGCCACACTCCAGAAGACTCAGTTAATGAAGTCTGCTCTAATATGCTGAAATTCCAGTGTGTTGGAGCAGCCTCAGCACTCATGTGTAGGAGCCCAGGATCTGCATGTGCATAGCATGTACTGTGCAGTAAATTAAACTAGTTTGTAGTTTGCTAGTACCAACAAACACAGGTACTAGATTAAGGGTACATTAGCCACTTCTCAGTAGCTCACATGTAGATGCAGACGTGGAACAGAATGCTTCCAGACAGCCTAGCCAGCAGGGAGCCACAGGGGTTGGGGAGAGTTGTCCTGGCTCAGCAGGATGCTGTGTGCCAGTTATATGGGGGCTGGGACCCTCCAGTTCACCACATGGCTGAGTGGGGACACTGTCTGCCAGCCACATGAGGACTGGGAACCTTCTGATCCCTATGTGGCTGGCAGGCATCATCCTGCCCAGCGGAAACAGCTCTCCCAGCCATGTGGGGATCAGGATTGGCCCCAGCCACCTGGCAGCTGTGCTGTCACATGCCGCAGGTGTGGCCCAGCTCAGCAGGGCACCGCACAGTGCTGCGCACTCTTGGAGCAGCTCAGGGCCACTGGGGCTGTCACCAGGGGCCAGCCCCACTCAGCCTGAGCAGCCCTGAGCTGCATGACAGTGTGTGAGACCATGTGGTACCTTGGTGAGCTGGGCCACATTCATGAGATGCGACAGCATGGGTGCCAAGTGGCTGGGGCTGAGACCCACTACCTCCCACTGCCCCACGCTGCATGGAGGGGCTGTGGCATGAGACTGAGCAGCCCTGACAGCCACTGCTGCTGCTGGTGAGTGCAGGCCATGCTGGGGGATAGAGCTGGGGCTGGGGAGGCGGGGGGGCTGGGCAAGGGAACCACGCCTCCCTACCTGCCCCCCCATGGTCTCCCCCCCCTTCTCCAGCCCCCTACCCCATATTAACCTGGCATGGAGCCAAGGTCCAGTTCCCTGCAGCCTGCACTGTTGCTTGCCCTGCATGGGCAGGCAGCATGCTTCAGCACCAGGGCAAGGGCCAGCCATAGAGATGCTCTAGGTGGTTACCAGAGCATCTCTGTTTAGGACCTGAACCTCTGGTTGCCTTGGGGCATGGTCAAGGACTGTGCCCTGCCCTGCTCTTTTCCACCAAGGTATTTTTTTATACCTGGAGATCCAGGTATCAAATTTTGACCCCACACTGCAAATATGCAGTGCAGGGAACATATTTTGTTCCCAGTGTGCCTCTTGCAGCATCTCAAACTGATTTGGGATGCTGCAAGAGGCACATGTATGCTCATCTGGATGTGCCCAAGGGGTTTTTCTTCTACCAGGACAACCTAAACTCTGAAAGAAATGTAGGGAGGAGGGTCATGTGATTACACAATGCACGAACAAAGTCTGTGCTGTGTTCAAGTAAAAGGAGCATGAAGCCAAAGACTGTGGGAAGGAATGAAAGTGTAACCTGTGGAAAAGACAGTGACATCTTTAGAGTGCCCCAGAGCCTATGCTAATGTTGGGAAAGGGGAAAACAAGAAAAAGACCCCAGAAAGTGATCTCCTCCCCTCCCTACAACACCCAATTGAAGCCAAGAGGCAGAAAGTGCCCTCTCCCTACACACACACACACACACCCAGAAAGGGAGGAGGCAGGAGGGGAACCTCTCCCCAAAAAAGAGAGAGAAACCCATGCTCAGGAAAATGTGATAACCTTGAGAAGGATTGTGGAGGAGCTTAGAAAACTTTAGGGGAGAGGACAACCTGGCTGTAGAAATGGAAAGGTAAAGAAAAGGAGGAAAGAGAAAGGGAGACCCAAAACTCTTAAGGGGCCAGTCTGGAAAGAGCCCCAGAAAAGGAGGAGGAAAATGAAGGCTCAGATATGCAAGTGCAGGCAGGAAAGGGGGAAATCCCAGAGTCTCTAGAAGAAACCCAGAATGCCTGGGTAACACCCCACTACCGAAAGAGAAGCAGGTCCTCCCAAACACATATGAGACAGCAGGAGGGGTCACACTTCTGGAAAGGGGCCCACAAACAGATGGAAGAGATGGGTCAGGAGAGGGGAGAGAGCCTCAAACCCCCTAAGCTTAAACAACAGAAATAAGACAGCTACAGCTCCCCCTTCCCACCCCCCAGCACTTTTTTACTCATGGAGATCCTTATAGCCTCAGTGAATGTGAGAAGTTTGTTTAGGAAGAAGAAATGAGACACTGTTGAAATGGCCGTGGTGCAACTACAGGCAGACATTCGTTGTAATCAGGAATGTGCCCTGCCCGGTTCTAATGACTATGCTGTATTCAAGAAGAGGTGGTAACACTGCCCCTCTTTCTGGACAGGTGACAGCGACGATTTGGCAGCAGGAGTCACGGTACTCCTGAAGGGAGACAGAGCGTGCCCCCTGAAGCACAGAGAAATCATTGCAGGCAGGTTGCTGTAGGTCACCCTGGAAACAGAAGAAGGGATTTTCAAGCTTTTGAATGCATTTGTACAAGCAAATAAAACAGTGAAACATATCTTCCTTAAAAACATGACAGTAATGGTGCCCAGTAATGGCAGGAGACATGAACTTCATCCTCAAGGTGGGCAACCGAGTAAGTGGAGGCCAAATGAAGGGGCAAGATAGCTCCTCCCAATTGCTGTAGCAGTTCCTATGTGAACACAGCCTGGTGGATGGAGGCAGAGGCCACAGGAGCAGACAGAAATTCACCTGTGTAGACCCCTTGGGCCAGTCTAAATCACACATAGACTTCATCTTCCTCCCAAAAGGGTGGAAGGTAGTAAAGACTGAATCCATGCTGGTCTGCTTCTCGGATCACTGCCTCCTAACAATAAAAGCAGAAATGAGAGGCAGAAATGAGAGGCAAGTGGATGTGGAAACTGAATGTGACTTTTATGGACTATGAAAAGAGTCAGCTGGAGTTAAGGCAGCACTAGTCAGGGTGGAAAACCCTCTGACCTGGATACTGAAACCACATACACTGGTGGGCCAGTGTGAAAAAGAGAAGAAGGGACTTCTTCCAGAAGCCTAGAAGCAGGTGTCAACAGATTAAGTCATGTTGAAAGTGGATTCCTTTCGTTTCTGGAAATACTCCTTCAGACAGAGGCATCGAATCCAAAGAGAATCCAAAAGGAATCCACTTTCAACATGAATTCATCTGGTGACAACATTGAGGGAAAAAAATCAATGCCAAAACATCCAATAAAACCTCAGATTGGACACCTAACAGCAGATAAAATTCAAACCTCGTTCGCTACATTGACTGCTTCGGAGAGAGAATGGATGATGAAATACTCAACGACAAACACCATTATATAACAACCACGTCCTATCAGAAAGAAGGGCCATAGAATCTCTAAGAGCCAACCGCCAAATAATAAATAAACCAGCAGATAAAGGAGGAACTACGTGTAACCCAGGTACACCCAAGGATGTGCCCTATTCTCAATCGGATGGGACAGGTAGGCAGGACAGGGTGCTGTGAGAAGGATGCTGGAATATTAGGTGGATCTCTCTTTCCTCTATAGAGTTAGCCCAGGCCCAACATTCTTAACTATATACACTATATTGAGCTGCAAACATCTATATATAAAACTTTTAAATATTTATATAGGTACAGGTATAGATAGAAGTATACATATAAAGGTCTGTAGCAAGAGGAAGCCTGCCCCAGGGAGGACATTCGGGTATGTACCCGTGCCCTAGGCCCAGAAGAGGGGTGGATCCTGGGATAATCAATCCAGCGAGTTTGTACCACAAGTGGGTTAGCTAAAAAAGACATCCTTACAGAGCCCATTCCACAGAATTAATACACCCAACTATTTATAACACCAGCAATAGTAATGGATACCAAATAGGGAACATAACTTCCAGATATTAGACGCACCCTATCGAGGTAAAAGAAGCCAACAGACAACTCTCTGACATGATCTACTATAAAAAAAATTTTTAAAAAACAAACACTAGAGGAAGATCCTACTTCCCTTTTCTCCTCAACTCAAAACCACCATTACATCATTTCCATCGGAACTACAAGAAAAACTTCAGACCCTAATCCCTCCACTACCCAATCCAGGGACTTTTTACCTGCTCCCTAAAATCCACAAGCAAGAAAACCCTGGAAGACCTATCATTTCAAACCACAGAACCCTAATGGAAGAAATAGCAGATTTCATCAAATCAAACTTAAAACCGCACATCACTCAAAGACCAAGTTTCATCCAAGATGCAACTGATTTCCTGACGAAACTCAAAAACATAGACCACCTTCCCAGCAATACTTTCCTACCCGCCATGGATGTCAGTAGCCTATACACCAACATCCCACATCAGGATGACATCCAAGCCTGCTTCAAATATCTACAAGAACAAGATTACAACTCAAAAGTACAGACCTCAAGATATCACCAAACTCACTTCATCCTCACACACAGCAACTTCAGTTTCAACAATCAACACTTCCTCCAGACTGTGGGGACAACCATGGGCACTAAAATGGCCCCACAATATCCCAAAGTTTTTATGGCCCACCCAAAAGAAGACATCCTCAAAAACTGCATCATCAAACCCTTACTATAACTGGGAGACACAGATGACATCTGCATTAGTTGGACAGAAACCCTGAAGTCTCTGATTGATTTCCACCAAAAATTCAACAATCTTCCCCCCTCCATCAGGCTATCACTTGAACACTCTAACACTGACATTTCCTTTTTGGACACCGTGATCAATATCCAAGATGGTACAATTCAAACCACCATATATAAGAAACCCATGGGCCAACATACATATCTACACAAAACCAGTAGTAACTCTAAACACACCAAGAAAGCTGTAATATACAGCCAAGTTCTCTGATACCACCGAATTTGTAGTGAGGAGAATACGCATGACTGCCACCTCACAAATCCCAAAAGGGCCTTAAGCCAACAACGACACTTCTTCAGAGAGAGAGATCACACTTTTGAAAGAGCTACCCAGACACCACATGAAGATTTGCTGCTGTACAAAAAGAAAATCCCCAGAAACTGCACACTATTAGTTATGACATATCACTCTTCCCTGGAACCTACATGGAAAAAGCTCAAACAACTGCACCCCATATTAGAAGAAGACTCCTCTCTTAAAGAGATCTTTTCCAGAACTACCCATCCTAGCCTTCAAATAAGCACCAAACCTCACTAACCTCATCACCAGAAGTATACTCCTTATGACCCAAACCACAGTAACAAATTGATCCAGACCATGCCAGGACAAGAAATGCAAAACCTGCCAAAACATCTCCACCACCCCCACAATTACCACACCCCACAACAGAACCACCACCATCCCTGGATCTTACAGTTGCGCCTCCAGAAATGTAATATATCTCATCCAGTGCACCAAATGCCCTAATGGAAAATACATTGGAAAAACCAAACAACTGAACACCAGAATGAATGCATACCAAAAATATCAAAGATATGAACACCCAACTACCTGTGGGGCACACTTCTCACAGGACAATCACTCCCTCTCTGAGCATTACACCTTGCCACACTTTTAGCTTCTCTCATTCCTTGGAGCCTCAGAACAGCAGAGACTCCCTATGCCTGAAGAAGGGTGACTGTGCCTGAAAATTTGCTAAGGACTTTTTTTCCAACTACTCAGTTGGTCTAATAAAAGATACCACATCTACTAAAAGAACCTTGCCTGCCTATGTCCTTAGATTGACACGGCTACAACCAAAAATGCACAGTCATTTAGTACTTGTATAAACAAGTACTGTATGACTGCACAGTAATGACTGTGAAGTCAGCATCTCATGTAGATGCAGCCAGTGTAAACTCAGACAGCTAGGAACACATAAATATAAGAAGCTCTCAAAGGAACAGTGTGGCCCACTGGACAAGACACTAGATAGGAGAACTCATAGAGCTCTGCTGCTCACACCTCCCTGCTGGATACAATGAGTGTTGTGAGTAGTGTCCTGAAAAGTCAGCTTTTCTGACTGCTGCCCAGCAGCATGTGGGCTACTAGATGGTGCATTCCAGTGATTACAAATAGGCCAGATTAACAGTGCTTGGGATTCTTCATTTTCCACTAAGAACAAATGGGAACCTAGGAGCTTCTGTCCCCGTGCGAAAATCTAATAATTTTATGGTGGTGCCACAGAGGGAACCAAGGGTGGATTCAGGCAGGGTTTGGGGATGAAGTCACCCCCCACTCTCCCTCTGCCCATTAATCCCTGCTCCAGGAATATAAGCATATGAACACTTAAAGCTCCTTCAAAAGGATAATGTTGCAAAAGGACATAAGTGGTATATTCTAGGTGTTATGTATAAATGAGATAATAAAAAGTCAGTTGCAGCACACCTATTCCAACTTTAATATGTCTTCATCTGGGGTTAACTTTGGAATGGGCCTCCTCCATTTGAACTGCTCTCAGCTCATTCACAAAATTAGAATTTTAGTTGCTGCTCTTTTGAAACTTCCCCTTTTGAAAGGGGTCCGTGCATTCATGGGTCCACACTCTGCAAGCTGAAAACACACTGTTCAACAAGGAGAGTTGAATTTCCATTCAGGTATAGCTGAGGCAGTCAATTGACTTGACAGATCATTATTATCTACTGGATTAAAGTTAATCTCTTCATTCCAAAGGTATTAAAAAATCCTTAATCCTTCTCAAATAAAGCTGACCATTCTTCTGCAATTATTCTATCTTTTATCTTCTCCTGGTAATATTTTTCTGCTCCCCTCCTGGCCCCTCCCTGCTACATGTCTAATACAGGTGTATTGCTTCCTAGGAAGCTGTATAGAATGAGTAGGTAAAAAATGGTCTGTAGGCCAGATCCGACCTGCTGAGGGATTTTGTCAAGCCTGTGGTGGGTGCTTCAGTCCTACCCAGCCCAGGGACAGGGACAACCCAAGCCATGGCACATACAGTTGGTCCTGCTGCCCCTGAACAGCAGTCCCAGCAGTGATGGATCCTTCCAGGTGCTGCTGCTAGACCCATTCCTGCTGCCCAGGCACCCCAGCTCAGCCCTTCGCCCACTGCCAGGGAGAAAACCTACAAGGGCAGGGCACTAGGCTGGGCTGCTGGAATGGGGCCACAGACCAACATTCAAGGGTGGGACAAGATAGCCAGGCTGGGGAAACCCAAAGATCTTGGGGAGGTGACAGCACAGGGATAGGGCCGAGGAAGTTGCAAATTGCTGCCCACATACCCTTGTAATGGGTGCAGGTTCTGGAGGCAGCAGTGTGCAGGAATTGGTTCATGGTAGTGCCTCAGTCTAGCCCCGTGGTATCATCACACCAGTCCTGGCCCCAGATGCAGCTCCCTGCTCAGCTGTGGTTCCTTTGCATCAGCCCAGCCACACACCCTGGCCATGCAGCTCCTCACCAGTCTCCCTGGAGACCCTAGGATTGCAGGATGCTGACAGCACTGAGCAGAGGGCAGAGTCCCAGTGTTGTGGGAAGGGACATGCAGGGCATTGATTGTGGCTCTGCCGTGGCTCCATGCTGACACTGTCCCAGGGTCCTGGGGTCTCTATGGAAACTGTCCAGGAGCCATGCAGGCAGGCCACATGGCCAGGTGGATAGGGAACTGTGTCCAGGGCCAGGATCTTGGGGAGCAGACAGCATGGAACTGGGGCCAGGGTAGAGCCAGTCCCTGCACACCCTACCCTGAGGAACTGGAGCCCATCTCAGGGGTGTGTGGGCAGCAGATTACACCTCTGCCCTGGGCCGCATGCCCCCTCCCTTTGATCCTGGCCTCGCCTGCCTGTCCTGCTCCTGAACGCTGCTCCCCTCCTGCCTATGACCCCATCCCACATAGAGAGTTTTGGTGACCTGTAACACCTAGGAGGGGGTGGGGGGGTGAGGAAGGCAGGATGGCAGTGGTGACTTGGTCTGCAACAGGTCACCAAAACTCCATGTGTGGCACATGGGCCAAAATAATTACCTACCCCAGCTATACAGGGTGGATCTGTTCCTAGGGAATTCAAACCTATAACAAATGAAAGACAGGGAAGGGAGGAGCAGAGCTATAAGTCTGAGCTGTGCAGTGCCACAGCAGTCAGAGGCAGGAGGGAGTTGCAAAGGTAAGGCAAGGAGGTAAGTTACTGCTGGAATTATTTCTGGGATTATTTCACTACAGCAGATGTGGGAGGCTGAAGCAGCAGTGCAACCAGGGTGGCCTAAAGCAGATCCACAAGGCTGGGTCT
Source organism: Crocodylus siamensis (assembly GCF_052110815.1). Lineage (NCBI taxonomy): Eukaryota > Metazoa > Chordata > Crocodylia > Crocodylidae > Crocodylus > Crocodylus siamensis. The sequence continues at coordinate 47,593,583 of NC_143402.1, read as the reverse complement.
CCCTGGGTAGGGATACTACAAGTGGGTCAAGTGAGTCCTCTCCTGATTCCAATTGCTTGTTTCTGTATATTGAGGGAGGAGAAATACCTATGGACATGGTGCAAGGAGCGGAGAAGCAGTTGGGGAGGCAGTTTCAGCCCTGCCACCACTTGATCCATGGTCAGGGGCTGTGAGATGTAAGGGGAGACTGTTTGGGAGTATTTTTTTAGGGAAAGGGGATCCTCTGGGCAATGAACAGCTGGATGGCGAGGACACAGGCACCACAGGGAGTTTTGGGGGAGGGGTTTCTGTGGGGTGAGGAGCAACTTTGGCATTATGTTGATGGAGATGTATGAGAAGGTTTGGAGCTAAGAGAGGTGGTGGGGTTGTGAGCCTGAAATGCAGTGTCTGAGGGGTTGGGAGCAAGAGGGATTTTGGTGAGTGTCCAAGGCTGCAGTGAGATTTGAATACTCAGAGGAGCAAGGGAGGCCTCAGTGGGGTGTGAGCAGGGTGCTGAGGGATCAGGGGGTATAATTGTTTTGTGCAGGGTGTAGTAGATTCATGGGGGTGCTGAGGGGCCATGTTAGAGCTCATGAAGGTTATGGTAGGGTTTAACGTATTTAGGGTAATATGGGGTCAGACTGAGCATGAGGGCATGTGTATTTAAGGGGGCAGAGCAGAGCATTTGACGTGGCAGGGCAATGGATAAAGGGTGATGAGAGGTACTTTGAAGCCATAGCAGAGTGTATGAGGGACTCATGTTGGGGTTCAGGAAGCAGTTCTGTCCACGGCCAGGCTGAGGGGTAACAGCTGTTCCCCACTTTCATCAGGTGCCTGCCTTACCCTGGAGCTGGCAATCAGACCCAGTTATTTTTGTTTTTGCTTGTATCACAAATTGAATAGCATAGCTTTAGGACCCTAGCATATTAATAAATCTTTTATTTTATTTTATTTTATTTTTAATTGGATGAAAATATGCTCTGTGTTATGGCATGATGCATCATAACACCTCCACCCCCATTTTCAAAATCCTAGATCTGCCAATGGAGACAGCAGAAGCCTTGTGAATTGTTTAGTTCAAAGTCTCTCCCTGCTCATGGTCTGGATACAAAGTAAAGGTTGTCTGCTTTTCTGCTTAGTGCCTGGGCTCAGTGGGAGCATCTGTATGAGACATTTACTGTGGAGTCACTTAATTAGCTCCTCGGTATAAGTCTCAGCATCTACATGTGCAGCCCTATTAGGCTACAGTAAACTAAACTAATAAATGCTACCACAAGTTAGTACTTTTAAATATGGGTAATATCCTGTAGGAGAGTTTTTTAGTGCACAGCAATGCGTATGTAGATGCTGACAGGGCCATCTGGGGCACAAGGGTGCCTCAGTGCAGAGGCTGCCTGATGACTAGCCCCACACTGGAGCGTCCTTCTGCCCCCGCCAGACCCTCTGCAGCATACTGAGCTGGTTTGGAGTAGCCCCAGGTTAGCAGGATGATTGCCCAGGTCCCTGCCATCCTGGGATGCTCCAGCCTGGATCAACATGCTACAGTACCAGGTCTTCATTCAAATGACACACTCAGAAACTATAAACTCCAGCAGAATATGCACCAGAGTGTATTGCTGTGCATTAATTGCATGTGTAGACATACCCAGTCTGGCCCCAAGTGAGCCTTGATGGTGCAAACTGAAATCGAAGTACTACCAAAGAAATGAAATGCTCCTCTGTTAACAGAGGAATACCAAACTGTTCTGCTCTGTGGGTGCGTCTACACATGACACTTTACTGGGCATTAGACTAATTTGATGTGTAATAGTGTCAGCATCTACATGTGCATGGGACTTACTGTTCAGTAATTAGGCTACTGTGCTGTTTGCTAGTACTAACAAATGCAGGTACTACATTAACGTTGCAATAGTAACTGCACAATAACATACATGTAGACGCTAACCATAAGCAAATTTCTCCCAGTCAGCCTGGCCAGTGGGAAGAGTTGTCCCAGCTCAGCAGGATGCTATGTCCCAGCCATGTGGGGATTGGGACCCTCCTGATCACCACATGGCCAAGACAGCTATCTCCACTGGGCAGGGACACTGTCTGCCAGCCAAGTGGTGTCTGGAGAGTCATGTGAGTGAAAGACAGCATATCCTCTGAGGGGTGGTGGCTTTCCTGGCCATATGGGGATCAGGACCCTCCTGATTCCCCACATGACTGGCAGGCAGCAAACCCACCAAGTGGGGACAACTCCCTCAGCCATTTTGGGATTGGTCCCAGCCCCCATGCCCCTGCCAGCATGCGTAGACATGTCCTGTATTGAATAGCACTTACCTTAGCTAAACAGGAACCACTGAACAAATTAATCTCTTAATTGAGTTCAGCCCATGCATCATTAACCTGTTCTGCTTTATTATCTGTCCTTCATTTCAGACTTTTCTACCCAGACCTTGCAGAGCCTGATACTGTGGGAACCCATCCCACAAGCATGGAGGAAACTGAGAAATCTCTTCAATCCCAGGCCATTCACACAAGTCACACTACCAGTATCTTGTGCATTAGCTCCAGGAGTGAGTCTGTCTGGATCAATGCATCTAGGAATAAGTGGGATGTGTATCACAAGCCCATTATTGTGATGTCTGTTGGAGCAGCTATTTTCCTTTTTGGAATGGTAATCACCAGCTTGTCCTGCATTGGAAATGAAAATCAAAACATTTACAAAATGTGTGGCCCAGCTTTCCTTTCTCTGGGACTAATGCTTCTAGTATGTGGCTTAGTCTGGATCCCTATCATTCGGAAGAAACAGAGACAGAGACAGAAGTCACGGTTCCTACAGAGCCTCAAGTCTTTCTTCTCCACCCGCTGAGGACAGTTGAGGTGCAGCATTTACAGAAAGAAGTGCTTAGCAATTCCTTTCTTCCCATTTGGATTAGCCATGAGAATAAATTATGGTCTAGTCCTACTTTTGGATCTATTTTGTCAGTCTTTCTCTTCTGATCTTCTCTTCTGTCTATGGGTGAAGGTCTGCCAAGGTGCTTTACTATCTGCAAGTAAATTTCACATAATGTGCAAGGAGTTTCATGATAGGAGAACAGATTTCTGGAGTTGAGACTAACAGGAAACCCCCTTTTTAACCCAGCTTTCACTGTAGCATTTGACCTTGTATTATATATCATACAGAATAAAAACTCTAAATCTTTTGTTCCTTCCCAACAGCTCTGTTCCTGAAAGATGTTTCACTAATAAGTGTGATTCTAATCTTATAGTCTTTATTCTTGGGAATGACTCTTAGCTATGGGAGAAACCCTACTGATTAGGCAGCAGTACTGGTGTGACTAAGAGTCACAAAATAGTCATGGACAGTCTAAAGGATTTCAGATGATTCGGATATATTGTTTTAGTACAAGATAAATCACAATGTTAAGCAGAATCATTATTATTGTCAGTAACCACATGACCAAAACTCTATTTTTCACTAAGATGTCCAAGCAAGAAATTTCAGATCTAAAAGTGTCACACTGCTAAGGACAGTACAACTGATAAAAGAAAACACACTGACTGCCTCCAGATGAGTAAGTATGTGCCTGTTGCGGCATCTCAAAGCAGTTTAAGATGCCACAAGAGGCATGCTGGTAGCAAAAAAATGTTCCCTGCACTGATACCAGGAAATCACAATATCAAAAAACAAACAACCAAAAACCACTCTGCCCCAGCAACAACAGCAGCTGTCAGGGAACTCCTGGCCATTATGTGGCAGAGAGCCCTGGTTATGGGCACTGCTTCAAACCCAGTGCAGAGGGTAGGTGGAGGGGTGGGAGCATGGCAGCTCTCCCAGAAATCACCCCCACAACCTCTCCCAACAAATCCCATACATCCACCCATCCCCGAACAATCCCCCAACATCCACCCATGCACCCCACACACCCCACACACCCCTAACTCCCACATACCCACCTACACATGCCACATGCACAACCCCCTATCCCCTCCCAGAAACCACACTGTCCCCCGTCAGCCTCACATCCCTACTTACCGGGGACAGCGCCTGTGTCTGGGTCACCACTACAGCCTTGCCCCACGTTCTATCTCCCCAGCATGGTGAGGCAGCGTGCTTGGCCAGCAGGGGCATGGGCTGCTATAGAGATACTCTGGCCAGATGCCAAAGCATCTCTCTGGAGGACCCAGCCTCCGGTTACTTCATGGCATGCTCCAGGAGTATAGCCCTTGTTTTTTTTGTTTGCATGGTTTGGGGGTTTTTTGTATATACTGGTATTTCCCAGTATCAGATTTAGAGTTTGCCCTACAGGTATGCACACATTTGACTCAGATCAAAACAGGAGGGGCACAATTGCTCTCACATTGTGCTTCCAAGATGCATTGTTTTTCTTTCCCTGAAATAGTTTCATAGTTTCTAGGGTCGGAAGGGACCTGAGTAGATCATCTAGTCCGACCCTTTGCCATGGCAGGAAAGAGTACTGGGATCAAACAACCCCAGCAAGATGTGCATCTAACCTCCTCTTAAACACCCCCCGGGTAGAAGCCTGCACCACTTCTCTTGGAAGTTGGTTCCAGACCCTAGCTGCCCTGACCGTGAAGTAGCGCCTCCTGATATCTAACCTAAACCTACCCTCTGCCAGCTTGTGACCGTTATTCCTGGTCACTCCTGGTGGTGTTGGGGGGAACAGTGACTCCCCCAATACCTGCTGATCCCCTTGACTAGTTTATAACAGGCCACAAGATCCCCCCTCAGCCTTCTCTTTTGGAGGCTGAACAGGTTCAGGTCCCATAGCCTCTCCTCATAGGGCCTGCCCTGTTGTCCCCTGATCATACGAGTGGCCCTCTTCTGGACCTTCTCCATGCTGTCAACATCCCTCTTGAAGTGTGGCGCCCAGAACTGGATGCAGTACTCCAACTGTGGCCTGACCAGTGCCACATAGAGAGGGAGGATCACCTCCTTGGACCTGTGGATGCATGACAATGCGCGGTTAGCCTTCCTGACTGCCTCCCCACACTGCCGGCCCATGTTCATCTTGGATCCTTTTCCGACTCCGTGCTGACAAGAGGGGAGTTCCCCAACCTGTAGGTATGGTGCCGGTTGTTCCTCCCAAGGTGCATCACCTTGCACTTGTCTATGTATTCTCGTCCGCCCACCCTTGTAACCTGTCTAGGTCTGATTGTAGCCTGTTGCATCCTTCTAGTGTGCCCACGTCCCCCCACATCTTAGTGTCATCAGCAAATTTGAACAGGATGCTTTTTACCCCCTCATCCAAATTGCTGATGAAGATGTTGAACGGTGTGGGCCTGAGGACCGAGCCCTGTGGAACCCCACTGCCTATGTCCTTTCCAGGTTGAGAAGGACCCATCCACTACCACCCTCTGGTATGAACCACAATAACCATGCATGTATACAACAGGATATTCCAGGGAAAAAATGTTAATATATTTTATCCAGCATATTATAGATGAAGTGGGAAAATGTATATGCACATTTGTATGATCCCAGAACAAAAGGCTTTCTCTTGGGACAAATGAGACATCTGCTCATACCCTTAGGGGTTCAAATTTCTTGGGGTAGGGGGGAAAAGAAGAATGGTTTCTTTTTGTATCCTTTAAAATTCACAATCTTTTTTTGTTGTTTCAATTGTAGATGCTTTGATAACTTCCTTTTAATTTCTCCTTATAACCATAATAGCCTCTTCAACCCTTAAAAATGTATGCAGCAAATGCTCAGAAAATTTATATTGAAATAAAGGAAAGATAAGAATTTACACCTGCTGTACATCTGTCCCTCTGACACTGGCCCGCTGGGAGAGTGTGAACCTCCCTTACCTGATGGCAGACAGACTGTATCAGCACACTTGCTTCTTGTCACTGGAATCATGAGATCTTAGCTGAAGAAGAGAAATGTTCAGTGTGGTTCTTTCAACAAAGAGGGGTTTGCATTTACAGGATAAGTTTTCATTCTGTCAGGCAGGACATGAGTTGAATGCCCTTTGTACAATAATCCCATTCTCACGCTACTAGCTTCCTGACACTACAAACATTTTTCTAATTACTTTTTGCAGTACATGATGAGTCCATCAGACTAGTTATTAAATTCAGCTGAATGCAGAGTTACCTTCAAAAGTTTTTTCATAGATTTCATAGACATTAGGGTTGGAAGGGACCTCGGAAATCATCGAGTCCAGCCCCCTGCCTAAAGGGCAGGAAATCAGGTGGCATCATAGGATCCCAGCAAGATAAGCATCCAATTTACTCTTGAAGGTGTTCAATGTAGGTGCCTGAACCAACTCCAATGGCAGGCTGTTCCAGACCTTGGGGGCTCAGACAGTAAAGAAATTCTTCCCTATGTCCAGCCTGAAACGGTCTTGTAGTAGTTTATGACCATTTGACCTCATCATCCCTTGGGGCTCTCTGGTGACCAAACATTCCCCCAGATACTGGTGGTCACCCCTGATAAATTTATAGGTGACCATCACATCACCCCTGAGTCTGCGTTTTTCCAAGCTAAAGAGCCCCGTGGCTCTCAGCCTGTTGTCGTAAGGTCTGTTTTCCTGATCTCTGATCATGCGCGTGGATCTTCTCTGGACTCTCTCAAGCTTCTCCACATCTGTTTTGAATTGTGGAGCCCAAAACTAGATGCAGTACTCCATCTGCAATTCAAAAATCTGTGCCAGAGGCTGGGCTATGATGCTCACCAGCTCCTTGAGTACCCTGGGGTGTAGATTGTCAGGGCCAGCTGACTTGAAGGTATCCAGCTTCTCAAGGTATTCCTTCACAAGGTCAGCATTAATGGAGGGAAGGGGATCTCCCTCACCCGGACCTCCCTGTCCCATAGTGGGCATGGGCGTCCCATGGGACTGATGAAAGACCAATGCAAAGTACCCATTTAATAGGTTGGCTTTTTCCTGGGCGTCAGTATCAGTTGCCCCATCTGGTTCAGCAGGGGTCCAACGTTGCCCTTGCTTTTCCTCCGGCTCCCCACATATCTGAAAAAGGACTTTTTATTGTCCTTGATGGTCGAAGTTAGTTGGAGTTCAATTGCAGCCTTGGGTTTCCTGGTTTGCTCCCTGCAAGACCAGACCAGTGCAGAATAATCCCCCTTGGAGGTGAATCCCATCCTCCATCCTTTGTAGGCCTTTCTTTTTAGCCTCAGGGGGTCTGCTAGATCTCTGGAGAGCCAGGGGGGCTGCTGTGCCCTCTTGCTGCCTTTTCTCTGAGATGGAATAGAATTAGCTTGTGCATTGAGGATTGCTCCCTGAGGAGCAACCACTATTCTTGAACTCCCCTCTCCCTGGGGTCGTGGTCCCTTAGGGCCTCACTGACAAGCCTCCTGAGCTTGTCTAAGTTGGCTTTCCTGAAGTCAAGGACTTCTGTGATGCTGACTGACTTGCCAGCTTTATGGCAGATGTTGAAGGTAATCAGCTCATGGTTGCTGTCACCCAGCTTCCCATTGATCACTAGGTCACTGATTAGGTCATCTCCAGTAGCCAGTACCAGGTCGAGCAGCGCTTTACCTCTCATTGGTCCGTAGACTTCTTGAGTCAGGTAGAGGTCATCCACGCACAAGAGGAATCTTTGTGACCACTCAGATTTTGCTGAGTTATCCTCCCATGAGATGTCCAGGTAATTGAAGCCACCCATGACAACCATGGTCCTGGAGCATGTGGCCTCAGCCAGTTCCTGGGCAAACTCCTGGTCAAGCTCTTGACTTTGAGTGGGAGGTCTGTAGTAGATTCCCACCATTGTGTCTCCTGTGCTGTGTTCCCCACAGATTTTAACCCAGAGGGTCTCCAGTCATCCACCATGGTTGCCAATATCAGCTTACAGGGATGCGTAGCTTTTCTTAACATAGAGAGCTACACCCCCACCCCTTTTATCTACACGATCCCTCCTGTACAGGGTATAGCCATCTATACCCATGGTCCAGTCATGGGTGGAGTTCCACCAGGTCTCCGCTGTCCCTATGACATCATAATTATTTGCATTAAGCAGGAGGACAAGCTCCTCCTGCTTATTCCCCAAGCTCCTGGCATTTGTGTACAGGCAGGCAAGTGTCCCCTTGGGGGCTCTTGCCTTGCCCACAGATTGTACCAGGGCTGCGGCAGGCGTGGGCTCCCTTAAGTGCCTTGGCCTGCTGGCTTTGCAAGGGTTGCTCAGTGGGCCAGCAGTGGCAGTTGTCCACCCATCTCCCAGCGGGCTTAGTTTAAAGTCCGGTGGAGCAGGTCAGCCACTCTGGCTGAGAAGAGCCTCCTCCGCAGAGGAGAGAGGTGGAGGCCATCTCTTCCCAGCAGCTCGCTGCCCCTCTCGCCAAAGAGTGGTCTGTGGTCATGGAAGCCAAAGACTTCGCTGTGACTCCAGCACCACAGTCTTTGGTTAACTATGTGGATCCTCCTCTCCCTCCTCAGCCCATAGCCCACGTCTGGGAGGATCGACGAGAACACCACCTGTACCCCCAGACCCTTTAGCCCCACTCCCAAATCCCTGTAGCAACTCATGACCCGGCTGGGAGCGCTCCAAGCCATGTCATTGGTGCCCACATTAATAAGGAGCATGGGATAGTGGTTTGTGGGCTGAAGGAGCTTAGGGATCCTCTCTGCAATGTCCCAGATGTGGGCCCCTGGGAAGCAGCAGACTTCCCAGGCTAAGGGGTCAGGGCGACAGATTACCCCCTCAGTCCCCCTCAGGATAGTTTCCAAGGACCTTGCATAGCTTAGAAGAATATTAGTAAATATAAGCAGAAAAGCAACTGTACTTAAGAAGCAATTAATCCAAAAATAAATCCAGCTTCCATAAAATCTCAGTTCCTTCCAGGAACAACTATAGTTCAAACTCTGACACTGGAGTGCAACCCTTAGATGCAGAGGAAGAAATGTAGGGTTTTTTAATATTGTTGAAAATGCAATTTGCCCCCTTGAAGCAAATGTAGATGTTGTATGTAGTGGATATTACACTGCTGCTTCTTGGAAAGGGTTCCAGAGTTTATGAACAGTAGGTAATATGGCAACAACCCATTAAATAGGTTAATGAAAAATACTGCTCTTGAGAGGTTCTCAGATTAATGGAAAACAAGAATGCTGTGTGTGGTCAGGGATCCCAGAACATCAGGATAATGAAGGACCCAGCACTAACTCTGAGCTGTAGTCTTAACAATCTAATCTAGATGAATGCAGCCATATGATATGTGGCACTGTAAACACATCTGTGGTGCCACATACTACACATTTAGGTGTTCTCTGTGCAGCAATGGAGCATTGCCCGTGCATGCACTGCATTTAGGGTACAGTGGGGTCAGACTGAGCATGGGGATGAATGGGATTATGGGATCAGAGCAGAGTCAGGGAGCATTTGAGATGGCAGGGCAATGGATAAAGGGTGGTGAGAGGTACTTTGAGGCCATGGCACAGTGTATGAGGGAATCATGTGTCCAGGTGCAGGGAGCATTTATGTCCATGGCCAGGCAGAGGGGTAACTGTTGTATCCCCCTGGCACCAGGTGCCTGCCTTACCCTGGAGCTGGCAATTAGACCCCCTCCCATAGGGCCCCTCTGGACACTCAGTTGAAGGCATGATAAGATCTAAACCATGATCCACACTATCAAGCCTTCTGTCATGCCCCACATTGACAGGGTGCAGTAGGGGCAGCTTTCTAGGTGTTTCTTCTGTGACATCTCATCAGCTGACAAGCCTCACGGTATTCCCAATGCTGCCCTTGCTGTGAGGCCCAAGGCTGAGGTGGTTCATCAGCATTACCCTGGCCATGAGCTTCCTTAGTTCCAGGGCTCACACTGGGAAGAGTATGGGGAACCCTGCCCTCCCTGTATGTCACCTCAGTTGTGAGAATCACTGCAACCACTGAAAACCTCATCACCACTGAAAACCTCATCAACTTTGATGGTAGAAGATGGTGAACCCCTGTGGCTGGAAACCCCTCAGTTGTTGGGCCTCCCAGATGCAGGTCCATACCTGGCCACATATTCAATTGATGGAGTGATAATAATTAGTCACAAAGTTATTATACTTTTTTGTTTAATAATTTTGTGCCTTATTTCTCATTTTATCACACCATTAATTGATTGAATGTGTAGCTGAGGCACAATTTAAGACATGATGAACTGTCTAACCACACCTTAAGTTTAACAAGTAGATGAGGCCACAGCCTGTGTTATATTTGTTTTTGCTTGGATCACAAATAGTAAAATATCCCTAGGCCCTATTATATTAAGAAAGCTTCTAGTTTCTTTTTAATTGGAGAAAAAAATGCTCTGTGTTATGTCAGATGGAATTGTCTGTGTCAGATGTAATTGTCCCATTTGCCTCTGTTTTCAGGAGAAGCATTGGATCCAAATTGAGAAGTGCCTTCAGATAAAAGCCTCTTCTGTCTGTATTATATTATGCAGGCAGGCATGCTGTTTTTGCTGCAGTTCTTCCTTGTTCATCTCCGATGTGCTTCCTGAAAATGGAGGCATGCAGGGCAATGCCCTCCTGCAACAGCAGTGCTGAAGACACCAGCATTGCAACACCCATTGCAGGTTCTTGTGGCACCCTGGCATATTGTGGCACTTCATTTGAGAACCACTGTGCTACAACGTTACTTCACTTTTTTTGGAAGCTGTTGTGGCCAGTATAAGAGATTGACTATCAGCTTATCTGGAGCTTGGGTCTGATCCCATATGGGAAAACCTATGTTTCTGGGTATCCCTGAAGGACCTTACCAAATCCCTGTGCTCAACGCCATTACACCTTTAACACCATTCATCAAAATTAAGATGTTTGAGACCTTTTCAGACAGTTGTGATTGAGCATAAATCCACATTGTAAGAAGATATCAAGCTACACAGCAGATCTAATTATCTCCAGCTCTTGTTAACACAAGATTAGGTGCTGTTTGCCTCCTTCCACTGTTCTATAAAAAGAGAAGGAAAATCTTTACAAAACTCATTACCTCTGCTGATGAACAGTTCAAACTGGAGGTGGTTTTTTCAGCATGTAAAACCACAGATTAGGACTTGCCTCTAGTTTAAATCACTGTTCATTTATTATCACCTACCTTCTGTAAAAGGGCTGGTATTTCTTTTTAAGCATAAATTAAGTTAGGCTTCAATTATGCTGTCTTTAGGTTTTTGAATTAGGGCTGTGGAATCAGTTGCAGGGCCTACCAGTAACTACAGAAACAAACCTAAAGCCAATGAACATCTGTATTAGGGTGTCCTTTTTTATTAGGATATCATAACATGTAGGTTAATCACACCCTTTAAGAAGGCTGTTATGATTGTACATAAAACAAAAAAAGGAAAGCGAGAAAAGAACGTGGTAACCCTCAATGTCTGAGGCACTCCTATAATCAGATAGAGTTGATTAATTGGAGAATGATAATTTGATTCCCATAGGCAATCCCATTGAAGGCCCCAGAACAGTGAGATAGCCCTGCAGTTATGGAAGTATATTCCTTATGAAGTCTAGATACAAGTGTCAGTTTCACTTCTGTATAGGGAGCAGAAAACCCCAATTCACTGTTTAATTCCATATTTCTAAAATGCTTGGAAGTTCGAGTAATATCCCATTATTTTCCTTGCATTCTAGTCACATAGTTAGCACCCACATATATGGTTTGTTCCCCCACCATAGAGAATTGAGAATATTAACCAACTCACTTTAATAAAACAGCACTTTGCTATTTACCAGTATCTGTTTACTAGGCCTATGTGAATAGGGAAGTATTTGATTTGGATTCAAATTCGGCTGATTCGGCGGACAGTGATTTGATTCAGAGATTCGGATCACTGTCCTCAATTGATTCAGCTGAATCAGCTTTGGAAGATTTGGTGCTGATTCAGAGACATTCAGTGATTCAGATCAGCTGGAGAGAGGCAGGCACAGCCAAGCAGCTGCACATTCTCCCGTGGCTCCTCCACTTGTGCCTGCCTCTTCCTGGGCAGGGGGAACCACTGGAGAAGCCCCCATGGATGCTCTGCCCAGCCCCATCCCCCAGCCAGCCTCAGCCTAGTCCTGGCACTTGAAAAAAAGAAGAAAAAAAAAGCCCCACACTCACTGGATCTGGCAGCAGTGACTGGGGCCTGTGGGCACTTGTGGCAGAGTGCTCCCATGCAGCACAGGGCAGTGGGAGGCAATAGGGATCACCCCCCTGCCTGGCACCTGCGCAGCAGCTGCTCCATGGTGTGGGTGCAGTGCCATTTGGCAGGGTGCCATGTGCTGTCTGGGAGCTGAGGCCACTGGTGCTGAGCACTGCCAGGCTCTAGCTTACTGCTGGAGCTGCCCCAGCTCCCAGACAGCATGCAATGTCCTGATGAGCTGCACTGCACCCATGCCATGGGGCAGATGCCGCGCAGGTGCCAGGTGGGGGAGTGATCCCTGCTGCCCCCCACTGCCCCCTGATGCATGGGGAGGCTCTGCCATCAGTGCCCAGAGGCCCCAGTTGCTGCTCCTACAGCCAGTGACTGCGAAGCTTTGAAAAAAAAAATCCCTGCACTCACCAGCTCTGACAGCAATTATCAGGGACCTCTCAGGACTCATGGCAGAGCCCCGCCATGAAGCGTGGGGTAGTGGGGAGGCAGCAGGGACCTGTGTGGCAGCTGCCCCATGGTGTGAGATCAGTGCAGCTCAGCAGGGCATCATGCACTGTCTGGGAGCTGAGGCCTCTGGGGCTCAGCACTGCCAGGCTCTGGCTGACTATTGGAGCTACCCCAGCTCCCAGGCAGCCTACAGCACCCTGCTGAATCACACTGCACCCACACCATTGGGCAGCTGCCATGCAGGTGTCAAATGGGGGGGCATCCCCACTACCCCCCACTGCATGGGGGTCTCTGCCACAAGCCCTCAGAGGCCCCTGATCACAGCTGCCAGAGCCAGTGAGTGCAAGGCTTTTTTTTTTTTAAGTGCTGGGAGGCTGGGCTCGGTGGGGTACAGGGCCGGGTAAGGCAGCTATGGGGGCTTTTCCCATGGCTCCTCCAACTATGACTGCTTCTATTTCAGTAGGGGGAGCCATGGGGGCTATGCCCTGCTGTTGCCTTCCCAGCTGGCACCAGTGAGGGGTGGGGGGTGCAATGGAGGTGCAGATCACTCCAGGTGGCAGTAGGGTATAGTCCCCACTCCCGGCTCTGCTACACCTGCATCAGCACTGGCAGCAGGGGCTCTGCTCTGCTGCTGCTTGTCAGCCAGTGTTGGGGGATGCAGGATGTGGGTGTGGCAGCACTGGGAGTGGGGGTTATGCCCTGCTGCTGCTTGCCATGCCCTGCTGCTGCTTGCCCCCTTGCATCCAGAGTGAACCATTTCTGCATCCCACCCCTTCACCTCCCCTGGCTGAGCAAGTGGCAGCAGGGAAGAGCCTGTATCCTACCCCCCCCCCCCCCCCGCCACCAGGCTGGCCAGCTTGTCCCCATCCCAGCCCCAATCCCTCCCTCCCCAACATCCCTTCCCTACCCACCCCCTTCCCCCAACCCCAACAGACTTACCAGCTGGAGGCAGCTGGAGGCAGCTGGAGGCAGCTGTCAGCTACTTGTTTAGTGTATGGCCAAATCTTTAAATTGGGCCGAATCTCCTTCAAATTGAGTCAGCTACAGAAGTTTCACACAGCCCTACTGTTTACTTCACAGTCACATTTTCATGCTGGGTAGTAGGAATTTAAGAAACATATGACTAGTACAACTCAAGACTAGGTTCAGGAGCTTCAGAAGAAATGGGGAAAAAAAACTTAGCAGGTGCTGATGTGGAACAATCTGTCCCCAGTATGAGTCAGAGATTAGTGTATACCCTGAATCCTAATATTTTATCTTCCTTCATTATGTCACTGTTATTAATTACAGTATCAATTGTAATATTACCTTAATAAGCACTTGATCCCTATTTGAATGCTAGGATATGGAAAGATGTAAAACTTAAAACATTCTAAATATACTTTAAACCCCCAAAGTATTTCCAGGTATACATGCATGCCACTTAGTCTGAGACTGGTTAAAATGTCCTGGAATGTTTTACCAGCATATCAGGAAAATCAAGTACTATTTTGAGCCACTCCTCCTTGAGCCAATTCAATGTTTTTGTGCAGACACAGAGCATTCCATACCCAGTGTCTTCTAAGTACTCCAGGTATCCCAAACTGCACCATTCCACAGCTCCCTCAACCCATGCAGGTCAATGGGGCTTCTCTGGGATGCAACTAGAACTCTACTGCCCAAAGAACTTTTGTATAAAGAGTCCACAGGGGTAGGGAAGTAAAAAGCCTCTTTGTTGGTCTCACTTCCCTGCTAGGAATCCTGGCTGGGTGTTCCAGGCTTATTTGGGATGAGGTTGGTAGCCAGGTTTTGTGTAGTGTCTGTGTAGTTCCCTGCTTGTGATGGGTGGTTGGTTGTACCTGCTCATATCCACATGTGCAATTTAATGTGCAGTAGTGTATTTGACTGCACATTAAAGTGGCACATAAGAAGTGCTATTACACTAATGCAGAGTAAAATAGGCTGCTGCACATTAAGTATCACCTAAAAAGCATATGATTGTGCTACTGTGCATTAGGGTAACCTAATACAAATTAATTTAGTACCTTATATTGAGCATTTATACACATGCTCCAGGACAGTAGAGGTGGGGGGGAGGGCTTTAATTAGAGCAGCTCCAAGAGCTGCTCTAATTAAAGTGTCTAAAGCACCATGTGTATCAGCATTCCCACACTGAAAAATGGTGGTAGGGATGCTTTAACTAAAGCTCAGATGAGCTTTAGTTAAAAGTTCCCCTGCTGCCATTTTTCAGCATAGGGATGCCGATACATATGATGCTGGAATCTGCTGGAGCGCAATAATTATCATGCTCGAGCAGACTTGATTAATCTAGTCTATTGGTGGTACTAAATTTAATGTGCATTAGGAAAAGTGCAGTAATTCACGTGCAGACACCCTCCTTGTGAGACATAGTTAGACATGTTAGTCTGAAGTCAGTGGAAGGCATGGTAGATCTACATAAACTCTGAGCTGAAGCTCATTTAATCTTATGCTGTTTCAGGTAAGAATAAATACCTGTCAATTGCTGGGTAGTAGCTGGGGGAGGGCAGGAGGGAGAGAGGGAAACAAGACCATTGCACAGTGGATAATTAATGGCTCAATTCCATGCTTAATGTGCAGTGAATTAGCCCATTATCACTCTGTTCTACACTCTTGCAGCCAGCCTTGCTACCAATGCACACATGTCTCTATGCCATTGCCAGCAATACAAAGTACTTGAGTAGTTGGAAAAGCCAGGGAGCTGTTAGATGTGGGACCAAAGCTCCAATCTCCCTGGGAACTACAAGCAAGGGTCCACATAGACTCCCAGCACCTAGAAAACCCTGCATTCCAAATCCCTACCACAATCCAGGTCTTCTTACCCCTCTAGATGAATTCTGGGGAAATTCCAGCACTCACTTTTGGAGGGCTTGATGGTCTGGGTACTCTTTAGACATGTATGTGTAGACAATTCTGTCCAGGGACAATTGTGAACTAATTCCAAATTAGTAACAGTCTCAGATTGGTTCAAGTGTTTTGTCTATCCACACCCTTAATGCCAATAGTGATAGGCTCTGCACCCCAAATATTCATATATTGTTAGGGGCTTGAAGGGACCTTGCAGATCAGCAGGTCCAGCCCCCTTCCCTGTCCCCCCCTCCCCCCCCCCCACTCTAGGCACAAAGACTAAAGACAACTGGAGTTAGATGACCCCAGTGAGGTGACTGTCCAGTCTCTCTTGAAAATTACCACAGTAGGTGACTGCACCACCTCTGGAGGGAGTTTACTCCACGGTCTGGACACCCTGACTGTGAAGGAGTTTTCCTGGTATTAAGCCTGACCTTCCAGGAGTTTGTATCCATTGGTCCTGGTCTTCCCCAGGGGTGCCCTAGTGAACAGTTGTTCACCAAGCTCCTGATGCACTCCTCTGATATAGCAGTAAACTGCTATCAAGTCCGCTCTCAACCTTCTCTTCCTTGCCTTGCAAGTCCCTGATCATATGGGCAGCTCTTCTCTGGACCATCTCAAGCTTTTCCACATCCTTATTGAAGTGCAGTGCCCATAACTGGAGGCGCTAGTCCAACTGCAGTCTCACCAGTGCTGGGTACAGCAGGAGTATCACTTCCTTAGTTTTACATGAGATGAATCGGTTGATGCATGCCAATGTGTTATTTGCCCTGCTGACCACTGCCTTGTACTAACGGCTCATATTCATGCAATGGTCAAACATTACTCCTAGATCCCTTTTGGCCATGGTGCAAGTCAAGCTGTCACCACTGAACCTGTATGTATGTTGAGGGTTTTTTGCCCCCAGCTGGAGCACCTTACACTTGGAAGTGTTAAACTGCATCTAGTTCTGGCCTGTCCAAATCTTGAGCCTGTCCAGGTCTGCCTGTATCTGCAATCTATCTGCAACAGTGCCACTGGGCTTCTGATTTTGTTTCTGCATCTCTCAAAGCTGTTTCATCTTCTCCTCTTTGAATATGAACATGAAAGGAGGAGGAGAAAATAAAACAGCTTTGAGAGATGCAGAAAAAAAATGAGAGGCCCAGTGGCACTGCAGTAATCACAGAGATGTCTAATGCTGTGTGTCATATGCATCAAGTCTCAGCAAGCATTGGGGAATTCTCCTTTGCCAGAAGTTCGATGTTGCAGCAAAGCAACAAGACTATGGAGATACCATATGCAACAAAGCCTCCACAGAAACACAAACTGTTCACTTAACAAGCCCTGGCTAAGGACATTTAAATCTCCACTATAATTATGATCTTCTGCAGTAGATAATTGCAAGAAAAGAAAGGTGAATCTGGGTGACCTACCAAATGTTCAGAGGTTCAGCATGCTTAAGCAGCTAAAAGTTCAGATGTTTCTCAACTGCCTTGGGTATAGCTGTGTTGGTCTAAGGACATAAGCAGACAAGGTTCTTTAGGTAGATGTGATATCTTTCATTAGATCAACTAAATAGTTGGAAAAATGTTCTTCTCAGGCTTTTGGGTGCAAACACCCTTCTACAGGCAGAGGGAGACTCTTCTTCAGACAGAGGAAGACTGTCTGCCTGAAGAAGAGTGTTTTTACCCAAAAGCTTGCAAAGAACATTTTTTTCCAAGTATTTAGTTGGTCTAATAAAACACATCAAATTTACCCAAACCTGCAGAGGTTTCTCAGACACGTAACTGTTTCAAACCTCTTCTGCCTAGAGATGAAGCAGAAAATATCACAACAGTAGGCTTTCTTATGGCATTGCCAGGGTTTTAATCTAGTTTGAACAATTAGTCTTCAACATAATGAATAAGACTAGGCAGGTCAAATCATGAAAACACACCTTATCAGTGGATAGAAAAGGAGGGAAATCATCAAGTCTCATAGTTTCATAGTTTCTAGGGTCAGAAGGGACCTAGATCATCTAGTCCGACCCCCTGCCATGGCAGGAAAGAGTACTGGGGTCAAACGACCCCGGCAAGGTCTAACGTAGTTCTATTCATTAATCCTATGCCTAAGGCCCCTGCTATTTGCTCTGGTTTTTACCATCCTATTTTCTTGAAAAAAATAACACCTTCCCCCATTCCTGTGTGAAAGATCTACAAAAAAGAGGGAACCCCCCCCCCAACAAAACAAAAACCAAAAAATCCACAATAGTCACATGTATTAATTACTTTTCCATTAAAGTAGTTCCATTGGGTTGAACTGATCACTCATGGAAAACAGAAAATTGGCTGGAGATAAAGTGATGTCAAGTTACTAGTAGGTAAAATATTTACAGAAGGTAATTTTCAATTTGTTGGTGACTGTCTCTCTAAATTTGTTGCATTTATAAACACCCCTTCTCATGCCTATTAAATATCTGATAGATTAATAACTTTTTCTTTTAAGTGCTAAGCATTACCAATCCCAGTGAAGTCAGTGGAAGTTGAAGCTGTCCATAAAGTTTGACAATAAAAATCAAGTCATACAGTAGGTTTCAATAAGAATCAGATTAAGGCTTAGTTGCCAGAGATCTACAATTGTAATGTAATGGTAATAATCAACAGTGAGCCATGAGGTATATCTAAATTAAAGCAGCAGAGGAGATTTCTCCTGAGAGTTCATAACAGCAAAAAGCTCTGATAATTCATGTGATTTCTGTTTGTTTTTATTGTGTCTCCCTCGTAACCTTGACAATTAATCTATTGGACAAGTTGAGGAAACAAAGTGGCCCTGTTTCTTTTAAATAAAACTTCAATTAAAAAAAAAAAAGGCTCTGTTGACTGTTGTCAATTTATAAACAAGTGCCAGTTTCCCAGAAATAACCCAAAGCACAATACTTACAATGGAGCAGTGTCTAGGGATACTGCTGAGAAATAAGGCTATATTTTTCATTAGATCAACAGGATCAAATGAGGCTAAAAAGCTTTGGCTAAAACCATGACATTTATCTATATCTCAGGAAACTGTTACTGCCTGAGCAACTTTCTTGGACACAGTCTCAAAATATTTGTTTTTCATATTCAGGATGCTTTAATTACTTTCTGTATTTGACACAAAATTAATGTTATTGTTTAATCCATTACTTTCATTCCAGTTCTTAGGAATCATGGACAGACCATGATAACTGCAGAGATTTTTCCACCCGTTATGGGGTTTGTGCCAGACCATCAATTTATAGGCTTGCCTTAACCATCAGTTTCCTCCCCCTGAGTTAGAGTTTACCTCCTGTAGCAAGACTATCCCTGCCAGCCTATAACAGCAACCCTCAGCCAGTTAGCCTGCCCCACTCCATCTCTTTTATACTGCCACCCAACATCTGGTCTGCCACACCTTGATGGAATAATGATTTATTTGGGTGGCATCCAAAGCCTTAGACTGGTATTTCTTTCAGACCACTCTTGTTCCATCCTTTTTATTTGTCTAGATATTGACACTTTTCATTTTGTCCTACTTACTCTGACTCTATGCTTCTTACTCTGGTGTCAACTTCTCACTATCAGCTGCATGCCTGGGGCTTAACCCCCACAGTCCAGATCCAGAACACCCTGGTCCTCTGGCTTAGAAGGAGTTAAGAAGGGGTCTCCTGACATGGGGCATTCTTGGCCATCTCTGTACTCTGCTCTGGCCCTTAAACTCTTAGAGTAAATAACAGACAATGGAAGCTTTAAGGCACCTACAATGCAGTCTCCAAACCTCCCCTCATAGCCACTCATAGCCCTCCAGATGTTACTATCTTAAACACAACAAAACACTGCCCTCCAGGCACTCACAATCAACACCCCCCCACCCCCACCCCCCAAAAAAAAAACTCCCACAACATAAACTCACATCTTCCACTGCTGGGTCTATTTGACAGAAAGAAAAATACCCCTGCCCTTCCTCCTGGCCTGCCAGGTCTAGATTCCTCTTTCTAGCTTGAGAGCAACACTTTCACCTGCATAAACCTCTCCCTTTCTGGTCAGCCAGGTCTATCACCTGGCCCAAGCACACGGTTTGCTTGTTAGTCCTGCAACCTTCCCTTGAGCTGAAATCTCTTCCTATCCCAGCTCCCTGGGGCAGGACTACTGGTGACGGTGGACTCATTGCCTCCCCCCTCTTCACTGCTTGCCCTCTGGGGTTTCTCTCCAGTGGCACTCCTTTCCCTCAATGAGCATTCATTCCTCTAAGCCTCAAAAACCCTTCTCCAGAAGAGCTGTTGCCAGGCCTCCTTGTCCTGGAGCCTTCCCACACTAACAGAACAAACTTTTTTTGTTACACTCCATAGTAGTGTTTGCATTACCCCATACAAAAAGCAGAATTTTATCATTGTGGTCGACCCAGACTTTCAAACAAAAAGCATCAGATCTGAGAACCTAACTACACCTGGAAATATTCATGAATAGCTATTTCCAATAACTCTATATGTGAGCTCAGTTTGGGTTATGCTTAACATGACCAAAGCATTCTTATTATGGAATAAGATTGTTCTCAAATGGAGTTATTCTGAAATGGCCATGTGGAGAAGCCCTAAGTGGAATATCGTATGAACTGAAAGGATGCCTTAGCTGCCTGGGGAAAGGGTTTGTGATTGCTTGTGAGTGGAAGGCCTGCCTGGTTTGGGCTTGATGGTGTAGGTTCAGTTTAGTTTCCATTTTACAGGGTTGCTTGAGACATTGAACAGGAGACGTTCCTAGCTGCAGATCCTAGCAGTTGATTGTAATGTGTAGGATGCAGACAGAAGTGCAGCTGTAACTCAGAACTATTTTTACAAAGCATTCTAAGTTACAACACCCCCCCCCCAGACCAAAAAGAAGTTCACTGTTGTTTCCAGGAGGGAGGGGAATCTAGCTGCCCCTGGAAGTCTGCAGCCAAGTTCCCATAGCAATGTCCAGGGCTCTCTGTTAGTGATCACTGTTTTCAGAATGGGAGGATGGAAAAGAAGCTAAGGAAGCCCATTTTGGGGGCTTCTAAATTTGTGCTGAAAGGTGGGGTGGCTGAAACCCCCCAGACTGAACTTCCTCCACTCCCTATCCCACCTCCCATTCCAAAAACAGTGACAGGCCGGGAGCTCCACTGACACAAGTTACAAAAGATCCTACATTTTGAAATGTCTTTATCTGATACCTCATAGATTCATAGATTGTTAGCAGCTGGAAGGGACCTCACAAGATCATCGGGTCCAGCCTCCCTGCACTAGGCAAGAAAGACAACTTTCCTGCCTAGTGCAGGTGACCATCCAGTCTCCTCTTGAAGATTTCCAGGGTAGGCAATTGCACCACCTCTGGGGGAGTTTATTCCACAGTCTGGACACTCTGACTGTGAAGAAGATTTTTCCTAGAGTTAAGCCTGAAGTGGTGTTCCAGGATTTTGTGGCCATTACTCCTGGTTGTCCCCAAATGTACCCTATTGAACAGTTGTTCACTGAGCTCTTGATGTACTACCCTGATGTAGCAGTAAGTTGCTAGCAAGTCCCCTCTTAGCCTTCTCTTTTTTAGACTCAAGAGGTGCAAGTCCCTCAGCCTCTCCTCATATGGCTTGCCTTGCAAGTCTCTAATCATAAGGATGGCTCTTCTCTGGACTGTCTCAAGTTTTTCTACATCCTTGCTGAAATGAGGCACCCAGAACTGGACACCGTACTCCAGCTGCGGTCTCACCAGTGCTGAGTACAATGGAAGAATCATTTCCTTGGTTTTAAATGAGATGCATCAGTTGATGCATGCCAGAGTTTTGTTTACTCTGCTGGCTACAACATCACACTGCCAGCTTGCATTCATGTGATGGTCAATTATTACCTCTAGGTCCCTTTCAGTCACGGTGCTAGTCAAATTGGTGCCATCTAGCCTGTAGGTATGTTGGGGATTGTTTGCCCCCAGATGGAGCACTTTACACTTCTCACTGTTGAACTTCATCTGGTTCCAATTTGCTCAACTCTCCAGCCTTTCCACTTCAGCCTGAATCTGCAACCTATCTTCAGGTGTAACCGACCACACTCCCCCGTAACTTGGTGCCATCTGTGAACTTGGCCAGTGAGTTCTTCACCCCCACATCCAAATCATTGATAAAGATGTTGAAAAGCACTGGACCAAGCATAGACTCTAAAGGGATGCCACTGGCCACTTCACGCTGGGATGACACAGATCCATTCATGAGAACTCTGGGTTCTACCTCACAGTCAGTTTTCTACCCACTTAACCATTGAGCAGTTAAGCCCACAATCTTCTAATTTGCCCGTGAGGATATCATAGGATACTAAATCAAAGACCTTATGCAATGTGAGGTTAGGCTATTTTTTAAGCTGTCTGCAGCTGTGCACTTGTGTTTGATCACAGCTGTAAACTGGTTTCTGTGGTCAGATCAGGTGAAAATTGGCATTTATCTCTGCACCCATAAAGAAAGACTGTGAATGAGGAGGCAGGGCATGTCAAAGCAGAAAGGCTAGGCCATCTACAACCCAGTGACATGGGAGCCAGCAACATCAAGACCAGTCACTGTCTAAGAGGTAACAGCAGAAGAGAGAGAAGTAGCTAGCTAGAGAGTCAACAGAATGGCTAGAAGACATTTCAGTACAAAAGCCGCAGCCACTGCCAGCACTTCCTCTGCTGGTACTTTTCAGGTTGCGTCCAGGGAAGGCCACTGACCATAAGGCTTCCATCCAGATTCTGGTCTGGCTTTGTGGGAACTTTGCCTGCATGTGACAGTTGAAGACAAATAGTGCTTGTGATATGTGCCTCCTGTTGGACCAGGACCTCGATAACACCAGAACAAAGATCAAAATGACCTGGCAAACAGGCATCCCTATCTCGTGGACTAGATGATCTCATGATTTCAACCCTGCGCTCCTATGATTCTATGAAAGGTGGAAAAAGTTTATAGATGCAAGGTTTTCAGGCTCTGATACTATAAATTGCAATGTGGTATTACCCCTACTAAACCCCCAAAGTAAATTGTTTTCAGAAGCAGTTTGCAGGTGGTTTGTGAAGGGTCTCCTTGCCAAAGGTCTCCTTAGGGTTAGGCAACAGGATTTAAATTTGATCTTTCATTCCCAGTTCACCAGGGGATTTACAATGGAAAACTATTATTTGCCTCTTTTTTTTAGGGAAAAACTAAGGCATAAGAAATTGTTCAACATCATAATGCTAAACACAGCAGTTAGGTTTCTTCAAAACGCTAGTCCCTTCTTCCTATATTTTGAACATATTGATCATATCCACAGCTATGTGGCAGCAGGTTTAATGATTTCTTAACTTTCAAAGTCAGTTGGGGCCAAAAGTTTTTGCAAACATGCCACTAATTATTCCATCATGGAGTCAAAGTTCAACTCCAGTCCACTTCCCTTGCCTGCTGAGCTGGTCTGCATCCTGCTTGATTCCCTGTTCTCCCTGTCCAACCTGCTACTTTGTTTTCTGCTCCCTGCACCCTCCTTGATCTACCACATGCCATACAGAGAGGCTGCGCCACACCATTTGTGGCCCCCATTCCACAGCTTGGCCACCCCTGTTCTAAGTTAAAGAGGTGCCTTCCTTGTGGGACCTGAGTTTTCCTTTTCTCAGTAAGGCACCAAAGCAAATTGTGCCAGCCAGTCCTTTTAGTAGTCCTAACTGGATGTGAACAACACTGTGGGCAAAGTCTCATTGTGTAAACAAGTGAAGTAGGCATGTCTGTGTTACGTGCAGAGAAATGGGGGAGAACTAAGTTGGCAGAAAGTCAGTCTTTGTGTAGGTGTGCTGCACTGGGTTGGTGGAAACAGTATGAGCTGTGGTTGCAGGCATTATGTGATCTTCCTGCTGGGGTGCTGGCCTTGGACACTGCCAGACTAACGTCAGCACTGGTGGGGGTGACAGTGCAGCCAGCATCAGCTGTGCAGTCATATGGGGACTGCCTGGTGCCATCTGGGGTGCTGCTGATTTTCCTTTCACTGCTTTTCTGTCTGCTCTGGTATATGGGGAATCTGCACAGGATTCCAGCCATTGACCTGCCACCTAGGAATCACTGCCCACTTCCTAGACATTGCTCTATCCTGTTTTGCCTAGGCAGCAAACTCTCAAGGTTCCTGTCTCAGCACCACACCCCCTGCTTGGCTCCTCCACACTGCGCTTCTCAGGGAACCCCCAGCCTGGTCCCAGAATTGTCTGCACCAGATCCCCAGAGCACGGGCTTTTGTCTGTCATGGCGACACTGGGAATGCACATCAAACAGCTGTTATGAAATGCCTGCCCCAGAGAAGCAGGGTCTTCATCTCCTATAGCCCATGTACTGCCACTCTCCCAGAAAGATGCTCTCAGGAGGCAGCAGCTCTAGCATCCTCAAGGGGCAAGGGCTCAGCACAGAACCATGGTTGCCCCTTCCCCCAGGTATGACTGTCCTTATGGGGTAGAGGCCCCTATGAGGTAGGGTACCCAGACAGTCCTATCAGAAGACTACCAGGCCCTAGGTTTGTGGTGACCAAGGGAAACCTGTCAGGGATCAAGGATGGTGACGGGAGCAAGAAACGAGTGTGCTGGTGGCCGTGTACTCTATCTAGTTTGAGAGTCTGAGACAAGAATTCAAGCTGCTGAGCAGAGAATATTAGAAAAAAACCTACAGCATGGAGGAAAGGAATAAAATATATGTGGAACAGAATATATGTATCCATCTGGTGACTATAGACTTCTGTTTCCTCTGCTCTTTGGGGGCAGCATGGAGAGAACCCCTATTCTGAGAGCAATGCTTCATCGTGGAGCTTGAAACAAAAGTGTTCGCTCTGCTTTATGTGGAATCTCTAGAAGAAGTACCTAGTTATCTTCATGCCAGATCAATAGATAGCTACTACATGACTAAATGGGATTGGGGTGCCTGGAAACTGATTCTATTAAAGCATCCTTTCCCATAGCACAGTAAGTGGCATTATGGAGCATTAGCTAATTAAGGCATGCAACATTACTATAAAGGGATAGGAACATTATGCCTTATTTACAGTACTCTTCTGGCTACTAAAGCATCCTTAATGTGCAAGCTATTTACACAGATACAGTTCAGCTGGCACAGGGGAACAAGAATATTCCGGCTTCTAATAGTATAGAAAATGTCAAGATAGATATTTCAAAATTATTTGTAGAAAGAGAAAAGCAATGGAGTAACTAATTGATGCTGTGATTTAGAAAATTACCTTATTGGAGCAATATGTACTGGCGAAGAGAGAAATCCCACATTGTAACAAGGTAGCTATGACATTAGCTAATTCTCTGTCCCTTTAGTAAAGTATCTATTGTCAGTGCCCTGTAAATTGGCCTTCAGGGGAGCTTGATCTTGTTTAAATATATTATAGTATGACTTTGGAAAAAAGCATTTTCTCCCATAACCAGCTCAATTCATTTGGACAATGGGTAAAAGCTAAACCAGAAAGGCAAATTTTCTTCAGGAATAAGAGCATCCCCATTTGGAATTAATTCCAGAATCACTGCTTGAAATAACTTTCATATACACACAAGTACTAAATGGCACATCTACACATGCGTATTTACTACACAGTAACCCAAAATTACTGGACTTGTGTTCCCTAGGGTTATTTTTTTGCCCATTGGACTGCATTCCAAGGGCTGTCAGCAGGGGAAGGCAAAGGGAAGCGGAGGAAGTGAATAACAGCAAGGTGTTGCCTGGGGTTGGCTGACCACTCTGAGTTCAAGGGGTTGTGGAATGGACCCCGCTTGCCTCTTGGACTCAGACCAACTCCCCACCAGTACTCCAGCCAGGTACTGGGGGGAGCCAGGCCAGGCCTGTGAGGCTAGGAGCTTCCTTTGCCTTCCCCCATCTCAGGACAGGCAGCAATCCCAGGTGGTAGCTCACTGCTGCTTGCTTCCTCCCTTTCCTCCTCCCCAAGCTGACAGCTCTGGAGTTGAGAAAAGGGCCGAGGCTGGAGAGAGCACTAATCCAAAGAACACCCCTGCTGTCCAGGAGAGCCAGTGCAGGTAGGCTCAATCTCCCCAACCCAACAAGTGAACATCTACCGGGGGTGGGGGGAGCTCTACCTCATGGTGCTTTATGTAAAGTGCCAAAAGAGCCATGAGTTAGACTAGGGGGTCTGAACTTCTGACTGAACCCTAGTCTTCAACTTTTAATAGCTTCCAATGGCTCTGCCATATGAATGGTGTTGTATTCAAACACAAACTTTGTGAGATATCTCTATGGTAGTGAAATTACACATCACCAGGATGTGTATAAGAAAATAGTAGCTTGCTTGGAAGACAGCTAGAGCATTCTAATAGTATGTAAAAAGCCGCAAGCTTTCCAAATTGGCTTCAAAATCTTTTCTAATGAGCTTGATGCTTTTATATTTTCATTAATGCAGGCCTTTGGGAATGACTGTCAGTGAATTACAGTTCTTTAAGGAACCCTTTCCTAATTCCAATTCCTTGGTCTGTAATTGGAAAAACTTGCTGAGTCATAAATAAAGGCTTTTGAAATTAATAATGAGGAACCTGGTAGATAAGGGTCCTTGTCCACCTAAGGAGTTACCAAAAAACACCCCATTAAATGGTGGCAAAAATCACCATTTTGCTAGCTTAATCGCGCCTGGAGATACATGTTCACCTGGCTTTATTGTGGCAGATTACCAATTATCACGGTAAATTAAACCACCTCCCACATGTTTTATTGTTAGTGTGGAAAATTGTGCCAACAGGATTATTTTTATCATGATAGTTTTTAAATATAAATTGAAGATACAGGCAAAAAACAAGATTTTCCCGGTTCTGCTATAATTTGTCCACTAGGTGCAGCTTGGCTTCACTCAGAAATCCATGGAATTTCTGTTGTAAGAAGGCTACTACACACCAGGTGTGCTTCTTGCAAATCTTTATTGGTCAGGCAGTTCAAGGTTCAGGTTAATAAAAAGAATATTTGTTGGACTGAACAAGGTGCCACCAGGAGATAGGAGCTCCCCCTCCCCATCCCCATCCCCACTGTCTGCTGACAGCTCAAAGTTGCTTCACCCAGCAGGCAAAAATTTTCTTTTGGTCTCATATATACCCCACCCCACCCCTTCAGGGCACTGATGAAGCAAGCACATACCACTAGGGCATCCCCCCACTTCAGGGCACTGGGGCAGTCAGTTGACTTTGGGGTTTGCCCAGCCAGTGCCCACCCAGGGAACTGCTGGGAAAATCACAAGCACACACCACTGGGGCACTGGCACCAATTTGGGGGGTGTGCAGGAATCCACCAAGTTCACAGCAGGAGACAGGAACTTCAACTTCCCATCCTACCGTGGGTTCAGGCATTGTTAGGTCAAGCACAAGCACACATTACTGGGGCACTGGTGGGACTTTGGGAGGTCCCAGAAAGACCCCCACCCCACTTCTAGGCATGTATGCCTTAATTAATGCAGGGTGTCTCAAAGAAATAATAACCGGTGATCAGTGACCATTCATTAAAGTCCTCTGAGTTAATAAATGCTCTGAGCCAAAGACACAGCCCTCAGTAACAGCAACATTCCTCATCTCAATTAAGGGGTCCCTCCCTGGTTCCCCCACCCACCCAGCCTGAGATTACATGCAAAATTGCAAAGGCAAATTATTCTCCCCCCCACACAGACACTTTAGGCCACTGATGGGCCAAGCAAACAGTGCTTGGGGACACAGCACCTGACTCAACTTTGTGGGTCCCCCACATAGTGGACCCTGAACCTTTTCCCAAGTGCCTCTTTGAAACCCAAAAATGAAGCTTTGCCCTGTCCAGCAACCGACCATTTCTTCCAGTGTTCATATAAGGTGCTCCCCAGGCTCCACAAAAACTTGCTTACACCTCACCCTTTCAGTGTACCCCCTCATCACATTGTCAGGGCTGTCACATAATACCATGCCCCTGCTACAACTTGTAGGTCCCTCCACAGTGGACACTGAATGTTTTCCCAAGTGCTTCTTTGAAACCCCAAAAGCTTTGCACAGCACCTGAGCATTTCTTCCAGTTTTCATATTAGGTGATCCCCTGGCCCCCCAAAATGTTCCTTACATTGTACCCCTGCAGTGCACATTGTCAGCACACAGTCAGGGCATGCACACAGTACTGTGACCCTGGCATAAGTTTGGGGGTCCCCCCACCCAGTGGACACCCAGTGCCTCTTTGAAACTCAAAAAACTTTGCCCAGCACCCAACCATTTCTTCCAGTGTTCACATTAGGTGCTCCCCTGCACCTCCAAAAATTACACTCACTACACCCCTTCAGCACACCCCTTCAATGCACTGTCAGGGCATGCACACAGTACTGTGCCCACGACATGACTTTGGGGGTCCCCCCACACAGTGGACACCGAATGACCATAGTGATTCAGTTTCATAAACTTAAATTCATGATACTGTAGTACACAAGTATATACCAAAGAAAAGGAGAGACATTAGTCATTGACATTATTAATCTTTAATGATTTATTTAACATAATTTTCATAAACATAAAAAATGGCATTACTTTCCATTTAAACATTGAGACACTTTCTATCCCATTGAGAAGCTTTGGGCAAAAAGATTAAACAGTGAAGATGGAAAACACAGTTGAAAATCCCCAGATAACAACAATCCTATATCTAAAACAAATGAGCAATGTATTTTCTGAAAATCAGGCATTCCTAGCCCTAAGTATTGAAGCACATGGTTTCATTTGTGAATGCTTATGTCCATTTAATCACATTTAATTATCTTTATTTGTCACTAGCAAATAAAGAGAAGAAACTCTTCTGCTCCATTCAGCATTAGTGAGGCCTCACCTGGAGTTGTGTGTCCACTTTGGGGCTCTACACTTCAAGAAGGGTTTGGACAGTGTTTAGTGCAGAAAAACAAAAATGATTAGGGGCCTAGGAAACATGACTTATGAAGACAGGCTAAAAGAACTAGGGTTATTTATTCTGGAGAAAAGAGAACTGGGGTGGAGTTTTATAACAGACTTCAAATACCTTAAGGGCAATTACAGAGAGGATGTAGATGAGCTTTTCTCTGTGTCTGAAGGGGACAGAATTAGGAGCAATAGCCTTAAGCTCCAGAAGAGGACATTTAGGTTGACAATTAAAAGAAACTTTCTGATTATAAGGGTGGTCAAGTTTTGGAACAGGCTATCTAGAGAACTTGTAGACTCTTCATTATTGGAAATAATTCAAGAGCAGATCGAACAGACATTTGACTGGGATGGTTTAGTTAGAGATGATAGTGCCTTGAGCAGGGGCCTGGACAAGATGACCTTGTAAGGTCTCGTCCAGTCCTACTTTCCTATGATCATATTTCAACCCTGTTACTTCAGCTTATTGAAGACAGCTTACTGGACCAAATTTAACTTATTGCATCCAGGCCAGGTTACCCACCCCATGCCAGAAAAGACTGCTGAGGCAAGACAGGCTAGTGTATCGGAAGAGGAAGCAGCTTGAATAGGCTAAACTGGATAAAGTTGCACATACATCTGTGTTAAAAACATAAACTGTAGCATCTCTTGAAAGTTATTCATATTATTAATAATTTAATAATACATTACTATTGAGCAAAACAGTTTTGGAAAAGCCCCAGGAGGCTTGGCACACAGGCCCAAACAGATACAATTCCTTCACCCTACACAGGGAAAAGGCCATGGGAACCACCCTGGAAAGACATCTTCATATGATTAATGCTTTACACAAGCCTATGGATTTTTAATCAGGAAACCAGCACCCAAAAGGGACAAGCAGGTGCTCACCCAAATCTCAGCCAAGCCTCAGCAGGTAGGGCTGTGCGAAACAGCACCGTTTCGTTTTGACTTCCACTTCACCATTTTGAATAGACAGAGTTTCATTTCACTGGGGTTTTTTAGTATTGAAGCACTGTTCCATTTCATTTCATCAAATCTATTTTGCTGCTTTGACCCGTTTCAACATTTTGCCCATAGGCTATAATGGGGAAACATGAAAATGGCTAAACCTTTGTCATTTCTTGCATGATTCAGATTAAAATTTCAGGGTTGGTAGCCCCTTCTGAGGGCATGATGCCTGCCAAGTTTCAGGGATATAGATGAAGAGGTTTCTGAGAAACTGCACTGCAAACTGTTCAAAACAAAACTTGTGACACTTGCTGGCAGCAGCAGCCTCTTCTCATCAGGCACACAGATCCGGGGGTCTACACCCCCAGGAGGGCTGCAGAACTGTGCTGGACTCCTCCCAGGGGTGCAGGACTCTGGATCTGCATGCTGAATGAGAGGAGGCTGCTTCTGCTGCCTGGGACCAGCCATAAAGCCAAGTAAGCCCAGCTTCAAAACTTGAAATGTTTTGAAACTCTCAAAATGTTTTGAGTGCTATTATTTCATTTCAAAGCGTTTTTGTATCATTTCAATTTCACTGTTTTGAGCTCAGAATGCATTGAAACAGCTTTGAAATGAAACACCCAATGAAATTTCTCACAGCCTTATCAGCAAGCATGGTACAGAGGGGCAAACATATATAACTCCCCCACCCCACATAGGGAAAGAGCTGTGGGGACCAGCCTGGAAAGAAATCTTCATATGATGGTGATCAGCACACCAGCCAGGACCTGTAGGTCCTGTTGGCTTTCTGTATTCTTTGTGTTTCTTGCTTAGTCTCACAAAGCAGCTCAGTTACACTTCCCACAGACTGGCAAACTTGTCAAATGATTTTCTTGTTTTATTCTGTTCATTCGTTCAGCCTTTTCACAATCCAATTTGTTGGCACATTGGCAGCTCGGTTAGTCCTCCTAATTGTTCTTGGGGGAGGGGTATAAATTAGAACTTTAACATGAAACACATGTGACTGAACAATAATCATTTTTGAAAGTTAGAAGTCTTGCTGAAACAGATTCATATAGGTTTGGGTCAGAAAGGACCTCAGGAGATCATCAAGTCCAACCCCCTACCCTGGGCAGGAAAGAGTGCTGGGGTTAGATGACACCAGCCAGGTGCCTCCTCTTAAAGACCCACAAGGTAGGGGAGAGCACCACCTCTCTTGGAAGCCCATTCCAGATTCCAGCAACCCTTACCATAAAGAAGTTTTTCTTGATGTCTAACCTAAATCTGTTCTCCATCAGTTTGTGGCCATTGTTCCTAGTTACTCCAAGGGGTGCCCTGGCAAACAGAGCATCTCCAATTCCTTGCTGTACCCCTCCCCCCTACACACATACACCCCCCAATGAATTTGTAGGCAGCCACAAGGTTACCTCTCAGCCTTCTCTTGTGGAGGCTGAAGAGACCCAGGTCCCTCAATCTCTCATAAGGCTTTGCCTGCAGGCCTCTAATCATACAAGGGACCCTCCTCTGAACCCTCTTGGGGTGTCCTCATCCCTCTTGAAGTGTGGTGCCCAAAACTGGATGCAGTACTCCAATTGTGGCCTGACCAATGCCACATAGAGGGGAAGTATCACCTCCCTAGACCTATTGTCATGCACCTGTTAATGCATGATAAAGTGCAGTTAGTTTTACTGATCAC
Source organism: Crocodylus siamensis (assembly GCF_052110815.1). Classification (NCBI taxonomy): domain Eukaryota; kingdom Metazoa; phylum Chordata; order Crocodylia; family Crocodylidae; genus Crocodylus; species Crocodylus siamensis. Next base: position 47,562,760 of record NC_143402.1, on the reverse strand, counting down.
TTTGTCACATTGACAACTCATTTTCATCTTGGTGTCAGCTACGACTCCAAGATTCCTTTCCACTGCTGTGCTGCTGAGAAGGTCCTCCCCCAACTTGCAAGCATGCTCATGATTCCTTCTCCCTAGGTGCAGCACTTTTCACTTGTCTTTGTTGAACTGCATCCTATTCTGTTCTGCCCTTTTCCAACCTGTTCAGATCCACCTGGATTCATTCCCTACCCTCAAATGTGTTAACTTTACCCCATCATTTGGTATAATCTACAAATATAGCTTTCTCAACATTGCCAAGGCTGCTTGTGAGTGTCTGCATCCTTCAAGGCTTGTAGACAGTGCCAACTCAAAACCAAGAGTGAATGTAACCTCAAAAAGAGCAGACTAATAGCACCTGGTTGTGTGCTCTGCATTTTGACATATGACATCACCAGCAGTTTTTTTAATGCCCTGGAAAAATCATACTGGCACTCTGCCAAGTTCACCAGACACAAGACCCTCCAAAGTTGTACAGCTTAGGTAACATACCTTGTGGGGAGGTGGAGGACCCAGGTCTCTCCTCCTGGTGCTCTGAGCCCACACAGGATGTGTCACCACATGCACCACTGTGCTCCAAACTAAAGTCACTGACAGCAGCTCCTGTGGCTGGTGTGATGGGAAAGCCACTACCAATAGTGGAACATCTCAGGGGAGAAGATGCCTTGGTGCTAGTGGTTGTGGATGTCCATTGTTCCAACACATCCATAAACTGATGTGTGTATTGATAATTTAGTACATGCTTGACCAGTGTGCCCATGAGTTGCACATAGTGACATCCCTATGGAATTTGGCACAAAGCTACTTCACCTTGACATGGCACTGCTCTGGTGATTTCTCGTGGCCATGGTCCACCATTCTTCTGGAGACATCACAGTATAGTGCCAGTTTGCTTTTGAGCTGATCACGAATTGGCAAAGTACCTCTGGTTGTGCCAGTACACACACAAGGCTCTTAACTTATGCAATGGTCCATGATATTCTAGTCTTTTTTGTTGCTATCTGCTTGGTCTTATGAGATTCCTCAGCCAACTCCGTTGTGTGGGTGTACCTCCAAGTGTGCTGGGGCATCACGTTACAGAGTTCAGAGTGACCTATCCTTAGAAAGGTCACCCCCAGCAAAACAGCACATTTTTGCAGGGATAAGTAACAAAATTTGGTTCCAAATACAAATGATGATTTTGGAGCACCACCACAAGAGCTCCATGCAAACACTTTGAATAGGCTTGTTTTGCTATTGCAAATGACACCCCAATATGCGGGACCAGGAGGAGTCATGCCCCTTGGGGTGAACCAGCCTTGTGAAGCACACAGTGCTGGGTGTGTGACAATGATAGATGGCACTGGGTGCAGGTCAGGTGCTACCATGGGCATTGTTACTTACCTTAGAAGGCCTGGCTTGGCAATTGCTTGCTGTGCATGTTTTGGTGTGGGTACCTACCCGTGCCATGCATGACTTGGGGAACGGTTGGGGTGGCCAGGGTGAGCCCCTAATTCAAAGACCAATGGAATTTTTTGCTTGATGGGCAAAGCAACTTTGCATGCTTGTATGTGTGTAATGATCACCCTGTCCACATAAACCCAGGGTGGCTGCTAGGGGCACCTCAAGGAAGAGGGTGACAAATCTGGGGTGTTTCTAGAGTGAACCTTGAAGGGCTGGCTTTCCCAGCTTGCAGGGGAGCCCAGGCACCCTAGAATATGCACACCATCACAGACTGTGTGCTGCTGGGTGCTACACACTCTCAGCCATGTGGGTTGCAGAAAAGCAGTGTGTTGGCAAGGCAAAAACCCAGGTATCAGGGCTTCCCACCAAAACCATGTGCAGGCTGGAAGGTGCAGCCTGTGATACAGAAAGTATTTTTCTCAGTGGTGCTGAACAGTCCGGTGGAGCCGGGGTCATTCCTGGGTCATGCTGTTTGTGTACAGAGAGATCAGGAGACAGTGCCATGGTCTGCTGCTGTGATTGGTGTCAAGGGGAACTATGCTGGCAATGGGGCCCCTGCCTGGCTGAGCACTGGGTGGGTGGCCCTGAAATCAAAACCCCACTAAGTCTGATAGGTGGGGGTGTGAAGCACCCCTGCCCTTTGGAAAGCCCAAAGGGCTGAGTCATGCCCAGAGTGTCAGAAGGTGCCAGAGCAGCATTGACATGGGCAGCAGCCATTGCCTTGCAGCACAGCCCGCACTCCTTGAGCCCATGTGGCACCCTAAATTGCTGAGGGACCTATAGTCTCTCACACTGAGGGAAACTCCTTTTGTGGGGTTTGAAGTAGGGGTGGTCTAAAAGAGGGAGGGGGAAGGAAAAGCTTGGGGAGGAATGGCTTTGGCAATGGTTTGCTGGCCAGCTCTAGCATGGTGCCACTCTCGGGCTGCCTACCTGTGCCATCCAAGACTTGGGGAATTGTCAGGGTGTTGGGGTGGCCAGGGTATTCCCTAATTCAAATAATGAATGAAATTGTTGGCTGCTGGATGAAGTGACTTATGATGCCTGCAACAATGCCTTCAGGGAAGTGTGAAATTAATTTTTGGCCAGTCTTCACCTCCAACTGTGCCAGGGAGAGATGAGAAAAAAGCAACAGGGTGTGCTAAGTTTCTGAGTGTCAGGGAAAGCAATTTACATTGTTTGGGAAATAGTAGTAGGTGTGGCAGGAAGCCACCTTTGTTTCTCCCCAAAATCTCTGTGCTGTGACAATTTGATTAGGATGGGCCCAGCAGAGGAGACACACCTTTACCCTATCTCTTTAGGTAACCTGAGCTGACTACATTCCTGAGGGAGGGGGGAAACCTCCTCCCTCTGCCTACATGACTGGTATCAGCTACCTGGGTGAAGGGCTTCTACCTGGTGGGCTAGAGTCTGCCCAGCAACTACTGATGTATTTCAAATTGGTTGGCTGACAGCCAACAGGTGCTGGCCTCCATTGGACCAGGTGAATGACATCACAGGAGCTATATAAGTTAAGACTGCCCAGGAGGAGCGGGCAGCAGCCATGCGGGAGCTCAGACTTAGAAGGGAGTTTACCATCTGAAACTGGCTCTCTCCCCCAGAGCTCATGAGCTAGGAATGGCCTGCCTCCAGAGGGAATCTCCAACAGCCTCTGGATGATGCTTGTGAGTAAGCTACTTGAGATCTGGTTAGATATATAGCTGGCAGTAACTCAGATGCGTGATGACAAGGCTACCTCAGCCAGACTGTCTTGCTGTATGGGATTTCTATGATATTGCTCTATCTTGTACCCTATTTTCACCCTACCCCTGTAATCAGTAAAGTTCTCCTTTGTGACCGGTGTAGGAGACTTATTGAGGGGTGGGTCTAAATTATGCCTAAGAGGCCCCTGAGGTCTGCGGACTAAGGGAGACTTTCCTTTTTGTCCCCTGACTTGGGGAAGTGCCCCAAGTGCCTGTACTGGGCCGAATACCCGTAGGACTATTAGACCTGTGTTTTCCTGAGGACACAGGGCCTAGACAGTCCCTTCTCAGGGTGGTGGCAGCTTACGTTACCCCCGGGCTAGCGAGTGTGCTCCAGGAAGGGGGACAGCCGGATGTGAGGCACCCCCAGGGAGGCATTTGGAGCCTGGAAGGTGGTCGGGTACAGGGAGGTGGGTTGCTCAATGCAGGAGCGCCCCCTACTGGCCTGCCACAGTAGGAATAGATGGAGAACACAGGAACTTCTACTGGTAGAGGATGGGGATTGGATTGCTACTAGTAGATGTGATTTGGGTACTCTTTGGAGAATATACAGAGTCAGTTTTAAAAGGAAATTTACGCTTTACCTTGTTTGGAAGTAAACAATTCTGCACATTTTCAAAGTCTTTTTCTGAATGATATTTCAGTGACAATTTCACAAGAACTACTAAAACAATTAAGCCAATAGTAAGAGTGTTAATAACAGGGAGATAGAATGATGCAAGATAGAAGGATAATCTGATTTCATAAATTGAGCTGAAAGAAGATGAGGGAGCATTGCTCCACAAACACACCTTAGAATCCCATCACCCCTTTTCTGACATATATGTCCAGCTAATTAAAATTGAAAAAGGTGCGTGCATTGACTACATAGGAATAAAAAGTAATAACAAGTTAGAGAACCGCTAAAGCATGAACACTGCTGATTACCTGTGGACTGGAAATTTTAATAGAACATCACTCAGCTTTGGGTACAATCATGCTTTAGGCATGAGAACCTGGTACCCCACGAGATGCCCCCCTCTTGTACCTCTCTACCCTGCCCCCCCACCCCAGGCTCCGTATCCTCCTCTCCTTCATTCCTGAAATCTACTAATGATCTCCTCTTGTGGATAGAGGAGACATGGCTCTCTTTTGGAAAAGAATGCACAGTGGGTTGGGATGGCCTATTCTCACTGTTGCTGTCACTAGTGTTACCATCATCAAAGAATATTAAAAGCTGCTGTCTATACCTTGCCTCCAGATACCCTCTATGATCGGCATCCTTATAGAAATGCTGAGCAATTTCTAAGACTTGGGTCCTGCTCTCTGTAAGATCGAAATTGGCTTTCTTCTGCCTCAATAGCCTATTAAAGATATCATTAATGTCACCTACCAGTTGGTCATTGATCATAGATATGTTTTGGAACACTTCTGCCAGTAGCTCAATAATGTTTTCCTTAGTTGTCCATTACCTTGTTCTGTAATTATGTTGACGTTTAGCATTATCAAATGTTGATGATCTAGGAACCACTGCTGCAGTACAAAGGGTAGTAGCTATGGCAAAGAGAAAAAAGAAAGGTCTCATAAGGTGTTAGGCTATGTTAAAACATTTTAAGAAGCCTCTATTTTAAAATATTTTAATAGGACACCATCAGCAAGAATTATCGCGGATCCCCGTTACCATCCACCTCTGTTATCAAGACCTCCACCCCCAAACTATTCTAAACAGTGACAACATATCCTCCTCCTCACTGGGCTGCACCTGGTACCCCTCTACCAGGAAAAATACCATCCAGCCATCACCCAATGCAGGGAGAACCTGAGATTTGGTTAATGCGAGCAGTCTCCCCCAACCTGGCAAACTAAAAATGCGTGAAGCCCAAATATTTTAGCCTGATGTCTACTACCATTTCTATAACTTACAAGTCTCTAGTCATGAGGCTTGTGGGGTCCCCAGCACAGAGCTGAACAATCTCTCTTGGGAACCCAAAAACTCATGTGATAAAATATTGCTGGAGTCAGAGTCATCTTCATCCTCATGAACAGAAAAGTAATTTCTGAACCCCTGCTGCTGATCATCCTGTGACTCTGGTACCAAAATGTATGGGGTGACAACAGTAGAAGGCAAACTCATTTCTGGCTCCATGACAAACATATCCTTTGAGCAGTCCCAACCATGGCCATTTGTCTGTGACTGATACTGTGGCTGAGGCTGAGTGCATGCAGTTTTCTAAGTGGCTGTTGACGTAATGGGAGGTGTGGATATGTATTCAGGTGCCTCAACCAGCAAACCTGTTGTTCCAAATTCCCGCAGACAAAACTCAGGCAAAACTCAGCAGGATCTGTTTTAAGGATGGTAGCCAGCTAGGCATAAAATAGAATCATTCTGTGTGAGGCACCAGAATGAGAGTTATTGTCCTTAACATGATGGCAGGCACACTTTAGGGACTTGGTCTTACTCTGACGCTGTTCCCAGTCATGATTGTAGCCATGTTCCTTCAGTAGGTCTGCAATAGTCACATATACCGGCTTATTTCTTTGATTTTCTAGTTGCATGAGCACCTTCCTTTCACCCCAAATGTTGATCAGTGCCTCAACTTCTGCAAAAGCCCAGTTTGGACTTGGGAAGTATCTGGCATATCTTCCAAATGTTGCTTTTTCTTTGTCCCCTGCATAGCCAACAAGTGTGCTAGGTGAGAACAGATCAGAGAGTGTAGTTTGCAGAACAGACTGATAGGACTTGTTCTCGTGTATGTCCATTGTCCTAAGACCTGCGAACCTTTTATGAAGAAATTAATAGTAATACCGGTGTGATCAGTGCAGTGCTATGGACAGCCCAACGTTAGGCATCCAGGGTGCAGAAAGGAGGGGAGATGGTAGGGGAAAAGTGCAGGGAAGGTGGCTTCCTGCCAAAATACTGTGCACACTTGCTCTAGCACCCTGGGGGGGGAGGGGGAGAAAAGCAACTGGTCTGTGTCTGTGAGAGTGAGCGGGGTCAGTGCTGGGTTGACCCATTTATGCATAGAGATGAGGAGACAGTACCATGGTCTGCTACTGTCATCAGTATCAGGGGCAGTAGTCCTGGCACTGGGGGACCTGCCTGGGTGACCAGTGTGGTGATCCAAGTGCAAGATTAAATATCCTTCATTGTCCAGTGAGGCAGTTGTTAATTGTGGGACCAAACCCCATGTAGCGTACGGGAAGGGTGGGAAGGAGGGGAAGGTTTTGTTTGATTGAGAGTGTACAAGCAGACAGTCAATTTTCAGAAAAGACAGACAAGTCTAACCAGCTTTTTGTGGAGGAAGGGGGCAGGAGTGTTGTGTGTGGCACACATCAAGTGTAAAATATTAGAAGGTAATGAAGGATTGTGGATTTTGTAGGAATGGTTATTTTGCCAGCTGTGTTCACTCAAACCAGGAAAGAGGCAGGGAGGAATTGCAAGAGGACCTGGTTTGGATAGCTATTGACATGTAAATGATGTGAGTGTTTTCATGCTAATATACAACTGCTGCAGGTTTTAGGGACCAGAGTACAGAGGCAGAATTGAGTGTGTGGACTGCTTGCTAAAGACCATGGCTTTCTTGATTCCTAATGGACTAAGCAGAAAGAAGAGATTAATCTTGATGGCCATAGAAGATTCACATCGCAGAAGTCTGGTTATAGAAGAGAAAATTATCAAGTTTATGGAAGTGGGCTGATGTCTGGTAAAACTCTTGCAAAGACACCTATGGATGTCTGTCTCCAAGAACAGGTACTTGATTGAACTGTATAAGGTTCTGTCGCATTTGGAAAAAGATAAATCATGGATTCATAAGACTATAGTGGCTTGCTGGTCATACATTAAGAGCAAGGATTTCCAGATATAGGCACATGAAATCTGCTTGGACTGGTAGGAATGAATTGTTATGTCGACCTGGAATGATGATCAGTGGCTGGAGACATTAAGAATGAGCAGGAACACCTTCTTCCACATTGTTAGTATGCTGTCACCACACATTGAGCTCCAGGCAACTATTATGTGGAAGCCCATCACCCCAGAGAAGTGTGTTGCAATGGCCATGATGAAACTGGCCACTCCAACAAGGCTGCACCACATGGTGAATCAGTTTGTCGTGGCTCCCTGCACTGCTAGGAGAGTGATCAGAGAGGTATGCCAGCTGCTGCAAGAACTGGCAACAAACAAATTAATCTGCCTGAGTAAACCCAGGGAGGTGGTGGAAGGATTCTGGGTGATGGGCTTCCTGAACTGCATGGGAGCACTGGACATCACACATTCCCACCTGTCCCAGAACAACCGGTCATTCATCAACAGGAAGCAGTCATTCTCCAAGCTATATTGGATCACTGAAGAAGATTTACATTTACACAGGATGGGCAGGAAGCTCCCACAATGCATGTGTGTTTCAAAACTCACCACTGCATGGGATGGTAGAGAAGGCCCAATATTCCCCAGGACTGGAGGATTGGAGGAGGTTGTCATCAGGGGTATTTCAATGCACCCCCCCCCCCCACAAAAAAAATTGCTGGTATGACTTACACACTCCTGCCCTGGCTCATGAAGCCCTATGGGAGGCAAGTGACTAAACTACAAAAATATATCTTCAATTACCACCTAAGCAAGCACCACATGAGCATAGAGTGTACCTTTGGGTGCTTGAAAGTCCATTGGAGGTCACTCAACTACTGGCTGGAGGTAGGTCCAGAGAACATCACTTCTTTCATAGTGGCATGTGTGCTGCATAATATCTCTGAGACAAGGGGAGAGGTTTTCAGTGAGTCTTGGGAACAAGACTTAAGGGAAGCTAGAGAAGCTGTAAGATGTACGTGGAGGCTAGCAGGGCAAGTGTGGGGATTGGGGAGAGATGGTTAGACATTCAGGCAAACAATGGAAAGGGAGCTGTGATCATAAATTGCCTTCATGGCTTCTCAGCCAGAGGAATGTACTCTGTAAATACGCTCTCTACCTATGTAACTGGACGGTTATTATATTTCATGTTGTATTTCCTATTAGTTTGTAATTGAATAAAGTCTTTCTGAGAGAAACATTTTGGATACCTTGTTAATAATGGGCTCTGGGGGAGGTCTCGGTATGGGATGGGAAGAAGACATCCTTCCTTCAGGAGGGAGGGGGTGCTGTGGGTGCAGCACATGGGGGATGGGTCTGGGGTGGGTTGGGATGGTGATTCAGGCAGGCGCATGAAAACCAGGAGGTGGGTACATGACTGTGGGCCCTGAAAATAAAATAAATAAAAATGTGTGAAGACAGACTTTGTTAGGTAAAATGTGTAAAATACAAAGAAAGAAAGACTTTGACTTTTTAATTACTTTATTCAGGGGTTCAGGGATACAACAATGGTGGCCGCTTGCAAAGTGAAAACACAAACAACTTACTACCAAACCAAAAACTAGATCGAACAAGTCTCTTTGTCCTCGGATCCAGAAACCAAATTGGGCAAGGGGATTCGTTTTCTACACGGGAGCTACCCGCACTCATTTTAATGCCCACAAAAGTGCATCCAACGCACACCAAATACCAGAAAGACCAAACTGGGCAAGAGGATTCGTTTTCCACACGGGAGCTACCCGCACCCATTTTAATGCCCCCAAAAGTGCGTCCAACGCACACCAAATACCAGAAAGCGTGCACCAAAGGATCCGAGCCAAAGACCGTCCGCAAAAGTGTGTACCACGCCCATCTAATACCGGGCTGAAAGAATCCCCGGAACAACCAGACAACCAACACATCACACCGTGACAGACACCTTCACTGCTTTTCACATCGTGCCTCACATGCTACGCGGTCAGCGTGCCGGCCACACAGTCATAAACAATTCAGACCCTGCTCCACCCCATCATACATGTCACAAAGCCTCCAACTTCCACACACAAGAGAGCAAAAAAGTGGCCTGGCAAGGGCCCAGGACGCGGCAGAGCTGGGAGTCACAGTTCAACACCGAGCCAGTCTGGTTGCCCAGACCGGTCATGACATGAGAGCGCGTATTTGAGATGGCCGTCCACCACCCGGCACAGCGCTCCCTCAAGGGCCCAGTGTGCCTCAAAGGCGGGCACCGCCCACCGGAGCACAGCGTGCTCGAACTCCAGCAAGAGGCGCGCCTGCACCAGGAGGCGGAAAAGCCGCAGGGCATCATTTGAGCCGGTCCCAGCAAGCCGGTTCCGGCGGCTCTTGAGGACGGCCAACTTGGCCTGACCCAGTACAAAGTTGGCCAGGCAGACGGGGCCCTTCTCAGCCGCCTGGTACGGGCAGGAGCACACGTAGCTGGTTTCCAAAAAGCTCCTGCCCAGAGCCTGCAGCAGCAGCCCGAAGTGACAAAGAGCGGCTGCAGTCGGGGGCAGTCAAGGAAAGCATGGAAAAGGGTCTCCTCAACACCCCCCGGGCAGAAGGGGCAGGCCGTCGAGGCAGCTGGGTCCAAGTGGGACGCAAACGCGCCGGTGGCTAGGATGCCATGCAGCAACCGGCACTGCAGGTCGCCAGTCTTCTTGGCGATTGGCGGCTTATACAATGTGCGCCACGCCGGGTAGGCCAGTGGGGAACCTGGCGGCCCCAGGCGCCGTCGCCACGGTGTATCGGGGCGGCCCGCCAGCACTTGGGTGTGGCGGACGTGAATCACCCAGGCGTATAAACCTCTACGCAACAGAGAAGCAAAAGAACAACCCTTGTCACTCTCAGGAGGCACAGGGAGCATCAGCAGGGTGCCAGGGCCACTGGCCAGATCGTCGGCCACGGCTGGGGCGACTGGTAACGCAGGGAAAGCCTCGCTCGGGGCATCCTCAGTGCAGGGGACCTGGCCCGCCTGGAGATGGTCCTCCAGGGCGGCTGCCGCCTCCAATGGGAGGGCAGCCCACATGTCGCACAGGAGACGGCCCACGCTGCGAACGGAGCGCATGCCCAGCTGGCTGCTTAGGGCCTCGGGCGAGAGCCAGGCTGACCGAGCAGGGTCAAGGAGGTGGCCCAGGTGGAGAACACGCGCCTGAATGAGAGCGGCCGTGAGACTGGCAGAGGCCAGGCTCGGCACGGGGCGCCTCAGCACTGGGTTGTGCACCAGGAGTTCCCCCAGCAACCGCGGGAACTGGAGGTGACGGGCCTGGGACTGGAGGTGGAAAGTGGCTTGCCAGGCTCGTACCATGCTACAGTAAAAGGCTGGAAGCACAGCCCAGTTCAAAAGCGTGAGGTCCAGCAGGAAGAGCTCCCGGTCAAAGCCGAGGGCCCCCACCCTCTGCAGAAACCGGCATGCCAGGTGTTGCCAAGGTGGGCGCTCCTCGCTGTACAGGAGTCGCTGGAGGGCCTGGAGGCAGAAGGAGACCACCCTGCTCGCCAAGTCAACCAAATCTGGCCCCCCTCAGTCACAGGTAGGTAAAGGACAGGTCATGGGAGCCAGTGGCGCCCGTCCCAGAAGAACTCAACCAGGAGGCGCTGGAGTCTCTCAAGCAGGTCCTCCGGCGGATTGAGTACGGCGCACCGATGCCACAGGCTCGCCGCCACTAGGTTGTTCACGATGAGAACGCATCCACAGTAGGAGAGGCTGGGTAGGCGCCAGTGCCACCCTTGTAGGCGGGCCTTCACTCCTTCCTCGAGGCCGTCCCAGTTGCACGCCATGAAGGCTGGTGGCCCCAGGAACACACCCAGGATCTTAAGGCCCTCGCGGCGCCAGCTGAGGCCCCCGGGCAAGGCCGGGGAGGTCGTGGCAATCCACTCTCCAAGCAGCAGGGTATCGCTCTTGGCCCAGTTGATACGGGCTGAAGAGGCGCGTTCGTAGGCTCGCTGGCAGGCTGTCAGGGCCTCCATGTCTTCCTGGGTGTTAAGGAAGATGGTTACATCGTCTGCGTATGCTGAGAGCCGCAGCGGAGGGGCAAGAGACGGGCCCCTGGCTGGTGGCAAGGCCACACCACTCAGGCGGCACCGCAGCGCATACAACAGTGGCTCGATGGCCAGGGCATAGAGCATGCCCGACAGGGGGCAGCCCTGACGGATGCCTCTGCACGCGGGGAACAGGGCACAGAGCACACCATTCACCTTGAGCAGGTGGAAGTGTCTCAATACAAGACCCGGAGGGCGCCGATGAAAAGGGGCCCAAAGCCAAAAGCCTCCAGGGTCCGAAAGAGGTATGCATAACTCTCCTGGAAAACGCACAGGAGGCAGGGGCCGAGAAGAGGCCAGAAAGTCTTGTAGAACTCCACAGGTAGCTTGTCGAGGCTTGGGGCTTTGCCGGAGGCGAGGCCAGCTGTGGCCGCTGCCAGCTCCGCCAGAGACAACTCCTGCTCAAGCTCACCGGCCTCCAAGGCACCAAGGCATGGCAGGCCCGCATGGAGTTCCCGCGCGGCGTCAGGGCAGGATGGCTCAGCTGCAAACAGGTCACGATAGAAAGCCACAGCATGCTCATGTACTTCACCCGGGTCAGTGATGACCTGGCCCTCAGAGGTCTTGAGGTGATCTAAGACTTTGCTCGCTGCCCACCGTCACTCCAGGTTGAAAAAGAAGCGGGTTAGGGCATCCATTTCGGCCAGCTCTTAGTAGCGGGCGCGGATCCTCACTCCACGGGCCGCACTCTCTGCCAAGTCACGCAGGCACTTCTTCCAGAACCGGAGGCTCTCACGCAGCACCGCATCACTGCCGGCTGCCAGCAGGGCAGCCTCAAGCTTCACCACGTCCTCCTCCAGCTCTCTGATACGGTGGCGCAGTTCATTTGTGGCCAGCTGAGTGTACTGCTGGCAAAAGGCCCAAATCTGTACCTTGCCTACATCCCACCATAGCTTCCAGGAGGAGTAATTCGGTCTTGTGGCCTCCCAGCCACGCCAAAAATTGGCAAAGCAGTCCCGGAAGTAAGAGTCTTGAAGCAGGCTGACGTTGAAGAACCAATAAGGCGCTCGTGCACAGGTTCTCCCTGGCAGGCTCAGTTCACAAAAAGCTAGGCCGTGGTCTGACAGGCCCGAGGGAATGATGCGGCCACTGCGTAGGAGTGGCAGGTGGTACTTGGTGACATAAATGCGGTCAAGGCGGGCCATAGTGAGACCCCCGGCACTCATCCTGGCCCAGGTGTACTGGCGCGCGTCGGAGTGCAGGGCTCGCCAGACGTCAATGAGGCCTGCAGTCTCCAAGACGGACTGCAGCTTGCGGGCTGAGGGCAGGTGAGGCTCGGGCCCCGTACGGTCGAGCAGGGTATCGGTGGTACAATTAAAGTCCCCGTCTACAAGAACCAGGTCATCGTCCTTGCCGACGTCGCACAAAAGGCCGACCAAGGTCTCAAAGAAAGTGACCCTCTCCTGGCCATCAGAGGGTGCATAGACGTTGACGAGCAGCAGATGGTGTTGCGCTAGGGTGACGCGGATCGTCAACAGGCAGCTGGGGACAACCTCTCGTGCCACCGCCGTATCATGCTGTAGCTGTGATGATAGGAGAGTCGCGACCCCGGTGCTAAGATTGGTGCCGTGACTCAAGAACACCTGGCCTTGCCAGGCAGCGCGCCACGCCAACTGGTTGTGCCTGTCGGAGTGCGTCTCCTGGAGGAAGGCGACAGCCAGCCACTTCTGGCGCAGGAACTCCAGCACGGCCTCTCGCTTTACCGGATCTCAACAGCCGTTGATGTTGAAGGTGCCAATGGTTGTGGCCGCCATGGGTGTGAGTTTGGGAGAAGAAGAGCAAGGTAAGGCGTAGATAAAAGCAAGCCTCCAGAAGTCAAGCAAAGGCAGAGACAGGTCAAAGAGAAAAGGCCTATTGTGCCCTACTCTAGTCCAGGGACCCCGCCAGGCCCCACTCATCTCTCACGCGCTGGGCGAGCTTCTCCAGATGATAGGTCATCTGCCTAGTGCCCAGATCTTGCTGCATGAGCTTGGCCGCAGCCCTGGCAGCCTTGACGAACGCTTTAGGGTCCGTGCACCACTGGGTGATGCGCGCCGCTATGTTCTTTTGTCCCTTCGTTTGCTTTAGAAAGGTCAAGAGCCCCCCATAGTCAGGACTGACCCAGGAGGGGTCTGCCAACATGGGCTGCACATTTCCCACAGAGGAGCGGCAAGGGCGCACACTGGCTGGGAGCGCTACATCCACACCCTCAATATCCAAGCCCATCAACCTCCTCTGATCGTCCAGGTCGAGGTCTGGCTCTTGAAGAGCAAGCTCCACCTTCTTGTGGGGGGAGAGGTCATCCTGCTCTCGAGGTCGCTTGCGACACTCAGAAAGCTGGATTTCCATCTCACAAGCCTCCTCATCCAGTTCAGTGGCCTGGGACGTGACCAAGAGGTCAGCAGACTCTTCTACTGCTCCCTGGGTCAGACCTCCAGAGGCGACACATTGTGTATATGTCTTCTTGCCCCCTGTCTCCAAGAGCTGGGAGACGGGTGAGGCATTAATGACCCCTGTCTCCCCCACCTCCAAACTGCCCTCATCCCCGGTCAGCAGCCGACGCCTTGGCTGATCCTCCCCGTGGGCACTGAGCTGCTAGGGGGGAAGAGCTCCCACACTGAAAACATGTGGTCTCCCCATGAGAAAAATAAATCACATACCTCCGCCCGTTGAACAAGAGGCTCAAGGACTGAGGCGGAGACCGTGAGCCCTCCCTAAAGAGCATGAAAACCTGCCTTCAAAAAGACAGGACATGCCTCAGTTTGGGGTTTTTACTCCCTATGGTCAACCGGCGAATGGGACTCGTAAGCACCCCATAGGGCTCGAGTACCCTGGCCAAGTCTCAACCGGTCACGTGCGGGGGCACATTAGAAATCACCACCCTCACCGCTAGGGTGTCCAGGGGGGTGGCAAAATAATGCGCGCCCGCAATGTCCAGGCCCTCTATGCACAGCCTATGAACTAGGGTGGGGTCGCTCAGGTAGATCATCAGGACCGTGTTGACACAACCTGCGTAACGGATGGTCTGCTGTCCCAAGATACTAGCCAGAGCATCCACGCAGACTTCAACCCCAACAAAGGGAGGGGTGTGCACCCTCAACCCACAGGTAATGGGGAGGTTCTGGGAGGCATCCTCATGACAGCTACTGGGTGTAGGAGCAGCCATTCCTGACAGGACAGGGTTAATTCCCAACTCTAACTAAGCAAAGCAACAACAAAAAAAGTTTATAGTAACTAAAAAAGATGAGTGTCCGGGAAAGCGGCCACAAAACTCTAGATGGGAGGGGGGATGGGGGCGGAGAAAAAAAAATGGCTCGGGTTTGAAAAAGCGAAAAAAAAAAGGGAGGGGGGGAAAGGGGTAATTTAGAGCACCCCGCGGAAGGCAAGCTAATGGAAGATAACTCCCCACTACAAGCAAGCAGAAAAGAAAGAAAGGAGAGAAAGAGCGAGAAAGAGACAGTAAGAAAGAAGGCTGCGAAGATAAATAAACCGGAAGTACGGGGGGATGGGACAAAGAGGAGAGAAAAGGGGGGGAAAAAGCTGCAAAACAGCAAGAAAAGAAAGAGAAAGTGAGATAAACAGGGGCTAGAGACCTTTAGACAGGTGGGAGTGAGAAGAGGAAAGAGATAGGAAGCCGGGGAGTCTTATGCTCGGGATCGCCCCACGCAGCTCCAAGCGAGCCTGGTCCGGTGCGTCCAAAGTGGAAGAAAGAAAGAAAGGGGTGTTAACGCTGTAATCTAAGGTGTGCCTACAGACCCTAAGCACACCTGGAGCATAGTAATCAGGGATGCAGGAAATTTAAATTGACATACAAATAGGGTAACTGATAAGACAATGACACTGACTGAGCCAAAAATGCTTCCAAGACCTGCAAAACAAAATGTGCTTATGCGAGGTGTTTCCCAAACACCTTTGTGCCCTGAGGACCCCCAAGCATGCACTACAGGTTTCTCTGGCCAGGGTGATGGCTACAAGCATCCAAAGAGGCTTTGTGCAGCAGGCAAAAATTCCTTTCAATGTGAGAATTCAGGGCTGTACTGGAAACACATGAATGACTCCAGTGATGGGAAAGGGGAGGAGGGGAAGCAGGGGAAGGGGCATGTGAGGTATGAGTAGGGTGGCCAACAAAGAAGAGAGAAGCTGTGTTTGCATGGTTTACAAATGTGTTGCCTGAGGCAAATTTGCAAGTATGCTTAAAGTTGGTTTTTAAAAAGCATACAAAGATGATTCACCCTTTGGGTGCTGAATTAGGGGGTGCAGTGCCCATGCCCCCCCAGCAGTGAAGAAAGAGTGCATCCAAAAAAGAAAACCCCATCTTTTTCTGTGCCTGCCCAAAAGAGGCTTCTCCAAGCAGGCAACAATTTCTTCTGATCTGAAAATTAGGGGCTCCACTGGAAACCCCAAGAATTGCCCCTATGATGGGAGGGGGAAAAGTGGATACTTTTGTAGATTTGTTGGGGAGAGCACCAAGAGAGGGCACTCAACAGTGAATAGGTGGCTGAAAAGTTCATTCATGGTTTTGTAGTGGTGTGTGCAGGAAGACTGTTTATTGAACTCCAAACCCCAAAAAAGCCATGTCTCTGTCAATCCAAGCCACTGATGCCTTCCCACCACCCCTCAGCCACCCCTCCTGTGGTTTATGCTGGCCTCCTGGGTTCCACTTGAGGATGGAGGTGAGGGCTGGAAAAGGATGGCAGCTTTTCACATTTCCTAAAAAGAAGCACCCCAAGTTTGTGCCAGTGGTCACTGAGGTACCCCATAACATGAAGCCCGGCTGCCAGGATGATGGCTGCAAGCATACTGTGGCAGTGTTCTTTGGTGCCTGCAACTTTAACGGCTGGAGCAGGCAGCCATCAGGTTCCTGATGAGGGCAGCCATTTTCAAACATAGGCCAGAGAGGCAGCAGTCTGTGTGGAGCAGCTAAGGAGGCAACATTGGTTTGAGCTGCTCCTGGAACACCTTGGAGGTAAGGGTAAGGCTATGGGGAAGGAGGAGGCCTCATTGGTCCTGGGTGTGACTTGAAACTGCACCCTGCTGGGGAAAGGTGGCTTGGTGGGGCTCCTAGTGGTGTGGGAGCCCCCAAAATGCCAAGCCAGTTAACCTCCCCAGTGAAAGGAGAGGAGGGGCACCTCATAACCTTAGCCCCCACATCCTCCTGGCAGGTCCAAGGAAGCCCAGACTAGGGCAAGGTGCCCAGAGTTTGGGAAAGGGCATGGAGCCTAGCAAGGGGTGGGGAGCCCAGTGAAAGGGCAAGGACCCCAGAGGCTAGGAGCCCTGACTGTGTGTGGGAGGGGGGTAAGGAGCCCAGTATGAGTGAGGGGCATGGAGCCCAATGAGAGGCGGGAGTTAGGGGCTGGCATATTACATCTTGGATGCCATCTGTGAGGCATGGGCCACAGTGTAGGGAAGGTACAGAGCTGTGGATAGTACTCCCTGGCATAAAGGCATATAATGAGTAGTCTCTCGTATTTACCACCAGTTTACTGTAACAGCAAAATCATGGCAGGTGAGACTGGGTAGACTTCCCCACATAGATAGGTGGGCAGGCCAGCTTGAGTCCCAGCCTTGAGCTTGCCTTCTATTACACATACAAATTGGTTCACCATTTGGGTGCTAGAACTAGGGGGTGCAATGCCCATGTCCCCCAGCAGTGCAGGGAGATTTCTTCCCAAAAAAAAGCGCCCCATCTTTGTCCCTGCCTTCCCAAAGAGGCTTCATCAAGAAAGCAAAATTTCTTCTGGTCTACAAATTAGGGGCTTCACTGGAAACCCCAAAAGTCACCCCCATGATGGGAGGGGGAAAAACTAAAGCCACCCGACTGGACCCAAAAAAAATAAACCAATCACTAAATACATTCCTAAACTGCCTCCTGCTGTAATTTAGTACTGAGAGGTCAAGAGGTTAAAATTGTTATGAGGTGCTCCTGTGGCAGGGCACTGTTGGTGCCTGCCACTTTAAGGGTTGGAACAGGCAGCAGCCAGGTACTTGAGTACGGCAGCCATTTTGAGACCCTAGGTATATGTAGGGTGAAGTAGCAGTTTCTTGCTGGAAGCCATAAGAGAGACATCAGCCAGTGGAGCTGAGGCTCAGGAACAACTAGGAGGTAAGGGCAAGAGCTTATGGGGGTCGCTAGGAGACTTTTGGTCCTGGCCATGACCTAAAACTGCACCCTGCTGGAGATGGGTGGTGTGGGAAGCCCCAACTCCTCCCTGGAATATCTGCATTGGCTGCGGGCCTTAGGTAAGTACCCTATCTCCTTACCCACCAGCCATAGCACCCTAGGGCCTGTAGTCTCAGATCCTCTTTGGTGGTCGATTGTGTTTCTCTCTCTCTGTCTCATCACGTGGTTTGCTCTTCTTCCTCCAATGCCAGAAGCCAAAGTGTGCTCACTTGCCACTGGCCTGATACCAGTCGCGATGAGTTAATAACCCTGTTGACTCCCCAGTGTGTGATTCCCCTCACCTGTGTAAGGTGCCCTCTATGACTACCCACTGCCATGGTTACCCTAGTAATTGGTCTCCTGCCTGAGTCCCTGTTATACATTTATCTCCCAAAAGCTAAGACTTCTACAGTATCAATGTTTTGGCATACTTAGACTCATCCTGCACTGTGGCACTCCCTGGCCCTCTGGATGGCTGATGTTAGCTGAGGAGCTGCCATAGGAAAAATTACTGCACACACAGCTCAGCTTGCTTGGCCCTATATTCTATGCACTCACTTCTGATTATCTAATAAGCTAGACTCCTACCACCAAGGAGGGAGAACCAACACTGTTGAAATAACCTACAATGGAAGAAATACATTTGCGTAGATTTTCTCCAGTGGTACGAAGCAATTCCTTTATCTATACCAATGCCATCAAACAAAGAATTAGCCCTTAGAGCAGCTGTGGGCAATTATTTTTGGCTGGAGAGCCACTTAATGAGCTTTGGGGGCACGCTGAGGGCCGCATCTGTTTGTTTCCTTTCCCTTCCCTCATTTCCTCTCGTCTGTCTGTGTATCTCTCTCTCTCTCTCTCTCCCCCTCCTTCCCTCTCTCTCTGGAGCTCCAGAACCCATCTGAAACTGCAGTTTTCCAGAATCTCTGCCACTCTACTGTGGACTCGAGCAGGAGCTCCTGCTGCCATCACCTTTAGTTGGATTCTGGAGCAAGGAGGAGGGTGCGGTTGGGCGGGGAGAGAGAGAGAGAGGAGAGAAGAGACAGAGACAGAGACACTGCAGCCTGTCTGTCATGGCAGAAGCTCCTGCCTGGGTCCATGGCTGACACTGCTGGCATATACCAGGTCTGGGCTCTGAGCAGGAGCTTCCACCATGTGGGGATGGTACTGGGCTGAAGAAGTCCCACCCACCCAATGGCCAGAGTTGCTGGCCCCTGCAAGCCAGATCTAGTAAGTTGGTTCTGGATGGAATCTGTTAGTAGCCTGGGTCCAGCTCACAGGACTTATTTTGCTCATCCCTGCCTTAGAGTAATGTTTTCATTTCTATATTACTAACCAGTTATGCTCTACCTCTTCTTTATGAATTCATGGAATTTCTGTTCTTATGTGTATCTACTCTTAGGGGGGTAGGGAGGGAGGGGATCAATCTTTTTCTGGCTGGAAGAATCCTGGTAGAAGGACTGGAGCCACAAAGGTGACAGCTTGTGAAGAGAACCTTCTTTTGCCAAAGATTGTTCTACCCAAATCTGATTTAATTCTACCCTTTTAAAACTGAAACCATCACAAAAGATTGACTTTGCAAGAATGTACACAAAAGCCACTTCTGGGTCTGCCACCGAGCATGCAGCCCCCCCCTCCCCCGCCCCCCGGCCGTGCTCCTTTAGGATGCTCCATCCACCCCACCATCTTGGCATTCATAAGCCATACCTGGTACCTCGAGCTATGTAGAAAAAACATATAAAGCTGTGTCTATGGCCGAATCACTGATTATCCAAATCAGGATTGAATCTACAGATTTGGATTTGGCCAAATCGAATCAGCTAATCAAATCATTATCCCCCAAATCAGGCCAAATCTGAATCTGAATTGAATACGGCCTGCATTGCACATCTACTGGATATATACTAATTTCTCCAAACCTTTGCCCCACCTTTCTTTTGTTAGTTTTAAATCTTCTACCATATATTTTCATTTTGTGTCCCCTAGGTCTAATATTGTGAGATGGAAAACAGGGATTTGTTTTTTACTTTTTTTTTGATCCATTTATTATTTTGTAAACCTCTGTGTCTCCCTTTAAACATCTTTTTTTTATAAGATGAAAAGTCCCTACTTATTCTGGGCATCCCTATACAAGATGCTTAATGCCAATTGAACTAACTCTACTGAACTAATTCTACTCGTGAAGTGGGCAGGCTTCAACCTGATGTCATTTAATTCAGAGAAATGTAAACTGCTTCATCTGGGGAGAAATAAACCACAATGCACTTAAAGGCTTGGCAGTACTATGCTTGCCAACAACACAACTGAATGAGACCTGGGTGTCATGACTGACAACAAAATAAACGTGAGCCACCAATGCAATGTCGTAGCTGGCAGAGCTAAATGAACACTGGTATGCATCTACCGAGGCATCTCAAGCAAGGCTAAGGATGCCATCCTCCCACTCTACTGAGCCTTGGTGAGACTGCAGATGAAGTACTTTGTCCAGCTCTGGGTGCCTCATTTCAGGGAGGATGTGGAGAAGCTCAAGAGCGTCCAAAGTAAGGCCATGCACATGATTAGAGGCCAGAGACCAGGTCATACAAGGAGAGGCTAAGGGTCTTGGGACTGTTCAGCCTGGAGAAGAAAAGCCTCTTCACTAAAGACACTCCAAAAAGCATCTCTGGACAGGTAAATTTACACATTGTTTTTTTCCAATTTACAGTTGTTTTATATGGCTACAGTAACTGATAAAACAATGTTTTCTGATTACTAAAGGTTTTGTTGTTTTAATACATAGTCTGTTACCTATGTCTATGAAAAAGTTTCTGGTGATGCTTAAGGCAGTATTATTTTAAATTGGTGATACTCTGTCGGAGTTTGGGAACCTCTGCGAGTCTAATGCACAGTAGATTAATCCAATAGACATTAAGTGTCACACAAAAAGTGTTCATCTCCACTAATACTCAGCAGCTTTAGTTCAATGGGCATTAACATTATACAAAAAGGATTATACAAAAAGCATTCATCTGTGCTAATGCGCAGTAGCACAAGTTACGGTGCATTAAGTTAGTAGTATCTGTTATTACAGGTGCTAAACTTAATGCTCCATAATTACAGCGTATTAATGAACATGTAGATATGCCCTCCCTCTCCCCTCCATGTTCCTCACTGTCCTTATTTCACTTCCCTGTAACTTTTTTCTAGTCCTTCCATCACTTCTTGAGGTAAGGGGAGCAGAACTTCATGAAGTAAATTAAGTACAGTGGGGTAAATCAAACTAAATTTTTGCACTATAAAATCATGCTACTATTCCCATGTAGCCCTGGTGGTGGTCTGCCAAGATACTGAAAGGCTGAACCACATTCAGGTTAAAAACAAGAGAGAGAGAGGCTGATTTGTGGGACAGCCATTTACACATTCAGTTTGAATGACAATGAATTCCAATTATTCCCATTGTCTCAAAAAAAAGTGTTATTTCAGAGGTATTTAGAGTGGGACAATGGGCTTGTAAATATATAACATCCCAGAATAAAGGGTTTTGTGGAAGAAATGCATGTAGGTCTTTGGCCTCAGAAATCCTCCTCTGCACAGTAGCAGTGAGGACATGGGAACTGAGAAAGATGCATGGTAATTTGTCATGCATCTCATTCATGTATGCCAAGTGAATAAATGTATATTGGAAAAACATTCTGTTAGTGTTCTATACTCTGCACAGGCAGTCTACCTCATTCAGTACCCAGGGCATAGACTTGGGGGCCTCATTTGTAAACCTCAGCTATCTGTTAAGGCCTTGTTACACACTACATTGTAAGCTCAAATGTTGATCAATGTAAGTGCTAGCTTGAATTTGCAAAGGTCACACATTCAGGCCAGCAGAGACCTGGAGGACTGAAAGGTAAGAATCCCCCTGCCATGCCAAGACCCCTTACCCCCTGCCCCTTGGGTCCTCCACTGCCCCTCAGGGTTCCCCAGGGCTCCCCACCTGCTCCTCAGATCAGGGGTGCTCAACCCCCAAATCACAGGCCAAATCCAGCCTGAGTGGCTCCACACAGGTCAGAAAATTTTGCAGCAGGAGAATTGGTGGTCATTCCTCTCTCATTGCCAAATTTCTAAGACTTGCCTGGCTGCTGCTGACCAGTGGCTTCCATGTACCCATTTCCGGGTGAGCCTGGGCCATTGCCACACTGCCACTGCCAGACAGTCAGGCCAGGC
Organism: Crocodylus siamensis; assembly: GCF_052110815.1. Lineage (NCBI taxonomy): Eukaryota > Metazoa > Chordata > Crocodylia > Crocodylidae > Crocodylus > Crocodylus siamensis. The sequence goes on along the minus strand of NC_143402.1, from coordinate 47,541,366 downwards.
CATGTCATTACTATTATTGTGTGCCCACCCTGTGTGCTGCACTGGCCTATGCCCATGCCAGGGTAGGCCAGCACCCTGCCAGAAGAGTCCCAGGCACCAGGATGGGACTATTGGTCAGATCAGGACTGTGGACAGGCCTGGAACTGTTGATCCAGAATGCAGAAAAGAAAGCTTGGTCACTGCTGACATAAATATTTAGAAAATCTTCTTGGCTAAATGTTCAAAGGAGATATAAGCTCAGTTTTGCAGCACCTATCACTTTGTACAGTGTTATTTGTGAAACTTCTATGTCCAGACTCCCCAAACAAGGCAATGACTTTGCAAAAGCTTGTATGCTAAGCAGGGGCCAATAAGAAGCTGGCTATTAGGAAATGTTGAAGTAGTTCGGTGCATAAATCTGAACTGGGGAAAGTGCCTTCATTCCTTTGGGATTCAAAGACACGAATCTGTTTCTGCAGCAGATTATCTGACCCATGTCACTCCATCCTTTAAAAACAAAAAGCACAGCAAACAACACAGCCCCTGCCCCTGCCCCTGCCCCCCTCTCCCCACTAGAGTTGTTCTTTTCTACAGGTTTATTAAGTAGGAAGGGGAGGATTTGTTAAAGCCGTCAGGGGAATGCTTGGCTTAAGAATTCTTGTGAAGACTATCCTGCTAGAACAGCGGGGCAAGGAGGGCAAAATGATTATTCAATATCCTTTGGGAGAAGCATAGTTATTGGAGGAAAAATTGTAGTGGGAATCCTAATATCCAGCAATCTTAAACACCATCATGGTAAAATGGCCATTATAAACCAGCTTAGGTGCCCAAGTACCACTGCTACGTGCTCTCTCTCTCAATTTTCCATTGCTACTATGGGAGTAACTGCACTTCCTTTTGAACAGGAGATTTTATGGGTATCCATATATTAAAATATTCTGATGCTCAGGGAGTGAGAACATTATGATAAGGCAAAGGATGGTAGCTTTCCCATGCATCAACCTGTCTCAGAAAACCACCTGTGTTCCTTACATCAGTTATTGTACTTGTAGGTATCTTTTTTATAGAAAATAGGCAGGGCCTAGTTCCATTTGGGTTTTAACCTTGGATGTATCCCTGATATATGGAAGGTGCCTGGCTACAAGGCAGCTGAGAATGAATACAACACAGGATGACAGGGCCAAGAGAAGGGCGAAACATTAGGAGGGGATTACATGCACATTATCATCTTTCTCTTTTAAAAACTACAGTGTGACACTGAAGACAATGGCCAGAATGGATTACAGGCATAAGCTGTGAGTGTAGGTAGAAAGTCAGTGTTGTGCAAAACTCAAGAGTGCCTCCTGCCCTCCCCAACAACTTCCAAGCACAAAACCTGGAAAATGATTCATTGCATAGGCTACCAAATTGCCACAGAAAGCACAGGGAAAGGTGAGGCAGGGTCAAAAGAGAATTATTCCCCACAGTTTTTGATTGCAGGGATACAGCAATTATGTTTGTGCTGTCCATATACCAGGTAGGTGGGTGCATATAGTGATGGATAAATAAATAAATTGTATTTATATAACAACCCTGGAGAGTGAATTTAACAACCAATCTCTATGAGTCCTGCCATCAGGATTTTAAGAAAGGAGAGGGGGAGGGCTTTTATAGGCACTCCTTTATTCATGCCTATGCCTGATTATTTTCCGGTTTTAGTAACACAAGTGTCATTGACTTTGATGGAAAAATTCTGAACCAAATAAGTGTCCTTCTATTTCTAGTACTTCCACTCAAGAATTGATTTAGTGCTAAATTTCCCACAGCACAAACCATCCCTCTCTACTCCCCCTGGATATCTGTGTGTTCTACCTTGTTCTTAGGTTGTTGGGCTGACATCAGATGGGGGCAAGAGTCCTACTAAGCTGGCTTTACAACTTAATCTGCTATGCAATAATTTGGTGTAACTGTGGCCTGTACAGATCAATGTTTGTTGTAGTCTGCATGCTGAGCTGAAAGCAGTCTCTTCACTTCCATTTACTGCTGAAAGCAATAAAAGCTTTATCCTACCCTAGAAGTAATAATGTATGAGTACTGTGTAATTTAAAATCACATCACTTATACTAAAAGCAGAACTTCCTTGCCTGATAGAGAGATCAGCATTTGCTGCTGACTTAGAACTTCAGAATAACATCGTCTACTTCAATTAATAGCTGTTAAGGCAAAGCCATTCCACATGCCAGACAATTACCTAATAGTGAATTACTGATAACATCAGTGATACAACTTAGGGGCATTTTACACATTAATTTTAGGGAGCTCCTGGAGCACTTAACCCATGGATTGTCTGCACATTAGCATCTGAAACTAGTTTTAAGCACTAGGGCTGTGGAAAGCTTCAACTTAATATTCGATTTGACAAATAGTCGACATATTCGACCTTGAAAAGTGAAAGTTGAGTCAAATAGCAATTGGTTGAATAGCTGTTGAATCGAATACTGGGAGTCGAATATTAGCAGCGCAGGTCGAATATTCGACTTGCCTATACTGGATTCCCTGGGCGGAGGGAGGGGGAAGGAAAGTAAGGGGAGAGAGCGGGAAGGAGTGACTGACATGTGTGGCTGGCCAGTCACCTGTCAGCATTCTTTGAGGCCTCTTCCAATCCCAGTGCTCTGGGGGAGGGCCAGAGAAAATGCAGCAGTTTTTTAGCTCACCTACTGTCTGCCTTGGGGTCAGTTTCTGAGCTGGTGGTGTTTGTTCTTCAGCACCTCTGCGTCAGACCACGACGGCTGAAAGCCCTGATCTTCAACAGATTCCCTGCTTGCAACACTAGCAACAGGGATTTCTGAGAACTTGGTGCTTTTATTTTATAACTACTTTTCATATTAGTTTACGCTTATATTGGATAGGTTTAGTAGTAGCCTAGGATCTAGTCTATATATAGGAATTTAGTTTATATATATATTTTTATACATCATTCATTCTTTCCACCACACCAGTGCTGCTCAATATATTATCTACACACACAAACACATTTACATAACATCCAGAAATCTAACCCGCAGCACACAGCACACTTAGAGGTTGTGACACCCCACCGCACCTGCTTGGATCCTGGTTTGGGGGAGCAGCTGGTGCTCCTCAAGGTGAACCTCCCGCTGCCGGGGGTCCCCAAGCACCAGGTGCAGACCGAGCGAACGCCGCCCTCCTCGCTCCATCTGGAGCACGAGTTTTGTCTGTCAGCAGCCTAAGGTGCAGTTTCCCCCAAACCCCTGCACCTATCACTGTGAAAGTTGGCAGGCTTTGTGGGCTCCTCAGGGGTGAGCAAGCCTGCAGTTTTGAGCTCCCCGTGGCTTTCCACACAGAAGTCGCAGGAGGTTGTCTCTCAAGAATTTGGGGTGCTGTTTCTCCAAACTCCCTGAACCTATCTTGTTGAAACTGGTCATGCTCTGTGGTCTCCTCAGGAGCTACCATTACAGCAAGTTTCATCGAGATCAGACAAGAAATGCCAAAGTTATAGCCTGCTTCGACCTTCCCCATTATAGCCTATGGGGAAGTCGAAGCAGCTTGAATATTCGACTGAGCTTCGACCTCGACTCAAAGCGAACCTGCTTTGACTCAAAGCAGATGGTAAATCGAAGCAGGACCCAGTTTAATATTCGACATGACTGTCGAATTGAATATTACCTGCTCTGCACAGCCCTATAAAGCACACTTCAGCCAGTTTAAAGTTATGCCACTACAGGGAAGATTTATTCTGATCTGATCTGTGATCCAGTTTATGTTCTATTAATGTATGGCCATATCTCACACATGAGAGGCCCAAGTTGCAGTTCTCCAGCACTCCAGCACTGAAACCATTTATAAGTTTTGTCTCATGTCAAAATGCAGCTGCTTTGAAGTGATGGAGATTGAACATATGGAGCTCAGGCAAATACTGTGTTTGATGTTCTATGGGTATGATGCATTATAGAAATGTAGTGCAACATATATGGCAACAGATGCACATCTCCCTGGCTGGAGAACAACAAAGCTGACACAGGCATGCTTTCCAGCCAGTGATAGGGGGATGTTCCTTGTTTCCCCTCCCCAACTAGGGAAGCCTGTTATTGACTTGGCCAGGCTTGCTATAGGCTTGCCTGAACAGCTGTTGCTTTTATAGCAATAGCTACTGGCAGCTACTGCAGAAGCAGCAGGTAGTTTCCAATATGGGGCTGTCTGTAAGGTGAGAACTTTATAGGACTCCTGCTACTCCAGCATGGGGGATGACAAGGGGCACGGGACCACCTAAACCAGGCTTGTCCAACATGTGGCCTGTGGGCTGCCATGCGGCCCTCCAAGCTGTTTCCTGAGGCCCAAGGTGTTGTGACAGGAAATGAAAGTAAACACTACTTTATTTCAGGGGGAGTGATGTGAATACTGCTTCCTATGAGGTCTTTGAATATGGCTCACTGGCCCACTGCGTGATAAAAAGTTCATGATCCAGCCCCACGTTCAAAAAGGTTGGACACCCCTGGCCTAGACCCTACTTCTTGCAAATCTCCATGACAGACTTCCTGGTGGGCAGAAAATCAGGAAGACGACTGATCTCTGTCCCTCCCCCTTGGAAATGGTGAGAGGGAAGGAAAAAACAAAGTCGTGTGGGGTACTTGGAGTTTCTCAGATATGCACAGGCATTGACTTTGTGACAGAAAAACTTCCTGTGACAAACACATCACTGTATCACATTTTTTTTCATCCCTGATCCACCATTTCTGTGCCTGATTGGACATTTTTTTAGTGGGACAAGCAGCATGAACATGTGGCCATTTGCTTTTTGTCCCACTAAGCTCAGATATAAAGTGCTACAACTGTGTTTGCCACAGTCTTTGAAAATCTCGATTTATCTTCTTACTTCCATTTGCTAAATCAGTTTAAGCCATTTATAATCATAGCAAAGCAAGACTGAAAGTCACCAGAAGAGATCATGTAGGGGTGGCCAACCTGTGGCATTCATGCCACAAGTGGCACAGACAGCCTCTGTCTGGGGCAAATGGCAGATCAGGGAGGGAGCAGAGGATGCAGTTGCAGATCATCAGGAAGCAGAAATCAGAGTAGCAAATTAAATAAGAGAAAAGGCTCAGCATGGCACCTGGTGGAGTCATAAAGGGCTTAGTTTGTGGCACACCTGCCAAAAAACGTAGCTTCAACTGATCTAGTCCAAATCCATGCTTAAAGCAGGAACAGTTGTATCAAAATGATCCCATACAAGTGCTTGTCTAACTTATTCCTAAAACTGTGCATTTGATCCCTGACCAAATGCCAAGGAGAATGAGTATGGGGTCACAGAAGAGTAGAGCTGAAGGGACTTCACAAAGTTATCTAGTATAGACCCCATCTCAAGGCAGGATCATCACAGCCAAGTGTCTATCCAGCCTTAAAAATTTCCTGGGATGAAGACTCCGCAACTTCAGTCGGTACTGCTCCAATATTTGACCACCGTCATAATCAAAGGCACATCTACACATGCATTAATGCTTTGTAGTTACTGTACATTAAGTTTAGTACTTGTAACTTTTTATTTAGTGAATGCAAATCCACAAAGCCAAGCAATAGTCTGTAATAAGTACTCAAGGTGCAGCACCTGGCACTACTGAACGGTAATGCCGGCACATACCTTTTTAGTGAAGCTAATGTGCAGTAGACTAATTGTACTGTACGTTACTAAAGCTTTTGTTGTGGCATGCTAATGCACAGTGGAATTAGTCTACTGGGCATTTAGCATCCCACTAGATGTGCGCAAAATGTTTATTCTAATCTCCGGCCTAAACTTCCCTTGCTGAAGCTTGGCACTGTTGCTCTGTTTTGTCTCCTACAGCCACAGAGCAAGCACATTTTCATCCTTTCTGTAATCATCTTCCTGGTAATTGAAGGCTGTTATCAAATCCCCCTTAGACTTTTCTTCTAGGGATTAAATAACCCTAGATTTTATTTCAGTCTGTTCTCATAAAATATGATTCCCAACCCCATAATCTGGTGGGGGGCGGGGTGGCAGGCAGTTCAGGGGTTTGTTTTTTGTTGTTTTTTTGCGGGGGTGGGGGTTGCCTAGCACTGAACTCTTTCCAAAATAGTTCATATCTTTCTGGAAAGATGGTGCCCAGAACCAGACACAGGACTCCAGGAAAAGTCTCACTAGTGCTTAATAAAGCAGAAAAATCACTTCCCTTGATTTGCAAATGACACTCTCATTAATACAATCCAGCATGCTGTTGGCTTTTTTTTGGGGGGGGGGTGTTGGTTTTTGGGTTTTTTTACACAAAGAACACACTGTTGGTTTATATTCAGTTGCAGTCCTACTGTAATCACAGGTCCTTCCCTGCAGTACTGCAGCTCAGTCAATCATTTCCTATGTGTATTTGTGAATTCAATTACATCTTTCCAAGTGTGGGCCTTTGCATTTTTCTTTGCTGAATTTCATCTGACTGACTGTGAACCATCTCCCCACTTTATCTAGATCAGTCTGGATCCTAGCCCTACACTTAGATTATCTGCAGCTTTACCCAACTTGGTGTCATCCACAGATTTCCCAAGTGTGCACTCAATCCCATTGTCCAAATCATTAATGGAGATATTAAATAGTACCAGGCCCAGGAGAGACCCCCTGGGGAATCCCACCTGAAATCTCCTTCCAACTAGACATTGAGATTTTGAAGGCTACTCAGGATGAAGAATGGCCTTTGATCCTGCTGTTTGTGAACATTGTCTAAAATATTTTCTATTCTGATTGGAAGTGGCTGTTTTTTCATAATGATATTCAGTAGTTATTGCTGCGCAAGCAAAACATTTTTTAAATTTACTTCTTATCCTAACTATTTTTTCCTCATCTATAGATAAGCCTTAAATCAAGGAACAGAAAAATAACATGTGACTGAGGTAGCCAGTCATCCACTATCTTTAATGTTAAAGAAATTGTTCACAAGCAATTAATTAGCTGAAATTTGCTCACAGTGGGCATATCCATACAGGCAGGCATATGCACTTGCAGCAGCTCAAATAGCAGTGGCATAAATTTGTTCCAGAGATTTGTGCCTCAGCACACATGCCTGAACATGAACTTTGGTACAGGGGAAGTTGTGCCACTTGAGGTAAACTGAACCTGCTCAGCTCCTCCCAGGTCTGCAGCCAGGGGAAGGTGAAGGCTGGAGACAGCACCTGTTCTAGCTCCAGCAGTATTAAAAGCTGCCCTGGCAAGCAGCTCAGGGATACTTAGGGGGGCACATCTTCCTCTGCCACTTCTGAGGGCTCTGATATGACTGGCAGCTCCTCAGCCTGTGGGGCTTCCCCCTGCAGGACCTGTGAGGGCTGCCAGAGTTCTACCAGGACTTCCTCTGGGCCTGGAGGCTGGTCTCTGCCTCCAGATCCCCTGCAACACTCACCCAGGGTGCCATCCTTCTTGTCGAACCCCTCCTCTGGAACCCTCAGCTGGAGGTGCTGACAGCAGAGGCACCCCAGTTGTGACAGAAGTTGATCCTGGTTGGTGTCAGCCATGTCAGAGACCTCCTGGACTATGATAGACAGGAGTGGGTAGACCCTATTGTGCTGGCCTGGAACATGGGTCTACCCATGACACGTGTAACCTGCTGTCTGATCCAGGAGGTGAAATCTGCCCTACCTCCTGACATCCTTGCCCTTGTTGACCAGGTCCTATGCAGTGGTGGTCCCCACCTCCCGCACCCTGTGTCCTCCAGCCCACTGGAGTTTATCGTGGGGCCAGCACCTCTCCCAGCCTCATGGCACCCCCCACCACCACCTAGGGTGGCTGGAGGACACTGGACCAGTCCACTTTTCCACCGTCCGTTGCTAACACCTCTACACACTTCTATGCCACATGATCCATCGTGCTGTCCTTGTGTCCCACCCAGACAACCAAGTGGCAGGACCTGCTTGGTTAGAGTATGGCTGGGGCACCCCAGTGGCTGAATCTGAACTCCACCTTCATCCCACAAGCCACTGGGGACCTCAGCTGGTGGCTCGTCTATGGAGCCATCACCACGGGTGTGTATGTCTTTGAGCTTCACATACACCACGGTCTCCTGCCCTTTCTGCAGGCAGAGGGAGACCCTGGCGCACATGACCCTGGAATGAACCAAGCTGCAGTCCTTCCACCTCCAGAACCTCTTCCTGAGGTTCTGGTCAAATTTCTCCCCCTACCTGTTTGGTTTTGGTCACACCATCCACAGCCCCACCAAGTCCCTGGACTTTCTGGTCTATCTTGTCCTGGCCCTGGCCAAGTGGGTCCTGTACTTGCCCAGAAAGGAGGTTCTGGCCAGGAAGGTGCCCAAAGATTGTGGGCCACTTTCCTCTCATTTGTCTGTGCACATTTCCAGGCAGAGAACCAGTGGGCAGTGTCCACTGGCTCCTTGGATGCCTTTGAGGACCAGTGGGTGCAGCCTGGGGGGCTCTGCTCGTGTACACCTCAGGCACTCTGGTTTTCAAATTTTGACCCTTTGACCCACACAACATACCTATCCTGGTTTTTTTTTTTTTAATTAGTTATCCCAAGAATGTAGTTGTTCCATTTGTCCATTAGCCCCCATGAAAAAAGTGTCTACTAGTTAGCCAAGTGAGCCTTGTCCATGGTAATCAGGTGGACAAACAGATGAGTGCTTCTGAGGCTCAAGGGCACCTGGCTGCAGCCCCTTCCACCTCCACCTCCAGAACCTCCTCCTGAGATTCTGGTTGAACTTCACCCCCAACCTTTTTATTTTGGGGCACCCCATCTATGGCCTCACCGAGTCCTGGGATCTCCTGGTCAACCTCCTCCTGGCCCTGGCCAAGTGGGCCCTGTACATAACCAGGAATGAGGCTCTGGCCAGGAAGGTGCCCAGGAACTGTGAGGCTGCTTTCCTGTCACTCATCCATGCACATTTCCAGGCAGAGCACCACTGGGTGGTGTCCACCAGCTCCTTTGATGCCTTTGAGGACTGGTGGGTGTGGCCCAGTGTGCTCTGCTTAGTATTCCCCTCAGGAATGCTCATTTTCACATTGTGACCCTTTGACTCTCACGTCACTCCTATCCTGTTTTTTACTTTTGTTGTCCCAAGAAATTTAGTTGTATCTCTCACTCATTGGCCCCACACAATAGGGGCTATTAGTTAGTTGGGTGGGCCTTATGGCCCACATAAATATAAAGGATACAAATAGACAAGAGCTTCTGAGGCCTGGCCAGTTGACATATAGGGACACTAGCCCAGTGTGCCAGCTGAACTGCTGCAGCAGCCTTGCCCAAGAGTGGCCCCTGTGCCCTCTATCCATTGCAGTAGTTTAGGAGTGGGAGCTGCTGCCTGGCTGTGACCTGCTGCCACCTGCGACAGCATCCATCCCCTTGGACCTATGGCCTCATGTCTGTACACCTGACAGACATGGATGGGGACCACACAGCCAACTGAGCTGTGGCATGGGCACTGAAGCAGAGCCATCTGCACCTCTGGACCAGTTGTTAGTCTGGCTGCACAGTTGGCTTTTGTGAGGCACTTCTGCCATGTGTGCCCCACCCTGCCATCTGAGCAGCTATCATCTGGAAGATGTGCACATTTTAGTGGCCCACTTTGAACTATTAAAGCATGACCTCCAGGAGGTCAGTCACCTTGTTTGCCCTCCAGCTGGGTCTCCAGTGCCAGCTCTGGGCATGCTCCTCTGCCTGGTCACCAGCAAGGATCCTGGTGTTCCCTGTTTAAAAAATGATAATTTTCCCCCATACCCCTGCCACTCTCCACACCCTGCACACCATCTACACACACCTACCCACATGCCGTACACCCACAACCCCTCCCCCCTGAAACCACACAATTCTCCCACATCTCTGCTTACCTGGGACAGTGTGCTCATGTGCTCGCCCGGGTTCATGATTACCCAGCCTTCAGGGGTCCTGAGGTAATCTAAGACTTTGTTCACTGCAACTGCTCCAGGTTGAAGAAGAAGTGGGTTGGGGTGTCAGTTTCTGCCAGCTCTTAGCAGTGGGCCTAGATCCTCACTCTACAGCCTGCACTCTCTACCAAGTTTCACTGGCATTTTCTATAGAACCAGAGGCTCTCAGGCAGTGCTGCCATTAGCCAGCAGGGCAGCCTCAAGCTCTGCTACATCTTTCTCCAGCTTTTAGATATGGTGGCACAGTTCATTCATGGCCACCTGGGTGTACTGCTGGCAAAAATCCTGGATCTGTACCTTGCCCACGTCCCACCATAGCTTCCAGGAGGAGTAGCTCAGTCTTGCATCCTTCCAGCCCCATCAAAAGTAGACAAAGCAGTCCCAGAAGGAGGAGTCTTGGAGCAGGCTGATATTAAAGCACCAATAAGGCACCTGTGCACATGCTTTGCCAGGCAGGCTCAGTTTGCAGCAGGCCAGACCATGATCTGACAGGCCCAAGGGAATGATGCCACTGTAAATTCAAACAAGAACTTAACCTCATCACCAGAACTGAAGCCAACTTCCTACAGCTCAAGGCACAAAACCTGCCAACTACCTCCAGTACCCCCACAAACTGCACACCAGAATCTATCAAAGACAACAATACCCAACTACCTGTGGGGGCACATTCCTCACCAAAAAAACACTCTGCCTCCAGTCTCTCAAGCCTAATCCTGAGAGGGAACAATTTGAAAGACACTTTTCACAGCCAGGCCTATGAATTTAACTTCATCAGTACAGAAACTCTTGGACTCAATATAGATTAGACAGTAGAATTATAACACACTCCAACCTGCCAGGCATCTGACTATCCAGGTACCTCTACAATTTTACCTGAGCTGCTATATTCCCTCCCCCCGCCGCAGCCTGTCCCTCACCCCCTGACACCTCCATTTCCATTTTCACTGACTGGCTTTCTTGCCTGCATTGCATGCCAGACCAGCCTCTGGCTTCTTTACTATTACTTCTATCCAGAACCAGCAGACACACCAACTGCAGGTGCTTCCTCAGCCTAACAAAGGTTTTTTCAGTGCAAAAGCTGGCATCCCAGGGAACTAAGCTGAGCTCACCTGGAGCCTCACAACTCTACTACAACCAGCCAGCCTCAGGCCTGTCAAAGACCTGACAGGTCTGGGCTTTCCCCAGCCAGGACTGTGTGCATGCATGTATTAGCTGAAGGTTACGGTGCCACCTATCTGTCTTTCATCAGGAGATTATTGGTCTTGGTGGTCCTGGCATTTATGGGGCTGTCACACCACCAGCAGTCCCACCAGGCCTCCCTACCCCGGCAGGGTGCAGTTTTAGTGGTCATACCCAGGACCTGGGGCCTCCTTCTTCCCCATAGCCTAAGCCCATACCTCCAACTTCAGCCTGACAGGGGAGCAAGCTCAGAAAGGCCATGTTCTTCCCCTGCTGACTGGTGATTAAGTGTGCGCCCCCTCCAGCTGAGAGAAGGACATTAACTGTTGGGTGGTTTTTTTTAGTGGAAAAAGAAAATAGGTGCAGATGGAGTGAGGAGGGTGGCACTCAGTCCATCTGCAGGTGGAGCTTAGGGAACCCCAGCAGTGGGAGTTTCACTTTCAAGAACACTAGCTGCTTAACCAAACCAGGATCCAAGCAGGTGTGGTGAGGTGTCACAACATCCCCAGCAATTCTGAACACCCTCTTGCTTGCAACACTGGTTGGTGGACAGGACAGACGTTACCCAGCAAGAACAGCCAGATCCTGCCACATCTGGCTGTGACTTGCCCAGTAGACAAAGGGGTTGCAGTTCAGTGGCTTCACATCCTTGGTGAGATAGGTAGCCACCAAAGCCTCAGTGCTTCCTGAGGCTGGGGTCTGGTGTGTTTCAACCCCAGCATTGAAGTCATGCCCTTGGCCCACATTAGCAGTGGCTGGTGTGGAGGAAACTGGCTGGTGCTGGTGCTGGGAGTGCTGGCATGGGAAAGTAGATTCCCTTTTTCCACAGCCCCTTGCCTCTGCCCTTCTGCATCCCTGACTTTGTTGACCAGCATCTGCATCCAGTGATCAAGGGTTTTGGTGTTGCCAATGTACATGCTCCCCTTCACCCTCGGGTCACACATGCCCACCAGCATGTCAACCGTACTCAATTGCAAGGCATCCATCCATCTCCTGATGCCCTCCTTCAGCCACCTCACAAGTGCCTGCACATCTGGTGACAGCAGCCTGCCCAGCCAGGAACATTGATCCCCTGGAACTTCTCCATTTAGTTCTCCAGTTCCCTCACTACAAGGATCACCTGGCTAAGGAGGGCATCACCAGCCCTGAGGGTCTCAATGGCCTCAGGAAGGGCTTGAGGACCACCAAGATCTGAGAGATGGTACCCAACTGAGCTTTGTTAAGGTGGCCACTGATCCCAATCTCTCCAAGCAAGGCCATCTCATGGATGGCCTTCTGTTGCTCCACCCACCTTTTGAGCATCAGGTATGTGGAGTTCCACTGAGTCTCTACATTCTACATGATTTTGTGCTCTGGGATGCTCAGATCTACCTGTTTCTCCTGCAGCATCTTGCCCCTCTTGATGCTGCAGTGGAAGTAACCCACCACCTTCCTGCATCGTGAAATCAGTTGGCTCATAGTGGTAGTGGCGGCAGCTCCATCACTGGCAGCCCTGTCCTCCTCCAAGGCACCCCTCACTATGAGGTGCAGCCTGTATGCCACACAGCACATGCCAAGAAAGTTGGCATTTTGAAAAGCCTTGACCATATTGGCCCCGTTGTTGGTGACCATGAACCTGTGGTTGAGGATTTGCCCACTGAGCCACCCCGAAAGCATGTGGCTCATGGCCACCATGATCTCCCTTGCTGTGTGGGACTCATCCAGCACCTCAGCTTGGAGGACAGCCCACTGACAGCCTGACTGATCACACCAGTGCCCTATGAGGAAAAGGTAGGCATGATTGACACCTCTGCTGCTCCAGATGTCCGAGGTTGAATTGCAAAGCTACCTGTGGCTCTGCCTTGTGCAGCTCCTCCCTCAAGTAATCCCTTCCTGCCTCATACAGGAAGGACACCACTGTCCTGCTAAAGGTGGTGCATGCAGGCACTTGGTAAGATGGGACCACAAGTGCCAGGAGCCACCTGAGCCCTGGCTACTCAACTAGGGAGAAGGGCTGGCTATCCAGAGCAAGCATCTTCCAATGGTCTGGGTGATCTCATTCACCATGGGAATGTGCCTCCCCCTGTCTGCAGCTTTCCCCCACCAATCCAGGGTGGCCTGCCTGTGCTTTGGGTGGATGGGGCATTTGGAGTGAGCAGGGGACTTCCCTTTGGGCATGCTCACACTGATGCCAGGCTGAGCAGGAACAAGGGCAAGGGGGTACTGCCTCCTGAGATGCAGCAGCATCACTGTGGTGTTGAAGTGTTTCACCTCCTTGCCCCGGCTGATCTGCCTTTGGCAGTGCTAGCAGATAGCACACCTGGGATCACCTGCCAACTCAAAATGATCCCATACTATGCTACTCATCCGCTTCTGGGTTGAGGGTGTGGATCCTACCTTAACCCTCTCCTTAACAGGCTGAGGCACAACAGCAGGAAGAGCTGCTTTGGCTAAGCCACTTGCCTGAGCCTCCACAACTTCCTCAACCTCCTCCAAGGTGCTGCTTTCCAGAGAAGGCGACCTCGGTCTAGGGGAACTTTGAGGGGTGTGGAGCACAAACTTTGATTCTTCCTCAGTCCCCAGAATTGCTTGAGCCAGGGTGCTCAGATCCTCTAGTTCCAGCTCTAGCTCCACCTCTGGAAATGGAAGGCTTGCACTGGGAGATGACATTGGAGTGAAGGAGACATTGATTCTGCTGCTGGTGCCTATTTCTGGAATTAAGGGAGGTGGTGAATGTGCAGAGATGTCAGGTACTGTGTCCACCTCCTTGCTTCCACTGGGAGCAGAAGCCTTATGGTTGCTCGGAAAGAGGATGTATCTGTGTTTGGGGTGGGGGGAGGAACTTGAAGCTCTAGCTTTCCCCTACCCCCTCTAGCCCCTCTCCCTCCCCTGCCAGAAGACCTAGCGCCTGCCTTTCCAACACACTTCATATTAATCTTTCCTGTGCTGCAAAAGGGTGGGGTGTATGACTTCTCTGTGTGTTTCTTTACACTCTGTGTTGTGTACTGGAGTCAGCTATGATTATTATGATTGATTATTAATAACTATATGTGGTGTATTCTTCTGTGATGTAATATTAAAGTGAATGTGTGACTACTTCTTGTTCTTCTTCTGTGTAGTGTACCTAAAATAATATATCTCCTTCTTCTTCTTCTTCTTCTTCTTCTTCTGTTAATATCTGATTTTTCTTTTTCTCCGATGTGTGTGAGTGTGTGCAATGTGTGCTTCCCTGCACAGTTATGGATCACACTGCCAGGGAAAACACTGAGCTTTCTCTTTCAGAAGTATTGGGGTGGGGAAAAACAAATATAAATTGAAATAAATGATTGGAAGTAGAGAAACAAACTATGAAACTATGAAACCTGAGGTGGCTGTTGGTGCATGGCATCCTAGCCACTGGCACGTTTGTGTCCCACTTCGGCCTAGCCACCACAATGGCCTGCCCCTTCTGCCCCGGGGGCATTGAGGAGAGCCTCTTTCATGCCTCCCTCAACTGTCCCTGCCTGCAGCCACTCTTTGTCAACCTTGAGCTGCTGCTGTGGGCACTTGGCAGAAGCCTGTCAGAGAACACCTACATGTGGTCCTACCCATACTGGGCAGCTGAGTGGAGTGCCATCTGCCTGGCCAACTTTCTTCTGGGTCAGGCCAAAATGGCTGTCCTCAAGAGCCACTGCAACCAGCTTGCTGGGACTGGCTAAGACGATGCCCTGTGGCTTTTCAGCCTCCTGGTGCAGGCGTGCCTCTCACTGATGTTTGAGCACGCTGTGGCCCTTGAGGGGGTGCTGTGCCATGTGGAGGATGGCCACCTTCAATATGCACTTTGATATCATGACCGGTCTGGGTGACTGGGCAGGCTCAGTGGCAGACTGCAACTCCAAGCTTGGATTGTGCCCTGGGCTCTCACCAGGCTGCTTTTTGCTTTTTTTCTTTGTGTAAGTAGCCGAAGGTTTTGTTACATGTACTATTGGCTAGAACAAGGTAGGAATACTTTATTTATAGAGGGCTTTGGTCTGTACAACCGCATAGCCAGTGTCCCAAATGCATAATAGCATGTTATGCACAATGTGTAATACTGCGAAGATGCCTATCATGGTGTGATGTTATGAATGTAATGGCATGGTGTTTTTAGTTTGATGGTGATCTGTCTGTCTTTGCTTTTCATATTGGACCTTGACCCTGGAGGGGCCGGCTTTTTGTACACTGAACCCCTAAATAAAGTAGCTAAAAAGTTAAAAAGTCAAAAAACCAAAAGTCCTTCCTTCTTTCTTCTTTCTGCCAAAATAGGCCTCTTATACACGTCATGATTTTTGCCCTTTCTTGAGTTCCAGCAGCATTACTATGTGCACATACAGGTTTTCCAGACACTTTAAAAGTCTTTCTGATGCACTAAAGTGAAACTGATCTGGTTGTAGTTTAATTTGGGTCACCAGAAATTAAAATGTTGTCCCACATTACCATCCCCTCATTCAGTTCCTGAAGGAAGATCCACTTGGGTGCCTATAGGGGATGCCATGTGCTGATTTCATTTTCTTTTCAATCAGACTGAGCAAATGGCAGCTGCCTTCTCAGTTATAGCATGTAGCTGTCATGCTCCCTTGTGCTGGTGACCATACCAGTTATTGATTGCACAGTCTCAGTCCACAGTCAGACCTCACCCGCTTCACTCCCCTGGCCATGACCCGGGCAGGGTGACAACCATCACCCCATAAGATGCCCCTGCCCCTGTCCCTGATGGTGAATGAATGGTGCTTTTTTCCTTAGCTGTGGCTGATGGACCACTCACACTCAGACCCATGGCAGCAGGTGAGATGCCCTTAGAGGTACTGGCACCCAACTGCAGGTGGCCCATAGCCAGTCATGGCTGCAAAGACTCATTGTACAGTCAGACGGCCCCCTCCCCCACCACACACACACACACACTCACTCACTCACTCACTCATTCACTCCCTCAGCCATGCCCTGGCCTGAGTGATAACAGCACCATAACCCTGTAAGCTGCCCCTGCCCCTTTCCTTTTCCCTGCCCCTGAATGAATGCTGCTTTTTTTTCCCCTTCCTCACTGTAGGACTCAGGTCCCTGAGCCATCCTGCTGCTCCTAACTTGTGAACAAGGCACCCCAGGCCCTGGTAGGCCCCCCCCCACCCCCAAATCTGCAGTACCCTTCCATCCCTGTGCCTCCTGTGTATGTACTGGTTTTTCCAGTTTGGCGAGCTAGGGAATCCTCCCTAATGTTGCAAGCAAGTGTTCATTTGATACAAAGGCTGGCACCTTGACCTGATGATTTACTGATGGCCTCCCACACTGAAAGAAAAGAAGGCAAAAATGTTTATTTACATAATTAGCTTTTACAGATTTATTAACCATAATTTAAAGAAATAACTAATATTTACTGATTATTCAAGGTAAGCATTAGCACGAGGCAGGCAATATGCAACTAGTTTCATTATATTTGACCTTTTTTACAAGCATGCAGTAACAACAAATCTTATTTATGATTAAATCAACAAGCAATGGTAAAGCAACAAACAGGGTATGACCAGTAATTATAAGCAATTATGACCACATAAGCAACACTGATTTTCTGCATTTCCAGACTGGACAGTCCTTCTTTCTCATGAATATCTCTTGCCACATTGTCCTGGCAACAGTCAGTTGCACATTTGGCCTGCCTATCTTGCTATTTACTGCAATCACACCACACTGGTACTGATGGCACTGACAATCTCATCTGTCTGGCCATCGTTCTCAGACTTCGTATGTACTCTGTATGCTTGCAGTGGTGATGGTGTTCCTATTGGTGCTGGGAAAAAAAGGAATGGGGTAGGATTATTGTGTGCTCTGAGAATCAGATGAGCAGATAATAAGTATTGTAGAAAACCATCCAAGAAGGGCTTGACTGCCTGTCTTCCTGGCTGTCTTCTTGTCCAAGTTGTTGAACTGCAGGCCCTGTCCAGGTGCAGACAAATTACCACCATGCTCTTTGCTGCCCTTCACCTTCCAGCAGGACAATCCATCCCCCTCCCCCCACCACCACCTGTCAACACTTGAATTAACTCCTACATTTCCACATCTCATGTCAGCTAATTGCAGTCCCCCAACCCGCCCCCTCATGTCACAGCCCAGCCTTATGTCAGGTGTCAGCTCTGATGTCAGATGTCAGTTCCCCATGACTTAACTTACCTGCTATGAAGGATGTTCCTAGTCTATCCTCTCATCGGAGTCATTGAGGGCCAGTTCTTTTGAACTTCCGCTGCCTTCCTTGCTTGAGGCAGGAGGAGGACTCACAGTCAGACCCATGGTCAGCAAGCTGGCAGGAGCAGAGGATAGCCTGTAACCCTCTAGTCTGGTCTGTGCTTGGTATTTGAGTACCTCCATTAATGATTGGAGGTACTGATAATGCAGTACCTTATGCACAGGGGTGCCATTCTAATAAGCCTTTGCTACTCCATGTCAGAATGAAGCTCTCACATTCTTGGCTTTCATCCTGCACTGCACTGCCATCTTGTTGTGCCCCCACTCGGCAAGTCTGCTGGAGGCATCCAGGTATATGTGCAAGTTCATTTCTGATGCCAAACTGTCTTAACAACTCCAGGTCCCCCAGCATATGCACCAGGATCTTAGTTTCTTCATAGGACCAAGTTGTCCTACACAACCTGGTAAGGTCTCTTCTTCCCTTTGTCTGCTGTCTTCTCTCTTCAGCCTCAGACATCTCAGATTAATAAGGGGTATCTACATCTGGGCCCCTGGGCCCTCAATGTATAGGGCTGTTGTTCAGCAGGTCAGGAAAAGTTCAACCTGACCCCCATTTTGGTGCGAAAAGTTTGAGCAGACATGCTGGTGCCATCCTGGCAACTTCTTCCATTCAACCATATTCTTTTTTCCAAAATGGGCACCTAAAATCTGTCTAGGTGAAAAATGAGCCATGTCCTGTCAGGTACGCCAAGGAGGGTCACGCACATGGTTCTTTTTGGGCCATGGCACAACAGAGGGCTAGGCACAAGTGACCCATGCTTCAAGGCACTGAGCCTTCTGTCTGTTCAAATTCCAGGGACTGGAAGACAGACAGTAGTTTCTGTTGGGGAGGTGGTGGAAAGGGTTGGGCAGGAGTCTCCAGCACTGGTGTCTGGTTTAATGGGTCACAGGGTCTGGGATAAAGGTTCTTATCCTTAGGCTGAATCCCCAGTACACTGCCCACCCTTTCCCACACCCCATTTGTGGCTGGTGCCAGTGAAAAATGTTACATTGGGAAAAATATGGTAACACAGCGGTGTTCCCAGAATTTTGCATAAAAAGTAGTAACCTTGACTAACTGATTCTAGCCCCCACCCTCCACTGAAATATAATTTTTGTCCTGCTGTGTCTGAATTTCCGAAACCCCTTTACCCAAAACCACTGATTCACTTGCCGGACTTACTTCCATGACTATGTGGGACCATTAAGCATGGCTGCCCACTTTACGAATACTTATAAAAAATGGGTCATTTATTTCCTCAAGATGTAGGAATGCACACACTGAGCTTTACTATAAGGTAGGTAGAGTGGCACAACAGCACCGCCCTGGCCTCTTGGTCACACCACCTCAGAAGACTGCCATACAGCACACACACAGGCATGATAAGATTCACACACCTTCCCCTTCCCCAGAACTGTGCAGGAGGGAACATGCCCCTCACATGGTAAGGAAGGCATGCATTTGCTGAGCAAGGCAATGTTGTCCTCAGTATCAGGGCTTAGGGCCATGTGGCACTGTGACAGGTATCCATCCAGACATAAGTGGAAGCTACATGGCATGTACTGTTGTAGTTATGTGTTCTGAATCACAAGCATAGGTGTGCATGGGGCACCAGCAGGATCATCATCAGCAGGGTACAGTGGCTAGGGTGACCTACAAAGAGCTCATCACACATGGCCCAGGGCACACATAGCAGTGGCATGCTCTGTGCCCATTGCTGTCATGGGCGGGGCTGCCCTCAGGTCACCTCCCCAGAGAGTGCCCCAAGGGGGTTGGCAGCTGTTCAGCAGGACCCTTACAACAGTTGTCCTGCAGCCCCATGCAACATGACCCCAGGCACCGAGGGCTGTGCAGCAGCACATTGTAGCAGTTGTCCTAGAAGCACAGGAAGGAATGATTTGGCATGGCCATTTCCCCAGTATCTTCTACGTAAATATCATTGAAAAGAATTTGTTTCACTTCTCTGCTATGGCCTTACCATCCCTGAATGAGCTTTCTAAACCTTGGTCATCTAATGCTTCCACTGATTCTCTAGCTGGCTTCATGTTTCTGATGTATTAAAAAAAAATTATTATTAACATTAGCATCTTTTGCAAGACACTCAGATTCTTTTTTGGCTTGCCTTATTTTGCTTTTCAACTTGACCAACCAATTTGTAAGCTTTCCTATTTCCTCATTTGGGCATGCCTTCCATTTCCTGAAGGATGTTACCTCAAACGGCTTCTTTACCTCTGTTATTAAATTATGCAGGTGTTTTATTGGTCTACTTGGCACCCTTTTTGATTTGTCATATACAATTTTCCCAAGCTTCTAATATGGTATTTTTAAGCAGCTTTCAAGAAGCCCGTGAGCCTTTTGCATTTTTGGCTGCTCCTTAAAGTCCTTTCTAGCTAACTTCCTCTTTTCTGTGTAATGCCCCTTCCCAAAGTTGTATATCATCATGGTGGACTTTTTTGACTTCCTTCTTTGTGCTAAAATGTTGCGTGTGATTATTTTATGATTACTAATATGGAGATACTTTTGGAATGAGGTCCAGTGTGTTTCTCAGGAGTAGGTCTAGATTGCTTCCTAGATTGCTTTTGGGTTCTAAAATAACCCATTCTATGAAGCAGTCATTTGTCACCTCCAGGAATTCTATCCCTACATCTTGCCCTGATGAGGTGTTTACCTAGCCTATGTGAGGGTACTTGCAATCTCTTGTTATTATTGCTTGTCCAATTTTAGCATCTTCTCTAATCACACTGAGCATTTCATAATCACCTTCACCTTCCTGATCAGGTGGTTGGTAGTGCAGTCCTAGCACCATATTCTTTTTATGCAAGTAAGAAATTTCTATCCACAGGATCTGATGGTAGTTTTCCGTTTGGATGAGATTGTAGGAGTTTCAATTATGCTAAGTCAGGTGTGGGCAATTATTTGGTCTGGATGGCCACTTAGGGAGTTTGGGTGAGCTGTCATAGGCCAGTTCAGTACCCCACCCCCAAAACAACTAACTAAAGTTCCCTCAGTGACCAAATCATTGCTCATCCTCATTTATGGGCAGAGAAAACAAAGGTTAAGATCCCCTAACCTTTGTTCCTCCTTTCTTACCACGCCCCTTCCTCCTCCCCAAGCCCCAGGTGGTGCTGCACTGTATTCCCATACACCACCTTGGGCCCTATGGGCATAGCTGGTGCAGCTCCTGCCTGACCCAGCTGTGTGCCAGGGACTCAGGGTGGGGGAGGGGGTGCAGGAAAAAGTGTGTGTGAGGGGGAAACAGCACAATGCTAGCCTAGTCAGGCTTGGATGATGCATGGTTCCTAGCCCCCTTCTCCTTGCACCCACCCTACTCCCCCACCCTGACTTCCTAGCACACAGCCAGGCCTAGCCAGGCCAAGCTAGGCAGGAGCCACACTAGTTATGCCCACATGGCCTGAGGCAGTGTGCAGGAACACAGCACAGCACTAGCCTAGCCATGTGCCAGGAGCCGAGGTAAGAGAGCTCCTGCAGAAAGAAAGGGGATGGGACCTGTGGGTTGTCCAGGCCCAGTCAAGCTAGTGCCATGATGTTTTCCCCAATTCTCACTGCACCCCTCCCTCACCAGCTGGGCCAGTGCCATGCCATATTCCCATGGACTGATCTGGTCCATGTGGGTGCAGCTGGCATGGCTCCTGTCTGACCCAGCCATGTTCCAAGGATTTGGGAGTGGGTAAGAGCCATCTGTCACATATTGCTGACACACATGTCACATGATCTCATGATTTTTTTCCTTCCTCCCTGCAATGAGAATGATCTTATGTTTCAATAACAGCTTCTTTCTAACTGGAACTGATAAACGGATTTTGCAAAAGGGGCTCTGGGAACACCAACTGGCACTGGAGGGGTGTCTGCAGACCCTGCATCCAATCTCATATCCTCACTGATATGGGCAGACTGTGCCATGGGAGCCTCCACAGATTTTTTAAGTCTCCAAAGCAGATAAGGATTCCCTCCTTCCCCTCCATGCTGAGAGGCATGTCTCCTCCCCTTTCTCCCCTTCCCCACCTGCCTCTGATGCTTCCCCCTCTCTCCCAGGGGCAGGAGAAGCTCCAGAGCCATTCCAGGTTATTTCAGCCAGACTCTATGGGAACCAGACTCAGCTGGGTGGTGACAGTGACAATAGACATGGAAATTCCCCTTCCCACAGTTGCTCCTAGGGGAACTGGGCAATGAAGGGGAACTTACCCTCCTACTGCTACTGCTGCTGCTGTCTCCAGCTGCTAGCACTAACTGGCCTTAATAAGAACTAGA
The DNA here is from genome assembly GCF_052110815.1 of Crocodylus siamensis. Classification (NCBI taxonomy): domain Eukaryota; kingdom Metazoa; phylum Chordata; order Crocodylia; family Crocodylidae; genus Crocodylus; species Crocodylus siamensis. The sequence continues at coordinate 47,519,843 of NC_143402.1, read as the reverse complement.
GTATCAAAGAAAAAATCATTATAAGTCCTTATCTGCAGTGGTATTAAGGAATACCTCAAAGCAAACACCCCTGGGAAAAGAGGTGAAAATACATCATGAAACTTGATGTCTGACAGTAAATCATTGAAACACTCTTGCTGCCTTGCCACATAAATTCTGTAATTTTATATTCCAGCTTCCAAATTGCCCTTGTTCAGTTGGAGTAGAAAATATTAATGCTGCTTCTTGCAGTCACTAAAAACAAGATAATGAACGCTAGGTAAGGGAAAAGCCTTCTGTAGGTTTGGTATATCCACAAGAAGGGAAAACAGTGTTTCCATTGAAATAGATTTGTGGATAGCAGACATCTTAGTATACAAACATTTTGAAAATCTACCCAGTTGGCATATGGAATAGGAATGCCTGGAAATAAAGAGTTTTATAGGTAAGGGCCACTTCACTTGTAATCCTTTTAGAAGATCTACCTGGTTTGGTGGCAACAAGTTGAGACCCAGTTTTTGTTTCAGAGTTTGTTGATATTATGAAACCTTTCCTGTGAGAGCTAAATATCAGCAGAACCCACTAATGCATATATGATGTTTATCAATAGAGAAGGCTTTCTGACAGATTAATTATACCACCTTCCTGCAAAGCACAAGCTAAGCCAAGAATAAATCTTTTTTGTTGGCATAGCTGTATCCACCTAAGGGGATTTGCCTGAAGAGCTACTTTGATTAAGGGCTGTGATCTTTTCATACACCTTGTTGACATAAATGTGTTGACATAACTGCACTGAAGATGAGATACTAGAACTCCCACTCAGCTGCGTGTCATCAAGCAAGTCCCTTTTCCTGTATGTGCATCTGCTTTCCCACTGTATTATCTACTTAGGCTGCACATACAGAACACAAGATTTACCATTTACACTGCTGCAACTGCATCTGTGTTTACACGAGTGGGATTTCCCACCACTTTAAAAGTCTTTTCAGCATATTAAACTAAAGCTACTAGGTCACAGTTTAGCTTGTGTCACTGCTGATTACATAATCGTATGTATGGATTCATGGTGTGTAAACAGGGGGAGGGGGGATGACATCTCAAGTAATTACCCTAGCACAGAATACTTAATACAGAAATCAGTGAAGAAACCCATATTGCCAATTACTGTTGTATATTACCCTCTGGTAGTGGTCCTGCCCATACCTCCACTAGCAGCCATGTATGCACTCCCCCCCCCACCCACACATGCTCCCTCACCCCTGTGCCCCCACTGCGCCCACCATGGTGTTGGTGTTCTGAACTGCTGAGCACAGCAGGATCACCAGAATGGTAAGTTTGCAACTATGTTTGGAGTGTCGTACCTTTTAAAACTTCCACATTTCAGAGGTAACCTTTCCTATTTCTTATAATTGACATTGCCATTCCAGGATCACAATGGGTAGTGCAGGCAGATACTGTATGCCAGACCTGCCCCCCAGGATATGCAGCATCCAAGGTAATATATACGTAATATCAGAAAAATGTTATTTCTAATAATGGGGGGTGGGGGGCGGATAAGAGGGAGGTATTTGTACTGTGGTCCAAAACCCCATCCTCTTCTTCTTTCTTCCCCTTCCTGCAGAAGATTTTCGAGATCAGAACTCAAAAAGGATCAACAAGAAAAGCATCAAGAGAGGCTTAGGGAGTGGTGCGGGACACACAGGTGAAAGCCTGTCATGCCCCCACACCCCAAAGCCCCCCAGCAACCTCCAACTGCTACAGAGCCCCCGCGGCGACCCCCAGCAGCAGCCAGAGGTAAGCAGGGCCTGTGGTGGCAGGGGACTAGCCCAGCTCAGCTGCAAGAGGCAGCTGAGTAGGAACCAGGGAGGGTCTTACCCCACCCCGGCCCCTACTTTAGCCAGCCCCCCAGGGAGCCATGCAACTGGAGTTGCATGAACAGGCTGCGCATACAGGTGCGTTTGTCAGCCCAGCACATGAGTTAGTACAGAGTTTGCGCAGGAGGGTGAGCAGGAGGGCCTGCGGCCCTGCCTGTGAGCCCCCCTAGGGAAGCCAGTCAGAGCCATAGCCAACCCACCATCAGCATGACACAGATGGGCACACACCGCACCCCGAGGGTCCCTGAGGGGTCTGTAGCCCACACCCCTGCACCTCAGAGACTCAACCCAGACAGAGCCCATGGTTCCAAGCTCCACACAGATGGAGCCTCTGGCTCTTGGCTGCAGGGGCTGCTTGTCACTTTTTCAGGCTCTGGGGCCCAGGAGCATGGCCACCTCCCCTTGTGGGGTCTGCTCCCTACTGGGGTCTCTAGTGTGCCAGCTGGACGAGATCCAGACCACAGTCCAGAGACTGCGTGCCATCAGGGACTGCGAACAGGAGATAGACTCCTACTGCCAGGCCCTTCCCTCCCAGGAGACAGTGGGTAGACCACGGTCTCCCTTCAGGACAAGGGGAGACCCGGGGACCTCCCATTCTGTTCAGCCGTGGAGTTGGACCAAGGTGGTCAAGGGCCCAAAGGCCTGCTGCAACAAAGCCCCTGCCCTGCTGGAGCTTTGCAACAGGTACACACCTCTTGCAGCCCCAGCAGAGCATGCTAAGTTGCCAGCTCCCGCAGGCAACACAAGATGAAATGTAGCTACCACCCCCACTCTCCCTAAGACAAAATGCAATGTGTTTGTCATGGGAGACTCCATCCTGAGGGGAACTGAGGGGGCAATCTGCTGCCCCAACCCCTCAGCCTGGGAAGTTTGCTGCTTCCCAGGAGCCCATATTCGAGACATTGCGGAGAAGATCCCTAAACTCCTCCAGCCCACTGACCACTACCCTATGCTCCTTATCCATGTGGGCACCAATGACATGGCTCGGAACCCTCCCAGACAGATCATGAGGCGCTACTGAGATTTGGAAGTGGGGCTTAGGGGGTTGGGGGCACAGGTGGTGTTTTTCTCGATCCTTCCAGTTTCAGGCTATGGGCTGAGGAAAGAGAGGATGATCCAGATAGTGAGCCAAAGGCTGCGATGCTGGTGTAATCAGGAAGGCTTCAGCTTCCATAACCACAGTCCACTCTTTGGTGAAAGAGGCAGTAAACTGCTGGGAAGGGATGGCCTCCACCTCTCTCCACTGGGAGGAGGCTCTTCTCAGCCAGAATAGCTGACCTTCTCCACCAGGCTTTAAACTAGGCCCACTGAGGGACAGGGGGACTACCGCCACTCCTGGTCCACTGAGCAATGCTTGCAAATCCACCAGGCCAAGGCAATTAAGGGATCCTACCCCTGCCCCAGCCCTAGAGCAAGCTCTGGGCATGACAAGGGCCCCCAGGGGGACACTTGCATGCCTGTACACCAATGCCAGGAGCTTGGGGAATAAACAGGAGGAACTTGTCCTCCTGCTCAACACAAATAATTACAATGCCATAGGGATAATGAAGACCTGGTGGGACTCCACCCATGACTTGACCATGGGTATAGATGGCCAGACCCTGTACAGGAGGGATTGAGTGGACAAAAGGGGCGCAGGTGTAGCCCTCTATGTCAAGGAGGGCTACATACTCCTACAAGGTGACATTGGCACCCAGGGTGGATGATCAGAGTCCCTCTGGGTTAAAATCCATGGGGAACATGGCACAGGAGATACAGTGGTGGGAGTGTACTACAGACCTCTCTCTCAAAATCAAGAGATTGACCAGGAGTTTGCCAGGGAATTGGCTGAGGCTGCACACTCTTGGTCCCTGGTTGTCATGGGGGACTTCAACTACCCGGACATCTCGTGGGAAGAGCGCTCGGCCAAATCTGAACAGTTGCAAAGCTTCCTCACATGCCTGGATGAGCTCTATCTGACTCAAGAGGTCTACAAGCCAACAAGAGGCAAAGCACTGCTTGACCTGGTACTGGGAACTGGGGACAACCGAATCAGTGACCTAATGATCAAAGGGAAGCTAGGTGACAGCGACCACGAGCTGATCACCTTCACCATCTGCCAAAAAGCTGTCAAGTCAGTAAGCAGTACAGAGGTCTTTGGCTTCAGGAGGGCTGACTTTGACAAGCTCAGGAGGCTTGTCAGTGAGGCCCTAAGCGACCATGACCCCAAAGGGAGGGGAGTCCAGGAAGAGTGGTTGCTCCTTAAGGGAGTGATCCTAGATGCACAAGCTAAGGCTTTCTGTCTCAGAGGAAGGGCAGCAAGAGGGCACAGCAGCCCCCTTGGCTCTCCAGGGAACTAGCAGTCCCCCTGTGTCTAAAAAGACAGACCTACAAAGGATGGAGGATGGGATCCACCTCCAAGGAAAAATACTCTGCACTGGTCTGGACCTGCAGGGAACAAACCAGGAAAGCCAAGGCTGCCATGGAACTCCAACTGGCTACAAGTATCAAGAACAATAAAAAGTCCTTTTTTAGATATGTGGGGAGCCAGAGGACAAGCAAGGGCAACATTGGACCCCTGCTAAACCAAAAGGGAGAACTGACAACCGACACCCAGGAAAAAGCCAAATTACTAAATGGGTACTCGCATCAGTCTTTTGCAAGTCCCATGGGACACCTCTGCCCATTACGGGACAGGTACACCTAAGTGAGGGTGGTTACTTGCCCTCCATCAATGCTGACCTTGTGAAGGAACATCTTGAGAGGCTGGACACCTTCAAGTCAGCCGGCCCTGACAATTTGCACCCCAGAGTACACAGGAGCTGGCTAGCATCATAGCTTAGCCCCTGACACAGATCTTTGAGAGCTCCTGGCACTCTGGTAAAGTGTCCGATGATTGGAAGAAGGCCAATGTGGTACCTATCTTCAAGAAAGGGAGGAAAGTGGATCTGGCAAACTATAGACCCATCAGCCTGACCTCTATCCTGGGGAAGGTCTTAGAAAAAATCATCAAGGAGGCCATTCTTAATGGACTGGCCGATGGCAACACCCTGAGGGACAGCCAGCATGGGTTTGTTGTGGGTAGGTCATGCTTCACCAGTCTTATTTCTTTTTATGACCTGGTGACCTATCTCCTGGACAAGGGAGAAGAGATTGATGTCATATATCTTGACTTTAAGAAAGCCTTTGATCTGGTATCCCATGATCACCTCTTAGCAAAATTGGCTAACTGCGGCCTTGGCCTCACCACGATCTGCTGGCTGAAGAATTGACTTCATGGTTGGACCCAGAGGGTGGTGGTTGATAGAAGTTGCACCCATCGGGCTTCAAACGTCCAGTCCCGTGCCGCCCAGCTTTGGGTGTGTAGGACTGCTCGTCACTCCATCCCTGTGGTTGTACATCATGGATGTCCCGCCCCAGGGTAGTCTCCACCCCAATCTCACCTGCCATGTCTTTGTTTGTTCCTTCAGTGGTGGGGTCCGACTACTGGGGCTTATCCAGAGTCTGGAATCTCTTGGACAGCAGTCTTCTGCAAGGCTCCAACCTCCCCTACACCTTGCCCTGATACCCAGCCTCAACGAGTTGCTGAAGTCTCTCGGCCCGACCCTTGCTTCTTGATGTAATGGGCACTATGGTACAGATTTATAAGGTCTAACCTGAACCCAGATTGAGCCAGCTCTAAGGCCCACTGCATCCTTCCCTCCTACCCCTCCAAAAGTGGGAAACAGAAAGAAACCAAAGGAAAACACTGCCAGTAAAATTCCTGACCTCACACAAAATGGGCTACCCTAGCCCTGAGAATTCCCCCAACTGACCCCGTCCTGGGTAGACATATATTGGTTATCACCCCCCGAATGCCAAACTGGACTACTGCTGGTCCCTCTAGTTCAGCCCACTCTGTCCCTCACCAGGCAGCTCTAGACAGTAGGAGCTTGTTTCCTGCATCCCCTCCTGGTGCTTAGGCTCTCTGTTCCCTGTCTGGGTTTACTCCTGGAGCCTTCCCAATCCCGTGCTGATCCCACCTGGGTTGCTGACTTGACTTCCATCACCCTCCCTTCAGGGCCATCCCTGCTGTTGGCTTCTTCACTCTGAACTCTTGGATCCTCTTCCTCGCCTCCTTCACCTGGAAGAGGAGCATCTGCCATGCTGATGCTGGCGTTCTTCTTCTGGCAGTCTCCAATGCAGCCTCCTGCCTCGTGGAAGGTCGCCCTGACCCTTCTCACCCCTAATCAGGGTTCTGGAGACACCTCCCCTGGGGACTCTGCTCCTGATCTTCCCCCCTCTTCTTCGCCCAAGCCGCTTTTTATTTTCCCGCGCTGGATCCGCTCACTCCTCCCCGCAGCTGGCTGCAGTTTCAAAAAGACAAGGCTAATCAGCCGCACAGGTCCCACTGCCATTTCCAGTCTCGCCGTGGCATCAGCTGCAGGTAAGGGAGTCTTTGTTTCTTTTCCTCTTTCCTCACCTTCCCTGTTATATTCTGGGCCCCAAGATTCACCCTTGGCTCCTCGGTGTCTGTCCCCTGTACCTTCCCTGTGACAGAAGTCAATCATCGTGGTGCCCTGTGACCAGTGGGGTCCTTCAAGGCTCTGTCCATGGACCTTTTTTGTTCAACCTCTTCATTAATTATGTGGACACTGGAGTCAGAAGCAGACTGGCCAAGTTTGCTGATGATAGCGAACTTTGGGGTAAAACATCCACACTTGAGGACGGGGGTAATCCAGGCTGACCTTGACAGGCTCAGTAAATGGGCAAATGAGAACCTGACAGTGTTCAACACTGAAAAATGCAAGGTTCTCCACCTTGGGAGGAAAAACCTGCAGCATGTCTATAGACTCAGCAGTGCTACGCTGACTAGCACTACGGATGAGAGGGACTTGGGAGTCAGGACTGACCAAAAGATGAACATGAGCCTGCAATGTAATCCTGCAGCCAGTAAAGCAAGCAAAATGCTGGCTTGCATCCATAGATGCTGCTCAAGAAAATCCCAGGACATCATTCTGCTGTTGTATTCAGCCTTGGTGAGGCCACAACTGGAGTACTCCATCCAGTTTTGGGCTCCAGAATTCAGAAGGGATGTGGAGAAGCTTGAGAGAGTCCAGAGAAGAGCCACATGCATGATCAGAGGTCAGGAAAACAGACCTTATGACGAGAAGCCATTGGACTTTTCAGCCTGGAAAAGTGCAGGCTCAGGGGTGATCTCATGGCCACCTATAAGTTTATCGGGGGCGACCATCAGTATCTGGGGGAACGTTTGTTCACCAGAGCGCCCCAAGGGATTACCACCCATGTGACCTCAAAACCCATACCTTTTTGCCACAGTGTTGGCTACTATGTTGGACAACGTTCCAGAATTCCATGCTCCTTGTAACATAGTTTGTGACATCAGAAAGTCCATTCACCTGACCCAAAACCTACCACCTCACCACCATGTTGGCAGCCATCTTAGCTACCATGTTGGTCCCAGAAGACCCTCCCATGCCATATGGTCCATGACATCAGAAGGTCTGCTTCTTGACTAGGAAACACTGTTCCTCCAAAGGGCCCACACTCATGGTGCAAGCCTTGCCCCAAGGGCCCCAGAAATTCTACCTCTTGTTACCTGTCTGCTCCATGTTTTGGGGGAACCCTGACACAGGACACAGACTGTCTGACTCACAAAGAATAGCGCCCCCCCCCTCACCTAAACAGAAACTGATTAAAATGCAGTGAGACACACACCTACACCCCTCCAGATAAGGGTGACAAAAGTGAAACAACTGCCCTAGGTCTCATTTGCATCTGAGATGGGAACAGATGACCATTCATTTACATGAGAGATGGAGAACAGAAAACCTGAAGCAGAGACTGCAGTGAATTCTGGGATCAGCAAAGCAGGGGAGCACTGCATGATGGGGAATCTGTGCTCCAAATGCTCATCAACCCCCACACCCAGCTCAGCATTTATTAGACCAGTTCTAATCTGGATTTACAAAGGACTTTTCCTTTCCCCCCCCGCCCACACACACACACCTCTAAGCAAAAGTAAGTCTATTAGGCATCTCGGGCCGTACATTTCCCAGTCCCACTATGGGAGGCCTATGTAAACTTAATTGGCTACAACTCGGTTGCCGGGTTAGGGAATGCTGAGGCAATACACCGAGTCAGAGGGGGTATGGATAATAAATGAACAATGGTACAGGGTTCATCACAGCGTCCAGCCCGTTGGAGCCCTGTCCACAAGTGCTGTCATACTTTTCCCAAGACGACTGGTGGAAGTCCTCTCCACAACAGGTTATGAACACTCCAAGAATTGCCTTAAGTCTGTTAAAAGACTATAGTAAGATCTGGAAAAGTCAAGCTAAACTGAGGCTTGTTCACAGCAAGTAAAAATCCAAAAACCCTGATGCTGCAAGCTATTGTTTCTGAAGACACCAGGAGATATTCCATCAAGAATATCTGCTATCCATAGAAATGTCAAGCTGGCTCCCAAGTAGATGTTTCCTGAGTATCAATCAAGTTCCTGAGATGTTCCACCCAGATAACCCCTTGTCAATAGAAAAGACAATTTGATTTACAATATTGAGAATGCTTGAAAGAAACTGAACTGGGGGTATAAAAATCTGTAAAAGAAGCAGCAGTGTGGGTGCTGACACCACTCGCTTTCTTCTGGAGGGGCTGCAGGAGGCAGATCATCTCCCTTCAAGGATCATGCTGAGAACTTTGATCTGTCAGATTTGCAGCCCTAGTGCCTTGGACTGGTGAGATCCCAGCTCTCTCTCTTCTCTCTCTCTAAGCATAGATTTCTGAACTTGAACTGTATTAGTTAAGCTTGAGCTAAGTTTCCCCAAATACTTAGTGAAACCAGGGTATACTGTGACTGTTTGTGTTTGTTTTTCCTTTGCATGTCTATCACTACTAGTGTCATTATATATTTCATCTACTTAACAATAAATAACTTTTATAGTCAAACTGGTGGTAACTGGGTATATTTTGCCTTCTTTACTTCTCTTTTCCCCACTTGCTCTGCAGCAACACCCCTATTACCTAAGCTAAAGATCCCTGTGAAGCCCAGAAATACCGTGGGGTCTGCTCATCAAGAGACTAAAAGATTGGGACGTGCTAAGTTCAAAACACATAAGGGGATCAGCTTGTACAGGCTGATTGACCCAGTTTGGCTCAGATGTGCCCTAATGAACTGAATGCTGGCCCATGAGGGTGTCATCTGGACACCCAGCCAGATTCAGAGGTATTCTGTTTAACTGTGTGCTTGTGTCTGACTGCAGTTTATTGTTGCTCTGATGAACTGATTCTTGGCATATGAGGGTGTCAGCCTGTCCATGCTGATCAACCCAGCCAGGTTAGGCGTGTCACGTTAATCTGTGTGTGTGTTTGTGTGTATGACTGATTTGGGGACTGGAGGAACCCAGCCCCACTGAACTGAGTCCTGCAAGATAGCTCCTTTGGGGGTGAGGGCTTGCAGAAGGGAGAGATACAGCTCTGTATAGAAACACAAGTAACACAAGCAGCACATTGATAGAATTACCAAGACCCTAGCCCTAATAAATGAGCACACCCCAAAGTAGCAGGCAAATCTGGTAACACTCTCCTAGGGCCTTAAGACACAGGTATGGCGTATCAGGTAGCATGAAGTTATGACCCCTCTAACAACTTGCCCCACCACCCTTAAACAATTTGCAAGGGATTTGAGGTCTTCAGATCTTCCAAAGAATGGCACTAAACCAAAAAGAACAAGTATAAAAGTGAGCCTTAGACCAGAAGCCCCTGACTGCATGCTTTTCAAATCCTATTTGGAAACCTTCCAAAGCAGACCATGTGTTTTCTGAGGCCACTCTAATGAAGACAGAAGCAAATATGGATTCTTACATTACACCAGTAAGACCCTTCATTACCACTTTAACACCAAGGCTTGCCAAGCCTTAACAAGAAATTGCTACTGTAGCAACATTTCTTAGGAGGGGAAGATAAAGGCATGTAGTCCCATAACCCAATGGTTGCCTGAGACTCCTAAATCTGTGCTGAAAACTCGAGCAAGTATGCAGAAGGCCAGTGAGTCTGGTATCCAGAAGCCCAGAGAAAATGCTGAGGATTCTGGACAAGAGGGGAGCCTTATGCTGGACCCTGAGTGGAAAGAAAATATCTATGAGGTAGTGGATGCATTGATAAGAGTCTTAAACAATGGACATGAGGCAGTGTAACAGACAGCCAGGGACTCCTTGCTACTTTAAAGAAGTAATAGGCATTTGTACACATGGTTGTACCACAGCGCGGGCACTTTTAAATGATGAAATGTGTATCAGCCCTGAGAAAATGGTGGCAGCACACTTTTGAACTAAAACGCATCAAAGGTGTTTCTGCTCAAAAGTGCACCACTGCCATTTTCTCAGTGCTCATGCACATTTCACCATTTACGCAAATGCATGCAACAGCACCAGGTGTGTCAGCTCATGTGCGGAGTGGACTCAATTAATGGAATCTGCTCTGATGTGCTGGAGATCCAGTGCACCAGAACAGAAAAATGTATGTGTATAAGTGCCCTGAGGGCCCAGGGAGAGCCCCAGATGGAGGAGAGACTGAGAACAGAGGCTCAGTGTTTCAAAAGCTGATGGGACTAACTGAGCCTGTCTCACCTCAAAAACAAAAGTACTAGGAAGCTCCTATGTGTGTTTCTTTTTATGGCACTCTTAAGTATTCCTTGAGAACGTGGCTTTTTGAAAGCTGCATGTGTTGTGCCCTATATGCACCAGGACAAGGAAGCCATGACTGTGTGAACTGGTCAGATGAGGACATAAATCAGATAATTCAGGATTTCTTTGCCGAATTATCTATGGAAAGTTGTTTAAATGCTGTTAATGCAGGAGGATATTTTCAATATAAATGGCTACACCTCACAGATAAATATTTAACTAAGGGCATAGCAATTATAAAAGCTGTTCATTCTCCTGAAGACCCTAAAGCTGCTCTGTATGGGCTGATAACTGAGGATGATAAGTCTCTGGCGCTCTATATTGAATGATTAATTGACACTAGAAATTGTAAAGACCTACTTAGGAGAAGGCTCTAACTAGTGAGTATAAGGCTAGCAAAAGCAGCAAGTTTTTTTACAAATTTTGATGGAAATAAGGACTGTTTTAAAATGCATTCTCACTGGTGTTGTGTGCTGCTCCTTCAGTCCCTTGGGAATTTGGTTTTGGGGCCCAGAGGGTGGGTTGTGTGGGGTGCAGTGAAGTAACCCTAGAGAGTGTGGATAGGTGCAAATTCTATTGACCTAAAAAATATTGCAAAAGGTCTAGGTGGGGCATGTATTGTCACTTCTCCTACATAATGAGTATAAACAGTGTCCCCTCAAAAAGGCATAGTAGAACATGGCTGAGGAAAGCTGAAAATGTGTGGAAAATTTTGATGAGCTCTCCTCCATGCCTCCAATTAATTAGGTCTGTTGACCACAATAGACTTGGAGGTTTTCACCTAAGAATATTACAATGGGCCTAGCCAGGGTGGTACTGCACCAGGATTGCATGAATTAGCTTACATCACAATGGTTCTACATGTGCCCCCCGGATCTTGCACCCTCCTGGGGTGCAAGCAATAGTGGGAGCTGCCCCCCCCCCATAAGCCGTGCCTCCATCCCATGCCCCTGCCCCCCTGGGCAGCACCTGCCCCTGCCCCCTCCCTACCTCACTGCGGGGGTGTTGTTCTGCCCCCCCACACACACTCCTTTCCTCCCCCCTTCCCTTCTGATTCATCAGCTGGAGGCAGCTCTCCATGCTGCAGGCTCTGCTGTGTGCTGCGGTGTGGCTGCATGCAGCATGGGCATTTATTGGCCAGATTATCTACCCCATCAGGCTGATATCTGATACATAAAATTTTCTTTATATTAGTACTGATACAATATTGGACCGATGTATCACTGCACCTCTAATTATTTTATTTCAAATGTGACCTTGATCGATATGTATCTATATTGGCTGCTTCTTGTCCCCTCTCCTTTGTTGGTTGATCTGAGGTCTGAGCACATAAGCAAGAAAGCCCCCTGCACTGTTCCGATACCTGTGGTTTTGTATTAGACCCTCCCCCTCCTCCTCCCCCAACTGTGTGATGAAACAAGAAAACAACACACGCAGGAGAGATCAGACCCCAAGCCTAATTAGCTAGTGGGTAGCATTTTTTTAAATTAATTGCTTAAGAGAGAAGCAGTAACCATGGCAATCCCTCAGTGGAAAACTTTGAGTGATGTCATGCCAAGGTATATAGGAGTCTCCCATCTGCAACTTGAGAAGGCTGCCAACAGGAGAGGAAGAAAGCTGAATGGCTAGAGAGACAGAAATAACTGCTTCGCAAGTTAAGACCTGGCAAATTTGGGACAGGCTTAAGGCCTTGAGTGGCATAATACTATGGGGGTATTAATCCCTGAAACAAGATGACTAGGAATGAATTCCTGGCAGTTTTGGCAAGGAGTTAAGGCCTGGCAAATTTGGGCCAAGATTGAGGCCTGGCACATTTTTCTGCTGTTGTAATTTCTTTTGTCTCCATGCAGTTGTGTGACCCAGTGTTTCCCAAGCCTTGGTGCAAATAGACCTGGCTCACACTTCGTTGCAATTTCTTTTCTCTTAACCTAGTTTGTGTGGTTGAATCCCGCTGTGTTCCAGGCCCTGCTGCAAATAGGCCTGGCAGCCTTTTGTTGTTATGCAGCTGTTTTGTCTCAGTCTAGCTGTTTGGTTGAGACCTGCTGTATTTCAAGCCCCAAGTTAGGATAGGCTTAGCTGCTCTTCTGAGTTCTTTTGCATTTATTTTGCCCCAGCAGAACTGTAGGATTATAACTAGGACTTTTTGCGGTGCAGTATGCTCACTGGAGCCACAGTCATCTCCTCAAAGTTGCTATGTAGTAGAGATTAGTGTCTTACAGCTTCCCAGGGAACATTGAGAGGCCTCTTGCATTGCAGAACGACCTTAACTTTCTAGCAGCTACCTGAGGCACAGTGAACCAAAGGAGCAGCTCATAGGATTCTCAGGTGTGGGCTCTCCTGTCGAGTTTTTTTCCGGAATAGCCGTTATAGGCGTGCAGACCCCTGGAACTAACCCTTTGGGTAAGCTCCCTCATTTCAGACTGCCTGGGCATGGGTGGAATCTCCCCAAAAGGGGTGCAAACTAGAAAATATGCCTTGTAGTTGTTGAGGAGTTCGTGACCCCTTGCGGAGCTGTTCACAAAGACACAGAGTCGTTGTCAGTCTCAAAATTTATTCAGCATGCTGGGCACCCTGAGCAAGCTCAGAGGCCCCGAATAAAACTGTTAGAGGCGATTTATAGTTTACAGACAAGATGCGCGCGCAGGTGGAAATTTTCCACCGTTAAACAAAACAAGATATCAGGTCAGTGTGAGAAAACTCTTAATTGTTTCAAACTGGTTTTTGGCTGCATGCTAACTAATAGGGAGGGGGGCTACATTCTTGATTGTTTCAGACTTCAAGGCGACTAGGATTCATCTTATCAGCCTGTCCTTGAAGTACTGAGTCTGCTTTATAGTTAACTTCTACACTATTATTTATGGTCTTGTTAGTAAATTTCTACGTAGTTAAGAGTGTTTGAATTGCATTTGGCATTTTCTTTTTTCTTTGTTGTTGTTTTTTGTAATATATCTGCCCTTTTGTGTTTATGCTGCTTGCAAGGAGACCATTTTGTTCATGCAGGACATTCCAGGCAAATTCAGTGACCCTAGATTTCTAATTGAGAGCTCGAGTTACAGTAAAAACTTATTAGGTACCCTAAAGTTTGAACTAAGCTCTTGTTGCTGCCAAATCGTGCCCAGCACAAGAGTTACATACACATATACTTCTTTCTGCTTTGACACACTGTATTTACTTAGGATTTCACTTGGTATTCATTATACAGGGCCTTTCTAATGGGAAAACAACAAATACTACAAGCAGTTTTACATGGCGAGGTATCTGTTGTGGTCTTAATATAAGGGCTGTAGTGTACATTACATCATTAATGCTGGCTGTAACTATGGTTATCCACCCAAACAGAAACATTCATCTCAAAATGGAGAATCAGAACAACTAGATACTTATATGTCTTTACCTTGTAGTGAAAGGTATTTTCTGAAATCAAGATTTTGAAACTGTATGTGTGTGCTCATACACACGTGTGTGTGTGTGGAGCATATGCTCTTCCATCTCTGTGGAGTCTGGTATCTGTCTATTAGCATCTAGTTTGGTCTGAGTGGTTGTGGAATTCTAAATTTTGCTGAGTGCTTTTTTAAACAGGGCTTTTTCCAGAGTTGTAGCCTGCATGTGAAATTGAGCTTCGGCATTTATTTGTGAAAAATGCTAGGGAAATGTAAAATTTACATCTCAGTGGCCATGTCCACATGAGTGGTGGACTGTGCAGTTGTTACTGTGCAGTCATTTGCTGTACTGTACATGACTGTACAGTAACTGGCATTATTGCACAGTAACATCACCACACAGTTTTGGCCAGATGCTACTGCACAATAGTAACAAGCTACTGTACAGTATCTCGTTAGTACTGTGCAGTACTGTCACTGCACGCTTAGTGTTCTGGCAATGCTACTTCATGGAAGCAATGAGCTATGGCTCAGTAGTTCATTGCTACTGCACCATAGCTGCTCATGTACATGCCTCCAGTGTCAAGCATTCAATCTCACACAGCACCTCCAAAAACAGAAGTCATGCTTCAGAGTATCAATCCCTAGAAACATCAGAGGGATTGGAACAGGACTGAAGGCCTCTAAGAATACTAAAAAAACCCCCAGAGAAATGCTCAGCCTGAGAATCAGAACACCCACAGATCAGAATGCCAAAAGGAGAGAGCAGAAGAACATGTGGGCGGGGGGGAAGGTGGCATTGTTCCTCAGAGGTAAACACATCACCAAACCCTAAGAGAACCATATGTAAAAACACAAGGATTCACAATTCCAAAGCTGGTTCTCTGGTGTTTGTAAATAAGAAACCCAGGATTGAGTGCTCACACAGTCCAGATGAAATCTCAGGAGGAGGAGTTTCTTTATCTGATTTTGAAAGAACATGATTATTGTGAGAACCAAAAATGGAGGGAGGTGTTGCGTGGTGCTGGCAGGCATGTACACCACAGAAAGTGTGCACAGAATGCTTTAAAAGATCATAAATATTGTAACAACAAAACAGGATGGTCTTTGGATGATTTCAGCCAGTGTATACATTTCAAAAAGAGTGTGAATTGTGCTCTAGAAAAACATGCATCTTCTCTGACTGTGGGTGCCCATCTTGCCTTGAAAAATCATGGTTATTGTAAGAATATAGAGACAGATTTTGTATAGAGAGGGGGTAGTCTATATGTCCTGCACAGCAGTCATGGCATACATCATAATAGGGGAGTAGGTAAGTATGAGGGGCTAATGAATAAGTAGCTTTCAGGGGAAAAAAGTAAGGGGCTGGTTAAAGATAAGAGTGGGGAAGGCTAAACACCTGTTGAGAAGAAATAAGAGATCCCCTAGTGATGGTGATGGATGTGATTTAGAAGCAGCTCTGGAAGGGGCCTCAAACACTCCACCCATTACTGAGTCTGTGAAACCAGAAAGTTGGAATGGTGGATGTGGTTTAGAAACAATCCTGAAGGGGGGCCCAACCACATCCTCTCCTCCTGTGCCTGTAGAGTGAGAAAACAGGGGTAGTGAATGTGATTTATAAGTACCATTGGAGGGTCCCTCAAATTCTGTCCATGATGGGGCTTTGGAGGATACCTTACTGGATGTACATATGTTATGGGTGATAAGTTGTAAGCAGCCTATATCTATGTTTGGAGCCATAAGGTATTCTGATATGTTTCATTTTGTGAATCTGGAGTTTGTGCTGTTAGACATGGCTTATGAAGCCATAAGCAGAGGGATATAAAAACACTTAGGGTGCCTGCCACTTGAAGAGGTAAGGTAGACTGAAAAGATACTGACAGGTGCAGGGCAGGGCTAATTGAGAGCCAGCTGACCCAGGGAGCTGGCAGATGAGGCTAGGTCTGATAGAGGGAGTCATCGGACTCAGGAAGAGAGCTGGGCTTAGAGTAAGTATAAGCCAAGGCTCTGAGAGAAGCTGACAGTGATATCTGAGAAAGCAGTCTGGAGGTTTGGGAAGGAAATAAGGAGAGGAGGAGACTCCTAGGGTTCCAGGGAGGGGTCTAGAGCCCTGATAAAGGGGCAGAGTGTGAGACAAATGAAGTTCCAGGAGATTCTGAGAGCATCAGACCAGAAAGGCTTCAGGACCCCTAGAAGAGGGGCTGAGTGAAAGAGAACATCAATGAGGATGCCATCTGTTAGGCATGGGGCTGTTGGCACTGGATTTACGACCCAGATACCTTGTTCCAGGTGGACCCAAACCCTGAGACTGACCACAGCCTCTCCATTCGATAATAGGCAAATTTTACTGATGCACAGTGTTAACAAACAAGAATAATGAAAACAACTCTATGTCTATCAGTCCTAAAGCTGTCACAGAGTCAAGGCACATCTGCCCAGTATGTGAGATTCACCCTGAGGTTCCTTCTTGAATGTCACATATCAGCAGCCTGAAGATTGGAGGCTGAGGCCCACCCCTCCAAATGGGATGCATGAGTCGGACTGGTGGTGTACTCTCTGTCCATGGTGGACTTGGGTTCCCCTCTCAGGGACCCTTTCCTGCTTTGAAATCCATCCTTTTGTATTCTTTCTCTCCTCTGATGCTTGAATGTGAACTATCAGCAGCCTAGAAGTCAAAGGTCAAGGCCCACCCTCCCCACTGGGTTGAGTGAGATGGGCTGGCGGTGTGCTTTCTATCTATAGTGGCTGCAGATTCCCCTCTTGGGGACCCTTTGCTGTTCTGAAATCCTTCCTTCTTTAGTCTTTCTTTCCCCTGATGACTCTTCATCTCCAGGCATCGTTGATTGGTTTCCCTGTAGTCCTAATACCGTCCGCATTCTATCCTGCCAGCATATTTCTTTGTTCCACAAGCCCATCACATGCACACATCCTAATTTGGTTTGTGACAAGAGCAGCTTCCAGGCCTGGTACTAGTACGGCTCCATCCCTGTCTCTGGGCAAACCGCCTGCCTCTTTCTCCTGCCACGCTTTAATATCATATTATACTGATGTTAATAGGCGGGAGGCTGCCCTTTTATCCACCCTGGTGTCAAGGGCCAGATGTACATGCTCCAAACATCTCTACATGTGTCCCATCCCTTGCAGATGTCACTATATAAACATAAACAGCTCTGACTTGCAGTCAGGTCAAATGTAGCCCCTTATAAGGCCACTCACATACCACCCTACTTGGGCTTCTCTCTTATTGCCCCTGTCTCAAAAAGGCCTCTTATATGTTGCCTATCCAGGCCGCAGTCCCATCGCCCTACTCCGGAGAGATCCTCAGGTTTGTCCGCTCATAATTCAGACAGCTTTGGCCCAGCCTTTTGGGTCCCTCTTGCAACCCTCATTTGGACAGTGACTGCTGATTCCTCAACTTACTCTCTTCAGTCAGCCCTGGCCCAGCTTTTTGGGTTCTCTGTGACCCTCATCTGGGTGGTGACCACTGATTCACCCCACTCTGGGCTATCTCAGGCCCTAGCCCTTCACCTGGATATTCCTTACACTTGCCCCCTTGGGCAAACACCCCCCTCCACTGGGGCTTGGGGTTGAATACCCCCTTGAGACTCCGCTGCTCCACCCTGAGCTTAACTGGCCCCACTACTCTACCCTACCATTCTCAGGGTGCAGGGTCTTGAGCCCCTACAGGCTCAGGTGCTTTACAAAGCATGCCTGCCCTCCCCTCCCCACAAAAGGATGGATTTCAAAGCAGGAAAGGGTCCCTGAGAGGGGAACCCAAGTCCACCATGGACTATTCTAAATTTTCTTGTATGTCCAGATGCTTGCCTTTAAACTGCACTTCAAGCCATTTAAGTTCTTTGTCTTTCCACATATTAATTGTCCAGCCTTGCTTGTTGCAAGGAAGAGTCTGAGAACAAATGCTAATACATTCACTTATCTCAGGAACCAAAAGGCAAATGCAATGGATCCAACACTTGGTGAGGAAGGATTTCACTCTCCCAGGGCACAGAGTCATTTGGCAACTGATATAGTGGTGCCAGGGCCGCAGTACCTGCTGTGTGAGATAAGACACAGGGTCCCTTCCATGAATGGCAGGAATGGTTGATGGCCCATTCTGTATTCCTGGCTTTTCTGCCCCCATGTGTTTCCAGGTGTTGGATTGTAACTAGCTCCTGTAAGGCAGTGTTCTACAGTATACAAGGTATATAGTATATACATGATTACTGAAATCCCTGTCTCTGCCCTGCAAGGTAGCTTGGAAATGGATGCCAACCTAACATTCAGCTGAAGTGCCAGGAAACACAAGCCTGAATTTCAGTGAAGCTAACTGTACTTTGGACAGTGATAAGCTCAGAGGCGCTCATCCTCTTACAGCATTAATAGCATCCCATAGAAACAGCAGGTTCATTAAATCTCTCTCCTTAATGGTCTGTAATCCTTTGGCACACTATTAGGGGCTCTGGAACTTTTCCCATATAACAGTGCTTGTAAAAGCTTCAAAGTGCTGACAGGACATCTGTGCCTTTTTCAAGTCAAACAAGACTACAGGAAACATTCCTTCACCAACACAGCCTGGGCCAGGAATTCCCATTGTGTAACAAAATGGGAAACCAGTCCTGAGACTGTTCCTAGCCCACTGGGTGCAACATAGTAGCTTCTAGTCCTGATAGGATGTGAATCAGTCTCAGATGCACAATGCACTCAACTTGCCGGTGAACTCAAGGGGATTAATTATGCATGAGAACTACCTGAAGCACATACCGCCTCTTGTAGTCATAAGTGGGAAAGACACATCTTTGAAGGACAAAAATCATCATTTCATATCTCTGAGAAAAGGACACTCTTTTTCCTATGCAGCAATTCTCTCCATACACAAAATTGCTGTAGAACAGAAAAGCAGCTTCAGATAAAGGAGGTTTGGTCAGAGAAGTTTGGCCATCTAGCTGGTGTCAGATAACCAGATCAGTGCTGTAGGAGAAAGCAAATCATCAGAAGTTTAAGAAGTTCTCTGTTCTTGTCTTCTGACCTAATCCTTTATCAACTGAGTTAGGGAATGTGCATATGTACTTATCAAGCCTCACTGTCAAAGTTCAAAGTATTTCCTAGACAATAACGACCCTCTTCTTTGGGCACTGATCATCTGGGGCTTTCAAGGGATTGGGATGATGACTACTATTATAAGAAAAAGAAAGCACCCCCACACCCAGAATCTGTAACGGGGAACACCGTTTTGCCTTTCAGTTCCTATGCAAAATTCAGGCTCTGTTCATGACAAGTAAGGAAAGGTAGTGTGGCATTCACCACAAGTGGAGGGAAATAAACCACAGGGTACTGAACAAACGTTGCTTGTGTTAAGCTGGGTTGACCTCTATGCAATAAAACCTGTGCAAAAGGAAAGCACCATGAAAAACTCTTTCTTAGTTGCTGTCAGAGAATGTGGAGCTTCCCATTCTTATCCTCTCCACACAGCAAGCCACAAGGCCTTGCCTAGTCTACATATCTTGAGCATATTTTAACAAACTACTTCCTGTCTTTGAAGTGACAGGGATTTGACAATGCCCTTATTTCTTTGCTCTACCTGTGACAAGTTAAAGGGTGTTTTTGATATTTTGGGGCAATATGCCTGGTGGCTGTGATGAGAGTTTATTCCCAAATTTAAAAAAAAAACAGAATGAAAGCAGAGTGGTAGATTATAGACTAACTCAGAGAGAGACATGTTTTCGTAAGCCGTAGCTTACTTTCTTAGATGTTATGCTCTGTTAAAATGGTAAACACAAGTTATATCATTACTATAACTAAGATAGAGTGACCAAGGTGGCTGACTTGGGGGTGGGGATTGAATATATAGTAGCAGCCTCTGCTGTTGGCTGCCCATACTGATGATGCCAGAACCCAGAAGGGACCATTGCCCAATGTGTTACTGCTGCTCTGGGTGTCAAGCTGCCTGGTTATAGTTCTGAGAGTGGTGTTACACATTTCCTTAAATATGTGCCAAGGGATCTTAAAACAGGAAGGTCCACACATTATGGAAGGAAAACACAAACTAAGGACTCTCTGAGTAGATCACAGATAATCCTCTTCCAGAGAGGATTATTTCTAAATGGTTTTAGGCAGTATTACCTCTCAGCTCTGTGTTATTGGGGAACCCTGGCACAGGACGCAGCCTGTCTGACTTACAAAGAATTTTCCCCCTCCCCACCTCTACCTGAACAAGAACTGATTACAAAAGACAATAAAGATGCAGTGAGAGACACACCTAAAGCCTTCCAGATAAGGGTGACAAGAGTGAAGCAACATCCCTAGGTCTCATTTGCATCTGAGATGGAACCAGATGACAATTCATTTACATGGGAGATGGCACAGAAAGCACTTTCATTATCATTCATGATGGAGAACAGAGAGCACAAAGCAAAGACTACAGTGAATTCTGGGATCAGAGAACCAGGGGAGCGTTGCATGGGGAATCTCTGCTCCAAATGCTAATCAAGCCACATTTACACACACCCAGCTCAGCATTTATCAGACCAGTTCTAATCTGGATTTACAAAGGACTCCCCCCCCAACACACCTCTAAGCAGAAGTAAAGTTTAATAGGCATCTCGGGTCATACATTCCCTAGTCCCACTATGGGAGGCCTATTTAAACTTGATCAACTAGAACTCAGTTGCCAGGTTAGGGAAAGCTGAGGCAAGAGACTGAGTCAGAGGGGGTATGGGCAACATTTCATAGATTTCATAGACATTAGGGCTGGAAGGGACCTCGGGAGATCATCGAGTCCAGCCTCCTGCCCAAAGGGCAGGAAGTCAGCTGGGGTCATAGGATCCCAGCAAGATAAGCATCCAATTTACTCTTGAAGGTGTTCAATGTAGGTGCTTGAACCACCTCCGCTGGCAGACTGTTCCAGACCTTGGGGGCTTGGACAGTAAAGAAATTTTTCCTTATGTCCAGCCTGAAACAGTCTTCCAGGAGTTTGTGACCATTCGACCTCATCATCCCATGGGGCACTCTGGTGAACAAACGTT
Source organism: Crocodylus siamensis (assembly GCF_052110815.1). Classification (NCBI taxonomy): domain Eukaryota; kingdom Metazoa; phylum Chordata; order Crocodylia; family Crocodylidae; genus Crocodylus; species Crocodylus siamensis. The sequence goes on along the minus strand of NC_143402.1, from coordinate 47,498,925 downwards.
CTCCCAGATCCTGGTGGTCACCCCTGATAAACTTATAGGTGGCCATCAGATCACCCCTGAGCCTGCGCTTTTCCAGGCTACAGAGTCCCATGGCTCTCAGCCTGTCATCGTAAGATCTGTTTTCCTGACCTCTGATCATGCGCGTGGCTCTCCTCTGGACTCTCTCAAGCTTCTCCACATCCTTTTTGAATTGTGGAGCCCAAAACTGGACGCAGTACTCCAGCTGCGGCCTCACTAAGGCCGAGTACAAGGGGAGAATGACGACCCGGGATTTGCTCGAGAAGCATCTATGGATGCAAGCCAGCGTTTTGGTCGCTTTACTAGCCGCAGCATCGCATTGGAGGCTCATGTTCATCTTGTGGTCAATGATGACCCCCAAGTCTCTTTCTTCTGTAGTGCTATCCAACGTAGCACTGCCGAGCCTATAAGGAAGCTGCAGGTTTTTCCTCCCAAGGTGGAGAACCTTGCATTTTTCGGTGTTAAACACCATGAGGTTCTCGTCTGCCCATTAGCTGAGCTTGTCCAGGTCAGCCTGGATCACCCACCTATCTTCTGGCATGGATGCTTTGCCCCAAAGTTTGGTGTCATCGGCGAACTTGGCCAGTCCACTCCTGACTCCAATGTCCACATCATTAATGAAGATGTTGAACAGTATGGGTCCAAGGACAGAGGCTTGAGGGACCCCACTGGTCACAAGGCACCACGATGAGTGACTGCCATCAATCACAACCCTCTGGGTCCGACCACGGAGCCAGTTTCCCAGCCAGCGGATCGTGGTGGAGCCAAGGCCACAACTGGGCAGTTTGGCCAAGAGGTGATCATGGGATACCAAATCAAAAGCTTTTTTGAAGTCAAGATATATGACATCAATCTCTTCTCCCTTGTCCAGGTGATAGGTCATCTGGTCATAGAAGGAAATGAGATTGGTCAAACAAGACCTACCCACAACAAACCCATGCTGGCTATCCCTTAGAATGTTAGCCTGGGCCAGTCCATCAAGGATGGCCTCCTTAATAAACTTTTCTAAGATCTTCCCCAGGATAGAAGTGAGGCTAATGGGCCTGTAGTTAGCCGGATCCACTCCCCTCCCTTTCTTGAAGATCGGCACCACATTGGCCTTCTTCCAGTCTTCGGGCACTACACCAGAGTGCCAGGAGTTTTCAAATATCCGTGCCAGGGGCTGGGCTATGACGCTCGCCAGCTCCTTGAGTACCCTGGGGTGCAGATTGTCAGGGCCAGCTGACTTGAAGGTATCCAGCTTTTCAAGGTGTTCCTTCACGAGGTCAGCATTTATGGAGGGTAGGGGATCCCCAACACCCGGATCTCCCTGTCTCATAGCAGACATGGGCATCCCATGTGACTGATGAAAGACTGACGCAAAGTACCTATTTAATAGGTTGGCTTTTTCCTGGGCGTCAGTTGTCAGTTGCCCCCTCTGGTTTAGCAGGGGTCCAACATTGCCCTTGCTTTTCCTCTGGCTCCCCACATATCTGAAAAAGGACTTTTTGTTGTCCTTGATGCCTGAAGCTAGTTGGAGTTCAGTTGCAGCCTTGGCTTTCCTGGTTTGCTCCCTGCAGGACCAGACCAGCGCAGAATAATCCTCCTTGGAGGTGAATCCCGTCCTCCATCCTTTGTAGGCTTTCCTTTTTAGCTGCAGGAGGTCCACTATGTCCCTGGAGAGCCAGGGGGGCTGCTGTGCCTTCTTGCTGCCTTTCCTCCATGTTGGAATAGATTTAGTTTGTGCATTTAGGATCACTTCCTTGAGAAGCAACCACTCTTCTTGAACTCCCATCTCCCTGGGGTCACGGTCCCTGAGGGCCTGACCGACAAGCCTCTTGAGCTTGTCAAAGTCGGCTTTTCTGAAGTTAAGGACTTCTGTGTTGCTGACTGACTTGCCAGCTTTATGGCGGATGGTGAAGGTGATCAGCTCGTGGTCGCTGTCACCCAGCTTCCCATCGATCACTAGGTCACCGATTAGGTCGTCCCCCGTAGCCAGTACCAGGTCAAGCAGCGCTTTGCCTCTCGTTGGCCCATAGACTTCTTGAGTCAGGTAGAGGTCATCCACGCACGAGAGAGAGCTTGGCAACCACTCGGATTTTGCTGAGTGATCTTCCCAGGAGATGTCCGGGTAATTGAAGACACCCATGACAACCAAGGTCCTGGAGCAAGCGGCTTCAGTCAGTTCCCGGGTGAACTCCTGGTCAAGCTCAGGACTTCGAGTGGGAGGTCTGTAGTAGACTCCCACCGTTGTGTCCCCTGTGCTGTATTCCCCAGAGGGTCTCTAGCTGTCCATGCCGGTCACCAACAGGGGAGACGCCTTGTTGGACCTGGTGCTGGCCACGGGTGATGACCTGGTGAGGAGGCTGCGGGTGATGGGCCACCTGGGAGACAGTGATCATCGTTTGCTGGAATTCACCATCCAGCGTAAGGTGGCAAAGGGCTGCAGCAAGGCAACAGCCCTAGACTTTAGGAGGGCTGACTTCAACAAGCTAAGGAGGATCGTTGGGGAAGCACTGAGGACCCAGAGGGGAAGGGAATCAGATGTCGAAGGTGAGTGGTTGCTCCTTAAGGAGACGATCCTCCATGCCCAAAGGGAGGTAATCCCAACAAGGGTCAAAGGGAGCAGGAGGGCACATAAACCCCAATGGCTCACTAAGAGCATCCGGGAATGTCTCCTTGCTAAAAGGGAGGCATATACCCAATGGAGAGATGGGGTCATCACCAAGAAGGACTATGTTACAGTCGCCCGAGGATGTAGGGGGGCAGTCAGGAGGGCCAAGGCAGAGTTGGAGATAGGACTAGCTTCCCGGATTAAGGACAATAAGAAGTCCTTCTTCAAATACATAGGGGGTAAAAAGAGGGTCCCGGGTAATGTGGGGCCCCTGCAGGACACGATGGGCAACTTAGTCATCACGCCAGATGACAAAGCTAACATATTTAACGATTTCTTTGCCTCTGTCTTCCTAAGTAGGGACCAGTTCAGCCACCTCCCTGCTGGGCCCCCCTCGGGCCCCGAGAGAGACACGCCTGGGCCAGGGGTTAGCGAGGAGTTAGTTAGGGTACTTCTGGAGAGGCTGGACGTGTTCAAGTCCGCTGGTCCGGACGATCTTCACCCTAGGGTTCTACAGGAACTGGCCGAGGTCATTGCGGGACCCCTGGCGAGGTGCCGGAGGACTGGAAGAGGGCCAATGTGGTCCCTATCTTCAAAAAGGGAAAAAAAGAGGACCCGGGAAATTACAGGCCAGTTAGTCTTACCTCAATCCCGGGTAAGCTCTTTGAAAAAATTACCCTGGCACACATCCAGGAGGGCCTTGCGGGGGAATGCATGCTCAGGGGCAACCAACATGGGTTCATCAGTGGCAGGTCTTGTCAGACCAACCTGGTGGCCTTTTACGATCAGGTCACCAAATCATTAGACGCAGGGGTTGCTGTGGATGTAGTCTTTTTGGACTTCCGGAAGGCTTTCGACACTGTCTCTCACCCTGTCCTCATCAAAAAGCTGGGAGACTGTGGTGTCGATGCCCACACGGTCAAATGGGTCGCCAACTGGTTGGAGGGCCGCACCCAGAGGGTGGTAGTGGATGGGTTCTTCTCGACCTGGAAGGATGTGGGCAGTGGGGTTCCGCAGGGCTCGGTCCTCGGGCCCGCACTGTTCAACATCTTCATCAGTGACTTGGATGAGGGGGTAGAAAGCACCCTGTTCAAGTTTGCTGATGACACTAAGATGTGGGGGGATGTGGGTGCACTAGAAGGGTGCAATAGGCTACAAGCTGACCTTGACAGGTTGCAACGGTGGGCGGATGAGAATAGGATGGGGTTTAACACTGATAAGTGCAAGGTGTTGCACATGGGGAGGAAGAACCGGCACCACACTTACAGGTTGGGGAACTCCCCTCTTGCCAGCACGGAGACGGAAAAGGATCTTGGAGTCATCATTGACTCCACGATGAACATGGGCCGGCAGTGTGGGGAGGCAGTCAAGAAGGCCAACCGTACCCTGTCATGCATCCACAGATGCATCTCGAGCAGGTCCAGGGAGGTGATCCTCCCCCTCTATGCGACACTGGTCAGGCCGCAGCTGGAGTACTGCATCCAGTTCTGGGCGCCACACTTCAAGAGGGACGTGGACAATATGGAAAGAGCTCAGAGGAGGGCCACTCGTATGATCAGGGGTCAGCAGGGCAGGCCTTATGAGGAGAGGCTACGGGACCTGAACCTGTTTAGCCTCCACAAGAGAAGGTTAAGGGGGGACCTTGTGGCCTGCTACAAACTGGTCAGGGGGGATCAGCAGGTATTGGGGGAGTCCCTGTTCCCCCGTGCGCTGCCAGGAGTGACCAGGAATAACGGTCACAAACTGGCGGAGGGTAAGTTTAGATTAGATATTAGGAGGCGCTACTTCACAGTCAGGGTGGCTAGGGCCTGGAACCAGCTTCCAGGGGAAGTGGTGCAGGCTCCTAGCCTGGGGATTTTTAAAAGGAAGTTAGATGAGCACCTTGCCGGGGTCATCTGACCCCGGTGCTCTTTCCTGCTAAGGCAGGGGGTCGGACTAGATGATCTACCTAGGTCCCTTCCGACTCTAGCTACTATGAAACTATGAAACTATGAAACATCAGCTTGCAGGGACATGTAGCTTTCCTTCACATAGATAGCTACACCCCCGCCCTTTTTGTCAACACGATCCCTCCTGTACAGGGTATAGCCCTCTATACCCGTGGTCCAGTCATGGGTGGAGTCCCACCAGGTCTCCGTTAACCCAATGACATCATAATTCTTTGCACTGAGCAGGAGGACGAGCTTGTCCTGCTTGTTGCCCAGGCTCCTGGCATTAGTGTACAGGCAGGCAAGTGTCCCCTTGGGGGCTCTTGCCTTGCCCACAGATTGTGCCAGGGCTGGGGCAGGGGTGGGCTCCCTTAAGTGCCTTGGTCTGCTGGCTTTGCAAGGGTTGCTCAGCGGGCCAGCAGTAGCAGTAGTCCCCCCATCCCCCAGCAGGCTTAGTTTAAAGGCCGGTGGAGCAGGTCAGCCAGCCTGGCTGAGAAGAGCCTCCTCCCCAGGGGAGAGAGCTGGAGGCCATCTCTTCCCAGCTGCTCGCTGCCTCTCTCGCCAAAGAGCAGACTGTGGTCATGGAAGCCAAAGCCTTCCCGATGACACCAGCTCCGCAGTCTTTGGTTCACTGCGTGGATCCTCCTCTCCCTCCTCAGCCCATAGCCCAAGACTGGGAGGATCGACGAAAACACCACCTGAGCTCCCAGACCCCTAAGCCCCACTCCCAACTCCCTGTAACGCCTCATGACCTCGCTGGGGCTGCTCCGAGCCGTGTCATTGGTGCCCACGTGAATAAGGAGCATGGGATAGCGGTCTGTGGGCTGGAGGAGCTGTGGGATCCTCTCCGCAATGTCTCGGATGCGGGCCCCCGGGAAACAGCAGGCTTCCTGGGCTAAGGGGTCGGGGCGGCAGATTGCCCCTGCAGTGCCCCGCAGGATGGAGTCTCCCACAACAAACACCTTTCGCTTTGTCTTGGGGAGAGCGGGGGCAGTAGCTGCGGTTGAGCCTGGGTTGCCTGCGGGAGCTGGCAACTGAGCAGGCTCTGCTGGGGCTGCAAGAGCTGCGAACCTGTTGCTAAGCTCCGGCGAGGGAGGGGCCTTGGTGTGGCGGGCCTTGGGGCCCTTGACCACCTTGGTCCATGCCCCTGACTGGGCAGAGCGGGAGGTCCCAGAGTCCTCCTTAGTCATGGATGGAGACAGTGCTCTGCCTTGCGGCTCCCGGGGGAGAAGGGCCTCGCAATAGGAGTCTGTCTCCTGCTCGCAGTCCCTTATGGCACGCAGTCTCTGGACTGTGGCCTGGAGCTTCTCCAGCTGGCGCGCCAGAGACCCCAGTAGGGAGCAGACCCCGCAAGGGGAGGTGGCCATGCTGCTGGGCCCCAGAGCCTGAAAAAGGGACAGGCAGCCCCCGCAGCCAAGAGCCAGGGGCTCCGTCTGCGTGGAGCCCGGAACCATGGGCTCCGTCTGGGTGGCCTTTTCTGAGGTGCCCAATGGGGAGGCCGCAGAGCCCTTGGGGACCCTTGGGGTGCAGCGCGTGCCCATGCGTGTCATGCCTCTGGTAGGCTGGCTACGGCTGGGGCTGACTACTCTGGGGGGATCGCAGGCAGGGTCTCGTGCCTTCCCGTGCCGTCTCCTATGTGAACTCCGCACTAACTCGAGCGCCTGTTCACACAGCCTGTTCACGTGGCTCCGGTCACGTGGCTCCCTGGGGGGCTGGGCCAAGTAGGGACCTGGGCGGGGGCTTGACCCGGCCCGGCACCAGGAAGCGGCCTCCTCCCAGGGAGCGAGGAGTTAACCCCTTCCCACCACAAGCCCGCTTACCTCCTGCTGTGCTGGGGGTCGGCAGAGGGCTCTGCGGCTGCTGAGGGGGTGTCTGGGGGGCTTTGGGGGAGCGGGGGTGCAGCGGGCTTCACCCGCGCTTCTCTCACCACTCCGGAGCCTGTTGGAGCCCTGACCACAAATGTTGTCATACATTTTGAGCGATGACTGGTGGAAGTCCTCCCCACAAAGTTTATGAACACTGCAATAATCCCCTTAAGTCTGTTAAAAGACTACAGTAAGACCTGGAAAAGTAATGCTAAGCTGAGGCTTATTTACAACAGGTAAAAATACAAAACCCTGATGCTGCAAGATAGCCGAGAAGAAACAATGAGTTATCCCATCCCGTATATCTTCTATCCATAAGAATTTCAAGCTGGCTCCTAAGTGTCTGGTTACTCCTTAAAAACTTATGTTTTTCCTAGTTGTTAATCAGTTTCTTGAGATGTTACAAACCAGATAACCCCTTGTCAGTAGGAAAGACATTCATTTACACAATTAAAAGAATGCTTTGAAGAATCTGAACTGAGGGTTTAAAAGCTGTAAAATCAGCAAATAAGTGTGCTTGAAGAGAGAAATCACTCTAACATCATCTGCTGTTGTTCCTGAGAAGCTGGAAGAAACAGATTGTCTGCCTTTAAGGATTATGCTAAGAACTTTACCTGTCAGCATTGGAACCTGAGTGCCTTGGACTGGTGAGATCCCAGCTCTCGCTTTCTCTCTCTTTCACTTCTTCTCTCTAGGCATAGATTTCTGAACCTGAATTGTATTAGTTAAGCTTGAGCAAATTTCCCCATATACTTAGTGAAGCCAGGGTACTATTGTAATTGTTTTGATTGTTTTTCTTTGCATGCCTATTATTACTTGTACCATTATACATTTCATATACTCAGCAATAAATAACTTTTATAGTCAAACTGGTAGTAACCAGGTGTATGTTTCCATCTCTACTTTCCTTCCCCACTTGCTCTGCAGCAACACTTCTTTTACGTAAGCTAAAGATCCCTGTGAAGCCCAGAAATACTGTGGGGTCTTCTCTTCAAGAGGGTACCACTACTAGGACAGATAGGGCAAAAGATTGGGACGTGCTGAGCTTGAAACACATAAGGCAATCAGCTTGTATAGGCTGATTAACCCAGTTTGGCTCAGACGTGCCCTAATGAACTGAATTCTGGCCCATGAGGGTGTCAGGTGGGCACCCAGCTGGATTCAGAGGTATTCTGTTTACCTGGGTGCTTGTATCTGACTGCAGTTTATTTTTGCTGTGATGAACTGATTCTTGTCATATGAAGCTGTCAGCCTGTCCATGCTGATCAACCCGGCCAGGTTAGGCGTGTCACATTAATCTGTTTGTGTTTGTGTGTATGACTGATTTGGTGACTGGAGGAACCCAGCCCCATTGAAACTGAGTTCTACAAGATATCTCCATTGGGGGTGAGGACTTGCAGAAGGGAGATATACAGCTCCATATAGAAACACAAGTAACACGTGTAGCAAAATCCCCAGTTTTCTTTTTTCTTTTATTGCATTTGCTCCCCTTCCCCAACCATTTCTGACTTTTTCTCTCCCTCTCTATTCCTTATAGATAAGTATAAGTAAGCTAAGATGTAGGATAAGCTTTAAACATTTTTATTTTGGTGGTAAGTTTTTGGTTTTGGATATCCACTGTTTTATATTGTACTATTATTAGGTTTGTATTAATTTTACTGTTTTATATTGTATTCTTATCATTTTTGTATTGATTTTTATTGTTTTATATGGATATTGTATGGTTTAGGCCTGTGTTTGTAAGTGAACCGAACTCATGTCAAGTGTCCTTTTTATATGTCAAGCCTCCATCTTCTGTCCTCTGCCTGGGCATCTCATATTGCAACAATATGATTTATTGTATCCCTTCCATGTAAATTGGTTCCCCAATGAATGAGTGTGATTGGGAATGATTGAAATACAATGGTAGCAGTCCTCTACTGAATGGCCTGTAATGACTGGGCCATCACCTCGCATTGATTCATCCAGGAACCACGGACCTCACCCAGGAACAGAGATAAGACCAGCATTTGAAAGACAAAAGACCCTGCAGAACCAGCAACTCTCACCATTACAGACACCTGAAACTGCACATCCCTGCATGGAGCACACATGCTCAGTACGCGAGGGGCTGACCCTTGTCTGGGCATGCCTCCTGTCACTAGGGTCACACAAGGTCTGCCCCTATAAAAAGGGGCAGTGAAGACAGACCCAGTGGGACACCCTCTCTATCTGGACCAGCACCATGCCACACCACGTATCCACCCAGAGGCCCTGCTGGCGACCCCCTTCTGGATAATATCTACTGGACAAGGACCCCTTTCCAGCCTGGATAGGTAGATATTACCTGCACACCTCCTCTTATAATTTGGACTCTCTTTCTGTCTCCTCCTGGTCTTCAGTGGACTTCAGCCCCTGCACCAAGCCTCTCTAACCCCTGCTGCCATTGTGTGTGTATGTGTGTGTGGGTGCAAGGGAACCAATTTGACATTGTGTCACCATCTCCCCTGTTGAATGAAACCACTGTCATTTGCAACCCTGAGTTGGGTCATGTTTTACTAAATCCTAGTCCCTTCCTTATCTTAAATTCCAGCCTCATTCTCTCTCTCTCTCTCTCTCAGCTCTAGTCCCCACCCTCTCTGCTAGTTTCCCAATCTCCTCCCAATTCCATCTCCCCTTTTATGCCATCTCTCAGCCTCCCGTGCTCCAACTGCCTTTTCCCTGTGACTTTCTGCTACCTTTCTCTGCTTTCCTGCTGCCCTGTTGCCTGCTGCTTTTCCTGTGATTTTCTGCTGTCCGTCTCTGTTTTTAGGCTTCCCCCGCACCTTCTGTAATCATCCCTGCCCTCCCCCCGCAGCTTCCCAGCTCCTCATGGCTGTCCTGCAGTTTTCTCCAGCTCCCAGCACCTACTCCCTGCAACTTCTCTAAGTGACTTGGAGCCATCTTCTGGCTCCCCACATCCAGAGCCCCTCTTTAACCCTCACACTTTCCCTTAGTCCCATTTTTCCCCCTCCCCAACTTACGTTTTCAGCTTCCCCATAGCTCTGGCTCCAGTACCAGACTCTGTGAAGGCATGCTTCCCTGTTCTGCAGGCTTTGGCCATTGTCTTTTAATCAATTTAGATCAATTAACTTAAAGTTACTCCCAAGCTTCAGTTCTTCAGCCCAGGCCCCTGTAGTCTACCAGTTCTAATCCCAGTCCTGGTAACATTAACTCCCTACACTTCTACTTTCTTACATTAAACTTTCCCCAGGTATCCCAAGTACACCAAGCGCATACATACATACATATCACAATACCCAACTTAGGAACTCACTTCTGTGTATGTGTAGGTGGATGGTATGTGTGTAAATTAGTGAATACACATATATATATGTGAAAGAGTAAATGGCGATGTGGCAAAAAGAGCCAGAGAACAGCATTTCTGGAGCTATTACCATATTAGGATAGAAGCTCCAGGAAAAGAAAAGAAAGAGGAGAAGGGAGGTATCCAAGGTGGAGTTATGTGACCAGATCCTGTTGGAACAATTCTTAATAGTTTTAGAGGAAAATACTCAACGTTGGGTGTGGTGTCAATGACCGAAGTCATCAGCAGAAGTATTACACTTGGCTGAGGATTTTGATAGTGCTCAAATGGATAACTACCCAGAGAAAGCCCCAAAGTCCAGAACGCCTCAAGTTGGACACAAGAATAAACAAAAGGAAACTTGAGAAGGGAAGAGACCAACTATAGTATGTTTCAGGTGTGGGAGAATTGGACATATTGCAAGGGAGTGTGCCAGTCATCCTCGACTGGGTCTGCGACCAAGGAAAATACCATTTGAAACCTGGATACAAAGAACTGAGAGGAGTGACAACGGGCAGGTGGAGATGATGGACTGCAGCATCAGGGAAACACATTGGGAAGCATCAAAGGAAAAACCCACTGTGTGGACCCGAGTTGGAGGTAAAAAAATAAAAGCTATAGTGGATACTGGATGTGCCCAGAGGTTGACTAGAACCAGCATAGGTCCCCGAGGGCTCCGAGTGCAAGTGCCGTAAAAATTATTTGTATGCATGGCCTGTTTTCAGTGTACCCTCAAAGGAAATATCGGGTGGAAATCTTAGACAGCACCTGAGAGATGTCAGTAGGTCTAGCCAATGACCTACCTTACCTGATGGTATTGGGCAGAGACCGAGAGGAGATTTATGAAGTCCTAGACACTGTGAGGAGACAAGAAGTCAAAGTAGAACGTTTAGCCGGAGAGAACAGATTACCCTCAACCCAATACACTGGATTTGGAGAGTTTAGCAACAGCTCCTGCTTTCAAGAGGCTCAACAAGGCGAGGACCTGTTTTGATCAATAAGACAAATGGAGCTGGCCAAGCAGGATGATCAGGTAATTTGCCCAGAGAGATGCCACACATTCCCCAGGTATGAGTTGAGGAAGGGCTTGTTATATAGGATCAAGGTGGGACATATAGAAGGGACAGAGGTACCACAACTGCTGATACCTCGAGACTACAGGGAACCCCTCTTGACACTTGCTCATACGAATCCATTAGGAGGGCACATGGGAAGAGCAAAAATGGAAACAAGGCTAAATAAGTGATGGTTCTGGCCCAGACTGTATGAACAAGTTGAAGACTATTTCAGAGCCTGCCCACGTTGCCAGAGGGTCAGCCTTCAAAAACCCCCACAAGCTCCCTTACAATCCATGCCAGTGTTAGGAGAGCCATTCTCCCATATAGCCCTGGATGTGGTTGGACCGTTACCATTTTGTATTTGTCTTGATAGACTATGCCACTCGGTTTCCAGATGCCATCCCATTGAGAACTGTCACTGGGCCTTGAATAGCAGAAGAATTGCTTAAGTGGGTATCCCGCTTTGGTATTCCTAGGACCAAGGGATGAATTTTATGTCCCAGGTTATGCGGAATCTGTGCCAAGTATCAAAAATAAAACACTTGCGAATGATGGTTTACCACCCCCAAACCAATGGGTTAGTGGAGAGATTAAACGGAACCCTTAGAAATATGATGCGTAGATGTACACAAGAGGAGCCACAGAAGTGGGACTTGGTCATACCCCCTCTGTTGTTTGCAGTACGAGAAGCCATACAGTCATCCCTAGGGTTTTCCCCATTCAAGTTGGTCTATGGGCATTGACCACAAAGCCTGATGGACGTGGTCTAAGAGGGATGGGAAGAAGGAGGAACCCCAGGGGTAAGGCCATCTGAATATGTCAATGAATTGAGAGAACAGTTACAAAAGGCAGAAAATTTAGCCCAAGAAAATCTCCGACAAGCTCAAGAGAAACAAAAAACCAGGAATGACCAAAATAGGAGTGAAAGGGACTTACAACCTTGGACAAAAAGTGTTAGTCTTACTCTCCCAGATACTACAACTAAATTTTTAACATGTTGGCAAAGTCCATTCAAGATATCCAGGCATGTTGGACCTGTTGACTCTGAGGTTCTTTGCTCTGGACAAAAAAAGGAAAAACAAATTTTTCATGTTAATTTATTAAAACTGTGGAAAGAGCGAGAAGGTTTAGTAGCTTCCTTTATGAGAGGGCAAGCAGAAAATGAGGGTACAATGAATAAGGAACATCAAAACCGGCCAACAAGTCAAGAAGTTTGTCTAGGTACCCAGCTGACAACACAACAAAGAGATCAATTAAAACTGCTTATACAAGAGTTTGGAGATGTGTTTAACGAGAATCCTGGCTGTGCTATGTGGATTAGCCATAATATTGTTACACCAGAAGGAAGGGTAATAAGGGAAAGATGGCAGAGAATCCCGTATCATAGATACGAAGTAGTGAAGGCAGAGATAGACAGGATGTTAGAGCAAGGAATAATAACAGAATCACAGAGCCCATGGCAAAGCCCATTGGTAATTGTTCCAAAACAAGATGGGTCCTTCCGTTTGTGCATTGACTTTCTTAAATTAAATGCAATTTCAAAATTTGACGCTTTTCCTACGCCCCAAATCAGCAAATTACTGGAGAGAGTAGGACAAGCCAAATACATTAGATTTGACAAAGGGATATTGGCAGATACCTGTACGCAGACAAAACCAAGCAAAAACTGCTTTCAGCACACCATGGGGTTTGTACGAATTCAAGCGAATGCCGTTTGGCCTGCATGGGACTCCAGCCACTTTCCAAAGCTCATCGATTGGGTCCTAGCACCACACCAACAATATGCAGAAGCCTACATAGATGATATTATAATTCAGGCAAACAGGTCTCACAGCCAACCCAGGGAAGTGTGCCCTAGGTAAGGCAGAAACTAAATATCTCGGCTTCTTAATAGGACCAGGATGCATGCTCCCCTTGGTAGATGAAGTCAAAATGATACAGGATTATTTGTCTCCACGGATGAGAAAACAAATGCGTGCTTTCCTCAATTTAGGCAGCTATTACCGCAGGTTCATACCGCATTTTGCCGAGATAACCACCCCTTTGACCAACTTATTAAAAAGACAAGGCAATGGGCCTATAAAATGGGAAGAAAAACATTTAGAAGCTTTTCATAGGACTCAACAAGCTTTATGTAATGACGAAGTCCTTCATACACCCGACTTCACCCATTCTTTCATTTTACAGACGGACGCATCAAGTTATGCTGTGGGAGCTGTGTTGACGCAGGAATTGGATGGAATAGAATGCCCAATTGCCTATGCTAGCCTGAAACTTAACCCACCAGAACAAAGGTATGCCACTATTGAACGTGAGTGCCTAGTGATAAAGATAGAATATTTTCGGTATTATCTCCTGGGCCATAAATTCACTGTGGTGACTGATCATGCACACTTGAAGTAGTTAAAGACAACCCAAACAGATAATACACAATCACCAGATGGGCACTCACAACCATTCCACTTTGATATTGAATACAGGCCAGGACATGCCAACGTGGTAGCAGACTTCCTATCTCAATGTCATCCTGGTACCCAATCCCTAGGGGCCTCAAATACTCAGGAAGATCCTAACTCCCTCCACATTGAGGATCAAGATAAACAACAAAAGGCACCTAGTGGCGTCTTAAGGGGGAAGGTGTGTGAAAGAGTAAACAGCGACACGGCAAAAAGAGCCGGAGAATGCTGCTTCCGGAGCTATTACCATATTAGGAAAGAAGTTCTGGGAAAAGAAAAGAAAGAGGAGAAGGGAGTCTCAGAAAGGGAGAAGAAAGAAAGAGCATCTGAAGGAGAAAGTGAGGGAGAAAGAAGATCTCCAGGAGATAAGACACTTACCTCAGGATTTTTCTCGCTGCTGGAGAGAGCAGAGCTCTGAGAAAGAGGGGAGGATCCCTGAAGAGGCACTGGAGACCCGACTGGCAGCTGTGCTGAAAAGTAAACAAAAAGAAAAGAGAAGAGTGAATTGACTCACTCCCACAAGCTTACTGGAAACAACTGAGTGCTGACCACAAGGATTCAAGGCTTCAGGCACGCACCAGATGAAAGGTACACACTCAGGATAGCAAAATTAAAGAGAGAGAAATAACAAGGCTTGAAGAGAAAAGCCTGCTCTAAAAAAAAAAGGGAAATAAACCGACAAACCAGAGTTAAAGGGACTTTGTTTATTAACACCAAGTTCAGTCCATTCAAACTGATAAAGGTTAAACAAGAACAGTATGTAGATAGAATTACAAAGTTGATATGATTGTAAAAAAATAAAATAAAATAAAAAATAAAAGGACCACTTCTGTTTAAAGATAACGAAAGTTTGTATAGTGTTATAAAGATAAAGACAAGTGTTAATCTGCATCTGAGTGTGAATATATGTATCGGCGAAATATATGTATCGGTGGAAATAATCGAGTAAAGTTTTCCTCTATAATACTGGGATTCCTAATAGAGACACCCAAAGAGCAAAATAAACAACATATATATATGTAACAACCCTCCCAACAAGTGACATCATAAAGCAGAACATATAATAACATCCAAGACATGGCAGGTGGGAAAGTCGGGGTAGTTACAGCTCTTTTGGAGATTATAAAAGGATACAGAGAGGCAAGGTCCACCATCACAATATACATATATAGATATAATTGTGTGTGTGTGTAATATATGAATTAGTAATCCACGTATGTGTACTGAATGTGCAGGTGTTGATAACTGGTCACTGATTCTGTGTAAATTTGGTGTGTGTAGCATGTATAAGCTTAAACTGGTGATAGGTGTGCCTGAACCTAAACTAGTTATTTTGAACATACGTGTATCTGAGTTGCTAGTGTGAATTGTGTATATATTGTTTGGTGTTTGAGTACCTCCATTAGCAGTTGGAGGTACCAGTAATGCAGCATCTTACACACGGAGGTGCCCTTCCGCTGAGGTCTTGCTACCTCACGTCAGAAAGCAGTTCTCATATTCTTGGCCTTTACCCTGCCCTGGACTGCCATTTTGTTGTCCCCACACTGGGCAAGTCTCCTGCACATAGCCAAGTAGACGTGCAAGTTTGCACTATGGGTGTTGCCAATCCCAAACTGTTCATCAAGGTCCCCAAGCACTGACACCAGGTTCATAGTTTCTCCATACAACCAAGTTATCCTAGTCTTACGTGCCCAGGTTCGATCTTTCCTCTCCCTGGTCTGCTGTCTTTTCTCCTCAGTGTCAGACATCTGGGATCAATAAAGGGAACCCATACACAGGCTCCTGTGGCCTCAATTTATAGGTCTCTTTTTGAGCAGGTCAGGAAAGGTTCACCTCCCTCCATCCCTCATTTTGGTGCAATAGGTTTGTAAAACAGCCATGCTGGTGCCATCCTGGAAACTTTGTTTCCTTTGGGCATACTTTCTCTAGACATATTTTTGCAATTTTTGGCACCTAAAATCTATAGACAGTGTAGCTAACCAATGAGCCAGGTACTGATGGGCATGCCAAGGAGGCTCATCCACAGGGTCCCTTTCAGGCGATGGCATTACAATGTTCCAAGGTACCGGTTATTGCTCCCAGTCTCCATACCTGTTGAGTCAGTGAGTCAAGATACATATTAATGAATGAATGAATGAATGAATGACATGCATATTGAATGACTGAATGAATGCATTACTGATGTCAAACTTATGAGGAAAGACTAAGGGATCTAGGACTTCCATCTGGAGAAAACACAGGGGTAGAGAGGGACTTCATGAAAGTCTATAAGTACATAATGAGTGAATACCTGTAGCTGGGAGAAAAAATTTTCACTATGGCATACCTCAGGAGAGGACAAGGATTAATATCCCTAAACTGTTAGACGATGATTTCAGTTTGGATGTAAGACTGATGATCTTTGAGGTCCCTTCCAGCCCTAATGTCTATAAGGAACAGCATTTTTATGCTAAGGGTTACCAGAAAATGGAATGCACTTCCCAAGGTGGCTATGCAGTCCCCAACTTTGGAAGTCTTCAAGAGGAGATTGGACAGACCTTCCTGGGATCATTTGATCTCAGTGATATTCCTACCCTGAGTATGGGGGTTTGGACTGGATGATCTTTTGAGGTCCCTTCCAGCCATTAATTTCTATGAATCATAAGCATAAGCATGTCCACTGAACACTGAAGTGGGCTCATTCACACATTGAGCACCACAGCTGACAGCAAACCACCATGGATGACAGCAGCCAGCATGCCCACCAGATCCTTGTTGCTTCTGTCAAGTCCAAGTGTTTCATGATTACCAAGGGTATACTGGCTCCCAGCCCCCTAGTGCCCATCCATTAATCCAACACTGACACAAAATTAATAATCACTTCTCTACTTTGAGTGCTTTCATTTGCCCTTTAAACTATCATTTGGTTCTCCAATTCCATGGCTGCACTCATTGGGGAATTACTTTGTCCCATGTTAACTACCTCTCTCCCCTGCACTTTGATCAGGTCATATAGAGGCCAGACTTGAGGCTTCTGCCTGTGCCATGCCAGGAAAGGGGCATCCATGATCATAGTCGGTCTGGAGGGGAGGCAGTTGGGCAGGGGTCCCCGATACCAATGTCTAGGTCAATGGATCACAGTATCTGGGTCACTGAGGTTGGCAAAGGTTTTTATCCTCAATCCAACTCCTGAAGACCTCCATTGGTAATGGCAGGCAATTCTGAACAGCACATTCACAAGCATCAGTGAAAACTGCTACTGTTGCATTGCAGAAAATATGTTAGCAGAGCAGTGCTTCCAAGACTTTGCACAAAAGCAGCAGCCTTGAGGAACCATGGTTACCTCCTAACTTCCACTGAAAGATACCTTTTCACTGTGCTGTGAGTGAATTTCCCAACCCCCACTTCCCAAAACCACTTATTCACATGGTGTTTTTACAGAAACCATGACAAATGGTGTTCTGTGATCTGGCATGACCATTAAGCACAGCTGCCTACTTTATGAATATCAGGTCATGTCTTTCCACAGTGGGCATGAGAACTCTCACTGAAGATCTGAGCATTTTATGGATTACTATTACAGTACAATGGCACAACAACACTGCCCTAGCCCCTTGTTCCCTCCAGCACAGCACACACACAGCATGATAAGGTTTGCACCTTTATTTATCATCTCCTTTCCTTTCCCCAGTGCTGGGTGGGAGCATTCCCCTCACATGCCAAGGAAGGAGTTGATTCCTGTAGCAATGGCATCCTTGGTATCAAGGGTCATGGTTGTGTAGCACTGCGACAGGGATCTGTCCAGGCTTTGGCAGAGGTTACATTTCAAGCGAGCCTTACCCGTTACTCCATTGTAGCTAAGTATCCCAAACCAGAAGTGCAGGTATGCACCAGCAGGATCAGCAGCAGCAGGGTGTAGAGGCTCAGGCAAACTTCATCCTGCACAAAGAGGTTATCTTCCATGGCCCAGGGCACATGCAGCAGTGGCATGCTCTGTGCGCATTGGTATAGTGAGGTATGGTGGTTCCTAGGACACCTCCCTGGATCAGGGGATGGCACCCACCAGGGGATGGCAGCTGTGTGGCAAGACACTCGCAACAATTGTCCTGCAGCCCCGTGTAACACAACCTCAGGTGCCAAGGGCTGTGCAGCAGCAGAGTAGAGCAGTTGTCCTGCATGGGCAGATGGGGGGCGGGGAGAGAGTTTTAGAGCAATAGCAGCAGTTACCTGTGGCCATCACCCAGAGGGACACTGGTCAAAGTGGACCAAACTGGGGGGAGGGATGCATCTGGAGGTATCTGGTGGTGCCCTGGCCACCATGTCTGACCAGGTGGCTTACCGTTCTCACTGCACGCTACTGTGCATGGCCAAGCCCTGATATGAGAAAAGGCACTGGATGGCAATTGGTGCTGAGCATCTGATCCATAAAATGTTGCAAAGTTTCACAAAGGACTTTTGTCTCTTGGCTCTGTAGATTCAACATCTGAAAGCAGAGGAGGGTACAGCTCCAGGTACAGAACACCTCATGGTCACATGCTTAATAAATAAATTATGTTTAATTATGAAAAGCTTAGTTTCTCTGTGCCTGAATTCAGCTTCCCTGACTGTTCCGGCCAAAGGGAGCCAGTTGCATAACTTTTATGGCAGGCACTTCCTCTTTCAATGTGGGATATTATGCAGCCTGTGAGAGTTAAGCTACCCCCACAAAATAAATCACTATCACTTGTTTTAATATGAACTGGTTCATTTCCTTTATTTCTCTCCTGCCACAACTTTAATAGAATCATGTGCAGAAATAAACACAGTGCTGAGAGATGAGGAAGATATCGTGTCTGCGGTTCAACAAAAATAACTCTTCTGCACAACTATTATGTCTCTCTTAGATAAATAACATCTTATATATATTTAGTTCCATCTGTCTTTGAGAACTTTCAATTTCTTGGTTGCTTGCCCCATTCTCCTCTGCACAGGTCCCAAGCAAATAGGAATCCTAGGTCACCTTGTATTTAATACTGATATCAAAATTGTAGGGTTCTCTTCTCTTTGTTATTTTTCATCCACACTCATTCCTTTCGCTTAATTTTAAGGCTCTGGGATGTTACTCCATGTCTTCAGGTATCAAACTCACTGACTCAAAGTCCTCCTTTGTTAACTCACTTTGGTTTCCCAGGTAAGTCTCTCTCCAGGAACCTTCTTACATTCCCTTTTCTCTTTCTTGTAGTTTCTCCCTGTTTCTTCTGGGTTGCTTTCTGTTTTTTTTTTCCAGATAAATCTGGGTTACTTCCTCTTTAAATGCTTCCAGCCATCTGCTGCCTCTCTCACAGCCAGCACTCTCTCCCCTCTCCCTTCGCACATGCTGCTCTCTTTGTTTATGTTTTCATCCGGGTCTGTCTCTCCCCCATCTGGGTAGCCCTGCCCCTTTTCTCCTGGGACTGGTTGTTAAGGAAAGTTTTCTGCTTTCCTCCACTCCCCAAAGTTCTGTGATGAGGCAGACTTGGTGCCCCATCACACAGCCACTTTACATTTCTAAGAGGGCAATTATCACATACTCAGACCAGGCTCCTTGACTTTGTTCTCTTGCTGCAACAACCAGAGCAGTTGACAGAGGCACCCTTAGAGGGGTTTGTTAAATTTTTTTAACAACTAAACCTGTTAAAATTGCAGTTTGACTTTGTGGAAAGTGTGGGGGGACCAAAAGAATTGCCAGTAGCCAAGGGAAGCATGGCAGAGGTTCGTACCCTGGCCACACAAATCTATGGCAGGTGCAGATCTGGCCGGGCTCTGTTTGCTGATAAGGACCAACAAAAGTGCCTCCAGGTGGCCATGTTAGGCACCCCAGCATTTCTTAAGTCCTTGCATAAACCACAGGCTGATTGGGAGGCACTATGGCATGGGTTGCCACCCTGGCATGGACATATGGAAGTGCGCAGGATGGTGCAGGTGACATGGGTGCACCGGCTACTGCCCGCATCCTGCCATTTACCTCCAGATGCCAGTACCATCATCACTATGATTCTACAGGGTAGACAGCCCATGCAAGCACCCAATGTTGGACCACCCCTCCCTCCCACACCAGAATTCCATTCTGCTGTAACCACAAGTTCATAGATTCATAGATGCTAGGGTCAGAAGGGACCTCAACAGATCATTGAGTCTGAACCCCTGCCTAGGCACGAAAGAGTGCTGGGGTCAGATGACCCCAGCCAGAACCCTATCCAGCCTTCTCTTAAAGACCCCCCCAAAGTAGAGGAGAGCACCACCCCCCTTGGAAGCCCATTCCAAATTTTGGCCACCCTTACCGTGAAGAAGTTTTTCCTGATATCTAACCTAATTCTGCTCTCTGTCAGTTTTTGACCATTATTCCTTGTTACCCCAAGAGGCATCTTTGATCCCTTGTTGCATCCCCCTAATGAATTTGTAGGCAGCCACAAGATCACATCTCAGCCTTCTCTTGTGGAGGCTGAAGAGGTCCAGGTCCCTCAGTCTCTCTTCATAGAACTTGTCCTGCAAACCCCTAACCATATGAGTGGCCCTTCTCTGCACCCTCTCAAGTCTATCAACATCCTTCTTGAAGTACACACCCAAAACTGGACACAGTACTCCAACTGTGGTCTGACCAGTGACACATAGAGGGGAAATATCACCTCCTTGGATCTATTTGTTTTGCATCTGCCGATGCATGATAAAGTGTAGTTAGCTTCGCTATTGCTTTTATCACACTGATGACGATGACTCATGTTCATCTTCGAGTCTGTTATGACTCTCAGATCTCTTTCTGCTTCTGTACTGCTGAGAGGGTCACTTCCCAGCCAGTAGGTGTGCTGGACTGGTGCAGCACTCTGCACTTGTCCTTGTTGTACTGCATCCTATTGTGTACTGCCCACTTTTCTAACCTGTCCAGGTCTGCCTGCACTTCACCCCACAATTTAGTATCAGCTGCAAACTTGGACAGAATACACTTCAAACCCACATCCGATTCACTAATGAAGATATTGAAGAGTACAGGTCCAAGGACAGAACCCTGTAGGACCCCACCACCCACATTCTTTCAGGTTGATACCAGCCTGTCTACTACCACTCTTTGGGTGTGACTGCTAAGCCTATTTGCCACCCACCAGACTGTGTAAATGTCTATTTCACAGCCTCTTAATTTATTTATGAGAATGGGATGAGATACTTTATTGAAGGCCTTGCTAAAATCCAAGAAAATGACATCCACCTCTACTCCTGTGTCTAAGCATTTTGTGACCCTGTCATAAAATGAAACCAGATTGGTCAGGCATGATCTACCTGCTATGAATCCATGCTGGTTTCCCTGCTGCATTATTTTTCCTGCTGGACTCCCACAAATATGGTCCTTCATAATGTTTACAAAGACCTTTCCAAGGATGGAGGTGAGACTGATTGGCCTATGATTACTCAGATCCTCCTTCCTCCCCTTCTTGAAAATAAGGGCCACATTGGCCCTTTTCCAGTCCTTCGGGACCTGGCCCATGTGCCAGGAGTGCTCAAACAGCCATGCCAGTAGTTCTGCTATGACACCAGCCAATTCCTTCGGTACTCTTGGATGCAGCTCATCCGGGTCTGCTGACTTAAACACATCCAGTCCATTCAAGTGACTCTGCACCAAGTCAGTGCCAACAGTTGGTGGGCTGGTGTCTCTCTGATACCCATCTAAGAACCCATTAGGAGACTTGACCCCTGTGCAGGAACAATGAGGCAAAAAATTTACTGAATAGCTCAGCCTTGTCCACCCTGTTTGTCACTAATTACTCCTTCTTGTTCAGTAGGGTCCTGTGCTGCCCTGTGACTTCCTTTTACCCCCTACATACCTAAAAAAAAACAACTTTTCATTGTCTTTAATTTGTGTTGCCAGCCTCTTGCTTTGGCTTTTCTAACTGGCTCTCTGCAAGTGCAGGTCAAGTAGGTATACTCTTCCTTGGTAGCTTCTCCCTGTTTCCACCACCTGTATGCCTTCTTTTTTAACATTAGGCTGCCCTGGATTTCCCTGTTTAGCCAAGGAAGTTTTTTGGCTCCTTTCTTCCTTTTCCCTCATACTGGGATAGTCTCCCTCTGTGCCCGAAGGATCACTTCCTTTAGAAATGACCACCCTTCCTGGACTCCCATCTCACCAATACTTTTATCCCGCAGTGTGTCATTGATTATACTCCTAAGCATACTGAAATTAGCCTTCCTAAAGTCAAGCGCTTCCACCCTACTAGTTATCTTACCCACCCTATGCTGTATGGTGAGTTCAATTGATTCATAGTCACTCAAGGTGACCATGAATCTGCAGCTCCCCTACCATGTCCTCCCCCATACCCAACACCAAGTCCAGTAAGACATTCTCCCTAGTGGGACAGTATACCTCCTGTGTTAGGTGAAGGTCCTGCATGCAGGTTAAGAACCCATGTGAATGGATTTGGCTGACTGCTCCTCCCAGCAGATGTCAAGTCAGTGAAGTACCCCTGTTCTTTGCCCCCCCCCCCCCGCCACATGTCACAGGATGCCCACTCCCTTATTCCCTGTTTAAAAACAGCATCACCTAACAAATAGGAACTCCTCTACCATCAATTGGCTTACTTTTCCTACCGTACACCTCACATGTGACCTGCCCCTTGCTCCCTGAACAGTAGCAGTACTTTCCTGGCACTGCTAGAATTGGGTTGACCCTTGGTCACAGACAATGTTTGTGGGGTAACAGATCAGTGGTCTCATTCCTGGCTACCTCCAGGGAAGAGGAAAGCCTAATGGAGCTCACATGTAGTTTCTTTAGGGAGATCCGCTTATGAATAGGGGGCTTGTTCATGTGCTTAAGGACATGATCCTTAATCAGAGGATCTGATCAGGAGATCTGCATGGCACTGAGTGGCCAGGTCAAGAAACTAATTTTTGTGATCTAGAAGCTGCTTCCTGAATTTAATAGTGCTGGCCATGCTTTGCAACTCCCATTGATCAGCTGCCCTAAGCATCTCCCAGATTTTGTCCCATCACTCATCCGGTGTGGTCACTCAGGATTGTGCAGGATCCACCAAAGTCTCCATCATGCTCTCTCTGGAGCATTGCTGCCTGCAATGGAATTCCTGCATTCTTCTCTAGTAGGATCTGGGGTCTGAGGTTAGTATGCACATCCCCAGCTTCCATTGGGTGCAGTAGCAGGTAACCAGACTATTAAAACAAAATATTCATGGTCCAATATCTCACCCACAACCAGTAAAGAGAAGGTTAACCACTGCCAATGTTACTTGAAGAAAACCCACAGCAAATCCAACCCAGTGGCACCAAAACAGTGCCTGCCATAGTGGCAGAATGGATATAGTGCCCTTTCCCTAATACTTACAAGTATACAGCCATGGGTCTTCTTGTGTCTCCATAATAGAAACTGATCTTTGGGTCTGAGAAACTTCTGATGTGCCAAATGTGTCTGGGGGAGTGGGAGATGGGGGGGAAGCACAGTTCCATCTGACATGTTGTCCTCCTCATCTGTACCCACCAGCGAAGCTACTGTGGAAAGTGGGTTCAGGGTCAAGATCATCTCTTCTTGGCCATTCCCATCCACCACCAGCAGCAAGCAGTCACCCTGTGCTTCTGAAATGTTTTCTGTGTCAGTCCCAGGACAGTCTGTGGTCTCTTGATTAAGTGTGCTCTCCAACAGAACACCAATCCCAAATGACTAGCGAAAAGAAACCTCAACTACATCCTTGGAGATAATGATGGACAGCTGGTCATAGAATGGAGCAATTGTGCCTGTTGCCCCTGAATGAGAGCTCTCATTCTTGGTCCAATGAAGGGCATATTTCAGGGTCCAGTTGGGGCCACAGTTTATAGATGTATCAGGCTTCTGTTGTTTAGCCTGCATACTGGACTTCTTCTTCAGAGACATTGAGAACTTTTTCATGCCCAAATGTTTTAAAATGCTTTCTGGCAAAGTTCGGGGCTGTTATATAGACATGTGTTTAATGAACCTTTATTAAAATTCCACATATGCAAACCTCAAAACCCTCTGGGTTAAGGTGGGGTGCAGTGAGAGAAACCTAACTATAGGTGTATACTACAAACCACCAAACTGGTGGGAGGAACTCAATCTGGAGTTCACCCAAACATTGACTGAGGCCACCCGTGCACGTGACATCATTCTCATGGACAATTTTAATTATACACCCATCTCCTGGGAAGAAAATTTGACCAAGCTGGATTGGTCACAATCCATCCTGACCCATGTTGAGATGCTCTTCCTGACTCACGAGGTGCACGGGCCAACCAGAGGTGATGTTCTGCTAGACCTGGTCCTGGCCAAAGGAGATGACCTGGTGACTGACTTAAATGTAGAAGGAAGTCTGGGTAACAGTGACCACTAAACCATCACATTCACTGTCAGACATAAGGCAGACAAATGTGATAGCAGGACTGAAGTCCTGGACGTCAAAAATGCAAATTTCAACAAACTTAGGTCACTAGTAGGGCAAGTGATGAGGAACCAGGGAGTGAAGGTGAAAGGTGTGCACAAAGAGTGGTTATTCCTTAAGGACATGGTCCTTGAATTAGAAAAGAAGTCCATTCCTATGCAGAGAAAAGGTAACAGAAAGTCTGGGAAATCACGGTCCTCTTAAGAAAGAAAGAGACTTACAAACAATGGGCTCGGGACAGGTCCCAAAGAGGACTATTCCACGATGGCCCACATGTGCAGGGAACAGATAAGAAAGGCTAAAGCAGCAATCAAACTTAGATTAGCAAGGAGAATCAAGGACAACAAGAAGTCCTTCTTTAGGTACACAGGGAACAGGAGGAAAGCAAGTGGGAGTGTGGGCCTGTGACAGGAGTATCAGTATTGGAGCCTTTCTGGGAGTGGCTCCGCCCTCCTGTAATGAACCAACTGCCTGCTTACTCTCCTGCCACGCCTTGATCTTATTTGATTAGAAGATGGTTGTAATCAGCGGGAGGCTGCCCATTTTTCCGCACCCCAGTGACAGGGGGTGCTATCTGAGGCTCCTTTTCCTCCCCTACACTGCAGCCCAAGCCTCGCAGATGGAGTTGACGTGGTTTGACCTGGGCCTTGTTTTCTGGCCCTCCTCTTTACTCCCGGGGCTCCTCACTGCCCCCTCTCTCGCTCGCTCTGGGCTCCTCGCTGCCCCCTTCTCTCACTCACTCTGGGGCTCCTCGCTGACCCCCTAGCTCTGGGGCTTCTCGCTGACCCCCTAGCTCCGGGGCTCCCTACAGCCCCCTCTCACGCCAGGGCTTCTCCTTACTGCCCCCTCTCGTGCCAGGGCTTCTGGGCTGGGGCCAATGCGCCCCCTAACAATGCTGCACCTTCTCCAGCGCCAGGAGGCCCCACGCTACCGTGGAGCTCCTATGAGGCCTCCTCCATCCCTAATAGCCTCGCCCAGTCCTCCGGTCAAAACAGTAAACATAAAACATAAAGCCCCTGGGCTACAACATAAAAACTAGACCATCTGGTAGAACAAAAATCTACTCCCTACTAGAGAGCGAGAGAGCGGGGGAAGAAGGGCTCCACCAACCTCAGCAGTGACCAGGGGATGCTCTCATGGCCAGAGTCCTCCCCTCTGTCTGTCCAAGCTGAGTCCCTACTCCCACGGCTGCTGGAGAGGGACTGCCCTCCTGGCCTCCTACCTGGGCTTAAGAAGGGATAAGCCCTGCCCTTTCCTGGTCAGCTGGTTTTACCAGTTGCCCTGGCAACAAGCACCTGTGTAGCCCTGGTGACTGGCAGCTGAGCCTCCCCCTTTCTGCCACTAGGGGTCTCCCCAGAGCAGTCTCCACTCTCAGGCGCAGGGCAGCTGAGTGCACTGCGACAGGGCCATTGCTCAACAACTCAGGAGAGCTGGTTACTGGCACTCAGGAGAAAGCTGAACTCCTCAATAACTACTTTGCTTCAATCTTTCAGTGGACCAAGGGGAAAACAATGCCAGGTAGAGTACAGGATGAGCACAGTAGGAATAATCACCTTCCAACTACTGCTGTAGAATTGGTGTATGATCAGTTTTAAAAAAAATGGACATATACAAGTCAGCGGGACTGAATGATCTTCATCCAAGAGTACTAAAGGAGCTGGCTGAAGTCATTGTGGAACCCCTGGTGAAACTTCCACAACTCTTGGCACTCTGGAGAAGATCCTGAGGACTGGAAGACAGCCAATGTTGTGTCCATCCACAGAAAGGGCAGGAAGGAGGACCCAGATAAATATAGGTCTGTCAGTCTAACTTCCATTCTAGGAAAAATCCTAGAAAAGTTCATCAAGGAGTCTATCTTTGATAAGCTTGAAGGTAAGATTTTGAATGACAGCCAGCATGGCTTCATCACAAGCAGGTCTTGCCTTACCAACCTCATCTCCTTCTATGACCAGTTAGCTCACTACCTGGACACAATAGAGCAGGTTGACATTGTATACCTAGATTTCCAAAAGGCCTTTGATCTAGTATCCCACGATGTCCTCATGAGAAAATTAGAGGATTGTGGGCTTAACTCTGAGACAGTCAGGTGGGTGAGAAACTGGCTGGAGTATAGGACCCAGAGGGTCGTAGTGAATGGATCTGTGTCATCCTGGCGAGAAGTGGGCAGCAGTGTCCTACAGAGGTCGGTGCATGGTCCAGTACTTTTCAACATCTTTATTCATGATTCAGATGTGGGGGTGAAGAGCTTACTGGCCAAGTTTATGGATGACACCAAGTTATGGGGAAGCATGGTCACACTTGAAGATAGGCTACAGATACAAGTGGACCTGGACAAGCTAGCAAGTTAGGTGGATTGAATTCTGATGAAGTTCAATGTTGAGAAATATAAAGTGCTTCACCTTGGGGTGAGCAACCCCCAACACACCTACAGGCTCGGTGGCACCAAACTGACTAGCACAACAAATGAAAGGGACCTGGAGGTAATAAGAGACCACAGTATGAATATGAGCCAGCAGTGCAATGCTGTAGCCAGTAGGGCAAATAATACTCTGGTGTGCATGAATCGGTGCATCTGTAGGAAACCAAGGAAGTGATTCTTACACTCTATTCAGCACTGGTGAGACTGCAGCTGGAGTACTACATCCAGTTCTGGGCACCACACTTTAACAAGCACATGAACAAGCTTCAGAGTCCAAAGAACAGCCACCCATATGATCAGAATCTTACATGGCAAGCCATACGAGGAAAGGTTGAGGGATCCGGGACTCTTCAGCCTGAGGAAAAGAAGGCTGAGAGGGGACCTGGCAGCAGCTTACTGCTACACAAGTAGAGTTCATTAAGGGTTCGGTGAGCAACTGTTGGAATAGGCTCCCTCCAGAGGTGGCGCAATCACCTACCCTGGAAAGCTTCAAGAGGAGACTAGACAATCACCTTGCTGGCATCACCTGACCCCCGGTTATGTTTCCTGCCTGGTTCAGGGGGAGGGACCCGATGATATTCCAAAGTCCCTGCTGACCTTACAATCTATGAAATATATGATGCTATGAACTGTGTCTCTGTACCAGCAGTCAGTGGAATCGGGTCAAGTAACATTTCTGAACAAAGCAATGATGATAGGCATAGCCTGTCCCAAATCATCCCCCGCTATTTAAAGGATAGATCATAGTGCCCCGCTGCCAATCACACTGAAGCTGACAGCTCTTCCTTCATGCACAACTTCCCCTACCCTCACTGTGCCACCTATCAAGCACTCAACTTGCTGGAGTTGTATCTCATCTATCGGAAAGGAAAATTCAGGGTTGGTACACTGCATCTTTAACCACCAGAACCCCATTTTGTAACCAATTATCAATTGCATTATTTTAAGGAGATTGAGGGGCTTACAGAACTTGAAGTACCAAGTTAGGGGAGATGACTGGGTCACAGGAGACTGCTATGCTCAGCAGTAGACGTGTAGAACGGGTGTTAATGATGCCCTATTCCAAAACCAGGTGAGGGTCAGTTATGGACCACAATGTGTGGGAGATGACTTGATAGTTCTGGTCCTCAATGCCTGGCATAGGAATTCATGTGCTAATGGGAGCTATTGAGACATAGTGTTGTCCTCCACACACTCATGTTTCCAACCTGGTTTATTCCAGGTGGAATACATTTATTCCACCCTGAATTCCAGGTGGAATACATTTATTCCACCCTGAATACTTCTTGTGTGTGCCCATTCTTTGATCCAGTAACCACCAGTATCTTCACCCATAGGGCATTCAGTCAGGTTCCTGAGGTCACCGTAAACCCCACAAGTTTCTAGTGAATGTGCAAAACATGACCTGCTCCCCACCCCTCAAGATACAGGCCAAAAGACAGGCCAAACGTTCTGCTGTGCCAACACCCAGTGCATGGCCTCCTGAGCCCAGTAATCATTGAAATGCAAATAGTAGTTCAGTTATACAGCTAATAGATTGTATTCAGCAACAATACCTATTCAGAAGACTCCCCTAGTGAACTTGGTGGTGCTATGTGCTAAACAGCCACCCTGCTGTCTGCTGCCAAACAACATAGTTTCATGGAATTCAGACAAAATGAATGAGGAGGACCAAAAGCAGTTGAGTCACCTGCTGATGGTCTTGTATTTTAGCAGTAACATAGAGACACCTCTAAAATCACAACGTATGGTATGCTGAACTGTCTACTAAGTTGTGATGACATGGCAGAACATAATCACAGCTCATGATTGAAGACTATAGCCTGTTAGCCTGTGTGGTGGATTGGGAGAACCAAGAGGCAGCCATAGAAATGGTGGCTGACAGGGCTCTGTGGATCAACCTAAGAGGCAGCCACTACAGGGTCTTGGCCCACATGAGCAGCTCTGACTGGTGGGAGAGAATCATACTGTCAACTTGGGATGATAAACAGTGCCTGGAGATGTTCTGAATGATCAGGTAGACATTTATTCACATAGTTTAGATGCCTGTCATGCATCAGCCTACCATGCCAGACAAGAGGGTGGCCATCAGGGCTGTACGAAATTTTGCCACATATTTTGTTTTGATGCTTTTTTGACTCATTTTGAGCTTGAAACAGCAAAATCAAAATGAAATGAAAGGCTTTGAAAATGAAATGAGAGCGGTCAAAATGTTTTAAAAGTTTCTAAATGTTTTGAGTTTTAAAGCTGGGCTTGCTTGCAAGGAAACAGAAATTAGGGAGAGGGAGGGGGAAGAGCGGGGAAGGACTACTCTGATATTGATATGTGTAGCAGGCTAGTGACTGTGAACCTTTCCTGAGGTCTCTTTCTGTCCTAGTGCTCTGGGGGAGGGATAGAAAAACAGCTGTGCGGTAACACACACACACACACACACACACGCGCGCGTCATGAGTTTTGCTTGGCAGCAGCTTGAGGTGTAGTTTCGCAGAAACTCCTGCACTATCTCCTTAAAACTTGGCAGGCTTCATGGCCTCAGCAGGGGCTACCATTCCTGATGTTTTCATCCAAATCTGCCATGAAATGACAAAGTTATAAGCAGTTCTGTGCTTCCACATCATAGTCTATGGGTGAAACATTGAAAGCATTGAAACAGTAAAACAGTTTCGATGAAACAAAACAGAACAGTGCTTTTGAAATTAAATGAAATGAAATGAAATTCAAAACAAAACACTGTCCCATTGAAAAGTTGAAATGGAAGTCACAATGAAAATGTGGCATTTCGCACAGCCCTAGTGGCCATGGCCATCATGAAACTGGCCATCCCCCACCAGCCTACACTACATAACAAACCAGTTAAGTGTGGTTCCCTTCAAGGCCAAGCTAGTGACTGATGAGGTATGCCAACAGCTGCAGGACATCACCATAAACAACTTTATTTGCCTCAACAACCCCCAGGGAGCTATTGAAAGTTTGAATGCCATGCGGTTCCTTAGCGGCATGAGTGCATTAGACAGCACACACTCCCCTGTGCTATCCCCCTCACCGGCAAACTGGTCATTCACAAACAGGAAAGGATTTGACTTGGTGATTCTGCAAGTCATGGTGGATTACTGGGTCTGGTTTACTAACATTTATACTGGCTGGCCAAGCAGTGCATACGATGCACATGTGTTTAGAAACTTACCACAATCTGTTTTGACAGAGAAAGGACACTATGTGCCTGGAATCCCTAACTGTGATCCATGGAGTTGCCTTCCCCCTGCTTATCAAAGCAGACATGGCTTAACCCCTCAAGCCCTGGCTCATGAAGCCATACAGAAGACATGTAACTGTCCCCACAAAAGATGGCTTTCAACTACCTTCTGAGCAAACGCAGGATGGCTGTTGAATGTACCTTTGGCTGCCTCAAAGCATGGGGGAGGTCACTGAACTACAGTGAAGCCAAAAAACATAACTTGATTTGGAGCCAGAAAACATAACATCTTTTATAGTGGCAGCCTGCATGCTCCACTATATTTGCAAAACCAGGGGTGAGGTTTTTAGCAACTTGTGGGCTGAGGAATTGCAGAAGGCAGTGGGCAGAGACTTGGGTGGGCAGCACACAACATCCAACATCATCAGGGAGATGCTAATTGGGTGGCCATTGTGCAGGATTGCCTGGCTGCACATATTATAGATGCTGCCAACAGAGTCAGTTCTCTCTAGGGCGATGAATACATTCCCATTACCTAATGCTGAGTTTTTCTTGGAATAAAAGTAAAATTTTCATTGGAACACAAAACTTCTGTTTTTATCATCAAAACATTTTCTGTAGTGCTAGGAAGGAGGATACAGTGATGGTGGGTGGTGAAGGGGGTGAGAAGGTGTTGGAGGTCTCCCTGTGGGCAGCTGTGACTTCCCATAGTTATTTGAATTATGAATAGTGAGCCACCACTGATGAATGAAGCAGGGCATGGGGGAGGGGAGAGAGAAGCTGCCTGGGCAGGGGGAAGGGGATTGTCATTTTCAGAATGCTAGGCACAGTGCTGGACCTACAGCCAGGTTGAGTAGGGGGCCCATGCACAACTCGTTGCCTGATACCCAGCATGGGTCAACACCCCTAGCCTAGCCTCCCTGGATGCAAGTGCATGTAAGTGCATGCCATGGTAAGACTGGTTAATGGGGACCAAAGTTGCCCCCAACTTGCAAGTAGCCATGTGCACAGCCACATGCACTGACAGTGCATCTCCAAGGAAACCCCAGGTCCATGCTATCACAGTACAGATGCTGATAAGGTCTCCATGAAAACCATCCCAAGCCTGTGGACTGCTATTTATTTATTTATTTATTTATTTAATTCCTTATTTATTTGGAGTTAGTTATTGATTTGGAATTATTTAATTACTGTTTTTTTCATAAGCAAGTCAAAAGAGTGGTTTTTATACTATCCTTTAGCTATTTAAACTTAGCTATTTATACTTTTAAATTTTCATAATTTGTAGATAATATTTTAAACATGCAAATAAAGGTTTATATTTATAATGTTTCTTCTGGGTGTGGTGCTTTTTCTAAAAAAAAGCAGTTTGGTGTGGGGATCAGGGGCAATGCGTAGTGGGTGCATGTGGGTGCACTTGCACCCCCACCCAGTCTGGTGGTGTACCCCTTGCAAAAAGGCACTGCCAACAGTGTCAGCAGCACCTGCAGGTGGTCACAGTGCCCTACCCTGCCGCCAACACTGATGGCGTCGTCTGCGGGTTGTACATGATCACTGCTGGCTGCCACTGACTCTGCAGGCAGCACCTGAAGGTGGTCACTGACCCCTTGTCAGTGCTTGTCACCCCCTCCCCTCTCCTCCCCTCTCCTCCCCCACCACTGACAGTGCTGACAGCATCTGCAGGAACTCACAGCTTACCACCTCTGTGTTTCTGCTGCCACCACTATGTTCTCACCAAAGCCAGTGCAAACGTGCCCCCCCAGTCGCCGGAGGCACATGCCATTCATGGTGGGGATCCCTGGATAGACCTGGGCCAGGAATGTGCAGTGAAGGGTTAATGAAAGTGCTTCATGGCCCTGCCAGGGTGGGAATGGTATGACCCTAGTTTCAAAGTTAGTAGGGTCAGAAGGGACCTGAGCAGATCATGGAGTCAGACCCCCTGCCATGGCAGGAAACAGTACTGGGGTCAAACGACCCCAGCAAGGTGTTCATCTAGCCTCCTCTTATAGACCCCCAGGGTAGGAGCCAGCACCACTTCTCTTGGAAGTTGGTTCCAGATCCTAGCCGCCCTGACCGTGAAGTAGCACCTCCTGATATCTAACCTAAATCTGCCCTCTGCCAGCTTGTGACCATTATTCCTGGTCACTCCTGGTAGTGCTCGGGGGAACAGTGACTCCCCCAGTGCCTGCTGGTCCCCTCTGACTAGTTTGTAACAGGTCACTAGATCCCCCCTCAGCCTTATCTTGTGGAGGCTGAACAGGTTCAGGACCTGTTGCCTCTCCTTGTAGGACCTGCCCTGCTGCCCCCTGATCATGCGAGTGGCCCTCCTCTGGACCCTCTCCATGTTGTCCACATCCCTCCTGAAGTGTGGAACCCACAACTGGACGCAGTACTCCAGCCGTGGCCTGACCAGTGCTGCATAGAGGGGGAGTATCACCTCCTTGGATCTGCTTGTGATACATCTGTGGATGCATGACAGGGTACGGTTGGCCTTCTTGACTGCCTCCCCACACTGCCAGCCCACGTTCATCTTGGCATCAATGATGACCCCAAGATCCTTTTCCATCTCTGTGCTGACAAGAAGGGAGTTCCCCAGCCTATAGGTATGGTGCTGGTTCTTCATCCCCAGGTGCATCACCTTGCACTTGTCAGTGTTGAATCCCATCCTATTCTCATCCATCCACCCCTGTAACCTGTCTAGGTCTGATTCTAGCCTATTCCTTCCTTCTAGCGTGCCCACATCCCCCCACATCTTAGTGTCATCAGCAAATTTGAACAGGGTGCTTTTTACCCCCTCGTCCAAGTCACTGATGAAGATGTTGAATAATGCGGGCCCGAGGACCAAGCCCTGCAGGACCCCACTGCCCACATCTCCCCAGGTTGAAAATGACCCATCCACCACCACTCTCTGGGTGCGGCCCTCCAGCCAGTTGGTGACCCATTTGACTGTGTGGGTGTCGACTCCACAGTCCCCATTTCTTGATGAGAACGGTGTGACAGACAGTTTTGAAGGCCTTCCGAAAGTCCAGGACGACTATGTTCAATGCTACCCCTGCATCTAAGGATTTGGTGAACTGGTCGTAGAGGGCCACCAGGTTGGTCTGACAGGACCTGCCTCTAATGAACCCGTGTTGGTTGCCCCTATGCATAATCTCCCCTGCTGGCCCCTCGTAGACATGTGCCAGAATAATTCTCTCAAAAACCTTACCCAGGATTGAGCTAAGACTAACTGGCCTATAGTTTCCCGGGTCCTCCTTCCTCCCTTTTTGAAGATGGGAACCACATTAGCCCTCTTCCAGCCCTCTGGCACCACACCAGAGCACCACGAGTGCTCATAAAGCCGTGCCAGGGGTCCCGCAGTGACCTCAGCTAATTCCCTCAGTACTCTAGGGTGGAGATCATACAGACCAGCTGATTTGAATACATCCAGTCCCTCCAGAAGTTCCCTAACTAGTTCCTCACTAACCCTTGACCTAGGTGCACCTTCCCTGAGGTCTAAGGGGGGCCTGGGGGGGGGGGGTGGCTGTTCCGGTCCCTGCTCAGGAAAATGGAGACAAAGAAATCGGTAAATAGGTTAGCTTTGTCATCTGGTGTGACGACCAAATTTCCTAGCGTGTCTTGCAGGGGCCCCACATTACCCGGAACCTTCTTTTTGCCCCCTATGTATTTAAAAAAGGATTTCTTGTTATCCTTGATCCGGGAAGCTAGTCCCAGTTCCATCTCTGCCTTGGCCTTCCTGACTGCCCCCCTGCATCCCTGAGCAACCACAGTATAGTCCTTCCTGGTGATGGCCCCTCCCTTCCATGGGGAGTGCGCCTCCCTTTTAGCTAGGAGACATTCCCGGATGCTTTTGGTGAGCCATGAGGGCTCTTGCGCACTCCTGCCTCCTGTGATCCATGTTGGGATTACTTCCATTTGGGCTTGGAGGATCATCTCCTTAAGGAGCTACCACTCTTCTTGGACACCTGGCTCCCCTCCCCTCCCCTCTGGGACCTCAGTGCTTCCCCGACTATTCTCCTTAGGTCAGTGAAGTCCACCCTCCTGAAATCTAGGGCTGCTGCCTTGCTGTAGGCTTTTGCCACCTTGTGCTGGATGGTGAATTCCAGCAGGTGTTGATGACTGTCGCCCAGATGGTTGAGCTCCCGCAGCCCCCTCACCAGTTGTCACCGGTGGTCAGCACAAGGTCCAACAAGGCTTCTCCCCTGGTGGGGCTCTGCACCTCCTGGGTTAGATGGAGGTTCTGCATTCTGATTAGGAACCTACGTGAGCGGTCAGACCTGGCTGACTGCTCTTCCCAGCAGATGTCTGAAAAGTTCAGGTCATACATGATGACCATGTCCTTTGACCTAATTACTTCCATGAGCTAACTTAAGAATTCCTGGTCTAGCTCTTCCCCTTGGTTGGGTGGTCTGTAGTAGACCCCCACCATTAAGTCTCTTTCCCCTCAACTGCCTTGTATTCTAACCGAAAGCACTTCAGAGTGCCCCTCCTCTGACTCTGTGCTACTTGATGAGGATGCGTATTCCTCCTTAATGTAGAGCGCCACACCTCCACCTTTCCTCCCTCTCCTAGCCCTCCTGTACAGCCTATAGCGCTTGATAGTCACCGCTCAGTCATGCGTTTGATACCACCACATTTCAGTGAGCTTCACTATGTCTGGGTTGGTGTCAGCTAGCAGGAGGGTAAGAGTGTCCACTAGCAAGGGTTCCTCTTGCTTGTTTCCCATACTATGAGCGTTTGTGTAGAGGCATTTGAGGCTTCCTGAGGATGTGTGCACTGGCCCCCTACTTTCAACATTTCCCTGGCCCCTGTTGCTTACCTGTGTATATGTTCCACTCATCAGTGTAGGCTGGGCTGTACTTGTGGGTATTGCTTGGTTTGGCAGTCCAAGACTTCCTGCGCCCTCGTCTTCCCCTTCCCCCAATGAGCCTAGCTTAAAGCCCACCGGAGGAGATCCACCAACCTAGAAGAAAACACACACTTACCTTTAGGGGAAAGGTGGAGCCCATCCCATTCGAGCATGTCTCTTGTCATGATGTGCAGGTCGTTGTCGCCCTGAGACACCATTCCCAAAGCCACCAGTTTGTCTCTGCGATGCACGTCGCACACCGTCTTCCATGTCTGCTCACTGGTAGGACAGAAGAGAAAACCATCTGTGCACCTACCTCCTTCAGCATGCCCCCCAGAGAGTGGTAGTCTGCCATCAGGTGATCAGGGCTTCTCCTGGCTGCATCATTAGTACCCACATGGATTAGGACCATGGGGTAGTAATCAGTGGGCTGGATCAAGGCCTGGATCATCCCCATCACATCCTGAATCTTTGCTTCAGGTAGGCAATAGACCTTGCACGTCGAGGGGTCCTGGAGACAGATGGGGCCCTCTGTACCTCTCAGGATGGAGTCGCCTATGACAATCACTTGACGCTTTCTCCTTTCAGACTGCTTAGCTCCTTCAGCCTGCTCGGATTGTGGGGTGTGGAGTTGCATCCTCTCTGGTTGCCTCCTTTCCTTCCTTCTCCTCCAGAGTTTCCAGGGCCTTGTACCTGTTCTGCAGCTGGACTGGAGAAAGTGGTACTGTTGTGTTGAGAACAGCCCTGGTTCTGGAGGTGACCACCTACCGAGGTGCTTCTTCCTTGGGTGTGTGGCCCTAACCGTCAATTTCATCCTCCACCTCCCTGATTCCCCTCAGCCTGCTAACCTCCTCCTGCACCTCCAGGGTCCTAAGGCGGCTGCCTGCAGGACAGGTGTTGGGGTCCCCAATCCCTGCCCCTCCTGGGCCTTGCTGGGCAACTCCAGCAGGTCAGGGGGTGAGGGGATGCCAGCCCCCACATGGGCTCTGTCTGGGTGGAGGCCTCAGGGAGTCTTGAGCATCAGGCTCACCAGCCTAATACATGCTTGCTCAGGTGTTCTTCCCAGGTTCAGGCATCTCAGGCATATTTTGGGTTGGGGGCTATTCCCCTAAATCCCCCCCTCTTCAGAACTGTCACTATGGTACTTTGTTTTCTCAGCAGGTGTCTGGAAAGCCTTGGTGGTAAAGCGGGAATGAAGAGTTTTATAGGTGTATTGTAAGAATCCATATCTGCTTCTGTCTCCATTAGAATGGTCATGGGAAACACATGGTCATCTTTTGAGGGTTTCCCAAAAAGGTTTTGAAAATCACCAGCCCAGGGCTTCAATCTATGTCCCATCCCTATACTTGCTCTGATTGTTTCAGCACTGCTTCTGTGGAAGTCTGAAACCCCTGAAACCTCCTGACTGGCTGAGGGTGGTGGGGCAATTTCTTAAATGTCTTCTGCTACCGGATAGGTTGTGCCTGTTTCTCAGGGCATAGGGGGGCCTTGCATTGAAGCATATGGTACAATGACTGGCCCTTTTGGGGAGGACAGTGTTTCCCAGTCAAGCAGTGGACCTTCCGATGTCATGGATCATATGGCAGGGGCAGAGGCTTCTGGGTCCAAGATGGTCAAGATGGTCACAAACATGGCTGCCAATAGAGCACTAAGAGACCATGCTGGCAGAGATTTCAGTGTGAAATTCAGTGAGATTTCATGACCCTGTCATTAGGCACGGGCTTATAGAACCAACATTTTGGGCATCATGTGGCAGCCAAAATGGCAATGGGGGGGGTGTATTTGGGGGTCAAGTGGGTGGAACTTCTGGGAAATGGATCCTGGATTGGACAGCTGCTTCAGGGACTACGGTGTCCACCAACATGGCTGCCAACAGGTGGCCAACATGGTGGCAAGGGGGAGCAGGTTTTGGCATCATGTGGGTGGATCTTCTGGCTCACAGACCATGTGATGGCAGGGGATTCTGGAAAATTATGTCCATCAACATGGTGGCCAATATGAAGGTGAGAGGGGCAGGTTTGAGGTCATGTGGGTGGGGCCATCAGGGTCAGGGACCATGTGAACAGGGAGGGACTTTCTGCTTCCTGTTTCAAAGTGATTTTCAAGATGGAGACATCCCCTTCAAAAGAAGTGTTTGCAGGGGAACTACTGGTGGCAAAGGTCAGGGGTTAGGTGTGGGATTTCCTGTTCCTACATACATGGAAGCCAAAATGACCATGGGGGGTGGAGAGAGTACTTGTTAAGGGGTGGGACTTAAAGTTTGAAAAGAGGTTTGACCCTTTTATATTTTTATATATAAAACATATTACATTGACATAAACATTTACTAAATATGTATTTAATATGTAAAATAATTTAATAATTGTTAACAAGCCTGATGGAGACAGGGTAACAAAAGAGATAGCCAAATAACTCTTCTTGGATCTGAATGAATTAAAGCTGGAAAGCCTGGATGAGTTTCCTCCCAGGGTCCTGAAGGTGTGGGCAAAGGAGACCTCAGAACCCTTGGCAATGATATTCATGAACTCATGGAAGATGGGCAAGGAACCAGAGAACTAGAAAAGGGCCAATGTAGTGCCCATCTTTAGAAAACAAAGGCAAGAAGGAAGAACCAGGAAACTAAAAATGAGTTAGCCTCATCTTAATACCTAAGAAGTTGTGGAAGCAAATCCTAAGGAAGGCCATTTGGAAAGATCCAGAGGAGGAATGTGTCATTGCAGGAAGCCAGCATGAATTTATGAAAAATAAATAGTCAAACAAATCTGATCTCCTCCTTTGACAAAGTAACTACTTGTGGGAGGGAATGCTGTGGATATAGCTATCTGAACTTCAGCAAGGCTTTTGACAAGGTCCCACATGACCTAATCACAAAGAAATTTGGGAAATGTGGGCTGGATAAAACTACTACAGGTTGGATGGATATCTGGTTCAATAACCTCAAGTAAAGGGTAATTTTTAACCTGTCCATGTCAGAATGGCAGGAGGTTTCAAGCAGAGTCACACAGGGTTCTGTCCTAGGTCCAGTGCTGTTTAAAAAGCTTATTAATGATGTTGGTACTGGCACAGAAAGCTTTTTGAGCAAGCTTGTGGATGACATGAAACTAGGAAAGACTGTACACAATGGAGGATGTAAACTCAATTCAGAAAGATCTTGACAGATTGGAAAGAGCTAACAAAAAAGGGTAGAGCTAACAGAATGAAGTTCAATGCAGACAATTGCAAAGTTGTACACCTCAGCGCTGGCTTTGGATTTAGGACCCATAGGCCTTGTTCCAGGGGGAGACCCACCCTCAGACCAACTATGACCTCTCCATTCAATTATAGGCAAATTTACTGATACACAGTGATAACAAAAAGAAGCAATACAAACCATCAAGCAATTCTATATATCTAACAAATCCTAGGGCTGTCATCAGAGTCAAAGTGCATCTGGCCAGGATGCAGTCTCCACTGAGGATCTTTCTTAGGTGTCAGATGTCAGCAGTCCGGAGGTGGGATGCCAAGGCCCACACCCCTCTCCAATGGGTTGGATGAGACAGGCTGGTGATGTGCCTTTTGTCCATGGTGGCCTTGGGGACCCTTCCCCAGGAACAGAGATGGGGACCCTCTCAGGCAGTGGCAACACATAGGGAGTACATGGGGGTTCATGTGCGTCCCTGACAGCACTGGTGCACCCCCTGAAACCAGCGTTCCCAGGCAGGGGGGGCAGATGAGAGCGCTGGTGCCTCCCCTGAGTGCCGGCCAGGGAGTGCACCAGGAGAAGCGGTCCCCCTGGGGCTGATCCTACTGACCCAAAAGTGACAGTGGTACAGCTGGAAATGCCAGCAGTGTGCCACTGCTAGTTGTGGGTCAACAGGATCAGCTGCAGGGGACCCTCCCCCCCCCCCGGCCTTCATGATAGGAAGCAAGGGGATCCCCCCACCCTGCCAGTCACTGACTGTCTGTTGGGGGCACAAGTGCCCCCCCAACTCAGGAGGCACCAGTCACCCATGTTTTCAGGGAGGAGGAGGAGGAATGGGGAGGGGCCCTTTGTTACTCCCAAGTCTCTGCTTTTGTATTCTCCCTCCTAATGACTCTTGGTGACTCTTCATCCATGGTTATCATTGGCTGGTTGTTCTCTCTGTGGTCACACATTCATGTCACTTTCTGGGCTTTCTCCCAATTTGTTCTTTTCCTCAAAACTGGGAATTAGGCCTCCCTGCTATGGGGCCTTGTTAATTGGTGCCACTTTATCTTGTGTTATGGGCAGTGTAATACATAAGTTCTTTGTTCCCAGACATGTTCTTGTTGGCCTTGTTGTATTAGACAGCCTGTCTGCTTTGATGGCTGGGGAGAAACTATGTGACTGTGTGATCCAGACTCTTAGAAGTCAATTAACCCCTGCTGCCCATCCTGAACCATTCTAATGCATATATCTATACCTATAAGCCAACTCCCAAAAAGCAAACCTTCACATACCATTTTTAAGCCAACACTCAGGATGAATAATCAAAAACACAAATACAAAATGGGGGACACCTGACTGAATGGTAGCACTGTGGAAAAGGACTTGGGAGCCTTGGTAGACCACAGACTCACTGTGGGCACATCCAGACGAATGCGCACGTGCATCTTGCAGCATCTCAAACCCCTTTGACATGCTGCAAGATGGATGTGTGGGAACAAAAAAATGTTCTCTGCACTGCATATTTTCAGCACAGAAGCAAAATTAGATCCCTTGATATCCAGGGGTCAAAAAAAATGTCACGGAACAGTGGGTCAAGGCACAGGTCAAGACCCTGTCTGGAAGAAACCCAGGAGTTGGTCCTCCAGGAGAGATGACCTGGTTTCTGAACAGAGCATCTCTGTGGTGCTCCTGCTGTCACCAGTGCTGTCAATGGTATGTTAGGGACGTGAGGTGGCGGGGGGGTTATGTGTGTGGGTGGGCATGGGTG
This sequence comes from Crocodylus siamensis, assembly GCF_052110815.1. Classification (NCBI taxonomy): domain Eukaryota; kingdom Metazoa; phylum Chordata; order Crocodylia; family Crocodylidae; genus Crocodylus; species Crocodylus siamensis. Next base: position 47,459,902 of record NC_143402.1, on the reverse strand, counting down.
GGTGTGAGGAGTGGCAGGGGGATTTTGGGGGCTATGGAGAATGGTGGGGGATGTCAGGGGGTGTCAGGAGTGGAGGGGGTTGTTGGGGGATATGGGGATTGGTGGGAAGATGCTGGGGAGTGGCAGGAGTGGAGGGAGTTTTAGGGGGCTATTGGGAGTGGCAGGGGGATGCTGGGGAGAGTCGAGGGCTATGGAGAGTGATGGGGGGATGTTGAAGAGTGTCAGGAGTGGAGGGGGATGTTGGGGGCTATGAGGAGTGGAGGGGGATGTGAAAGGGTGTAGGAAGCAGTGGGAGGGGGTCTCATATGTGGGTGGGTTCATGGAGGGGCTTGAATGGGGGCTGCCACACACCTGCCCCGCCACCTGGCCTCTGCAGTGCCAGCAGCAGTGGACAATGTGGCTGTGGCCGTGGTGCAGGCAGGCACAGCCAGCAGCAATGCAGTGCTGTTACCCAGACTCCATACATGCTAAATGGGTCTGGCCCAGCCTGCTAGTGCACAGCCTTGAACAGGCCAGGCTGAGTCCATTCAGCATGTACAGAGCCTGGGTCACATAACACCATGTCACCGCCCACTGTAACTGCAGCAGAGCCACAGCCCTGCACAGCCCCACTTGCCTGCTGCTGCCCATGCCACAGGGTCTGGTTGGGCGCACAGGCATGTGGTACCCCTCACTCAAGTCCCTCCATAAAGCATGACTGAGCCTCATGAAAAATGTGCCCCACTGGCGCAACCCAACCCAATCTGGCCCAGGCCATGCAGCTAGCCTGCATTCGCACAGGAGACACGCCTTCCAGAGCTGTGCCTCCCACTTGGGTGCAAAGCCAGGCTAGTGAGCCAGGCTGGGCCAAGTCCTGCCATGCACCTCCTCCTTGTAGGCACCATGGGTTAAGCAGCATTGCTGCCAGAGGCAAGACCCTACACAGCATGTAGGGACAGCGCATCGAGCCAAACCATGTCCTGTTGGCACTGGCATGTCTCGCACTGCCAAGCCAGGCTGGTTCCATGGCAGCAGAACCTGGTGTGGAGCACAGAAACTGTGTGTCACACCTAGCCGGGTCCTGCTGGCACTGGGGCAGCTTGTGCTGTCAAGTTGGGCTGGTCCCACTGTGGCAGGACCCAGCTTGGTGCACTGCACACTATGCAGGGTCCTGCCACCATGGAACTGGCCTGGCCTGGCTGTGCGAGCCACCCCAGTGCCGGCAGGACTCGGCTCAGCATGACACATGGTCCCCGCAAGTGGCACCAGCCCCGGGTAATACCAGCAAGCAGTACAGGCAGTGCTGGCTCTGAGCTGCTCAGGACAGTGCTACACTGTGCCACGGGGGCGGGGGGGCTGGCAGCTGCGGGCTCTGATAGCCCCACTCCCACTGCTGCTGCAGGGGTAAGTTATGGGCCCTGTGCAGGAGGGCTGTGGCTCTCCAGATGGCGGGCAGAGCAGCATGGCCCTCTACCAGGGACCTCTTGAGCATATATTGACAACCTTTTACAGAAGCAGAAAAATGGCTGCCATGGGTCTCCTGCATTCCCTGTGACAGATTAGGGTGTTTGGTCTATGTTGTGTCAGGGTTACTCATAGTCTGATGTAGAGTATAGATTATGGTTGTATGGGAAGGTTTGGATAGGTATGAACCTGCCTCAGGCAGGGGCTTGGACTAGATGACCTCTGGAGGTCCCCTCCAGCTCTACTTCTCTATGACTCTATGAGATATATAATATGCATATGCAAAAACTTATAGATACATACTGGCTGTAAACAGGTGTCTCATTTGAGGCGGTCTGTGGGGGTTTCCCTTGATATTTGAAGGTCTGAGTTTTACCCTTATCTCCCCGATTGCCCTGGCTGGGTACTCCTGCAGTATATTCTGACTCTTGCGTGCCACGTCTTGATCAATTTTGATGTTATCAGTCGGGAGGTGTTACTGTTGCAGTAGCAATCTCTCTTGTGGCTCTTTCAGACAACACCCAAGATTTAAATCATCAACTGAATCCAAGTTTTATATGGGTTGAACAATTCTCTTTATTATTAATTATTTTCTTCTTATATCCACAACCAGATCACAACCAGACAGATTGTGGCTATTTCAAACTGGTTTAGATACTTTTAATTGTCCCTTCAGAAATACTTCGTTGAATCTTTTCTTAAGTAATATCCAATGATGTAAAAGTAACTACAGAATCATTTATTTTAACATGACTGGAGATTTTACTTTCAGTCTCTTTCTTTCTCCCCTTTTGTTTTTTTGGCAAGATCTTATCTCACTAAGTCCTTCAGGACACTCCCACTTCTTTCCTGTAAGGGTGTGGGAGTAGCCGGAACTCAGGCTCCTTTTTCCCTCAAACACCCCTTGAGCACAATCAGCCCCAATCAATGTCAGGCAGAAACTCAAAAAAAGAAGAAAGAAACTCAGTTTTTGCTGAACTTGATGAACATCTGCAGCTCCTTCTTTCTCACAGCTTCTGTTGACTTTCCTGTGCTCCTTTGAGCTATCTAAAAGTCGTCTTATTTTTCCAGGGACTCCAGATTCACTCCTCCAGTCAAATATTCTCTGGCACACAGGACCGGCTCCTAGGATTTCCCTGTCCCAATAGTTTTCCATGGCTTCTCTTCCTTGGAGCTGTCATTCACTCCCTTTTCTCTCCACGCACCATGCCATCCCTTGCCAGGTCGCTTGATCTTAAAGGAACAGCTGCTCCGGAAATGGCATTCTTCCCATGTGAGCTCTCTCCCTGTTCAAAGTATCTAGTTTACAGCCAGTCCCTCTTTACACAGTCATAATTGATCTGAGTCAAAACCTGGGACAAAATAATAGCAGCACAGGCCCTTACAAGCTGCATTGTTGCTCTGTAGGGAGAGCATGCAGCCTGGCACAAGATGACAATGTGAAAGGCTTATCCTTGGAAAGACTGACTTGAATGAGCTGCTATTAATAGAGCCACCCAACACTGCCGCAGCAAACAGTATTAGCACATTTTATCTTGCATACCACACAGGTACATAAACTGACACAGTGGTCTGGTAAGCCTTTAAAATCCCAGAATAAAACACTTTCTCCCTGAAGAAATGGGACAGGTGTTTACACATATTGACACAACATCCTTGCATAAGCACACACAAATGCATACAGTCACTAATAAACACACTTATTTGGACATGAACACACACTCAAATTTAAATGAACACCAGTATACTCATATGTATACAAATACATACAAGCTAATAGTCATGCATATGCATATTCATATCACATACATGTGTGCATGCATATATCTCCTTATGTGTACAAACAGGTATAGAGACAGAAAGGCACAGCACTCACTTCTTTTTTTTTGGACACATACACACACACATTTTCCAATGCTAAGCCACTTTTGTGTCATACTGTATGTAAGAAAATAACATTAGAGTTGCCAGTTGGCAAGGCAATTTTCATCTCAGTTCCAACCAGGAGACACTAACAATTTATATGCTTCTGTAACAGAAAATAATAGGCACCATTGCCAATAGATCCCTAATTCATCAGCATGACCAGGCCCCATTGTATAATTGATTCTGGAGTTTACAGACATTTACAATTAAGCATGTCATCTGGAATAGCCATACTAAGGATTTTTGTCTGAGGAAGTCAGAACACATTATCTACAATTTAATTTTATATGTATGTATCTGTGTAAACAGGTCTTCACTACTATGAGAAGAAAGCTATTATCCCTTCCGTTATTAAATAATTGTCTTAATGAGCTCCATGACCCAATTTAAGTCCCAGTTGGTATGTCATCATGACCATTTCTAAATTCAACAGTAGGTGATGAAGTATAAAAAATGAATAAAAGCTAGGAATACTTCCTAGATCATCCTGAGGAAGCAATACTGAGCAGCCCCCAAAAAGGCAAAGAAAAGGAAAAAAGGGAAAGAGTTTGCTGAATTTTTTTTAATGTTGTTTCCCTGCAATGGCAGTAAAAAATAATGTAGGTCCAGTTGATCCAGTTAGATTTTTGGACTCTGGATGTGGGAATAATACACTGTCTCTTTAAGAGAACAGCTTGTTTTGTGATTCAGAACACACTGAGATAGATAAAGAGCTGAAAGAGAGAGCTGCTTGTTCTAAGAATTGTTGGCAAAAAATTGCTAGAGTCTTTTATGAAGATAATAAATAAGATTTGCTTTTATCAAGAACGTGTACTTCTTTAACAGCAGTCATCACCAGGGATCCTAGTTTTCCCTGATAAAAAATCTCAAATTCTCTGATAAAAACTGCAAAATCCATGATTAAAATTAAAGCCCCTCCCCCCCCACTGGCTCCCTGGCCCTGCTGATGTCCCTCTCTCCCCACCTCCTGCAGCTGTGCTCATGCCCCTTGCCCCCCACCCACAGCCCCTGCCCCCCAGCCCTGCCGGGGGGGCCCCAGCTGCCAGGGCTATGGGGCCAGGGACCCAGGTCCACATCTTCCTGCCTCCGACAGAAGGCCATGGCTGCCCCTCAGCCCTGCTGGTGGTGCCCAGCCATGGCTCACAACCCTCCAGCCCTGCCAGCAGTAGGCCCCGGCCCCCTGCAAGCCCCAATTACCTCACAGGCTCCAGAAAGAACAGTGACCCTGAGCTAAGCCTGAACTGACTGAGAACCTCAGGCTCTGCCCTTCCCTCTCGCCATCCGGGCAGGGCTGGAGGTTTCTCGCCCTTTTTGTAATCAGCTCTTGCAGGCTGGAACTCTGTCACCTGCAGAGCTCTTTGCAATCATGGGGAAAATGTGGGTTTCTCTTCTAAAAGGGAAAATCCATTTTTTCTATGATAAAATCAGGAAATCTATGGTTTTCTCTGTTTTTCATGGGAAATGGAAGACCGCGATCCCTACTCATCACTGGGTTTGAGCAATAGGTGCAAGGGAAATCTCTGGGGTAAAGCACAAAAAGAATGGCAAGAGACCAGTGTAGCTGCACAAGGAGCTTCCATAAAGTTTCAGAATCACAGCCAGAAAAAAGACATACCGCAGTGATCCTTCAGCAGCCTCTTTCGACAGGGGAGGGGCAGGGGTAGCACTTCCCCCTCCAGGCTCTTCTGTCCAGTTAAGTCTGGGCACATGACCTCTGATAACCTGCTGTTGGCTCTTATACCCTGCCTGGACAATGACCTACACTATTCTCCCCTCTTAGAGGAAGAGGAAGGCCTCCTCCCAAACTTTGCCATAGCCATGAGCACTTGCATCCAGAGAGAAGCTTTGCAGTGCCAGCAGGACACCTCTACCTTCATTGCTAGCTGTTCCAGCAACACCCCTGTGTTCATCCTCCTGTGCTGAGTTCTGTGCTCCTTCCCTCAAGCTTTCCCCTCTGACAGCCCCCGCCCCAAACTCTCCTTCTCTGAGGGTGCCCTTGAACACTCCTTCCTTCCACCGCATCCCTACATCCAACTATTCTGTCCTTGAGCACTCCCCTCCCTTGAGCACTGGCTTATAAAATGCCTCCTGTGTGCTCCTCACCTAGAGCATTCTCCACCTTTTAGTGCTTTCGACCCTGAAGCACTCTTTCCCTTCCAGTGCCGCCCCACACCCTCAGTGCTCCTCCATTGAGAGCCTCCAAATGCTCCCTTGCCCATTATGTGCATGAACTGAACTAATGTAGCTGATGTTAACATAGAGTGTAAAACAGTGAAATATAACCACATTAGTCTTGTCCTCTAAGCAGCTTGAAAACTCCATTTTGTATGCTTCTTCTTGACATAAGTGAATAAGCTCTGCATAGCCTTTATGTATGAGTGTGTGTAAAAGGGTGAATGGTGAGAGAATGGCATAGAGATGGGAGAAGAAGAGTTAACTGTTTATGTAAGCAACAAGGTACCAAATGTAAGTTACCAGCCAGTAACTAACTAACAAACAGCTGAAGAATCCCTTTGAAGCTTGAGGGCACAAAGGAGATAACAGAAGAAGAAATTCTGCCAAAAGGGCAACAAGAACACTCCAAGGCTAAGATAAGCTGAAGACAAAAGAAGAACAACCGCAGTAACAGAAGCTGGGTATGGAAAAACCCCAAAGCACTGAAACAAAGGATGCCAATCCCTATAAAAGAACACTTCGAAAATGCCAAGTTGGGCGAGTCTGTTTCTCTACTGCTGTTTCACTGGAGCACAGATGCATCTGTTCACCCCATGTTACCAGATTTGCCCATCACTTTGGGGTGTGCTCATTTATTACAGATACGTTTCTAGGGTCTTGGTAATTCTATCAATGTGCTTGCTGCTTGTGTTACTTGTGTTTCTATAAGGAGCTGTATGTCTCCCTTCTGCAAGTCTTCACCCCCAATGGAGCTATCTTGCAGGACTTAGCTTCAATGGGGCTGCGTTCCTCCAGTCACCAAATCAATCATACACACAAAAACACACAGATTAATGTGACATGCCTGACCCGGATGGGTTGATCAGCATGGACAGGCTGACACCCTCATATGCCAAGGATCAGTTCATCAGAGCAACAATAAACTGCAGTCAGATGCAAGCACACAGTTAAACAAAATACCTCTGAATCTGGCTGGGTGTCCAGATGACACCCTCATGGGCCAGCATTCAGTTCATTAGGGCACGTCTGAGTCAAACTGGGTCAATCAGCCTGTACAAGCTGATCCACTTATGTATTTCAAACTCAGCACGTCCCAATCTTTTGCCCTATCTGTCCTAGTAGTGGTACCCTCTTGATGAGCAGACCCCACAGTATTTTTGGGCTTCACAGGGATCTTTAGCTTAGGTAAAAGAAGCATTGCTACAGAGCAAGTGGGGAAGGAAAAGTAGAGAAGGAACATATATACCCAGTTACTACCAGTTTGACTATAAAAGTTATTTATTGCTAAGTATATTAAATATATAATGGCACTAGTAGTAATAGACATACAAAGGAAAAACAAACACAAACAATTACAGTATTACCATGGTTTCACTAAGTATTTGGGGAAATTTAGCTCAAGCTTAACTAATACAGTTCAGGTTCAGAATTTTATGCCTAGAGAGAGAAAAGAGAGAGAAAGAGCGCACTGGGATCTCACCAGTCCAAGGCACTCGGGTTGTTTGCTGACAGGTAAAGTTCTCAGCACTATCCTTGAAGGGAGACGATCTGTTTCTTCCAGCTTCTCAAGAATAAAGCGGGTGGTGCGAGAGAGACTTCTCCTCTTGAAGCACACACACTGTTGCTTTCTACAGATTTTTATACCCTCAGTTCAGCTTCTACAAAGCATTCTTAATAGTGTAAATCATTGTCTTTTCTTTTGACAAGTGGTTATCTGGTTTGGAACATCTCAAGAAACTGATTGATAATCAGGAAAAACATAAGGTTAGGGAGTAACCAGACACTTAGGAGCCACCTTGAAATTCCTATGGATAGCAGATATACTGATGGGATATCTCGTGGTTTCTTCAGAAACAATAGATAGCTTGCAGCATCAGGGTTTTGGATTTTTGTTTGTGAACAAGCCTCAGCTTACCATGTCTTTTCCAGATCTTACTATAGTCTTTTAACAGGCTTAAGGCACTTATTGGAGTGTTCATAACCTTTGTCGGGGGAGGACTTCCACTACTTGTCCCAGGAAAAGTATGACAACACTTGTGGTCAGGGCTCCAATGGGCTGGACGCTCAGATGAACCTTTTACCATTGTTCAAATGTTGCCCACACACCCCTGACTCGGTCTTTTTGCTTCAGCATTCCCTAACCCGGCAACCACGTTTTAGCCAATTAAGTTTAAATAAGCCTCCCATAGTGGGACTGGGGAATGTACAGCCCAAGATGCCTATTAAACTTACTTCTGCTTAGAGGTGTGTGGGGGGCGGGGGGGAGAGTCCTTTGTAAATCCAGATTAGAACTGGTCTGATGAATGCTGAGCTGGGTGTGTGTAAATGTGAGTTGATTAGCATTTGGAGCACAGATTCCTTATCATGCAGTACTCCCCTGCTTCTCTGATCACAGAATTCACTGAGGTCTCTGCTTCGGGTTTTCTGTTCTCCATCTCTTATGTAAATGAGTTGTCATCTGGTTCCATCTCAGATGCAAATGAGACCTAGGGCAGTTGTTTCACTCTTGTCACCCTTATCTGGAGAGTTTTAGATGCGTCTCCCACTGCATCTTAATCAGTTTTGTTTAAGTGGGGCGGGGGGGGGAATTCTTTGTGAGTCAGACAGGCTGCACCCTGTGTCAGGGTTCCCCAAGAACACAGAGCTGAGAGGTAACACTGCCTGCTATCTTCAAATCACCATCATCTACTCAATAAGCCTTGGGCGGGTATTGAGCAACTATTGCTGATAACTATATCTGTTGTATGTGTGGATGAAATGGTTGTTTTGTGTATGTGTATGCCTGCGTGCAATGATGTGTATGATGATTTGTGTGTGTTTGCATGAATGGTGTGCCTGAACCACTATGTGTAACTCACGTGATCAATAAACACAGCACCTTGCCTTATCCCCCTTATAAAGTCTCGCTCATGATTTGAGGAATTGGCAATTTAAGTAACACTCTCCCGAGTGCTGGAGTGCTTTTCCAATCTAGCACTCCCCTAAGCACTCTACCAGCCTTGAGCATCCCCATGAGTCCTGTTGCCCCTAGGATTCCTTTTACCAGAAACCTCCAAGGATTGACACGACCCCTCATCCGATTTGGTATCCAGTGAACTTTTAATAGTAACCCCTAGACTTACTACAAGTATTCTTTCTTGCAGTATGGCCTGGCAAGCAGTTCCTTCAGGTGTTACACCAGTGATCTTCGGCAGTACTGGCCTCAGATCCTCTGCTGGGTGTGCATAATGTTAGTTTCTGGATTCTTCATTTTTCAAACAAAAAGTCCAAAGTTGTTCCTGTCTCCCTGGGGTGGCAACACAGAACACGTGTCTTCTTTTGTCCATCACTTTTGTAACTTCTTTCATCCAAAAGTGTCCAATTCTCTGGCTCTGTGCCAAGCATTCCTTATATAGTGCACCAATCCCCTGGCACTGTGCCAGCTACATTCCTTATATGGAAACCGCTGTCCTTTGTTTGCCTAGTGCACAGTACTCACATCTCCCAGTGCCACAGAAGGCACTCTGTTCAGTATTGTTGCTTAGCTCTGGGAAGGCCTGGACTATAGCTAAAAGCCTTCAGCATAACTTAATTTGCCTCCTACAAAGCCCTGGCCCAGAAGAAGGCTCCCCCCTTGAACACTCACCCCTAAAGCCTTCTCCCACTTTAGAGTCCCCCTCACACTTGAACACTCCCCCCGAGTACTTCCTCAAGCACTCCCTGCCCTGAGGGTTCCCCACCTTGAGCGTTCCATCCTCTATTGTATGCTTTGCCTTCTGCAGCTTCCCTCAAGTATTCCCCCTCTGAAGCACTCCCTTGAGTAGTCCCCCCCTCAACCACTTCCTTCTCATGTCCTCCCACTTTAAACATTTAAACAAAAACCAGAGTGTGGAAAACTTTGATCTAAGAGCTGCTGTGTGCTAATAATGTTTCACTTATAGCCCATAAAGGCTGCAACCTCCAAAGCCCCGTCTGTCACTTTGCTTATGCCTGCCCCAAGTTTGGTCTTACAATCAGAATCAAGATGACCAATATTATGGGCCACACCATTAATTCGCCATCAATGATCACAATACATGAAAACATATCTGATATTTTAAGTAAATTTACGTAACTTCACTCTATTATTACTAACAACCTATCCCTTGATGTTGAATTAAATACCAGTATTGGCAAAGCATCTGGTACCATGATCGTGCTGAGCCAGTGAGTGTGGAACAATAAGAAACTGACTGTAAGACCATGGTGAAAGTGTGTCATGCTTGTGTCATTGACATCCTTTTGTATGGTAGTAAATCCTCAACCACACACTCAATTAAAAAAGACAAAATACCTCAACAGCTTCCACTTTCATTGCCTTTTCTGCATTCTAGAAGTTTCCTGACAAGACAAAGTTGCCCACAGTGAGGGCTTGAAACATGTCAAAATTCCAGGCTTTCTCCTTAGTACGTGTTCGCTTTGATGGCTTAGTTGCTTATCTCTGGTTCAAAGATGCCTGCAAGAGAGAGGACTGATGAAGATCAAAACACTTGGAAACAATCTATCAATCATGGAATGAAGATTTTTGAGGAAAGATGAGCACAACATACAGAGCAAAAGAAAAACCTGAGGAAGAACTCCATATCACATATCGAATTGTTTGGTATGAACATCAAATGCAATAAGTGCGGAAGGAACTGTCACTCAAAAAAGAATTGGGCTGTGCAGCCAGAATTGCAAATGTTTAACAAGCTGATGCCTCACTCAACACAGTTCTATTATCTTGTAATACAGACAGCTGACTACTGGTTGTGTGTGTACGTGTGTGTGTGTGTGCGTGTGCGTGTGCATGTGCCTGCATGTAGAATCATAGAAAGTCAGCATTGGATGGGATCTCAGGAGAGCAAGACTATCTCCAACTAGATCATTCTAACCAAAGCTTTGTCTAGCCAAGTTCTGAGTAAACAAGTAATTGAGAAAGTAAAGTGCAAAGTCCATAAGCTATCCTCAGCCACAAAATGAATTGATTCTTGGGCCAAATCTAGAGCTGAAGTGCCTTCATAACTCCGTGCTATAAATTCCATCTATTGGGCTCACTTCTGAGTTAATGAAATATGTGTGTAAGTAAACATATACTTCACTCAAATGCTGAGTGAGTGATGCTTCCACCAGAATCTCATTGTTCTTGTGACCCTAAGTACCTGGTATCTTAGCCTAATATAAAACCCCTGTTGTGTAGTTTCATAGTATCATATTTAGTAGGGTCAGGAAGAGACCTGAGGAGACCATCAAGTTCGATCCCCTGCCATGGCAGGAAAGAGTACTGGGGTCAAACGATCCCAGCAAGGTGACCGTGTAGCCTTGTCTTAAAGCCCCCCAGGGTAGGAGCCAGCATCACTTCCCTTGGAAGTTGGTTCCAGATCCTAGCTGCCCTGACCGTGAAGTCGCACCTCCTGATATCTAGCTTAAATCTACCCTCTGCCGGCTTGTGACCGTTATTCCTGGTCACTCCTGGCAGTGCTCGGGGGAAAAGTGACTCCCCCAGTGCCTGCTGGTCCCCTCTGACTAGTTTGTAACAGGCCACTAGGTCCCCCTCAGCCTTCTCTTTTGGAGGCTGAACAGGTTCAGGTCTTGTAGCCTCTCCTCGTAGGGCCTGCCCTGCTGCCCCCTGATCATGCGAGTGGCCCTCCTCTGGACCCTCTCCATGTTGTCCACATCCCTCTTGAAGTGCGGCGCCCAGAACTGGACACAGTACTCCCGCTGCGGCCTGACTGGTGCTGCATAGAGGGGGAGGATCACCTCCCTGAACCTGCTCGAGATGCATCTGTAGATGCACGACAAGGTATGGTTGGCCTTCCTGACTGCATCCCCACACTGCCGGCCTATGTTCATCTTGGCATCATTGATGACTCCAAGGTCCTTTTCTGCCTCTGTACTGTCGAGAAGAGAGTTCCCCAGCCTGTAGGTATGGTGCTGGTTCTCCCCCCACAGGTGCATCACCTTACACTTGTCAGTGTTGAATCCCATCCTAATCTCGTCTGCCCACCCCTGTAACCTGTCTAAGTCTGATTGCAGCCTATTCCTCCCTTCTAGCATGCCCAAGTGCCCATGTGGGGGGAGAGGTTCAGTGGTGGGAGGGATCTCAAGACATACTCTAGTCCACCCCTGCACCCCCCACTCTTGGCCCTTACGTAGTCCACCCTGAGAGGGGAGCCTTTCCCCCTCAGAGGAACATGGGCATATGTGAAGGCTCATGAACCCTAGGATGAGTTGTCCCTTAGAAGTGTGTGGCACAGGACACAATTCCTGAGAGGAAGTGGGAACATTTTACTATTTCAGCACTTTACTAGGTGTGCACGTGTGTGTGTGCGCGCTCCCCCTTTCTTTTTCATCAAATTCTGGCACTTCTGGGACATGAGACAATGTTTGTTGTTGGTTTTTGGTTTTGTTGTTTTAGACAAGAGGGAGGTCAAGGCTTGTGTGGAGAAATTCTTCCTGACATTACCCACAATCTTGGAAAAGGTTGGTGCATTGTCAGCATTGTTATTGTAATTTTTAATCACTTTTTGTTTCAAAACAGTCTAACATTACTGCCCTTGGACATTTTCTGTTTCAGCCATTTCTGTTGACATGTAATCCTTACATGGTTTGAATTGCCTGGGTAACATTTTAGATTTTCTGTAGGATCTTTTGTTAGTTGGTTTCCCATATTTCACTTTGACATCCACATTGAGATTAAATTCTCTGAGACAGTAAGTTTGGACACAGCTTCTGTGTCCCTGGAACTGATATGCCCTTACCAGGCTGGGAACAGTGCCCCCCAGAAGGAGCTTGGGGCTGGGAAGTTTGAGTGTATTTTAACAACCTTTGAAGTGGCCAGACACTAACAGGCCTTGTCCCCCTGCTTCAATTAGGGCACGTTCTTTTAGTGCTTTCTGGGAAATCTTCCTTGTAATTGTAATTGTAATTGTTCAGTAGGGTTGATTGTATAGTTTTAAGAATAGGTTAGCCAAGGATTTCTATGGGAAGGTATGGAGGCAGATGATTAAGCCTAGAGGACTCCCAGAAGTTCCTTCCAGCCCTATTTGTCTAGGATTGTGATTCTGTAAGAAGCTAGCAAAGAGAGTGCTGGCTTCAAACATACAGACTGCAAAGACCTTTCAGACCACTTAGTTTTGTCACTGGCAAATACAGGTCACAATGGGTTCTGTGTGAAGGAGAATATCCCTGGAACCCTGCAACAGGAACCCAAGTTGGCCACGGCCATGAGGGTGCAAACTCTCTGTTAGTCGAGAGACTGAATTACAGGATAACTAAAACAAGAAATAAACCCTCAACTTGAATAAATACGGAAAATGCTACAATGGAACCAGGAAAGATGGAATATAACCAAGGTGTAAAATATTTGTTCAGAAGGACTGACAAGAACCTCTAGTCTGTTCCCTCTCCCACACTGCTGCCAGACAGCACCTTTCGTTTCATATGTAACTAGCAGGAGAGACTAGGCCACTGCCAGAGCTGCCTCACTGCTGTAGGAGGAGATGAATAGCTGTTTCCTTTATTTCTTTAGCCACTGTAGGGCAGAGAAGGAATTGAGCAGTGTTGCAGTGTGTGACAGGGTATCCCAACGGCTAAAGCTATAAAACACATAGGTCAGATGTAACAGACAGCCAATGTGGGCTCACCAGATTGGCTTGAGATACTTACCCTGGGCTAGAAACAGTGCCAGTGAACTGTGAGTGACCCCAAGGGTGGAGCAGGGGAGCCCTGCCCTGTGGAAAAGGAGAAGCCAATCGAAAGAAGGGGTTTTCAATACCCTCATTTGCATGGAAGGGGGTTGGCTGGAGTTGGGGGGCCAGCCACCCCGAGCCCTGGTTGGCCAGTTTGCAAGCCGGGGGAGAGGACTGCTGGAGGGGATAAAAGCAGCAGCCGAACTGGTGCAGAGGAGCTGCTGACAGTGACTCTGGGGAATGACGGGAGGCCCAAGAAGAGCTGACCCAGCACAGAGAGCAGAGAGACCCCTCTGAAGAGCCTCAAAGGTCCTGGGAGAAAAAGGCAGCGGCAGTCGGCCGTGCCTCCAGCCCTGTAGCAGAGAGAGAGCAGCGGCCAGGGTTTGGGGCAATGAGCTGGTGCATCAAGGCCTCATCACAGTGTGCTGGACATCCTGGAGGGCAGGGGTGGCAGTTGGCCCCCCACTCCACTGCAGAGAAGAGGCAGCAGCCAGGAGTCCAAGCGGCATCCTTACCTGGAGCAGGGAGCTAGGCCAGTGAGTTGAAGAAAGCCCTTACCTTCCCTGGGGAAGCAGGACAGCAGCAGGCAAGGCATTGGGATCCTGAGGAGTAGCAGAGTGCCTGGACAACAGCCCCTGGGAGCTCAGGGCTCAAACCAGTGCTTGGAACAGGATTGATGAGCCACAAGGCATGTGGGGTGCCTGGCCAGTCATCTGGAGCAGGGGTTTAGAACAAAGACCCCCGGGAGCTGCCTGTACTGCTAACCCTCTGCCACTGACTGCCCCAGAGGGGACTCCATCCTGTCCCTTATTCTGCAGCTGATTGTCATCGGATGGAGTCCCTGAGCTTTGTGCTTGGGTCATGCCGATTGCTGCAGGAGCCTACACTGTTGCTTGTTGCTTGCCTTTTTGGTTGCCACAGAGGGCTGCCCTTCAGCCTCTTGGGGAGCTGGGGTTTAATACAATTTGATTGCTGCAGACCAGAACAGCTTAACCTGTTGCAGTCTGTCGCTTATTGGGAAGCCTGTTGGAGCTGCTGGGAGTGAGCACCTTGCTTCCTTGTGGTAGCATCTCAGTGGTGGCTGAAAGCTGCCAGTCACCCTACCTGTGGTTCTTGAGTCAAGGGTTGACTATTTTATGATTCTGGTTATGCCATTTAAGTTCACTTGTAAATAACCTTTCCTATTATTTTTGTTTTGTAAATAAAGCGTAAATAGTTAAATCAGTTAAGTGTTAGACATTCTTGGGACCACGGCCTGCTCTGTAGGGAGCAGGGGCTGGCTGGAAAGTAAATTGGTGTTGGCCGAAAGCCCTACCCCACTCTCACCACACCAACCATGATATTGGGGAGGGGTGGCAACTATTGGGCTGTGTGGCAGGACGACCTCTAGGGGTGCCATGACCTCCCTAGTGACCCTACCTACCATGCCAAATATGGTTTAAATGCACTCTCTTTATCTCTCCCGCCACGTCTTTAATGTTGATATGTTCAAGGGAGGCTGCCTTTCTACCCTCTTTGGCACGGCCTGGATGCATCTTGGCTTGGTCTAACTGCTCGGCGCACTCTGACCTTTGGGCTGCATGCGAGTCCCACCGTTGCCCGTGCCATACACGTTCTCGGACTTGTCCCTGTGCCCGCCTGTCTTGTCCTCACAGGTGCCCCCTCGCTTCCCTCGTGGCCTTCGCTGCACGGGGCCTGTCGTGCGTGCTCTCACCCGCACCAGACCTGCCTCTATATCACCGCCCTGCACTGGGCCTTGCGGGCCTCGCTGCCCTCACCGGGCTCTGTCTCCCCCCCCCCGCGGGCCTCGCCGCCCTCACCGGGCTCTGTCTCCCCCCCCCCCGCAGGCATCGCCGCCCTCACCGGGCTCTGTCTCCCCCCCCCGCAGGCATCGCCGCCCTCACCGGGCCCTGTCTCCCCCCCCCGCGGGCCTCGCCGCCCTCACCGGGCTCTGTCTCCCCCCCCCGCGGGCCTCGCCGCCCTCACCGGGCTCTGTCTCCCCCCCCCCGCGGGCCTCGCCGCCCTCACCGGGCTCTGTCTCCCCCCCCCGCGGGCCTCGCCGCCCTCACCGGGCTCTGTCTCCCCCCCCCCGCGGGCCTCGCCGCCCTCACCGGGCTCTGTCTCCCCCCCCCCCGCGGGCCTCGCCGCCCTCACCGGGCTCTGTCTCCCCCCCCCGCGGGCCTCGCCGCCCTCACTGGGCTCTGTCTCCCCCCCCCGCGGGCCTCGCCCTTAGGTCCCGACACAGGCGACGATATGTCTCTTATGCCGTTGTCCCTCCCCTACCAGGGCCTGTGCCTTGTGCTCCCCATGCTCTCTGCCCGCACTGGGGCCTTGCTCGCACTTCCCGCAAATTGGGGCTCAGGCGGCCTTGGCCTTACCTGGCCCCAGACCCCTTTCCTGGGTCTTATGCCCCACTGGGGCCTCTTGCCTAAGCCCACACTGGGCTCCTCCCAAATACTCACCCACACTGGGGCCAGGGTCTATGCAAACCCTAAAACATGGCACCCTCTGTGGTGCCAGGAACCCCCCACACTACTGGGGAGCTCCCCTGAGGCCTCCTCCAACCCCTACAGCCTTTCCCAGTCCTCCGGTGTAACAACAAAACCAAAAATACAAAACCCCTGGCTATAACGTAAATTCCCAGCCAACCTTCCTTCATATCTCTCCTAGGGTTTCTTCCACCCCAGTATCCTCATGCAGATCACCAGGCTGCACTGCACTGCTCTGCTCTGCTCTGCTCTGCTCTGCTCTGCTCTGCTCTGCTCTGCTCTCTACAACCCAGCTCCACCTTCCTCCACTGCCAGAGGGGAACTGCCTCTGGCCTCAGCCTCGCTGTTTATATAGGCCAGGCCCTGCCCCCTTCTGGTCAGCTGACCAGACTGGTTGCCTTGGCAACCCACACCTGTGCTGCCCTGGTGAGCGGCAGCTGAACCCATATTCCTGTTATCAGTAGCAGGCGCCTTAGTGCCCTGCTACAGACTGCCACCTGGGTTACACATCATTAAAGCCACAAACCCTGTAAGGAGAGACAGGCATGTCATGCTGCTTCTGCATTCAGAGACCAGGCCAAAATCCCCCCACTTGCATGGGGATGGTTCCTCCTGAGTGGGGCCACTGGTATCCCAAGTGGCCACTTCTTCAGGCCCTTTCATAATCCAGACACTCCCTATCCAGAATCTTCATTATCCACATGTTGCCATTTCTCCAGTCTTTCACATTATCCAGTTGCTGCCATGTTTTGGTCACTGACACTGCTACAGAGAGTTTTTCATTCAGTTATTGAAGAAAATTGGGCTACATAAGCATTAGCAAAAATATTGTGATAGATTTAGTGAGCAAATAGATGTAGAACAAGAAGTAAATCATAATTTTAGCTAAATGTGATGGACTGTACCTCAACTGCTAGCGTCTCTGCAATGGTATGTGTTAGGGTGACTGTATTTGGATCTTGGGGAGCATTGGATTTGCAGCTGAATAAAAGGCTATAACTGGTGGCCTAGCAAAGCTGCTAACCACAAGGCAGAATGGTATGTTAAAAGTAACATTGCAAGACGATTAGGCAAGCATTTTCTTAACAATATAATAGTGTTGTAAGACATATAACTCATTGTATAAAAGAAAAAGGATGCAAACCACCAGCTTTCGTTAGAATATAAAGCAAATTTTGCTGATGAATGCTTATGCTAAGCCAGCCATTCGCTTATGCTAAGTAGCCATCTTAACTGTGTCAACCATTTTCAAGTGAGTCTGTGTAAGTCTGTGTACTGTGAATGAGGTGAAGCCTTAGGAATGTGAAGGTGGTACAACATGGGACTGAAAAACAGGTTGAAATGTAAAAAACAACACATAACTGGTAACAGAATCTGAGCTAAACATATGCAAAAAGGTGAAGAATGATTGGTAAAGAGGCCTTCAGAAGCTTCCAGGCTTTGGCTGAATTCTGCCCAAGTGACCGAAGAAGTTGGGTCAGGGGATTAGGTATGTGCTCATAGCAAAAAATAAGTAAAATCCATAGGCAATTCCATGCTAATGGAACAAACAGTAAACAGGGGCAGAGCTTAAAATGTGAAGGACTAAGGGTGGAACAAAGGAGGGACAAAGGTAGGGTAAATGCTAATAAGCATAAACCAAGGCATATAAGTATGGAAAAAACTAATGTGCTTGGCTGCTCCCCAGTTTTTTGGGAGCTGGCCCAAAGTTGTCTCCATTTTGAATAAAGCTGTTGACAAGCAATGTGTACAGGTGATGCGTGATGGCATTGATCCATTGTCTCGCTAGTAATTGGGCATCGCATGGAGTCAAGGTCTAACAGTATGGATTTTAATTTAAGTTTTTAGCTTATTATTTTGAGCTTAATAGGATGAAGCTGATTTCTAACATGCTGCTTAAGTTTTCAGGTAACAGAGGACATTTGTAGACAAGATGGCGTCTCCCATTTCAGCTGCCACAACTGCATTTGTGTTTGCACGATCATGATTCCTTGCCACTTTAAATGTCTTTTCAGCACTTTTAGTTAACATTGCTTGAAGAGGTTTTATTTCCTAGCACCCTGGCTTAGCATGCCTGATCGTGTGGTGCACACATGGAGCATCTCAAAGCGTCTCAAAGACTTGAAATTGCTTTCCTTCACCACCAGGTGGTGTTGTGCTTTTTCTTTACCCAGTAGGTGGTACTGTTAATTTATTTTATGTGTTATCCTTAACCTGCTTCCTCGCACTGCTCAGCTGACTAGGTCCAGGTTTGAGTGAGGTGCAGCTTTCAAAATATATTATTTTAAATATACATGGGTAGGAAAATGGCTGAACAAGAGCAAAACTGTGGTGTGCAACAAGTGGTACTTAATTAATCCTTGGTAATTTTTTGCTGCTTGTAATGTATGTGCTCCCTGTGTGCCCGCTGCCTGCACCCCCCTCCTGCTGCTTCCAGCATTGCAGAATGGTAATTTTGCAAAGTTTTGAGTTTTGCATTTGCTACCTCTACCCTAAGACTTCCTTGAACGTTTCTCTTTTCAAACCGTCCTACTTCAAACTTTCCCATTCCAGAACCATGGAGAATAATCCAGCTGGACACCACCTGTCGTACGCACTGTTTAACATATCCACCAGCCCCCCCAGTTTTGTGTCTCCTTCCCCCTTTCGTTGAACAATGCAGCAAGCCCTCCTCCGACCAATGAAGGATAGAAAAAAAAAAGAACAAAGAACAATAGCATTCAGATTTTAGTCCAGATGTTTTGTAAAAATAGAGATAACTTTAATATTTAATATTATTATTTATATATAATTTTCCTTACTTTAATTATCTATTATTTAAGTACTACTTTTTCAGTTAATAAAAGTTTTATAATTTTTTTTTTTGTCTACATGTATGTTTCTCCTGTTTTGTTTCATAGGGAGATTGGCATGGCTAATCCAGCCTGTGTGGGGTGGGTTGGCAGACTTGATGACCGTGCACCCTCCTCAGCCAGCACAGAGATGTTTGCTTGGGTGAGGCCATTTATAGAGTCATGGCATTATTGGAAAGAGTTTCGGGGTGGGCTGTTATCAGGGGCTGAATGCTTGTCCCCCCCCCCGCCCCCATCCCAATGTACAACGATCCTGGTGAGTCTGTGGGTGAAGCCAGCATCATCCACTCCCCCAGCCCCAGCGACAAGCAGGCACAAAAGCATGCATGGACCCTTATCAAGGGCAATTGGCAACTCTCTCTTATATTGTAATGTATGGTCCCCAAGGGGAGAGGCGTTCCCCAGAACCTGGAACATCTTCAAGCAGCATTGTTTCTGCCCATCCATCCCTCCCCACCTCCATGCTTCCCCCCTCCCCCCTTCCATACCACAGCTGACGACAGGGAGCCAGGTAGTGAATGTAATAGCAAAGCAACCTGTTATGGGACGTTCGGTTGTTTTGGTCTTACCAATAGTATATGTGCTGCCCCCCACTGCACTCGTGTTCCATCCAGCACCAAGACCCCCAATATGCTGCTGCTGTGCCCAGCATCAGTGGCATCTCCAGAATGGTAAGTTTGAAACAAGTATGTGGTAGCCCTTAACCCTTCAGTATTTCAAATCTTCTTATTTATTATAATTCCCATTCCCATTCCAGTATCCACTCCCCTCACCCGCTGCGCCCACCACCACGATGTCCAGCACTGCCCAGCCCAGCAGCATCAGCAGAATGGTAAGTTTCCAATTTTGGAGGGTTTGATACCTACCCCTTAACCCTTCAATATTTCAAACCTTCCTATTTCTTATCATTCGCATTCCCATTCCAGAACCATGATGATTAGTTAAGGTGGACTCTGCCTGTCACACCATTCCCCCAGACTATGGTGATATATAGGTAATAAATGTCTCAATGACCTCGGTGGGCAGGTGGGCAGAGTTTCAAGTTTTGTTGGTTCAAACCCCCATTCTTCTTTTTTCTTCCCTTCCCTGCAGAACACTATGGATGTCAGAGATAGAAAATTTTCAATACTGATACTAGCAAGAAGCCACCTTTTTTCGTTATGCTTATAAAGCTCTGAAATTTGAAATTGTGTCATTACTACTATCAATCATGTAGTAGCATAAGTGTGTGTGTATGCACATGTGCAGGTGTGCGTAGGCAGGCTGGGAATTTTTCCCCACCAGAAACAGGGTCATATTTTGGCCCAAGCCCTGGGGCAACAAACAAGGAGGGAGAGGCCACAGACCAGGGAGCAAGAGGGGGATGCTCAGGCCAAAGCCTGTTCAGAGTGCACATGCATGGCTTGTGGGGAATGAGACACCACTTACACTTTATGGGAACATGATAACATGATTTTTTTATTGTCATGAAGACACTATTGTAAGCATTTGGTTACTTGGTCTTCCTTGCCTTCACCCCACCATCACCCTAAATCCACCCTGGCTCCCTGAACCAGAGTGGTGGCCACCTGGACCCTGGTGGTAGCGTTATGGCCCTCCCCCGGCTCAAGTGCATTTTTTAGAGCAGACTAAGCTGTATTGGCTACCTCTTGGACAGAGACGAGCTAAAGGGAGCTACTTTTGCCTTTCTGTACTTTCCGGTTTTTAAAGTGGGAATTTGGCTCAGACCTACAGGAAAGGATTTGTCTCCATGATGCTTCAAGCCACAGTGAACCACTGGGGCTGGTTCATTAATATTTTTACTGGGTGGGCTGACAGCATGCATGACGCATGCATGTTCAGAAACTCTCCTCTCCCTGGCCTCATGGGGAAAGGACACTATGCACCCGGAGCCCACAAGATGGTGATCCACAGTGTTCCTGTGCCCCAATTATATTAGTGGATGCTGCCTACCCCCTAAAGCCCTAGCTCATGAAGCTTTATGGAGGGAAAGTTTCTGACACACAGAAGCTGCTTTTCAACTACTGTCTGAGCAGCGGCACAATGACCGTTGAATGCACCTTTGGCTGACTGAAAAGATGTCGGCGGGCACTTACATGCTGGCTCGAGGTGGAGCCTGCATGTTGCACATCTGTGAGACCCACGGAGAGGTTTTAAGGGAGTTGTGGGCTGAATAAGCACAACAGGCAGTGGCCAGGCAGAGATATGGCTAGGCACTAGTGCAGGGACCAAAGAGTTATCAACAAGAAGAAGCTGGTCACATGGCGCTTGTTCGTCGTCTCTGGCAGCACATATTGCTGACAGCAACTAGCAGAGTTCTTTCTTTTCAGTACAATAAATTCTTTTAAAATTTACCAACTAAACAATGTCATTGGTAGTCAAGTGGTGAAGAATAATAATAATAATATTAGGTATAGGTATTTCATTTTCGATATTTAACATGCCCATGTAGTTTTTTCTAAATAAAGATGTTACAGCCATTGCGAGGAAACAGAGCGTGGTTGAGAAACATGGACTGTGCTAAGATCCCCATCCATAATATGCTGAAATGTTCACAGCTCAAATGTTCCCCTCAATATCCCTTGATATTCCCCTCAGTATTACAGCTATTAAGCAACTGTTGTGTATTAGCAAGTGTGTATGTATATACGAGCGCACGTGTGTGTGCATATGTATGTTGACCAAGGGATAGTGGGAGGGAAATGTTTCCCCAGCCAGAAGCCAGGTGATAACAGGGCCCAACCACTGGGATATAGAGGGAACTGTATTTTTCAAATTGCTGCTGGCCACAAAACAGGGAGGGATGGAGGGAGCGCCCCCTTCCTGGTTACTGGCTGTGTCACTGCTAGGGATGTATGGAGGGAATGTTCCCTGCCACAAGACAGGGGAGACAGGGACCTCAGAAGGAAATGTTAGCCAGGAGATGGGCAATAAGGCCCCAGCCAGGCAGGCATGGGGTAACAGGGACCTCGGGAGGGAATGTTCCCGACCAAAAGAAAGACTCCACAATTCAGAAAAGAACTCAAGGAGACAGAAGAGAAGGCCAGCACCAATTTAAAAATTACAATGTGTAAGGGAGGGTGGTGATAAGACCCCAGGGTGCAATAGGGAGACTGGGAGGGAATTTTCCCCCAGCCAGAATTTGCTGCAACATGGCCAGTAACCAGGAAGGGGGAGGGCAGTCGCAGGGATAGAGGGACAGACCCGGGGAGGGAATGTTCCCCAGAAGATGTGTCAAACGGGCGATAAGGCCTGAGCCAGGTAAGCATGGGGTAACAAGCACATCAGGATGGAATGTTCCCCAGGAGATGGGCAATAAGGCCCCAGACAGGCATGGGGTAACAGGGACCTCAGTAGGGTGGCCGTGATAGAGGACATTCCGGTTTTCTGTTACTCTGTCCTCTATCGATACAAAACCAGAGGCCTTTATGTCCTCTATTTTTCTCTTGAAGAGAAAAGCCTCAGATCTTTCCCAGGCTTCAATGCTGGTGCTTGACCCAGCTCAAACAGCCACAGCCGCCTGGGACCCAGCCTACAGAGTCCTGCCACTCCAGCCCCAATCCTGCTTTATGCTGAGTTTTGGTCTATCAGTCCCTAGTTACTGAACTCTTGGTCTCTCCTTCCATCCCCTTTTACTGCCTGTTCCATCTGCAGTTCCATTCCCATCATCTCCCAGGGGTTCCTCACTCTGCTGTTAGTGACTGTATGCTTTTGCCTCCTTGTCCCTATCATTTTTTCATGCCCCCCCCCCCCTTTTTGCTATTGGCTTTTTCCCTGTTTCCCCATGAGTCCTTCCTGTTCCCTAGCATTTCCCCATGTCCTGCTTTGGGCCCCCACTTGATGTATTATATGGCCTTAATCATGGGTGACTGGTGCCTCTTGGCTCTGGGGGGCACCAGTGGCCAATCACCGATGGGGGCAGACCCCCCAGTGGCCGACTGCCAACCCCAGAAGTGCCAGCAAACTGGAAGTGCTGCCAGAAAAACCAAAAGTGTCACTAATGCTTCTTGGAGGGGGCACCGGACGGTGCTCCCCACTCGCTGGCTGGCAAGGGCCAATTTCAGGGGGGGCATGTGTCCCCCCTGTACATTCCCTTAATGTAGCTTGGGGAGGTCCTGCCAGCCCCAACCATCACCACAGCCTGAAACATCTCCATCCTTCAACACAAGCCCTTGGGCACTTCAGGTGGCTGCAGTTGCCTTGCACACAGTCCACATTGTTCTCCCCACTCCATCCTGTTCCATGCTGCCTCTTTATGTGTTAACCCCTAGTTTGTGGGGTCCTGCTCTTTCTTTCCCTTCACTTGTGGGGTCAGGCCAATGCTCAGGATCTCAATATCGTGCTGTTAGACAGGAGGGCATGGTGTACAATTGCACATGTGCACATATCACCAATTCAAGCACATACACACCCTAATGATAATGACATGAAATCATACACAATACACACATACATAGACATATACACACAGGTTAAACACTGACTCAGGTAACTCTGTGTGTGTGTGTGTGTGTGTGTGTGTGTGTGTGTTGGTGCCTGTGGTACCTATGCTTGGGGTGTTTGGTAACTAAAAAGCAAGCTGCACAGATCAGGGAAAAGGCAGTGGGTATGAGACAACAGCAGTGGCAGAGATGGGGGAAAAAGGCGGTGGAGATAAGGCAATAGCAAAGAAACAGGGGTTTGCAGGCAGAGAGGAGCTCAGGATGGCTGGAGCCATAGGAGCATGGGACAGGGGCTGGAGGTGGCGGTGAGCCAGAAGCAGGAGAGGGAGAAATGAGGCAGAAGTTAGAGGGGCGAGGAGCAGAGATTGGAGCAGGGCTGGAACCATAGTAAAGCACAACCCAACTCAGGGGTCCAAATAACAGTTTTATTAAATGAACACTGTACTGTACAGCTTGGTTTCCACACACACTCACACAATGGTAGCAGGAGAAAGAGACTCAGTGGAAGGGCTGGAGTCCAGGTAGGGAAGAGAAACAGAGTCCAAGTCCTTGGTTGAAGAGAGTGATAGCTACCTATCCAGGATGGGAGGGGGTCCTCGATGGCCAGTCGGGGTCTTTCTCCACCAGATGTTGTCGACAGAGGGTCACCAGCAGTGCCTCTGGGTTAATAGGCAGCATGATGTGGAGCAGGTCTGATCCAGGTGAAGATGGCATCCCCAGGAATCAGTCTTCACTACCCTTTTTTATGACTACCTCTGATCTCCTATGGGGAGGGCATGTCCGGCAAGATCAGCCCTGCTCCAGAGGATTCCAGATGTTCATACTGAGCATGTGCAGCCTTGGCACAATGGTGAGTTGCCTCATCTTTGGTTTCTTGAATGCTGAGGGTGGTTTCAATGGCTGGGTCTTTGGTCCAGGTACTGGTTTTGATGGTGGGGTGATTTAGTAGGGGGTCCTGCTATCATTGTGTTTCACTCAACCGTTCACTCTTTTGTTTCAGGCATTCAAGGAAAACCAGTTTACATGAGAGAGGTTACAGACTTAAACGTGAGTCATAACTGCAACATATTTACACAACAGGGCATGGAGACAAGATGGGAACATGACACACAAAATGGATACTTGTCATTACTCATGCCAACCCACACTGCAGGCCTAAATCATACATGTTAACAAAGAAACACTTAAAACACAATAACCGTATGGTGTAATACATTACAGTAATCCAGCACACACAGGAAAGCACTATTACAATAGCTCATGGTTACTATAAAAGGGGACTTATGTACACAAGGTTTCAACTTAACTTATAACTACTTATATATATACCCATAGGAAATAGAGGAGGGGAGAGAAAAAGGCAGAAATGATGAGGAAAAGGGGATGTCATATTTCTAAGTAAAAAAAAAAAAAAGAACAACTGGGGGTTTGCTACAAGAGTGTTAATGGGAAGGACCTATCTTGCTTTGGTGCAGTCCTGGACTTGGTCATGTTTCTGGGTGGGGTAACTTCACTTCAGGTTTAGTCCCTAGTTGTAGCATGGGGAAGGGGAAAAATCTTGGTTGCGTGCATCCTGCAAGGCTTTGGCAGGGGGCCAGAAAGCACTGTTTTTTTGGAGTTTTTAGGAACTGTGGGGTTTGGGTGGTGACTGGCTTGGATGACTACAACCTTGTGGGTAGTGTGAGGTGGCTTCAGGAGTGTGGGGGGGTCATAGTTACTTAGCTGTGGTTACTTAGCTGGGGCTTGAGGTGGGGGGGCACTGTGCTGTGTGGGATACAACCTTGGGTGTAGGTATAAAACAGGAACATGGGTGTCATGGTCTGTGGGCACTTGGGGATTGAAGTGCAGACCCTGGGCAGCATGAGTAAGCAGGGCTGAAAGAAAAAACAGGTCAGGAAGCTAAGAGCAAAATGGGAGAGCATATGATCGAGCTATGGCAGCAAGCTGTGATATGCAGACAAGACAGCAGAGGAGCACGTGGGGAGATGAAGCAGAGAGCAGAGTCTAGCAGGAAGGCAGGTGGAGAAGCTGGGAGGTAAATCGAAAGGGAGTTGTGGAACAACATGAAGAAAAGGCTGGGTGAGGCTGATCTGTGTTGCCTGAAGCAGAGGTTTGTGTGGGGAAGTGGAGGGCCAGCTGACCCTGTCCAGCTGCTTAGTTGACAGGAAGTTGGGGGAGGATTAGGCACTGTTGGAGCCTTCAAGCCAGCCTGGATCAGCCTCTATGGTTGTTTGTAAGGTGGTAGGTTGGGAAGAGCAGCTGTGTTGCCCAAGCCAATTCCCCAGGCATGAGGCTATGGCCTCACACTTAGTGCTTTTGTTTGATTTTGCCTGGTTCAGATGGGATAATGGTGAGGTTTTGGGGAAGTGTGGTATGATGCCATCACTTGGTTTGGTCAGCATGGGGATACAGGTGTAGAAGCACTGATTTAGTTGGCTGCTGGCTTAAGTTTTGTCGGGTGGGGCCCTGGTTTGTTTTGGTTTAGTCATTGCATTTGGGTAGAGTTCAGGGGAAGATAACTTTGGTTGGGTTGAGCTTCACATTTGCCCAAGGAGACTGAGCCCACCCTGTTTAGGTACAACCTGTGGCCAGGAAGAGTGGTTGGTCATGTGGTTAGTACAGCCTGTGGGGCTGATGTAGGGTGACAGTTAGAGCCCCAGCTTGGTTGAATGTGCCTTTGGAGTTTCTGGGGAGTGGTCCAAATAGGATGTGGGCTCACATGAATGACTCATGCCTCCTGAGATTTGGGGGGGTATGGTCACTGCCCACAGGTGGCAGCGGTGATGTTGGCAGTAGGGTCATGGTGACAGTGAGTGGGGACCACCCACAGGCAACCACGGCAGTGTCAGTGGTGGGGGGGCATGACAAGCAGCAACTGCCTGCAGATGTGGCTGGCAGGTTCAGCGGTGGCCAATCTCAGGGGGCGCACATGCCCCCTCCTCCATCCCCCTTCTACACGTCGCCTATGTCAGCTTGTGTTCAGGCATAAAGAGGTGTCCTGGCTTGTCCAATTGGAACTGGATGGTGGGCATCTGTTTGATTGGCTGCTGCTGGGGGTGTTCTGCCTCTGTTGATTTCAGATTTAGAGGTCCTGTTCTGTTTGGGTGCGGTTTGAGGCATGGAACCCATGCCCACCTGTCTGTGTGTGGTGGCGATGACTTGCTTAGGTCTGGTCAGGGTTTCCGCTGGGAGTCCTAGGTGGGTTCCTTGCATTGCCTCCTTAAAAAGGGGGAGATGGGACTGACATCCCTCAAATTGGGGGCTAGGGGGAATGGTCTGTTTTGGCTGGTTTGATAGCAGCTTTAAGTGTTCATACATTCATAGATGTTTGGGTTGGAAGGGACCTCAGCAGATCAAGTCCGAACCCCTGCTCTGGGCAAGAAAGAGCGGTGGGGTCAGATGACTCCAGCCAGGTGCATGTGCTGGCACCAGGTGCTCTTAAAGACCCCCAAGATTGGGGAAAGCACTACCTCACTTGGAAACCCATTCCAGATTCTCACAACCCTTACTCTAAAGAAGTTCTTCCTGATGTCCAACCTAAATCTGCTCTCCAACATTTTGTGGCCATTGTTCCTAGTTACTCCAAGTGGTGCCCTAGTAAACAGAGCATCTCCTATTCCTTGCTGCCCCCTTCAACCCCCCCCCCCCCCGATGAATTTGTAGGCAGCCACAAAATCACCTCTCAGCCTTCTTTTGCGGAGGCTGAAGAGAGCCAGGGCCCTCAGTCTCTCCTTGTTCATCTTGGTGTCAGCAATGACTCCAAGATCTCTTTCCACTGCTGTGCTGCTGAGAAGGTTCTCCCCTAGCCTATAAGTGTGTTGTTGAATCCTTTTTCCTAGGTGCAGCACTTTGCACTTGTCTTTGTTGAACTGAATCCAGTGCTGTTCTGCCCACTTTTCCAACCTGTCCAGATCCACCTGGATTCATTCGCTACCCTCTAGTATGTTAACTTTACCCCATAATTTGGTATCATCTGTGAATTTGGACAGAGTGCTTTCCATGCCCTCATCCAAGTCACTGATGAAGACATTGAATATCACAGGTCCAAGGACCAAGCCTTGTGGGACTCCACTGCCTACATGTTGCCAGATTGATACCTGCTGATCTATCACCACTCTATGGGTGCAACCCCTAAACCAATTTGCCACCCACCTGACTGTGTAATCATCTACATCACTGCTGCTCAGTTTATTTCTGAGATTAGGATGAGATACTGTATCAAAGAGCTTTTTTAAATCCAAGTAGATGACATCTACCTCAACTCTTGTGTCTAAGCATGTTGTGACTTGGTCATAAAAAGAAACAAGGTTAGTCAGGCAGGATTTACCTGCTATGAACCCATGCTGGTTGCCCTTCAGCTTATTTTTCCCACTGGACTCCCACAAATGTGATCCTTAATAAATGTTTCAAAGGTTTTCCCAAGAATAGAGATGAGACTAACTGGTCTATAGTTACCCAGATCTTCCCTCCTCCTCTTCTTGAAAATAGGGACCACATTAGCCCTTTTCCAGTCCTCTGGGACCTGAACTGAGCATCATGAGTGCTCAAACAGCCATGCCAGTGGCTTTGCTATGATACTGGCCAATTCCTTCAGTACCCTTGGATTGTGTTGATTTAGCTGCCCCTGCGAGGTTCCTCCTGGGTTGGGTTCATTTGGGAGGGCAAGGATGGACTGGCATCATCACAGAGCTCTAGGGCCCCAAACCACTATAGAAAGAAACTCCACATGTTAAGATATGAGAGTTGAATGTATGTATGTTTCTCTCACACCAGGAGGAGGTGGTAGGCAGCATGGAGAAGCTCACATGTTGAAGAGAAGCTCAGATTATTTGGCTAAAGCTAAGCTGAGCTAAAAGCAAGGAAAGAGAAAAACTGGCCAGTATTTAAGGTGAATTTAAATGGTGACTGTTATGTAGCAGATGCAGCACTGACATAACAATGAAGAGAAATGGGCTCTGTTGCAGTAAATGGTTTTAGCTGTTCAGCATGTTTAAGGGCAGGGGGGAGAAAAGCAGCTATTCATTTAGGTACCTAAAAATAGATTAAGGAGCCCAGCATTGTGTACCCAATTTTGAAAATGTTTGCTGGGAAATATTGCCAAAGACATCTAGAAACTTTTGAAGTTGTTAAGAATGTGAAAATTCTGATATACTGTAAAGGTATCAGAAGTGATTTGATATAGATCACTTAGAGCACCATTTCTCAACCTATGGGTCACAACCCAAAAGTGAGTCGCAAGAATATATGAAAGTGTTGTGAACAAAACTTTTTAAATGGATCATTAAACTTTAAAAGTGGATTCTCCTTTAAAGAAGAAAAACATGGGAAACTCTGGCTTTTCCCTTGCAGGCTGGCTGAGTTCTATCCTGCAAGGGGCTGCTTGAGGACCCCCTACCCCACACGCCCATCCTCTGCCCCACACACTAGGAGGCTGAGGCCTGGGGATGAGAGGCAGCAGGTCAGGAATGAGGGTCGCTGGGTCAGGACTGGCCATTGATGTTTACAAATGGGCTCTGATACATAAAGGTTGAAAACCACTGGTATAGAGCACTATACACATTGCTGGTGTCAACATTTTTTGACATACAAAACAAATTAAGCAAATGTAATAAGTGTGCTTACAAGAAATGTGTGGTCTGGGATGAAAGTGGAAAAGCTGAAATATCAATAATTTCATTTTGTATGTATGTATCAATACTCTCCTTTTGTATGCCGACACTCGGGTCCCGGCTCCGGTGAGAAACATTCAGGTGAAAGCTCACTGTGCCCCCATGAGCCCAGGGACCCACAAGAGAGACCCCAGGACCCCCGATAAGCCCTGGCCTGACCACAGGTAAGCAGGAGCCCATGGTGGGAGGGACATAGCCAGCTGGGAGGCGGCTAAGTGGAGACAAGGTGAGTCACCACCACCCCCCCAGCTCCTACTTGGCCAAGCCCCGCAGGGAGCTATGCGACTGGGTTGCTGGCATGTAAGACAAGTTGGGTGGGGGCACTTACCTGTCCCCTCCTTTGGTGGGGGGGAGGAAACCCCTTAGCCCCCCTTAGCCTCCCAAGAGCAGCACAGCACCCGCCAGCCCTTCTGTGCGTGCGTGCAGTTTAAAAAGGGCCTGGCAATGGCAGAAGCCACATTCAGGTCCCAGTTCCAGTGAGAAACACACAAGTGAAAGCCTGCTGTGCCCCCGTGAGCCCAGGGGCCCCCAGGAGAGACCCCAGGACTCCTGACAAGCCCTGGGCTGCCTGCTGGTAAGCAGGAGCCCGTGGTGGGAGGGAGATAGTCAGTGGGGACAAGGAGGGTTATGCTCCCACCCCAGCTCCTACTTCACCCAGCCCCCCAGGGAGCCACACAACCAGAGCCTCACGAACAGGCTGCAGAAACAGCTGCGCTTCTGATCCTGGCACACGAGTTAGCGTGGGAGTTTGCACAGGAGGGTGAGCGGGAGGGCCTGAGGCCCTGCCAGTACACCCCAGGGTAGGTAGCCAGCAGTAGCTAGACTACCACCTGTAAAATGCGAATCGGCATGCACCACACCCCAAGGGTCACTTCACGGTCTGCGGCCCCCTGCTCTTGCTCCACAGGGGCCTCCACCCAGATGGAACCCATGGTTCCAGGCTCCACAGAGACAGAGCTTCTGGCTCTCGGCTGCAGGGGCTGCCTGACACTTTTTCAGGCTCTGGGGTACAGGAGCACGGCCACCTCCCCTTGTGAGGTCTGCTCCCTTTCGGGGTCTCTGGCGCAGTAGCTGGAGGAACTCGAGGCCACAGTCCAGAGACTGCATGCTATCAGAGATGGTGAGCAAGAGATAAACTCCTACTGCCAGGCCCATTCTGTCCAGCCAGGGAGTTGGACCAAGGTGGTCAGGGGCCCCAAGGTCCCCACCCCACTGGAGCTTTGCAAAAGGTATAAACCTCTTGCAGCCCCAGCAGAACCTACTAAGCTGCCAGCTCCTGCAGGCAACACAGGCTGAACTGTAGCTACCGCCCCACTCTCCCTGAGACAAAAAGCAAAGTGTTTGTCATGGGAGACTCCGTCCTGAGTGGGACTGAAGGGGCAATCTGCCACCCCAACCCCTTAGCCCAGGAAGTCTGCTGCTTCCTAGGAGCCCGAATCTGAGACATTGCGGAGAAGATCCCTAAGCTCCTCCAGCCCACTAAACACTACCCTATGCTCCTTATCTATGTGGACACAAATGACACATCTCGGAGCAATCCCAACTGGGTCATGCAACGTGACAGGGATTTGGGAGCAGGGCTTAAGAGGTTGGGGGTGCAGGTGGTTTTTTCCTCAATCCTCCCAGTTTTGGGCTACAGACTGAGGAGGGAAAGGAGGATCAAGGTAGTAAACCAAAGACTGCGGTGCTGGTGTCATTGGGAAGGCTTTGGCTTCCATTACCACAGTCTGCTTTTTGGTGAGAGAGGCGGTTAGCTGCTGGGAAGGGACAGCCTCCACCTCTCTCTGCTGGGGAGGAGGCTCTTCTCAGTCAGACTGGCTTATCTGCTCCACCAGGCTTTAAACTAAGCCCGCTGGGGGATGGAGGGACTACCACCACTGCTGGCCCACTGAGCAACCCTTGCAAAGCCAGCAGGCCAAGGCACTTAAGGGAGCCCACCCCTGCCCCAGCCCTGGAATGATCTGTAGGCAAGAAAGGGCCCCCAAAGGGACACTTGCGTGCCTGTACACAAATGCCAGGAGCTTGGGGAATAAACAGGAGGAACTTGTCTTCCTGCTTAACACAAATAATTATGATGTCATAGGGATAATGGGGACCTGGTGGGACTCCACCCATGACTGGGCCACAGGTATAGATGGCTATACCCTGTACAAGAGGGATCAAGTGATCAAAAGGGGCAGAGGTGTAGCTCCCTATGTCAAGGAAAGCTATGCATCCCTGCAAGCCATCACCTGCACCCAGGGTGGATGACTGCAAACCATCTGGGTTAAAATCTGTGGGGAACACGGCACAGGGGACACAATGGTGGGAGTCTACTACAGACCTCCTACCCAGGATCAAGAGCTTGACTAGGAGTTCACCAGGGAATTCGCTGAGGCCGCATGCTCCTGGTGCCTGGTTGTCATGAGAGACTTCAACTACCCAGACATCTTGTGGGAAGAGTGCTCGGCCAAATGCAAATGGTTGCTAACCTTTCTCTTGTGCATGGATAAACTCTATCTGATGCGAGAAGTCTACGGGCCAATGAGAGGTAAAGCGCTGCTCGACCTGGTACTGGCAATGGGGACAGCCTAATCAGCAACCTAACAATTGAGGGGAAGCTGGGTGACAGTGACCACGAGCTGATCACCTTCAACATCCACCGTAAAGCTCGCAAGTTAGTCATCAATACAGAAGTCCTCGACTTCAGAAAAGCTGACTTTGACCAGGAGGCTTGTCAGTTAGGCTCTAAAGGACCATAACCCAAAGGGGAGGGGAGTTCAGGATGAGTGGTTGCTCCTCCAAACCTGGATGCACAAGCAAAGTGTATTCCTTCTTGGAAGAAGGGCAACAAAAGGACACAGCAGCCCCCTTGACTCTGCAGGGAACTAGCAAACCTCCTGTGTCTAAAAAGAAACACCTACAAAAGATGGAGGACGGGATCCACCTACAAGGAAGAGTATTTTGCACTGGTCCAGACCTGCAGGGAGTGAACCAGGAAAGCCAAGGATGCAACTGAGCTCCAACTAGCTACAAGTATCATGGACAATAAAAAGTACTTTTTTAGATATGTGGGTTGCCAGAGGAAAAGCAAGGGCAACATTGGACCCCTGCTGAACCAGATGGGACAACTGACAACCAACGCCCAGGAAAAAGCCAACTTGCTAAATGGGTACTTTGCATTGGTTTTTCAACAGTCCCATGGGATGCCCCTGCCCATTATGGGATGGGGAGGCCCAAGTGAGGGAGATTCCTTACCCTCCATCAATGCTGACCTCATGAAGGAACATCTTGAGAGGCTGGATACCTTCAAGTCAACTGGACCTGACAGTTTACACCCCAGGGTACTCAAGGACCTGGCAAGCTTCATAGCTCAGCCCCTGGCATGGATCTTCGAGAACTCCTGGCGCTCTGGTGAAGTGCCCGAAGACTGGAAGAAGGCCAATGTGGTGCCTATCTTCAAGAAAGGGAAGAAAGTGGTTCCGGCAAACTACAGGTCCATCAGCCTGTCCTCTATCCTCGGGAAGGTCTTAGAAAAGATTATCAAAGAGGCCATTCTTAACAGACTGACTGATGGCAACATCCTGAGGAATAGCCAGCACAGGTTTGTTACGGTAGGTCTTGCTTGACCAATCTTATTTCCTTTTGTGACCAGGTGACCTGTCACCTGGACAAGGGAGAGGAGATTGATGTTATATATCTTGACTTTAAAAAAAGCCTTCAATCTGGTATCCCATAATCACCTCTTAGCAAAACTGGCTAACTGTGGCCTCAGCCTCATCACGATCCACTGGCTGGGGAACTGACTCCGTGGTTGGACCCAGAGGGTGGTGGTTGATGGAAGTCAATCGTTGTGGTGCTCTGTGACCAGTGGGGTCCCTCAAGACTCTGTCCTTGGGCCTATACTGTTCAACATCTTCATTAATGATGTGGACATTGGTATCAGAAGTGGATTGGCCAAGTTCGTCGACAACACCAAACTTTGGGGTAAAGTGTCCACAGCTGAGGACAGGAGGGTGATCCATGCTGACCTTGACAGGCTCAGGAAATGGGTGGATGAGAACCT
This sequence comes from Crocodylus siamensis, assembly GCF_052110815.1. Lineage (NCBI taxonomy): Eukaryota > Metazoa > Chordata > Crocodylia > Crocodylidae > Crocodylus > Crocodylus siamensis. The sequence continues at coordinate 47,427,173 of NC_143402.1, read as the reverse complement.
GATGGTGTTTAACACCGAAAAATGCAAGGTTCTCCACCGTGGGAAATAAAACCTGCAGCATGCTTATAGGTTCGGCAGTGCTACGCTGGCTAGCACTATGGACAAAAGGGACTTGGGGATCATAACTGATCACAAGATGAACATGAGCTATCAATGTGATCCTGCAGCTAGTAAAGTGAGCAAAATGCTAGCTTGCAGCCATAGATGCTTCTCAGGCAAATCCCAGGACATCATTCTCCCATTTTACTCAGCCTTGGTGAGGCCGCAGCTGGAGTACTGCATCCAGTTCCGGTCTCCACAATTCAAAAGACGTGGAGAAGCTTGAGAGAGTCCAGAGGAGAGCCACACACATGATCAGAGGTCAGGAAAACACACCTTATGATAACAGGCTGAGAGCTATGGGACTCTTCATGCTGGAAAAGTGCAGGCTCAGGGGTGATCTGGTGGCCACCTATAAGTTTATCAGGGTGCTCACCAGGATCAGGGTGCTCACCATGTCTGTTCACCAGAGTGCCCCAAGGGATGACAAGATCGAACGGTCACAAACTCCTCCATGACCATTTCAGGCTGCACATAAGAAAGAATTTCTTTACTGTCCGAGCCCCCAAGGTTTGGAATAGACTGCCACCAGAGGTGTTCAAGCACCTACTTTGAACACCTTCAAAAGACATTTGGATGTTTATCTTGATGGGATCCTATGACCCCTGCTGACTTCCTGCCCTTGGGCATTGGGCTAGACTCAATGATCTTCTGAGGTCCCTTGCAGCCCTAATGTCTATGAATCTATAAATCTATAACATTTTTGGATTTATAGCCCAGGATAATGAAGGTGAATCCAGATCAAGCAGCCAGTACTAATATGATAGCAAATGGAACAGCAGAAATTCCCAGTGTTCATGTCTACACAAGACGCTTATTGCACATGAGCCTAATAATTCTGTGCCGTAGCATCACAGCAAAAACTGTGCTAATAGCTTGCTGTGCAGTGTTATTAGGCTAATGCACAGTAAATGTCACTAAGTAACAGTGTGCTGGTGCTACTGTGCAGTAACTTGAGTTACTGTGCATCATGCACGACGCATGCCCCCGAAGGCTGGGGGGACATGGCGAACTTCTGCAGGAGGCCCGCAGCGATGGCAGTGGCAGGAGCATGGCACAGGCAAGTGGGGGAACGGCCACAGGCAGCCACAGCACTGTCAGTGGCAGGGGAGAGGAGTGGTGAGCACCAATCAGTGGTCAGTAACCATCCACAGACACTGCCGTCAGCAGCAGCCAATGGCAATGGTGTTGGCAGTGGGAGGGTCGAGTGGCAACCGCCCACAAGGGGTGTACCACCACACTCAGGGGGTGTACATGCACTTGTGTGCACCCCCTACGCATCGCCAATGCTGTGCATTCAGTTACTACTTCATTAAGGAGGTACTAAACTACATCTGCAGTATTTAAGGTTTTTAATGAAAATATAGACATGCTCAGTGATGCCTTTCAACAAATTCAAGCCATTACTGGAAAACAGAGAAAAGAAGGAGACAGGCAGCCGCAAAGGACTGAAAACAGCTGTAAAAAAAAAAAAGTTTTGATTTCCCTGCTCTTCCTTTGTGCTTGAAGTCTGGTATAAGTACAGTTTCCTTTTGCCTGCATTTCATTTCAGTGTCCCAGTGATTACTACAGGGCATACTGCTGAGATAACCATTGGTTATGTTCTTCACAGCTATGAGGAACTTTGAAGGTGACAGGCAAGTTGTACATATGGGAGGGGACTTTTAAGCTTAGCCTAGTATATTGAAATCTTAATGTAAAATTGGCTTGGTAAAATTCACTAAGCCTTGCTGTATCTACTGGGAAGGAAAAATAAAAACAAACAGACTGTTTCCTTCTTAGTACAGACAGAACCAGGCATATGTGCTAGGATGCAGTGCTTACAGATTATCTCATTTCTCCCAATTTTTCTAGCTTGTGAAAATGATTTATTTTTCACTGCCATGTGTTTTGAGAGACAAATGGTCATGATGGTGGAGCAAAACAGCACAACTTAGTAAGACTGCTTCATTGTCAGGATCAGTATCTGTCACAACTACTCAGCTTGAGGAGTATTTTAGGGTGAAGTTACATGTTATACTTAGACAATACTAAATGTGTGGAATCTTAAGCAGTGTTAAAAGCTAAAACATGCTGCGAGCAAATGCATGCTAAGGATTAAACTGTTTCTTGCTTGTACAGCTCTAACTTCCCACTAGAGGGTTAGTGAGGAGGAACATAGCTATGAGCCAGGACACTTGAGATCTACCCCTGTTCTGGGTTGGTTGGGATGGGGGCAGGGGGTGCTGGGAGTACTGCATGTTTGGATTCCAGAGGACTGAAAATTGCTGTTTTTATTCATATAGAGCAGACTAAAGTGACCCTAACACTAGCTAGGTAGCATGACACAGAATTAACCCTTGCCTGAAGTGCCATAACTTTGAGATACACGGAGGCCACTTAGCATGAGTTAACAAGATGTAATAAGCAGACACTTCCAAGTGCCATTAGTATGGTATAAGTGTAGGGTGACCACCTTTTACAAATTAGAAGGCGGGACACATGCCTCAAGACCAGAGAATCAGTTTCCTAGATGAATCTGTTCTACACAGTTACAAAGCTACAGTAGTCTTATATTGCACATGTGATTTTATTCTTTGGCTACTGTTACCAGCTAAAACAATGTAGAGAAAGTAGCATTGTGCAGAAATTTTATCAAATGAGATATAGCAAGAACATGTTTTGCCCTTGTTTCTTTTTCAGTGACATTTTGACTTTTGTCCCATTGCATTTTGACTCATCTTCTGTTCTAGTTTTTGTATGCCCTAATTAGAAAAAAACTGGAAACTAATAAGAAATCATACTAGCTGTATCATAATAGGGAGCATTAGTTTCCAAGTAACTATGAAGGTGGACATCTCTCAGGCACCAGTTGCTGACCCTGTCACCATGTTTAGGACTGCAGTGGAGCTGTGTTTTCTATTACAGGTAAATGTTTTCCCTTAAAATGATTTCAAGCATGTTTGTAACAAGATATCCTGGTGATTTTCTGAAACATTTGTTTAAACAATTTTCATTTATATTTGTGAGATCTAATTAGCAGAGAGGCTTTTTGTGCTGCCTACTGTTCTGCTATTCAGGTATCTAAAATATCTGTTTTTTCACTTACCTAGAACTAGTTAGAAGTAAAGTTTTTCTTGCATCAGTTTTGTTCAGATTGATGGTAGCGCTGTGTATCTAAGTGTCTCTCTTGTACATTTTTCAGCAACAGGGAGCCACTGGTGTGAAAGAAAATTACTTTTCTATTATGGGGAGGATAGATTGCAATTTTTTGCTCAGTGCTAAAATAATCCCAAATGCAATGAATGATGGAATGGTCTGAATGTAGATCTGATATCACAGAAGTTTGGGGCTATCTCTGGTCACACTTGGCCTTCTTGTTGGCAGTCTCAAAGGTGGGCATACAGGTGTTGCCCGCTGCCAGGCTTGACCATATTGGCAAGGGCAAAAATAGGAATTTTTCATTGCTGCTGTTCTTATGGTAGGCCTTATTCATCCCTATGTTTTGTAGAGCCTGAAAGGGACTATGGGTAGGCTACTTTCCCTATCCTACAGGTCACCTTAGTCACTAGCATTTGTTCAACAGTCCTGCCTGAGAGATGACCTAACTCGTGCCCTGCCTGCCATGCCCCCAAGGCTTGGCTACAACTTGGAGACAGCCCAGGTATAAGCATACTGAGGATACAATGTTCAGAGTCTGTTCTCCCAGAGACCAACATTTGGTTACACAAGAAGCCCTCTAGGATGTTCTGGCAGTTAATAAAAACATAAGACCTGCCATTTACTAGGTCAGACCATAGATCCATTGTGCCCAGTATCCCATATCACAGGGTGACTGAGAGTGGATGCTGAAAGGGAGACAGGACAGGGCATGACCAAGGTTTTTTCCACTGCTTCTGTCCCACGGGCAGCCTCCAGCATTTAGGATCTAATTGAGAGCTTGTAACCCTAATTTCCATGTTCAATAGCTACTGATGCACCTGTCAATCAAGAATTTATCCAATCCCTTTTTGAACTTGGTTAAACTGTTAGCTTCCACAACATCATGTAGCAATGAGTTCCACATTTTAATTGCATGCTGTGTAAAAAAAACCCAAAAAACCACACATACTTTCTTTGTGTTAGTTTTAAACTTTAAACTTCCTATCTGCACGTTTCATATTATGACCCCTAGTTCTTATATTATGAGAGACAGTTAATAATAAATTCCTATGTACTTTCTATTCACCATTTAGTATTTTGTAAATCCTTGTCATGTCCCCCCTCAGATGTTTCTTTTTCTAAACTAAATAGGCCTACCCTCTTTAGCCTCATATGGAAGCCCTTCCATACCACTCATCATCCTTGTTGCCCTTCTCTGTACCTTCTCAAGATTTTCCATATCCTTTTTGAGATGTGGGGACCAAAACTGATCACAGTATTCAAGGGTGGATGGATTTAAAAATTCCATTCTTAATAATTCCTAGCTTTTTGTTTGCTTTTTTGACAGCTGCTGAGCACTGAGCTGATGTTTTTAGCAAAATGTCCACAATGACTTACAGATTTCTTTCCTGTGCAGTAATAGGTAATGTAGAGCCTGTTACAATGTAAGCATAGCCTGGGTTATTTTAGCCAAGTGCATCATTTTACATTTATCTACATTGAATTTTACCTGCCAATAGTGCCAGATCTTTCTCTAGTCCCTCACAGTCCACCTTGGTGTTTACCACTTTGGATAATTTTCTGTCATCTGCAAATTTGGCCACTTCACTGCCTTCTCCAGGTCATTTGTGAAAATGTTAAGCAACACCAGTCCCAACACATATCCCTGGGGGACCCCACCGTTTACTTTTTTCCCATCCTCAAAACTGACCATTTATACTCACTCTGCTTTCTATCCTTAAGCTAGTTCCTAATCCACAAGTAGACTCTTCCGTATAAGAGCCGGCAGCAGGGAGCCAGAGGCTTGGGCTACTTCAAAAGGATGCTGCAGCAAGCTAAGCTTGCTGTATGGGACTGGCAGTTAGGCAAAGGCTAGTTGCTAGGAAGCAAGCAGCCCAGAAACAACAGAGCTAGAAGCTACCCCTGGGGAGTGACTATCTGGGAGCTCACTGCACTGCAGTAAGCAGCCAAGGAGCAGACATTAGGTCTATGTGAGTGGCTAGTATTGGCTTCAGATTCGACCTATTCGGGGGACAGTGATTCCATTCTGTGATTTGAATCACTGTCCCAAATTGATTTGGCCGAATCTGATTTAAATATTCAGCAGCCACCAAATCAACCGAATCTCTGAATCAGCCCCATCCCCCACCCACTCTCCCAGCCCCATTAATGGTGGCCCTGCCCAGCCCCAGCTCCTGGGTCATGAAAAAAAAAGCCCCTATTCGCCAGCTGCTGCCAGGCGCGGGGCCAATCCCCACTGCCCCACACTGCATGGGGGCTCTGCCATGAGAGATATGGGGGGATGCGGGCTGGTGTTGGGGGACTGTGGGTGTGAGGGGACTGTGTGGGTGGGGCTGCTCAGGAGGAGTGGGTCCCCTGCCCCCTGCTGTCAGGTCTGGTTCCCTTGTCATGTCCCCCCTCAGGTCTCTTTTTCTAAACTAAATAGGCCTACCCTCTTTAGTCTCATATGGAAGCCCATCCATACCACTCATCATCCTTGTTGCCCCCCACAGCACATGGATTGCCCTCCCGCATGGCCCCAGCTAACCTGTGCAGGGCCCCAGCTCCCCCTACTGGGGCTATAGCCTCCCCCAACACCCTTTGCTGCAGCTACAGCCCCCCTGCTGGCCCACCCCCCCTCACAGGGTCCCCCTCCCACATTGCCCACAACTCACCTTCTCCTCTGAAGCGGCCATGGGGCACTCAAGGCCTGCTGCGGCGAGAGCCCCCAGCGGTGCAGTGAATCCCCAGTGGATGCCTGAAGCAGCATTGCCCCATGCCAGCCCTGGGACAAGTGGCACAGACAGTGCTATCTCTGAGCCACCGGGGACGCACTGTGCTGCTAGGGGCTCTGGCTGCAGTGGGCCCTGAGTGCCCCATCGCCTTTGCTGTGGGGAAGGTGAGTTGTAGGCCCTGTGGGGGGGTGGACCATGTGGGGCGGGGCTGTGGGCCCTGTGGAGGAAAGTGCATGGGGGGGGCTTGTGGGGGGAAGGCAAGGAACCCAGCCCTCCCAAGCATCACCCCCCAAAAGTTCCCCTCTCCCCCAGTCCCCCCACCCACACAGCCTCGGCTCCAGTCCTCCCCCCACCCCCAGTCCCTACTTACCTGGGGACAGATTGCGGCTCTGGGCTGCTGCAGCCTGCAGTGCTGCTTGCCCCACACGTGCTGCAGCGTATGCAGTACCAGGGCAAGGGGCAGCCAAAAAAACGCTCTGGCCAGCTACCAGAGCATCTGTGTGGAGGACCCGAGCCTCCAGATGCCTCAGGGCATGGTCAGGGACCATGCCCTGCTCCATTTCTTTTGTCAGGGAAATTGGTCAGCTACTGCATAGCACACATTCACCGAAGGAGCACTGGCCATGTCCCACCTCTGGGCTCATTCCTAGCTGTGATCAACTTGCACAGAACAAGGGAGTGTCAGTATGCAAGTTTCTTGCTCTGCAGAGGGGTACTCAGTGTCACAAAGACAAAGAGCTCCCCTGACCTGAGTTTACAGCTTGGTGTTTATACATTAACCATTACATTGCTGCGCACACATCCAGGCTTTTCTGCTTCCAGCTATCTATTTTTCTTGCCTGTGTGACTTCTACATGTTCACATCATTTCTGTAGCAAATCATTTCTTATCCTGAAGAACTCTTACACACATCCAGCTGTCTCTTAGCTCTTCTAATCAGCCAATCCCCAAACTGCTTAGATGTCAAATTCACAGAATTTTATCTCTGAAGTTCCCTAGGTAACTCCTGGAAAGACTAGGGAGATATTAAATATATAAGCTTATATATTAGGAAGGGCCAGGGAGAAATAGATTAAATAGATTAAATATATGAACTACTCAAAAATGGACCTACCAACTTCTAAAGCCTTCCCTTTTCTACCTATAAATGCTTCAATTGCACTAAGACACTTTCATCCCAAATCTTACAGAAAAAAATATTTTCTGTATTCTTTTTTTCTGTGTCCTCATTTTCTCCAGCAGTCCTCCTCCTGTTGAAGTCTTGGGTGTATTAGTAGCAGTAGAAGTAGTTGTTGTTGTTGTTATTATTACTATTATTATTTGAAATGGAAACATACATTTAGATTCAAATTGAATTTAAAATTTTCACATTTTTATTGTTTGAACCTCCCCCTCCTCCCTGCTTCCCTTTTCCCCTTTTTCTAGGGAGCAGAAAAAGAGAAGAGAAAGACTTAATAATAAAAAAGTAAGAAGAAGTTTAGCACCTTCTGCATAAATGCATCAAGGAAGCTAAATACTAGGGAGGAATATAAAGTTGATACAAGAAAAAATGTTTGTCAACGAGCCAAAAATAAAGTTAAACTGGAAATTAGAAGGAGGTTTTTAGCCAGCTGAGCAGTGAGGTTCTAGAGCTGCTTTCCAGTAAGGATAGTGGGTTACAAGCTTAATTAGTTTTAAGAAGAAGTTCAATCAATTGGTGAAGAGGATTATAAAACATGGTTGCCAGCAACAACAGGAATCTTGCTGGCCCAGGAAATCTCCCTTCCAGCTCTTTGCTCCTTTGAGAGAAAGGCAGGGGGACAAACATCTAAAATGTCTCAATATCATTTGAATCCTGTTAAAATACAACTGTCTTTTGAGAAATAATTGGTAAATACTCTGATTTTTTTTTAATAAAACAAAACATTTTTTTCTTTGAATTTAGATTATTATGATGATAATAGCCTTTTTTCAACCTCTCTGTTACTTTTATCAAATCCAGTACAATTTTAAAAATGTTTCTCAAGTAGTTAGGATCAACAGATATACCTACCCTGTGGTTTCCCTTGACAAAATGCCTTCAAAAGTGTAGTAAATGAGTTGTATAGCTCCACTGCTTACTTTACACCATTTACAAAGCCTGAAAAATGTGAACAGCATAAATGACATAGGCTGGACATTTGGGGAAGACATTTAGGGAAGTTAGGGTGAGGTTAGATCAGGTTAAAAATGGCCACCCAATCTAAGATAAGTCAGGATGTGGGAGCCAGTGGGAGAGCGGGGTTGAGGGGCAAGTGGCCTGGGGTGGCCAGGGGTGTTTCAGGGGGATCAGGGGCATCTGCAGTGAAGGACAGGGGAATCAGGGGAACAAGCAAGATCCACAGGAAGGAGTAGGAGCTTAGGGAGGCAAGCAGCATTTTTGGAGGAATAGGGGAATTAGGAGACAGGTGATGTCCATATGAAGGATTGGGGGCCAGGCAGGGTCTGCAGGGGGTTGGTGGGGTCTGGGAGGGTTTGGTGGGTTCTTAGTACTTGCTTTAGCAAGTACTAATAACTCTGCAGTATCCACTGGTACTGCACAGTCCTGGCGGCGCATGAGTCATTTCTGACCCTGTTGAGCAGTAGTGGTGGCATCATGATTAGTGCCTGCTGACGCTATATCACCACAGCAATGACCTACATCACCATAGCTCGTCATTACAGCAACATAGCTTCTCGTAGGTACGCCTACTGTTAACATACACAACAGATAGATGCCATGTTTCTTTGCTTGCTGCTTAACTCTTTTAGTCTTTTTAGTTAGTACCTTGTCTTGGTTGCATGTAGTATATTTTACTCATGTTCTGTGTCACATACATGTGCAGGAGTGGATCCGGGATGTTGTAAAGGAGGGGTGCAGCACTGCAGGGGTGGCTCAGAAAAGGATCCAGAATTTAGCAAAATTGGGTGCAGTTGCAGGGGTGGCTGCACTCAGTTCCTAGCTTCCTCTCACTTTGCCCCTGCACCAGGGCAGCCCCAGCTAAGTCCCAAGAAAGCTAAGCATTTCTCCCCTCCCTTCCCCTCTGTGCTCAGAGGCACATCCCCTACCCTTCCCTTTCCTCTTCATCCCTTCCCTTCCCATTCCGCACCTCTCCTGCCTGCTGCTGCCAAGGAGGAGGCAGGAGAGGAGAAGAATGGAAGGATGTACTGGAAGTGAGAAGAGCTGGCCTGTGCAGGGGCTGTACTCACCAGGGACTGTGACAGTGGCCAGGGGCCATGTACCCCCTTCCTGCAACTGCTCCTGGGCTGGCAGGGAACACCTGCGGGGAGCAGGCAGGGAAGAGGAATGTGCTTTACTGCTGCTGCCACTGTCCCAGTCCCCAGCTGAGCACAGCCCCTATGCAGCCCAGCTGGAGTGGGCAGGAGGTCCCCTCACCCCACCCCATTCCCCAGTGGCAGGCAGAAAGTTGGGGGTTAAAGGAGAAGAAGGAGAGGGGAGGGGATACGCCTTTGAGCACAGAGGGGAATGCAGAAGGAAAATGCTTACCTGCTTTGAGACTTAAATTCTTGGTTGCTGCTCCAAGACCATAGATGGAAAAGGAGGGCTGCAGCAGCAGGAGCACCCTGGCACCCCTCTGGATCCACCTCTGCACGTTTGTACGTATTTATTCTCATAATAATGCATACAAGTGTATTTCTTCAAAAATATTAACAATTTTGTTGCATAGTAGCATATAGTGGGGTGCTTTGCACATAACCTATATCAGGCATCAAAATGCCTGGTTGGGACTCTGTTTCCAAGAGTACTCTGCCTGGATGCAGTAACAAGCCAAAATAATATAGCTATCCAGACACAGAGGTCCTCTCAATGAAGGAGCTGCTTCCTCCTGAAGAAAAGAACCATACAGGACCAAAAAGGCTAAGGCAAGAAGGGAGCTTATGAGAAGGGCTCTAGATACATGTAATACTGGGACTTAGAGCGAATTAAATAATAATCTTAAGTGGTTGGCCAATTTCAGTACAAATTTAAGACAGGTTTTGGGAGGGTAAGGAAGAGAGGAAACATATTCAAATTCCTGAACTCTCATCATTTTGAGATCCAGACCCATGTTTTTCACTGAACCCCATGTTCATAAAAAATACTTTTCTTCTGCAAAGATACAGATTTTTTATCTTGGCATGGATGAGTGAAACTGCATAGTTGTGGAAGACAGTATCTAATTTAACCCCACCACACACACACACCTTTTCTCACCATTCATTCACTTGCCTTCAGAGGGTGCTCTTGCATCAGTTTTAAACAAAATCTTTTTCAACCATTTTTCATCACTGCTAAACACAACGTCAGTGCCACAGCTGTAGTGCTGGATTCTTCTCTATTTACTATAAGGAAAACATGCTTCTATTAAACACAGACTATCAAGCAAGACCATATAAAGCCCTGGTGTCTTAATAGAGGTACTCATTGTAAAATACAGCTGACAATACTTTCTTCCCTTTACAAAATTCTTTGAAATCTACTGATGAAAAACTCTATATAAGAACCAGATATTATTAATTATTGATTATATATTATTATGTCTAGGTATACACACGACTTGATTCACTACAGAATCTTGGTCCCTCCAAAGTTTTTAAAAACAGAGTAGCAATCTCTCTTTTTTTTCCCCTCTCCATGTGTGGGGAGAAATTATTTCATTGGTTTTTGGTTTTGTTTGTGTGACTGTGGGTGTCAGTGGTTTCACTGAGCACGTATCTCTGTTATACCTGAGAACTTATTTAGGGAAAGCTAAAGTGAAGAGAGATGAATATATGTTATGCGCATGAGGAAGCCTGTGGTCATTCTGATCTGTGCAGCAAGTACAACTCAATATCCAGCTCTTGTCAAGGTTCTGTCATTCTCATCTCATACATGAGCTGCCCCTATTTCTTCACATCTTCATGAGTCCAGTGGAACACGGGAGCACAGAAGAGCACTGGTACCTACAGCCACTACCATAAATATGCTCCTTGGAGAGCTGTGTATTCTGTGAGGAGCTGATGCAGAAACTGGCAGACTAATCTGATGTGTTCACAGTCACCTTTGCTGCTAAGCAGATAAGAAACTACTTTACGTAGCAGCTGGAACTTATCAGTTTCTTTTCTTGCTGTAATAAGTTACAGTAAAACAGCTTGGAGAGCATGAGCGCATAGATTATTGTAGTGGCAAGATTTTTGTCTCATAAACCTAATGGCCTGAAGTTTTCAAGTACACAACTACCATTGGTTGATGAACGAGGAAAGAGCAGTATAAAGCCACCTGATAATGCTAGAGAGAAACTTCCCTGGGGAGGGAGTTCTGTGAGCACCTGTGGCAGCACTTTCCAAACTTTTTAGGTGTGAGGCATCCCTCCTTAGACTCAAGGCACCCATAGGAACATGCTAGCCCTTAGTTTTCACTCATATTTTGACTACAGAAAAATAAGAGACATTCTTCTGTTGCAAAGAACCCAGAAATGCCACAACAGGTTAGACCATTCTTAACACCATGGATTCCTACTTGCAATCTCTGAATTCATCTTGTGAATCATGTTTGCTAGCCTAACGGAGTTAGCATTGTGTAGCACCCCATGGCATACTTGAAATGATCTCAAAGCACCTGAAAGTGATAGAATCACTGATCTATTATGAGTGAAAAAACATGACAGACGGGGCCAGGCCTAGTTTGTTATGTAGCAATGTTGAGTATTTAACTCAAAATTCAGTTAAGTTTGGGGAACTGCACCGACGATACCTGGGGTGAGGGGTCACCCTGACCAAAGTTGCATTCTGATCTGGTTGTGTTGCAGAGCCTAGGCAGAATGAAAGGAACAGGCTCATTATCATCTTGTGGCTCGGGTAGCACTGTTCAGACATGTTCAGGCTCCTGCAGAAAGGTGCTTTTGCAGGAAAAGGTAACACAGGTGGTTTTATGACCTAAGATAAGAGAGTGGTGATTTTTTTCTAATGATGCATGGCAGACCATTACCATGAGAGCAGGGATGGAGGGGATTGAGCAGAAATGCGAGGCCCTGGACCCAAAGGGGGGTGGGGAGAGTGGGCCCAGCCCCGCAGTGATGGGGGGAGGGGGGAGCAGGCCGAGTCCTGAAGTGGCGGGGGGAGGGTGGGGGGAGCAGGCTTAGTCCCAAAGCAGCAGGAGGGGGCGGGTCTCTGTCATTCCCCCTCCTTTCCCCATCATTCTTGATGAGCAATTTACTGGTGATTAACATAAAATCACCGTGTGTGTGAGGGGTTGCAGCCCGAGAAGTAGTCTGGCCAGCACTTTCCTTCCAGGATGGAGGCAAACCTGCTGAACTCTGGGCAAATAGTAAGTAGGTGTACAGTGGAGGCCAGACATGCTTTTGAAGGATAACTGTGTTCTCCCACCACAGTTAGGCTGCTGAGTTTAAAAGCTGTTGAAAAAAATGCTGAGCTGGAGGATATGAATCCCTCTTTTTAGTACTGTATAGAGCAGGGCTGCTCAACCTCTGGTGCAGTGAAAGCTAGCCTGCTGGGCTGCCCAAGGCTCTAATGGGAGCTCTGTGTGCTGTGACTCTGCATGCTAGACAGGGCAGCATGGGGCCCAATCTCAGCATGTGGGACCAAGTGATGACACCACAGGGCCCTAAGGCCCCATGCTGGTGTGCAGAGCCAGCCAGAGGTTGCACAAGCCAGATATGGCCTGTGGACTGGCCCAAGGCCACTCATCTGTCCTGTGGGGCTAAAAAACTGAGTGATCCCCAGTGAGGCTCTGGGAGCTCACAGGGATATACTCCAGAGCTGGGAAGTCAGGTCTTCCCTCTTAAAGGGGAAAAGGACTGCTTCTCTTTATGTGTTGGTGTTGGTGGGCCTGGAGGGCACAGTTTATGTTATAGCCCAGCAGTGTATGGTTTGAGTTGTAGTTTAGCACTAGTGGTTTGGGTTGGGACTAAAGAACTGGTATATGGAGATCCCATTAGTACCTGGTGGCACATGATCACCTTGAATCCTGTCAGGGGCAGAATCAAGGCTCTGAGCAAGTGTTGAGCCAAGCATGAGGCGACAGAACCAGACAGGGGCCAGGGGTGCAGGCAAATGAGGGCCAGGGGCCCAGCGCTAGAGCAGAGCCGGTGCCTCAAAGCCAGGTCCAGTACAGTGGGCCTGAACTAGAAAGCCTAGCTGAGCAGAAAGGGTGGTGGTTCAGGAGGCCAAAGCCCCACCAGAAGAGTAACATATAGAAACACCCGCAAGGCTTGGGGCACAGTATAGAGGAGGAAAGGAGCCACACAATTAGCCCTTAAAGCTATAGGTGCTTTAAAGAAAAAATGTTTTTTTTCTTGAGTCAATGACAAAAGGAGATGTTAAACTAAAAGAAAGCTGTTTTAAAACCAGCCATACTTTGAGGTATCTTGAGTTTCCTCCCCTAAAAATAGACAAAAAGAATTTATGTCACATATTAGCAAAGAGGAACAGCAGAAACCTAGCTACTCTGAAAACAGATACATGTATCAGGCTTCTCAAATTCAAACATAAAACCAAAAAGAATTGGATCCCAGCATCTGTATATATAAACTACATTACAACTAATCCTCAGGTATTTTTATACTTACATTGTAAAGGCAAGGGCTTTCTCTCAAGTGTCTCAAATATTGAGATATTGAGTATGGGTTGCTTATTTGGGTTATATGTTATTCAATAAATGTTTGTTTGTTTTTCTTAAGCCGCATGGTATTGGTTCTGTTCCCTGGGTGGATAACTGAGTAACAGATGAAGAACTCTTCTGGTCAAGTTTTGATTCAATAACCATTGTTACTATGTGTCATGAAAATCTTGAAATTCGTGAGTACTGTAGTAAATTCCTAATAGTTAACCCAGATACTGAGGGATAAACAGCAAAAGCAGAGGTAAACCCATCAAACTATAGAGAATGGAAAAAATTAATAACCGATTTGGATTTTCTCTGTTTCTTTGTTTTTGTTGTTGCTGGTTTTTTGACTGGGTCTACTATCTGCAGTCTAGTGTTCCCCTTAGCAGCCACTTCAGAACAGAGAATTTATATGTTGGAAAATATTAAGGTTAATCAACAAATACATCCCTTTCCTTTAAAAAGAGGATTAGGAGGAATATTAAAAGCTAAATAAATAAAATAATTAAATGTTAACTCACTTGAGCTCGCTTCATAACGTATACAGCCTTTGTCTATTATGAAGACCGTAAACTGTACTATATTTGCTGTGCTTATTAGCTTCTATAAACAATATAATATTTGCTGCTTATTGCATAATAGTCACTTTTAGGCTGTCCTAGTAGTTCTGTGCATGCAACTGAAATTATTGGCATATATATATATAAATACAATTAATTAGAAAATTATTATTTGAAGGAACAACACATACACTTCAGGAGTTTGTGATGACTTTGAACTATGCAAATCTGGGAAAGAAAGATGCGGAAGTAATGTAAATCACTTTTCCAATATTCTCTTTCCATTCCATGGAAAAAGAATACCAAATTTCAATGCCCTTTTCCCTTGATGGTGCACTGACTGAGAAAGCAGGTTCACTTGTGTCCATTTTGGCAGGGAATGCAATAAGTCTCAACATGAATTTGTGAATATTTTCATAATGTTTCCAAAATATTTGTGTAATTTTACACATGCATGCCTGATACCAAGCTACCTGACCTCAGAGTTGGATGATACAGGAAGATGTGAGAAAGTGAACCTTTGAGGCATTACCAGTGATAGCTCATGGTTGACCACTGTGTTAACATTTATAACGTATCAGACTTTATCATTTTCTTCGGGAGAGCACACCCCTTCTCTTCCCTCAGACATCTCTTCATCAGGGAGTTGTCCACACTAGAATATGTGTCTTGCATGTTTGTCCCAGCAGACAGCTTCATCAGTGGTGAACAACAGTAATGCAAGCTGTAGGCAGGCATTTTTAGCACCTCATTTGGAAAGATGTGTATACTTAGGGTAACCATTGTCACAGGGTACCATCTCCAGAAGTGGCCACGAAGCCCGTGGAGGCCAAAACATTTCCTATACCCTGCCCTATGGGCAGTCCACCCTCTCCTGCCTCACCTTGACGTTAATGTTCATTAAAATACAGAAGGCTGCCCTGATCTTACAGTAATGACCTCCAGATGACTGTGGTTGGTGCCCTATGGGCAAATGGCATGGCCCACCTTGGGTCAGTCGAGATCTCCAGGCTCCCCTTAGCTCTGGCAGTGTGGTGGTCTCTTTTTCAACCTTTTCACCCTTCTTGGGCCCTGGCCCTGCACAGGCCAGTTGGGATTCTGATAGTCAGTCCTCTGGTTGTTAGCCCTCCCTCATGTGTAGGTCTGCCCTCTCAGGCACCTCCCTAGATCTCTCATGCTCAGGCTCTTTCTGTCTGAGCTCATTTGGACCCCTTTATAGGTCACACAAACACATCCTCTCTCTCTGGACTCACCCAGACCCCTCAATACACCCCCAGCCACTCAGCCCCTCTCTCAGGGCTCTGGACTCCACACTGGGTCCCCAGAAACATCTTGCACCCCCATAGTTCCTTCCCAAACTTCCAGACTGACTCTTGTTGTTCTCTCCTTCCCAGCATTCAGGAGCTGCAGCCTTCCTGCTGGGCAGTGTTCCCTCACCAGCTTCAAGGATCTGACTGTTGGCTGCTTGCAGGGTCTGGGCTTATATCCTGCCAAAACCTAGCCCTCCTCAAGTCAGATGACTCCCTCCAGTCATCACTAGCCACCACCTACAACCTCCCTGGGTCATGTGACCTTGCAATCAGCTCTGGCCCAACCTGCAGGCTGATTGGTCCCTTAAAGCAGCAGGCACCTTAAACATCCTTCCACAATGATAAACCCCCATTTGGCTGGAACAGTCACAGATTTTGTAGGCCGTCCCAGCATCCTGGTCAGTTGGTGAAAGTAGAAACAAAAGTCCTGGTTTGGCACCACCCTGCCCACACTTGCCTGGCCCAACTACTCCTGAGCAGAGGCTAAAGGCAGGGGGTGGACTGGGCTGGGTACTTCTTCTCCTGCCTAGGGCAGGAATCAGTGTGCGTGTGTGGGGCAGCGGGGTGGGGAAGCACTGCTATGAGTGTAAGTGACTCATACAAGTATGCATGTATATGTATGTGGCGCCCTGGACGAATTTGTATTTTGGTGACCTCCTGAGCAATGGCTGGATGTGCAGGGTGGCCTGGGCTGGATATCACTCCTCCTGCACGGGTCAAGGATTGGCCAACAGGGGAGCCATGCCCTAGATTTCTTTTAAAATATGGTCACCCTACATATACTCATAATGTTCACATCATACATTTTATCTGGTTCTACCATTTTTGCCTCCAATTAATCTGTTTATGGAAACATGGTTAAGAAAACAGGCAAATGCAGACACAGCCCAGTTAACTAAATATGGCTTCTCTATCATATTGGATATTTTGAACTTTGTTTAAATTCTGTTCTTAATATTCAGGTCATAGTGTCACTGTAGTATGTGACAGCAGAGTTAGCACCTGAATCTTTTAGTACAGTAATAAAATAGTTTTTCATGACAGAACACATCTTTGTATGACCTAGTACACTGTACAAATGTGTTCTGGAGCAGGCTGCCATGCTTTCATAATACTGTTCAGTGGTACAATAATGACAGAAAGATATGTTTTTCATAAAAGAGTTGTCTTTTTCAAACATGTAATGGTTACAGCTGACTGAAAAAACCAAGAAACGGCCTACATTATTTCTCAGTCTCAAGACCACCAAAGCAAGAAAGTGGTGTCACTTTAGACTGAGCAAAGTTACCATTGTGGTTAAGAGGAGCTTTTAAAGGGTGCTAGCTAAAATAACTCTGAGAAGGGTAAAATCGGTGTATGTATCTTATATAAAATTTCAGGAATTATTATCAGGAACAATATTACAGGAAATATTCATTATACACTCACTATGCTTTGTTTGAATAATATTAATATTGCTATGTTGTCTAGATCACTTTTTGATATTATGGGGTTTTTTTCCCAGAAATTAAGGTCCCAATTTCTTATGCTGATGTCACACCAGACAAAAGAAATATGTGTAGAAGAGAGAGAATTTTAGAAAGCAAGTCAGGTTAACTATTGTGATAAGAAAAAAAACAAAATTTAAAGCTATGATAAATCCTCTGCTTATTTATTTTTTATTATTATAATAATTTTTGTTGTTTTTAAAGTTTATTTTTTCTGCTTTGTATTGCCTTGAAAAATCTCTTGCAAACAAAGTGGAACTAGGATTATGATATCAGAAATACCAAAAAGTGTACATTGATGAAGAAAATGTTATTTTCATTCAAGGTTGTTAGAAATGTTTTTTATGTATTGTACCCTTTATTAAATATACATACCCAACAAATAGATATAAGACAGTCTTTCTCTAATAGAGATCCCTGTCTCTTCAATAGAAAGTTAAAAAAAATATGATTGATCTCAACTCAGAGAGGGTTGTGTCTTGCAATTCAGAGGTTGAGAGAGTGACGGGGGTGGATTTAAGAACAGAGCACCAAATTCAGGTCCATAATTCTAGTGCAAACCCATTCACTTCAGTGGAGTTACTTTGATTTGCACCAGTGTAGAAAACACAGAATTTGGCCCAGGTTGAGTCACCTTTTCTTAATTTGTAAGAATTATCCTTAGAAAAGTATCAATTTGGTTGTATTTAAAACTTTCTCTACCTTTACCACCTATGTCAGGTGAGCAGGGTAGAAAATGTGAACCTTTGGCATGTACAAAAAATCCTTGTCTGCATATTGTAGAAAGTGTCAGTAATTTCCTTCCTGGGCTGAGATGACATTTCAAAGAGATTCATATATACAAATAGGCTAGTAACAGAGGACACTTCTGCACCATCCCTGCAGCAGCTAAGTACACTGGATCCAAAGAAACATGGTATTATGCAGAAGCTGTTGGAGCTGCTGTTCCTTTCTTCTCTTGCTTGGTAAGTTTAGGAAAGGGGGAGAGCTGAAAATGTCTCATTGGGAATGTAATTATTTGACAGTCCACAACATTTAAAATTGAAACTAGAACTTAAATAGTTTAATATCACAGGAGGGAAAAGAAATGTATGGCAGTGTAATATTGATTGTATTATTTAAATCTATTAATCTTTGGAGGGGCATGTAGTATACAGTACATGAGAAAGTTCCATTGTATGCGATCATTTTTTTCATAGATTGATTAGTTGTTAACTATTACAGCATGCTGTATCTTCATGTCACTATGGATTAGCTTGAGCTCTGTTTGAACCGCATAACATTTCTACTGGTTTCCAGTTCACATGCTGAACCTTATGGGTTGGGGTCACTGCAGTAGGCACAGTTCTATCATGTGAATGTTCACTAGAAGACTCAAGACTGATTAACTTGTTTTTCCAAGCAGCCCCCCTTATTCTTTCCCACAGAAGCGTTCCCCCTCCTTACTTCTGATTCTTTTGGAAAAGCAGGAGAGAGGAACCACTCTCTCTACTAATGGGGTCCTCAGCAATTTTTCCATCTCTGCTCTGGATCCCTTTGGGGGTGGGGTGGGAAATTACTGGGCTCTTTGGGACCAACTCAGCACAGTTTATTATGTGCGTGAGTTCCTAAAGTGCTTTTTTTCAGGTAGAGTACAGCTGGACTTAAAACATGTGCTCAAACACACATCTTTGTTTTATAGCCCTTTATTATTTTTTTAAATTTAAAAAAAATCTTGTTGTGAGCTCTCAGGTAATTTTTTAAAAGTCTGTTTCCCACGTCTCATACCTGCACTGAAACCCTAGAAATGGATATATTCTGTGGACACATTGCTATGCTTTGGTCTTGCGAGCTCAGGTTTCAGGTGTAATGAAGACGTGCTGTCTAGCAGCCCCCAAAAGCCTCCAAGGTCCCTAACAGGTATGCACAAATGATTCTGAAGCAGTTTCCAGAGAAATCATCCCTTCAGATGAACATGTGCAGTTTCCCGTAGCTCCAGTTGGACCTGTCCCTGCATCTATGAGGAGATGGCACATCCCTGGGTATTTGTTGTTCAGTATGAGCTGAGGTACATCGCCTCTCCAAATACAGATTCCATTTTATTCACCACCCAGACTTCCTCATAGGAAACCTTTTTTCTCAGAGCTGTAACCTGGGTACCTTAACTATATGGTGCTGGATGTTACCTCATTATACCCCATTTTGGTGTAACTGTTAATGCAGCAAATGTTTGTGAGGAGTTGCTTTTACAAATAGCTTTAGGTTGTTGGTTTTACGCAGTCATAAGAAACTTCAGCGATCCAAGTTTCTTCCAGGTGCAGCTGATTTGCTGATGTCAGTCTCTAACATTTTTATTGCAGGTTTCTCTCAGCCTGTTATCATTGAAATCCCTCAGGATTCAGTCAATGGGACTGTCGGACACTCTGTCCTTCTGTCTGTCTCCTACAGGCTCAAGGAACCATTTCATCAGCCTCTGAGAATTTTCTGGACTTTCTCTTGCACCACAGATACACTTGTAGCCTTCACAGGGAATAACTGCGTTGTTAATGCTGAAGGGATTCCCGCCAACTGCTCTGCATCTTCTTATGTACACTCTGCGTACCGCGGCCGTGCACTCCTTTTCCATGAAAACGCCTCTCTGCTCCTTCAGAACTTGATGCTCAGTGATAGCGGAGACTACAGTGTCAGTGTTGGCGCTGGACAAGGGAAACAGATCAAGTACATCACATTAACTGTGTCTGAACCTCAGTCTAACAATGGAAATGCAGACTACGGTATGTTTCAAATTGATGCTGTACACCATTTTGTGGAAGACTGATAAGCAGGTGCTTTGAGCATGCATCATTCTGTGCTTAGGTACTTTAAACTTGCTGTGTTCAACTGGGACCTGAGTGCTAATTTACCTAAATCCGTCTGCAATGCCTCAGGCTTCTGTAATATTGACTAACCTAAATACATTGTATCTTATGGAAATTTGGTGGCTTCATGCTTCACACCCTTCTCCAGAACAGTAGTAACTATGAGGCTGTTTCACAAACTGGTGGCAAATGGCTGCCTCTGCTGTATGTCTGCGACAGAGTGGGAAATTACTCAGAAGCAGGAACACTGATGCCAATTGAACACATTTTCAAATGTATCCATCATTTAAAACTATGTAGAGAAATAATGTGGTCCAGGAAATGATCATTGCACACATTTTGTTTCTTTTAAACAGTTTCCAAAATATGACAAAATTTTATCTCTTACCCCTTCACAATTGACCTAGATTTTAAGAAAAGAAAATAATTGTTTCCATTAATTCAAAACTAATGCAGGTTTTTTCTTTCCTTTTTTGTCTTCTTTAATCTAAAACAAACAAACAAACCCATCAAAGTGAATGAATTTGGGGTGGTTTCAGATTTCATTGCAAACATTTTGCACCATGTCAGCACTACATCAAACTAGATAGTAATGACTGTGTATCTTTGCTTCTGCTGAATAGAAATCAGCAAGAAAGAAGCTTCAGAAGATCTGTTTATTCTCTTTGATAAAGCTAGATAGGTCCAGCCAATGAATTTTTGTCTGGTTTCAAGCTTTCCTAATATTTAAGATTATTTGGCTTTGAGGTTTTTGTTTTGACCAACTATCTGAAAAACATCCAAACAATATTTTTGTTTGTTTTTGTTTTATTTTGGGGGTAGACTATTCCTGGCTTAGTGTCAGACTGACTTCTAGGTAAAAATGGACACAATCTACAGCCATCTGGGTGGTTCTTCCTTGGTTATGTTGTTATGTCAAATTAAAGTTACAACATAGCAACAGAATATTTCTGATATTTTTTACTGGCGTATACGAATGACTGTGTGAATTCATACACTTATATGGACTCATACAGTATATGACAGTTATATTCCACAAAGAGTGAAGCTAGAAATCTCTTCCCCAGAATGCTTCTGTATTAATATGTTGCTCTTCATTAGTGCAAGTGGACCTATGTCAGCTAACGTGACATTTCTCATGTGCCTTTTCTTGTACCTCCTGTGTCTTTAGGTAATCAAACTACTGACCATGATGTGTTCTACATTGCTGGAGGCTCCTCTTGTTCCATCTTGCTCTTCCTGCTGCTGCTTTTCTGTTTCAGATGGCGAAGAGGTGAGTCAATTTACTCACTGTGTTTTACCCACTGAGGTTGGTGCTTCTGATTCTTTCTTTAGAGATTTTTTTAAAATATAAAAATCTGAGCGGCAGTGACTGGTTTCTAAGAAATCAACTGTGTAGCCCCAAGCCAGAGTGACACTCTCTATGACCTGGCCCCCCACGACCTGCCGAACTCTCCCAACCCAGGTAGAAGTTGTCAGAAGAAAGGTACCAGGGAAGGCATGAATTTCCTCTGGGTTTTGTGATACCACTTTAGAGTGTGGATTCCCAGTAGGAATGTAGTGCTTCTGTACTTAAACACATTTTGTGCTACAGTGCAGTGTGTGGTATTGCTACACACTGGGTGTGGGCATGCGCGCATTTGGAGCCATTTCAGAAGAAAAGCCAGAGGGACTCCCCAGTGCAGGAACTGTTATGTTCAAACAGTTCATCAAGGGTTAAAGTTGGAGCATTTTTGCTACATTTTCATGGTTCCAGGCCTGTCCATAGGTAAGTGTTAGAATCCCCAGTCAACAGCTCCCCTTTTGAAATGTCCTTGTATGTGTGTCCGTGCCCATAAATTCAATGCTATGAAATCAAGTGAAAATCTTGGATTTCTAATGTTTGTTATTAGTACTTTGCAACAATATCATTGTTGTGCAACACATCTGGATATAAGTTACTTCTCAGCTACAAGAACAGGATTTTGGAAGCGTGTGTGTGGGAGGAGAGGGTTTGGAGACCTAGGTGAAGTTTTAGTACTTCCTTCAAAGGAAAACAAAAGGAGGGACACATTCCTCTAACCTATATTGAAAATACTGTACAGAATCCAAATGACAAACCCAAAAGTCCTGACTGTCCTTAGTTACACCGATATAAAACCTGAAAATTAACAATGGACATAGCTTAAAATTGGTACATAGTATAAAATCAGTGCAAGTGAAGTGAGGACCAAGCCTGTTATCTTCAAAGACTCCTTCAGATCAGGAAAGTGATGTAATTATCTTTAAGTAACTTTCCCTGAGCAGTTCTTGGGAACCACATGCTTAGAGGCAAAAAAAAAAAAAAAAAAAATCAGTGGTAAATGTATGAGTAGGTTTTCAAAAGACCCTGTCACTATTGATTACAAGAGTCAACAAATCTAGATTTCTGAAGATATGTGGAGTCACTGTAAAAGATTAACTTGCCTAATAACTTTCACAGGTATGGTTCAGCGGAAGACAAGGATGATAGAGCAACAAGAGGTACTGTATGATACAATAATAAACCATGGTTGTCTTGTCTAAAAACAGAAATTACATTGGTTGAAGTTAAATAGTTAAATTCTTGTAAGCTCCTGTGTGGATACACACACATCAGTTCACATCTTTAAATGGATTAACTTCCCAAATCAACCAAACTGATATAAGTGAATTGAGTTTTAGCAGAACTAAGCTGATTTAGAACTTGAGAATTTATGCAAAAACCTAAGCCTAAGAGTAACATTCAAGATGTGTATATCCAATGAGGTCTAAAGAAAAGAGCTTTATTTTGTTTAAGTTAAATCCTTGCAGTATATCACTGAAACAGGATGTGTGTACCTAGAGCTACTTTCCAAAAATAGTAATTGTTCATAAACCATAGCTGTTCCCTTCTATCCCCTGCTCCCCTCCCCCTCCCACTCTAACAAAGCTCAGCAGTTCCCCTCCCACCTCACCAGCTGCTATCACTGGGGGAGTTCAGGAAGAGAGTTAGTCTACCTGGACTGTGAATTAGTCATATGATCTCCCATGAACAATTAAAAGTTATGGTAAGTCAAGCTGTTTAGCACAACTCAAAGAAAATCCTCTCTTCAAATGGGGTAACTGTAATATGCCTAAAGTACATTTAGCACTTGTTAGCAAGCATAAATATATGATCCTTCAAATTGTAGGTGCTCTTAACAAGGTTTAATTGTAACTTCTCATCTCACCCCTGACCCAGCTGTAAGAAGGAGGATTTCCTTTGGTTTGTAACTTTTATTTGTTGCTTCTGGCTCATTCCCAAAGCACTACCAATGGCTTACTTCTGTTTTTTTCTTGATTCACCTACTTTACAGGAAGGAGTGGTAACACTTGCTAAACCAGTGGCTTCTCCTCACACATAATGACCTGAGTAAATGAGATTCTATTTTTAATTGAGGCTGATCTGCCTAGAGAAGGATCTCATCTTTAATATTTTCTTTTCTGAATCTACCTAGGTCATGAATCCAGATGATTTGCACATGGAAAGTGTGTTATCGAGGAACCTGTCAACAGTGTATGCAAGTGTTGGAGAGGACATTGAGCAGGGTCAGCCTGACTCAAAGTTACGCACGGAATATGCATCTATACGCTTTCCTCATTATCAGTAACTTGCAGAGCTGATTTGAGGCATAATTGTTGTATGCAGTTCTTCTTGGAGGTACCTACAATAAGTGTGCCACTGTAAATAGCAGAAACAATTATTTACAAAGCAGAGAAGAGTAGTATTGTTTGGACACGTTTTCCTCTTAATGTAAACTCATTATGGCCGAACATTGAAACGTCTTCATGAACTCAAGAGTCACCTGTTGTATTTGTGACTTGAGACTTGTGGCTTGAGACATTTGTGACTTGAGACTGTCTGGATCTTCATATTGTTATGTATACTTTGTATTTGGGGCCCATCCAGAACCAGGACATATTGCACTGTGCTTTCTATACCTGCAAAGCAGCTTACGTGCCCATCTTGTCATGCAGTTGTTTCTTTAACAATTTTTTTGTATTCCCCAAAAAATGTTTGCCTCTGTGCATGCTCATTTCTGATTCACCCCACCATGCCTCTCTTTACCCCACCATGTCATGATCTTGCTCCTGTGGCCACATCACATTTTGACAAAGACCTGGTAAGAGCTAGGAAATAGCTGCATGTGTTTGAAGTCTTCCCTCCAGCACTCTGGGGTTCATAGTAGGCATCCTGCTTCAATAAAGGCCTTCATTTGTGCATTCCCAATGCAAGCCCTGCCATGTAATGACTGCTGGGAGTCCCAGACTGGGGGAAGGCAAGTGTCAGGTTAAGTAGGGATGAGATAGAGAGATCAGAGGACACATCTACACGTACGCATTTAATGCACATTAGCTCAATTTAAGGTGCATTAATAGCACATGTCTACATGTGCACGCCCTTAATGCACCTTAAAAACGGTGATTTAAACCTGTTCAAGCCTAAATGTGATACTTGCATAAAACAGGCATCAAATTTATGCACAAATAGCTAAATTGCATTTACAAACATGTAGTAAATCGTGAACAAATGTGCATTAATGCAATGTGTCTTCATTGACTTGAGACTAACTTTAGTCCCAAGTCTGTCTGCATACCCATGGTAATGTGCATTAGTGTATGCACATGTAGGCTAATGCACATTAAGTTTAGGTGCACATAAAAGCATATGTAGACATGCCCAGAGAGGTAGAAGAAAGGACAGTAGGCTGGCTTAGGATAGTGAAGGAGTGACGTAGTAGAATAGGAACTAGTAAGGGTTGGAGAGGAATTTAGAGGACAACAGGGACAGCTTGGGTAGGCAGACAGGACTGGACAAAAGGCACACCTAGGTAAACCAGGCCATGGAAGGGATCCTCATGGTTGGCAGATGGATGGCTGGATATTAGGCTAGGAAGCAGGCTAAGGGAGTTTGACTGCATGGGGAAGTAGCCAGAGAATGGACAGGGCAAGTTGCACATCTCCTCATGCTGGCAGCTGTGTCATCATTAAGACATTAAAGGGAGCTGGCTCCAGGTCAAGGCCCAACTGCAGGCCCTTGCATAGGATGTGGTCAAGGGTCTTTCTTGCATGTGGATTTCTAGGGCCTGATTGCCCAGAAATTCTTCCATAACACCATCTGACCCCACAGAGCCTCTGTGATACTCTTTATGAACTTCCTGCATGATCTCAACTGCACATACATTCATAAGGAATCCCGTGACACCCACATCTTCGTAAACAGGCACCAGAGTTATGCCATGAATAGAAGGTGGCCAGAAGCACCCATCTGGTATCATAAACAGATTTCCTGAGCCCTCCTGACTCCTCCATGTGGTCCCAGTTGACCCTTCTCAGGCAGTTCTTCACTGGATAATTGCAAGACATATGACCAATGGTAACAGACTCTCACCATTGTGTGGCCTATGGTTGCTTTTTCCAAAACCCTGTATCTCACAGATGTCTGCCTCCTTTTCGTCAGCCTATCTTGGGTACTACTCTCACTGCAGACTGGAGTTCCCTATTGCCTGTATCTCAACACACTGGAGCTTCTCCATGAGATCTTTTCGTTCTATGTTTTGAAGGTGATCACACTTAGCTCCTTTACTTCAGGCTTATCATCCCTTTAGTGCACTTTGTGAGTGATGCTAATAAATGATACAACTGCTCACAAACTCACTAGCTAAGTTTTGGGGAGAGCAATGGACCTTCTGAAAATGTGGTGGCATTGTCTTATTGTATCTGGCAGCACCATACATGCAATATAGTCCTTTGAAAGCCAATATGATTTTCATGACTTGCTGTATACTGCACTGAAATCATATGACATGGAATTCCTCTGCCTTGAATGGCTAAACAGTGACTGGGGGGATGCAGAGAGGGAAAAAGGGAAGGAGAAGGAGGTATATAAAGAGAAAATGTAGATGAAGGAAGACAAAAGCAGGGAAAGTATCCCTCAGCTGCTGAGGCTTCTACTCAGCAGAGTAGAAATGCAGGTAGCTGAAAAGTGGGTAAGGAAGTGATTGTATTGGAAAAGTAAATGCTGTGCCACTCCTGTTCAGACCTAAGAAGAAACCACACCCTACCCATATACCTCCTTCCCCCAGCAAGCACTGCGAGCAATCCTAGTACAGAACCCATACAAGAAAGAGTACCCCTTTGTCTACAGGCTCCAGGAAACCAGCGTAGAATGAGTTCAGAACTTTGGCTGCAGGAGAGGACTGTAGGCCAGGAGCCACTGACAATGTGAACTGGACAAGTTTGGGGTTTACAGTCTCTGTGGCTGCTTGGGAGAGAGGTGATCATTTGTGGCTGGATGGTAAGTAGGCCCTGTGTCCTCATTTATGCACTGTGGGATTGTGGCGCGATTGGTGAACTGGTTGCCATGGGGGTTAATTTCTGAGTTCAGGTGGGGTGGAAACTAGTGACATGGCAGGTTCTGCTATTGGACCTGAACCTCTTCCTCACCAGATCCCTCTGCACTGCTCCCAGAGGCCTCCTCTGTGTCAGAGAATGGACTCTATGGAGCCATCTTTCAAAGTGATCTGCATTTCTCTGAAGGGTGGTCTCTGCCTCCAGGGCTGGTGATCCCCCAGGCAGCTGACCTGTGCAAACCAGAGGGGTCTCACCTTGTTCCCACTTTTCCAGGATGAAATCTTGATGTCTGTGACCTTACACAATTTACCAATTGCTCAAATAACAAGTGAGACTTTATGAGGGAGATAAGGCAAGATGCTGTGTTTATCGATTAGAATATTTGAAAGAACGCTCATACATTTACACACCCACTCACTCCCAATTACTCTGCAGATGTTATAATTACCAAAATCCATTGCTCAATACTACACAAGGTGACCAGCCTAGGAGTACGAGATGAGGAGCAGGGCCTCATACAGATGCGTATTTGTGCTCCAGTGAAGTATACAGAGTGTTACCCAACTTCTTGCTGCTAAGTCTCTTCCCTTTATAGGGGAGATTGAATTGGTGTTAGGTGACTGAGTTCCACCTTTGTTCGGACCCTAGTACTTTTCCATTCTGGCAAATGGATGAGTTTACTCAGCACACCATTCTGAGGGTCATCCTTCAGAGCATCTGACTTATCTTGGCGTCTCCTGCTTCCTTCTTATTTTCTCCCCATGTTTGTGTCTTCAGCCTCTCCTTGAAAAGTTTCCATCATTGGGTAACCTTGTTTGTCTGCATATTGTTCTTTCAGTACTTTTCCATTCATTCTACACTCATTCATCCATACATCCAAGTATCACAGAAAAAGAATATTTGTTTTGCTATATATAAAGGTACAACAACAAGCTTAATTCATAATAGCAAACTTAAAATTGCTACAGACTCCAGGTGCTATGTAGGGCTGCATTCTGCTTAAACAAGGACCTCAAAATTCCTTGTGAGTCCTGAAGGCACAGCACTACTGCAGCTTGCAAAACAAGGTACAGTTGCTCAAGAGTAATTTTCTAGTGAAGATGCCCCTGCTTTATAAGAGATGGCCCTCAGCTGGACTTCAAATGTTCAGCAGAACTAGGCATTTCCAGTGATAGACACATAAGCTTGAATCTTTCATATGTATTCATAAAGCACTTCTGCATAACAAAAATAAAACCTGGGTGTGTCAGTAACTTGTTTCCTGAGCTGTGAGAACATTTCAGACTGACTTGGACTATGAGGACAGTGACTGGGAGCTCTACAGCTGCATTATCCACATCCCCTAAGACTAGAGAGACACGGACTCTTGAAGGAGCTGTCCTAGCCTCTGTTCCGTCCTGCTGTTCTTTGGTAAGTCTCAGGGGTGGGGCAGAGCTGAACACTCCTCAGTGGGCATTTAGTAACTTGACATTAGCAACTACTGATCAGTACCATCTGGCTGTAAATTGCATTGAGCACTCGACTGCTTTCACATCTTGTAACAAAAGAGGGAACTATTACCCAAGGTGTTTTTTACTCAGTCGCCAGTAAAACAATAATTTCTATCTGCACTGAATTATTTGCCTCTCATAAATTCTAGAACGTTCATGAGAGATGATGGGCAAAAGGGTTTATTAAAAAATGAACAGCAAATCTCCAGTTCCTTTTAGCTATTAAAATAGAGCTTAGTCTTCCTTTAATAGTAAATATTTTTGCAATATGTGAGCCTTCTAATATCTGGTCTAGTTTTACAGATATGTAGTCTGGAGACCACAAATAAAACCTGTGAGCTGAAATCACAATGGATTCATCACACATGCATTCCTATGGAGTTGCCAGTTCAGTGTCATATTTTTGCTGTCCCTGAGTGTCTGTGGAATTCCCACCCATCCCAAAATCAGTCTTGGATCATCCTGGTTAATTGGTGGTTAATTGCATTCAAAGTGAGTGTCTGCAGAGTCATGCAATATGCTTGCAATATGCCAGGAGTACAGTGGATGTGCAATCAACTACATTAAAAATTAATGCATAAAAGAAGAACTAAGATTAGGAGTTCACAGGTTATTCTGATAGGTGCATTGATCTCAGCATTCATTTAGGTTGATGTTTTCCCCCAGAATCCACAGACTCACTAATGATTCCCAGAGCCTTGTCATTGAAATTGCTTTAGTGATAAAGTGGAAAATAAAAACATATGTAAAATACCATCTATGTAGTTTGTCTATAGCATACAATTCAAAAGCTATTTCCCCTGTAGAATAAAGGTGTTCAATGACAGAAGATCCTCTCTGGAATCTATAGCAGGAGATTCACTCACTGATGCATGTCTCTGCTGTATCTTGCAGGTTTCTCCCAGCCTGCTTTCACTGAAATCCTTTGGGCTGTAGTGATGAAACTGTTGGCCAGTCTGTCCTCCTACCCATGTCAAATAAACTCAAAGGACCATTTCTCCTATGCTAACTGAATGGCACTTAAACAACACCCTACAAACACTTGCATTCTAGATAGTGACAAACTTCACCCTCACTGCTGAGGGATTCCCACCTGGGGCTCTGGAGTTGGTTATACACCTTCTACATGCAAGAGCCAAATTACTTTTTTCCTTGAAAATGGTTCTCTGTTCTTTCACAGCCTGACACTGAACAACAGCAGAGTCTACAATGTCACCTTCAGAGAATAGATACGTCATATTAATTGTATCTGAACCTGTTTTCCCCATGTGAGTGGTAGTATGCTCAGCACTGGCCCTGACCAAGCCAACCTTGAGGACACACAAAAACAAGAAGGGCATTGGCCAAGTTAGAAACTTACTTTTGTATCATATGAAGGCCCACAGTTCTACTGTGAAATAAGACTATTCAGGGAATATCACAGGTTCTGATATAAACAAATATGGATCAATAGCAGCAGTCACTCTCCATGCTCTTCCTTCAAATCAAAGCACAAATGTACACTTCCTAGCTTTCTGTGCAGCTGCAATGGGGACATACTGACTTAGTAAATTGCACCATTTGGGTTTGACTTCATTAGCCTCCTAACTATGTATTATTAATTGATATAGTTATCCTAGATGGGCCCTGGAAGTGAAGTCTGGATCTGAATCAGGTATAACTCTGGCAAATTTTGCAGATGACCTAAAATTGGTGGTCCGGTAAAGAATGACTGAGAGAGGTAATTTATACAGCCAGACTGGGATCAGCACTTGTAGACACAGATTTCCTTTGAATACTTACTCGTATTTGTCACTTAACCAAGTAATGGTTATTTTCCTTGCCTTCTTTTGTTTTCATTTAGGGTTTTGCATACTGTGTGGAAAATCTATAAGGCACATTCTGTTACTCTCTACAGTACATGTAGGGAATTTAAACTCTTAACTGTTTTATATATATTTACGTGTCTAATTTTATTCCCTTATTTTCCTGAAGTTTAGATTCATACTACTAGTCTTGGTTTGCCTGTTACTTTTGTAACTTTTTAGGCTGGTAGGATGTTTGTAAGGATGATTCCCTGTTCCATCCTGCTGCAGTCTGACATCAAAAGCTAAGTTAAGCAAAAACTTAAAATATAACATAAAAACATGCCGATCAGTTTGACTTTTAGTAGTAGTTTATTTACAGCCTTCACTAAACACAATAAAATTTACCATAGAATGATATATAATATAATAAAAGTATATAATATGTAGTTATTGGTAAAAACCTACGATAAGATTATGCATTCTACCTCTTTAAACAGAATGAAGACAAACATTATATATGATCAAAATAGATCAAGAAAAACAATATGTCATAGTAAAAGGATCAGAACAGGGAAATTTTATTTGTGTTTACCCCTTATTCTTTGCACAAGTCATGCAAATACACCCAGGGTGTATGGGACAGGTTGCAAGTTTTTACAAAGGAGTCAAATGGACTTTAGTATTCTTGACAATGCTCAAAGAAAATCTGTCTTTCACTGCATGCATATGGGTACAATCACTGCCTAATGAAACATATTGGAATTTTTCATGTCCTATACTTTGCACAGGATATGGTGAAGGCTTCAGGGCTTGTTCTTTCAAGGGTTCAAGAAATGCCTGTGTAGTGTGGAGTACCCTCAGCTCTTGGCTTTCAATGAATGAGGTGTAGAAGCATTTCTATAATTGAGTTCACATCCCATGAGGTACACAGATGATGAAGGAATGGCTTCACTGTTGTGCAGACACTTGAATCACAAATGTATAAACAGAAGACAAATTAAGGTTATATGAAACATTTGTTTCCAACTGTGTACAGATTTATTTTATCAGGAAGGCTCTTACCTGCAATCACCCCATCCTCTATTCTAAATAACACTGTTGCCTGATTTCAAACATAGCCCTCTAACCAAAGGGAGGTTCTTTGAAAAATGCATTTAACCCACTTCCATTATTTCTTTATTAAATGCATACCTAGCATATTTTCTTTCAATTGTCAGAGATGGGTTAGAGCAAGGAGGAATCTTCTATCTCTATGTAAGTCATTGTTTCTGCTGTGGTTTCATCCTGCTCTTCCTGTAGTTGTTCCTGTACTATTGTTGTCACAAGGGTAAGTAGGTCTGATCTACTCTTGCATTTTACTTACCATGGTTGGTGACTGATTCTTCTAAGGCCAGGGTAGAGGTGCAACTTATAGAGTACTAACTAAATCAGATATGCATACACTTTCATGAGACAGAGGCAAATACCTCTCTCTGTTTCTTCTAAGGTATTTTAGAAGACAAAAAACTGTATAGCAACAAGTGGCTCCTGACTTCATACTTAGTGACATTCTTCCATTTCATCCTGATCTGAAATGTGAAAAACATCCTAAACCTTGAAAGAAGTTGAGCTTATAAATTTTGTTAGGGTGACAATAATTTGGATTATTGGGGAGCACTAGATTTGCAGCTGAATACAAGGCATGACCTGAGGCCTAGAAGAGCTGCTGACCACAAGGCAGAATGATAGCTAAGCCAGCCATTTGCTTCTGCTAAGTAACCATTTTAACTGTGTTAACCATTTTCTGAGGGAAAAGGAGCAAGTAAATCTGTGTGAGTCTGTGTGCTGTGAACCAGCTACAGTAAGGAATGAGATAAGATACAGGGGCCCAAAAAAAGGTGGAAGATGGTACAACCTAAGACAGAAAAACAGACTGGAATGCGAAAAAAACATGTAATTGGTAACAGAATCCAAGATGAACATATGCAAAAAGGTGAAGGGTGATTGGTGAAGAAGCCTCCAGAAGCTTCTAGGTTTTAGTCAAAGTCTGCACATTGAATGAAGAAGAGAAGTCTTAGACATGCACTCATAGCAAAAAGACATGTGAATGGGTAAAATACATAGGCAATTCCATGCTAAAGATGCAAACAGTAATCAGAGGTGGAGCTTGAGATGGGAAGAGAAATGGGTGGAACAGAAGGCGGGATGGAGGAATGAATGTTAATGAGTATAAACCAAAGTGTATACATGTAGGATGAACCTATTGTTCAGGTAGGACCCTGTCACCCTGTCTCTTATGGCGTGAGGCCCTTTGTCCAAAGCTGTCTCCATTCTGAATAAAGCTATTGCAACCAATGTGTGCTGGTGTTTGCTCCCTGCTCTGCTCTGGCTAATGAGTAACAGGTTCCACGAGTAATTGGACCATCTCCCTAGTCAATGGACACTGCATGGAGTCAGCGTCTAACAAGTTTATTTAGATATTTGATGGAGCATCAGAAAATTGATACTGTGAAAATAGACTCCAGCCACATATAGACATTCAGTTTCTTCTTGGAAAGCAGTTGCTTCCCCAAGAGAAGCCACAAGTGTACAGACGTTCAGGATATTCCTCCCAGAGTAAAAATGGTGGCTTCAAGAATAAAATAACTTAGGAACATCCAGGGTTAAATCACTCCTGGAAGAGTTTCTCCTGAGAGAACAAATGTTTGTCCATGTTCTCTTCTGAGAGAAGCCACAGCACATTCCCTCCCTTCCCTAGAGAAACAATGTGTCACTCACTGCTCTTTGCTGCTCCAGCTGAGCAGGAAGCAGAACACACCCCCTTTATAATCCTACACTATCCTGCATGGAGATGCAGGCTGGCCTTAAGCAGTGTGGATCAGCTAATTAGGGCTGTACTGGACACTCCTGCTATTCTGTCTCTGGTCAGGCTGAGGGTTGCAGTAGAGCATGCTGAGATGTGTGCACAGGGACCCTTTGGCAACACAGCATCAGCACTTCAAGGGCTCTAAATTCAAATGTCTGTTCAGGCATCTCCAGGTTTTTCTACCAGGAGAATAAACTTGGTAGAATTCTCTCAGACCATTTGAACTTATGTACACAACCTTTGTTGTATCAGTGTGTGATGCTGTTATAGCAGAGTAAGATGACTTTATATGAATTGTTAGAATGTTACAACTCAGCCTGAGAGCATAGGAACAATTCCATTATTCCATAGGACAAAGACAAGCTGGTGAAATCTCTTCCACTTCATGTGCTTCTATAACTGATAGTTATTATAAAGCTGTTGAGGAGACATTAAGACTCTCCTTTAAAGATAAAAAATATGGAGGTTGATATCATTCAAAACTTATTTAAAACCAGTCACTAAAGACTGTTTGAATGGGTCTTTTGGGAAATTAAAACAATTACTGGAAAGTAGGATTTTCTGCTTTTGCTCCCAGAAAATACTTGCAAAAGTCTGTATCTTCAACAAAAATTTCACTTTGTGTTACTAGTAAGTTTCAAAAAGGTAACATAACTTTTGGTCAGTAAAGGGGGGAAATATAAGCAAGACACCTTCACCACACGATATCTCACTTCCCTATATAATGCTAATCATTAAAAAAAAAGCTTTTGACAGATACAGTTCAGCAGAAGACAAACAGAACCATAAAGCAACAAGAGATACTGTAAGAAATAAGAAAACACTATGATATATGTGAATCAACTAACAATTCATTGATACCTTGAATTAGATTGACTTAATTTTTAAGTATTCACTATACAAATGATCTCTAGTTGGTGGATTGTACAAAATGCCCAAGAACAGTAATTCATACTGTTAATGGCATGGTAATGGCATGGTACATTTTTCTTGTAAGAAAAAAAGACTAAGCAACCCCACCCACCCCCAGCGGCAAGCAGGCAATCTGCAAAATTTCTCCATGCATGGACCTCCCAGGGCCTTTAACCTTTAGCAAGTCTTTAAAGACTGTATTAAGTCTTTAATGCATTATAATGCATTTCATATCCATGGGTGTCAAGGTGGGTGGGGGGTTGGGGTTAATGCCTGCTGCCGCAGCTCCAAAACAGCTTTTTTTTCTGAATTTTTACTTTGCATGATATAAGGTTATGGAAGGTGCGATGTAAAAATGATTTTCTTTTCAATGCATTGTTTGCAATGCAATGTTTTCTTTACAAAATCCTGTATGCAGCACCTTTTGGACCTGCATTTATAGACCCCACCCCACCCCCACCCTTGGCCACCTGCAACCCACTCGTCCCCTGGAAAGACCTCATCAGATTTTGTTCAGGATTGCTTTGTCCTCCGTTGCCATATCTCAGCCCTTCTCAAAGGACAGGAAGAAAGTGAGAGGGAAATGAGGAGCAGCACTCCCAAGGCAGCCCAGGGTAATCTCTTCAGCTACCTCTAGTCCTCTGCAGAATCAAGTGTATCCAAAGAACTTATTTTCATCCAAATTAAAGAAAATTGTAGTACCTCCTTCTCCTACACTAGTTATTGGCATGTCCTCATCAGATGGGTCTCAGCTAAGCAGGGAACTGCTAATTAGCCAAGGCCAGGGTTTCAAAAAGCACCCTGCTCCCTATAGAGAGGCCAGAAGTGTTATGCAGCAGATGGCTATCCCCAGACATATTATTGAGGTGCTGTGGGGGGTAGGGGGGAAGAAACCAATCTGAAATAGGGGCCCAAACCAGCTTTGTGTCCAGTCTGGGAAGCTACTGCACTCCCACCCCTGGCTGGCTGCAAACCGCTCCCCTGCTCCCAGGTCCATGCCCTGAAATAAAGCAAGAGCAAGTACAAATCAGAATTTGTTGTTCCTCATCTTTATTTTTTTCACAATAAATTGAATTGTGATCAATTTGAATGAGAAATCACAATAACACTAAAACAGTATAGATTTTTATTTTTTATTCAACCAATGCCATTGGTAGTCAACCGGTGAATACATTTTTTACAGTACAAACACAACTGCTATGTTACACAAACAAAAACACACCGCACCAAAAAAAGCTGCATTAAATTTTTCAAGTGCTCCACATTAACACCCATGTCATCTACACATGCCTTTGCAGAGTACTTACTAGTAGTGTTCCTCATGGACTGATATTTCTATGCACCCTATTTAACATTTTTATTAATGACCTTGGTATAGGAACTAGATGTGTGCTCTTGAAACCACATTTTGTGGATAACATAAAACTGAGGTGTATTGCCACTAGAGGAGAACCAGAGTATTACATAACATATAATAGTAGTAGTAGTAGTATTAGGTAACATTGTAAAGTGAAGAAAAATAGTATGAGTTTTAATGGTATAATGAAATGCAAAGTCAGGGTCTAATAACAAGATTTTTTATTATAAGGTGGGAGAAAGGAAGAGAAGCCCAGTAAGAAAAAGAAGAACCTGAGTATACTTGTCAATTCTATCCTGATCCTGATCACTCAGTAAGATGTGGCCATAGAAAAACTTCATGCAACTCCTAGGATGTCTTTGGCAGAATATATTTAGTAGAGATGAGAAAGTAATAGCACAGCTAAAGAAGGACATGGATATGAATCCATATAGATTTTGTTTGTAGCTCCAGTCACCTGTATTCAAAACCAAATTGATTTGAATTGAAATGGGCACAAAGAAGGGCTACTAGGTTAGTTAAGGAAATGGAGAACTTACCTCATGACGCAAGATTAAGAGTTTGATCTGTTTGTCTTTGCAAGATGAAGAGCAAAAGGGGAAAATTAGGGAAGGAGAAGAACTATTTAAGTTAATAATATCAGCAGAACATCAAATGGCTATAAACTGGTTACAAACAAATTTAAACTGGAATTTAGAAGGTTTCTAGTTGTTGGAGGATTGAAGTGTTTAGAATGGTCTTCCAAACAAAGTAGTTGGAATAAAAAACATGAATGCCTCCAAATGAAGCAATTTTATGGAATGCATAGTGTGAGAGGTCAAGGATATTTTTGAATTAATTATCAGACCATATGACATAGAGATTCAAATAGTTGTAATCCTCATGGTAGAATTGAAAGCCAAAAATCTTTTGGAAGATAAGTGGTAACCATATGCATCAGGGTTTTTTCTGGTTACCAAAGGACCAGAAAGGATTTTTGTCCATGAATGCATAATTGGCTTTTGAGTTTTTTAACATCCTCTGGAGAACAAAATCTGAGCCAGACATTTTGACTGAGGCAAAGGTGTTTTGACTGATAGGATTTAGAAGGCTCCTAGGCATCTAGCTGTAAAACCAAACCAAATGCTTGATTACAGATCAGGGAGGAATTTTTTGAATTCAGGCCAGACTGGCAAGGGCTGTGGGAGTGTTGGTCTTCCCCTGTAGCCTGGGACATGGTCCTACCTGGGAGATGGTCTTCTTCCTAAGATTTTCTGAGCACATATTAGCTAATAACTTCTGCATCACTGAAGTGGCAAAGTATTGGCAGCAGCCTTGTCTCCCCTGCTTTTTACCTGTGGCATGTTAAGGGTGGTTTTGGTTACAAGGCACTTTGTGGTTGTGAAACGCATGGGGGTCTGGAATGGGGACTTTTAGGATTCTGTGGAGCAATGGTTATGTGAGAACACAAAGTCTTGAACTTAATAGCTTGAGAAGCCACATTCTGTCCACCCCCACATCCCCCCGAAGCTGCTAGCCACTCGAGTGGGAGGGTTACAATGAAGAGGAAGATACGACTTTTCTAGAAGCTTAGTTGAGGCTGGCTATTGATGATGTGGGTTTTGTGGTTTTGAAGGACTTAACAGAAGACCCCTAAAACCTGGCCATGCTGCAGAAGCTGAGCTCTGCTGCTTCTGCTGCTGAATAAAGACTCATACACCAGTGTGCTACCTCATTTTTCTTGGTAAAAATGTGAAATAAATAGAGAGAGGACAAGAAAACAGTGAAACTTAAACTTTGTAAAGTGGAAGAAAAGTGTATTTAAAGGGATGTCAGAGTAACTCCTACAGTTCCTGGATAGTAAATTATTAAGATAATTCATTCTTCTGAAACTTTGTATTAAGCATTCATATTGGGACAATGCTTGGCCACCAGGTCATGGCTTTGTTGTGCTTGACCCTGTTGTGCAAAGGGCCTGTATTCTTGTACTTCCTCATCTACCCCAGCTCACAGTTTCACTGTGGCAATAGAGTTCTCTTCTCTCCCCCCTGCATTTGAATTTGCTTCTCAGCACAGTCTCTCTCAGTCCGTGGCACCAGTCCTCTTAGGCATTTATTCCCCTTTACTGAGAATCATTATTTCTTTGTGATTTTCTTGCAACCCTAGTAGAGGTTGTTATAACTTCATGTTGAATGATTTTCTGCTCTTCTCTTACCCACAGGCATGCATATGTGGTTGTCTCCATTTTTGAAAGCCTGGTCTGCTGCTGGCAATGAGTGAATTGACTCATCTAAACCCAAACCACCACACTTGCTAAACACAAACCTGTCTTAAGCTCAGATCTGTTTAGATAATAGTTCTTCAATACATCATGACCACCTCCTCCTCCTTTCTTGGATGCTTGCCACTGCCTCACTGCCTCCTCATTCCTCTCTTCCTATGACACTCTTCGCTGCCTGCCATTCTTCCCAGTTATCACCGTTACCTCTCTGTGACACTCCACTACTTAATCACCACTCCCGCAAACTTGAGACAGCTTATTGGTGGTAGGTGCTGTATGGCCTAGGCCCTTTTCAGCCTGATGTCTTACCATTAAACAACATTGGGATGGAGAGGGATTGATGCTATCCCAGCCGCTCTCCAGTGTTGTGTTTCTCTCCTGCCACAACTTTGAACTTCCTTCAAGTTGGGAGCTGGTTATGCTGGCTGATAGGTTCAGGCCTATTGCAAGAGTTTCCCTATGGGGCTCCTCCTCCCCTCACATCCCACCCTTACCACATCCTAGATGTTATCCTGAAGTCTTCTGTGGGCCTAAACCCTTATGATGTGTGAAGCAGTCCTACTTAGGACACCTGAAATCTTCGTCAGGCCCTTTCTGTTGGACTCCAATGAAGCCAGCCAGTGGGGCAAATCAGAATAATGCCCCCCGCAGTGAAGAAAGGGGCAGGAGCAGCCATTGTCCTGCCAAGGCAGGGTGATGCGGAACAAAGGCACAGCTCATGGGGTGGAGGCAGCACCCTGCGGGGGAGGGGGGGGCATGTGCTCCCCAGATCTGTGCAGGGTGGACGGCAGCTGTAGGGTGGAGCTGGTGCTGCTCAGGACTTTCCTTGCCAGGGGCTAGGCTTGGCGCATATTCCAGCAGCACTGGGAGGAGGCTGCAGCCACCTAAAATTCCACCACAGCTCTGTTCCCAGCCCCACGCCACTGCCTGGCGCAGCCGTGGCTTTTCCCGTTGCTTGGGTGGAAGCAGGGCATTAGCCAGAGCTGCATCAGGCAGTGGCACAGGGCTGGGAGCAGAACTGCAGCAGAATTTGGGGTGGTTGCAGCCTCCTCCCAGTGCCACCAGAGCCCACTCTGAGTCCAGACCCCAGTGAGAAGAGCCCCACACAGCCCCAACTTTGCCTCCACCTCACACCATGCAGATCCAGGGGCACATGCCCCCCACCCCTGCCTCCCAGGGTGCAAGCAGCAGAAGGAGCTGCCCCTACCCCATGAGTCATGCCTCTGTCCCATGCCCGCCCATCCCAGCTGAGCTGCACCTGCCTGACCCCCTCTCTCACCGCAGGGGGTGTTGATCTGCTCCCCATGCCCCTTCTGACTTACCAGCTGGATGCAGCTCTCCACAGTGCTGGCTCTGCTCCATGCTGCACTGCATCTGCGCACAAAATGGGCATTTATCAGGCAAACTATCAGCCCCATAGGGCCAATATCCAGTATAGACAATCTTCATATTGGTACCTATCCAATATCAGACTGATGTATCAGTGCACCTCCAGTGATGACATTAAGTATCATTCTTAAGTACCTTTGTGGACACAGGATTCATCTGTTCCGTCTGAGGACTGAGACGTTCCTGTCTCAGTCTTATTATCATTGGTGTGTGCATAAGTCAGTGCCTAGAGGTTTCTGTGAAAGATCAGTGCAATGATATATGTGGCACAATGGTGTGAACTTGGCACTGTACACCTTCATAACCAAGGTAAGCAGCACACCTTAAACAATAATGTTGATTCTGTGGGTACGCTGCCTGTGCTCCTTGTCCCACTAGCTCTTGGGGTGCAAATTGATCTAACCCTGTGTACAGTTCCTTGACCATAGGGTTTAGGAGCTGCTTACACTTGGTTTTGGGAGTCATTTTCCAGCCTGCCAGATTATCATACACTCAGTTTTGTTGAATCTCTTGCTATCTGACTTTACCCCTTTTCCTTTCTGCCTCATTTCAGCCCTCGCCTGAAGCAATAGGTGTGGTTGGATCCTCAGTTCCTTTTCTCTGCCACTGCATGTTGATAAACCTAATTTATATAAATATACATGGTTCCACATGTGTGCTTCATTGGGAGTTAAGTGGTAAGGGGTTGTGGAAATATCACTCTTGCATAAAAATAATTATAGGTTTTGGTTTTGAACCTGTCAGAGAAATCACATGATGCCTGTAGTAAGACACAAAGCTAGTTCAGCAGCATTCATTAGTTTTGTGCTCCAAAGTTCATTGTTTCATATTAATTGCACGTGTAGATACACCCAATAAGGAACATCCCAATGAGGTGAATGAGGCACTTTACAATTATGTATTCCTGTTTTGCTGCATCAGGTTGTGAAGATCCCTTTTCTTCTGCAGTGGGCCTCCACTCCACTCCACTCCCTCTTGCTATTTCGTGTGGAAGATGTGTATTGCTTGCCACTTTGCTTAGTCTCCAGGCCTACTGGAGGCATAAGTTGCTGTTAGGTGAGGGATAATGATAGGTTCCCAGAGCTTCATTGTTCCCTCCATAACTACACCCCAATTTTCTCCCCTTGCTTTGACCACTTCCTCAAATAGAAAAAGTCCAAACACTTCACTGACAGAGTTCAGGCTGACCAGCCAGGCCTCATATAAGTTTTGAATGTCAGGTCTACCTGGACTTAAGCCTGTGAATAATAGATAATATAGAATCAAGATACATACTAATCAATTGCTTTATCCTCAATTCTGCAACCATTTATTAGTATCCCAGCCTGTCCCTGACACACACTATAGGGCTTTGTCCTTGTAAATACAGAGCACCAGGGGCATACCATACCAGAACACAGAGAAACTGTCAGACTGGGCAAACTAACCTGTCTTTGAAGAAGACTTAACCTTAAATATGGGTTAACAAAGTTAACTCCAGGCTACTATACCAGGAGTGATGTTGAGACAAGCTACAAATGCTCTTCCGTGCTATCTAGAAAGTGTGTGAGTATGTGTGTGTGTAAAGGCATTACCTCTGGACCTCCTTATTCAGAGCCAGGCTGTTAATCAGGCTGGACCTATTTGAAGAATCCTTCGGTACAAAGTGAAGGTAAGGGGTGGAACAAACTGACATGAACACATACTTGCTAAGCACCTGTTCCCAGGAGTTGTGCTAGGCGTCGTGACCTGAAGAGGTGGATTAAGATTCACTGGGTCCCTGGGCCCGTCCCCTCTACAGGCCACACACCCCTGCTTCCAACCTGCACCCTGCCCCACAATCACAGGCTCCATCCCTGGCTGGTGCAGTGGGACCAGGGGTTGAAGCAAGTAGCCATGGCCACCCCTGCCCACAGCTCTGGACTGGAACCAGAGCCTGGGACCAGTCACACAGGACCCTGCACATCACCCCATGGCCAGATGGCACCATGGGTGTGGAGCCGCTGCCTGCCGGGTGAGTGTAGCATGGGTGAAGGTCTGGGGGCAGCCTTTCACCCTTCTGTGGCTCAGTCTGGCTGCAGTCAAACATGCAGGTTTATGACTGGGCCAGGCTGGCTGCACAGGAGCCACCCCACCACTGGCAGGTCCCAGCCACATAACAAGCCCAACTCCACTCTCCACTGCTGGTGGCTCCAGCCAATCCCAGGGCTCTTGTACATTTGTGCCCTGCACCCCACACCCCGCCCAATACCCAGCAGCCACTGCCTGCCACATCGTGCATGTCTGGCCTGGCCCAACCCAGCCCGGCTGCTAGTTTCATCCGTGCCTATCCTCCCCCCAGTGCCCACCCATCTAGGGACCTCTATTTGGCAGGGTCCCCTGGGCCTGGGCCTGGGCCTGGGCCTGGGCCTGGGCCTGGGCCCAGCTGGCCTGTGCATTAATTCACCTATGCCTAGGTGTGACAATTTATGGCCCTGTAGCCCTATGGCTGCTCCTACATGAGACTCTGACTGTGCAGTAGCCTGTGACTACGGTACAGTAAAGTTGCATGGCAGGAAGCATGATGTGACACAGTTGCACAGTAGTAATGTGTTACTGTTCAGTCAGCATCACACAAAAGCCATTTGGCAACATTGCTGTGCAGTAACTCCAGTTACTGCACAGTCATTTACTATTTGTTTTTTTGCAAGTGTTAAATGAATGGGCAGTAATAACTACATAGTCAGTGTCTCACGTAGACACAGCCTGTGTGTGCAATGTTCCACACGCACTAGAATGTGGATGTACAGGAACTTCCTTCCTGACCTGAGATGGCTTTTCAGAAGCAGTCGTTTGGCCTGTGAGGGCAGTGAGGGCAGCTATAAATCAATAGAACCTGAAGAGATATTACTCTCATAAAATCCGCCTTATCCTATACTCCGTCTTGCTGTTCCTTGGTAAATCTGGGTGTGGGGTAGGTTTCAAAACACCTCACCGGCACCCTCAATTTAGCAAACACTGATACTTTTGTAGCCTGGGTGTACCCAGGGTATTTACTCCCCTTTCTCATGAAAGGGGATTGGCAGCAGGCAGAGGTGCTGTGGGAGAGAACTGCAAACTAAGCACAGTCTCCCCACTCCATATAGACCCAAGCCAAGACAATTCATAGTTGCTAGGGTCAGAAGGGACCTCAACAGATCATTGACTCCAACCCCCTGCCTAGGCAGGAAAGTGCTGGGGTCAGATGACCTCAGCCAGATGCCTGTCCAGCCTTCTCTTAAAGACCCTCCAAGGTAGAGGAGAGCACCACCCCCCTTGGAAGCCCATTCCAAATTTAGGCCACCCTTACCGTGAAGTTTTCCTGATATCTAGCCTAAATCTGCTCTCTGTCAGTTTGTGACCATTGTTCCTTGTTACCCCGAGAGGCACCCTGGTGAACAGAGCATCTCCGATCCCGTGCTGTGTTCCCCCAATGAATTTGTAGGCAGCCACAAGATCACCTCTCAGCCTTCTTTTGCAGAGGCTGAAGAGGTCCAGGTCCCTCAGTCTCTCCTTATAGGGCTTGTCCTGTAAGCCCTTAACCATACGAGTGGCCTTCCTCTGGATTCTCTCAAGTCTATCCTCCTTGAAGCACAACACCCAAAACTGCAGGGTTTGGTCCTTGGATCTGTACTCTGCAATATCTTCATAAGTGACTTGGAAGTGGGTGTGAAGTGTATTCTGTCCAAGTTTGCAGACAAAACTAAATTGTGAGGTGAAGTGCACACTCCAGAGGGTAGGAAACAATTGCAGGCAGACCTGGACAGGTTAAAAAAGTAGGCAGTACACAATCGAATGCAGTACAACAAGAACAAATGCAGAGTACTGCACCTAGGGTGCAAAAATATCCAGCACACCTACTGACTAGGAAGTGACCCTCTCAGCAACACAGAAGTGGAAAGGGATCTTGGAGTCATAGTGGACTCCAAGATTAACATGAGTCATCAGTGTGATGAAATCAGCAGAAGCAAGACAAACAGAACCAAAGAGGTGATA
Source organism: Crocodylus siamensis (assembly GCF_052110815.1). Lineage (NCBI taxonomy): Eukaryota > Metazoa > Chordata > Crocodylia > Crocodylidae > Crocodylus > Crocodylus siamensis. The sequence continues at coordinate 47,385,020 of NC_143402.1, read as the reverse complement.
CTTCCCCTCTATGTGGCATTGGTCAGACCGCAATTGGAGTATTTGTATTTGTATATTAAACTATATACAAATTTATTAATATTTACATAAGTGGATAAAAATAGATATAAATATAAACATAGGTACAAATATATGTGTATAATGGCATATATACTCAGATATATATGCATATAACTATAAACCTTATCATCAAAAATGGGTCACCACCACTGGGGTTTCAGGTAATTGACAGGTAAACATAGGTAAGTCACAGCAAGGGGTCCCAGCAGATTCCCCAAGCAGGGTTATAGATTCTACTAAACTACTAATACATAAATATAAAGGTACACAAAATATAAGGCAGAATATTACACAATATAATAAAATATCAAAACTAATACATATTTACATCTCTATAAATAAAATGCAAAATTCTTATGTGATGCTATATTCCAAGGATCTATGCTACCTCAGAAGGGCATCAGGCCCTGCATGGGTAAACGGCTGGCCTAAAACTGATAAATATAGGGGAATACAGGAGGACAACAGATAAATACAGGTATGTGCAGGTAAGTATAAGGGAACATTCACTTAATGCAAATAGCTGGTACAGGGTCCAGCAGAGGCCTAGCAGAGATCTCGTAACTATAAATTTACAAATATGATAATATACAAAATATGAGGCACAGCAATATCAGGTACCCATGACCCTTCAGTGCTTCCTCAGGCCCCAACAAGGTCTCTAGGGATGGCCCCTCAGAGCACCCCTTGACCTAAGGAAGTCTTCCTGGGTGCGTCCACATGAGCACACATGTGCCTCTTCCCCGCCTCAAACCCCTTTGAGGTGGAGCAACAGGCATGTGCAGGAACAAAAAAATGTTTCCCACACTGCAAACTTGCAGCACAGGGAGAAAATTAGACCCCAGGATATCCAGGGGTCCAAAAAACATGAAGTATAAAAAAGCGGGGTGGGACACAATCCTCAACCATGCCCTGAGGCAACTGGAGTCTGGGTCCTCCACAGAGATGCTCTGGCTGCCAGAGCCTCTCTATAGTTGGCCCTCACCCTGGTGCTGAAACACGCAGCTGGTGAGGCCGCATGTTTCAGCACCAGGGCTCTGGTGCCAGTAAGGGGTCGGGGGGGCTGGAGGTGGGGGGAACGGACTGTGGTGGGCCCACAACAGCCCCACCCACAATGGCCCCACTCACTTCTCCAGCCCCCCCAACCCCTGCCAGCCCCTCTGAGGCCACTGACTCCTGCCGGGACTGGCCCCTCCCCCTGCCAACCCCGCTTCTCCCCAAGCCCTGCCAGGGATGGCCCTCCCCCCACCACCCCCCCTAAGGCCCTTGACCCCTGCTGTGGCCAGCCACTCCCTCTGCCAGTCCTCCCAAGCCCCCCAACCCCTGCCCTGTCCAGCCCCATCCCCCAACCCCCCCCCCCCATACTTTAAAAAAAACAAAAAACCCTGGCACTTACCATCAGTTGAATCTGCTGTCCAGCTGCCTCAGGCCCCGCCTGCACAGTGCAGGGCAGGGTGACAGTCCCAGCCTGAGCCCTCCTGCCCCTCCACTGTCCTGTGCTGCCTGGGGGCCTCTGCCAGGAGGCACTGGAGCCCACCCACCCCTGCTTCTCAGGTAAGCAGAGGCTTTTTTTTCCCATTTTTTTCTGTTCTTTTTCTGAGTTATTTTTTAAAGTAATGGTTCCTGGTGATGGGCCTGGGGGTACAAGTTGCGGGGTGGGGAAGCCATTGGGGGCCTGCAGCAGCTGGTGGGGGATGGGGCCAGATGCAGCAGCAATTGAGGGGCTGGGGTGGAGCATGTGGACCTTGCAGGGGAGTGGTAGCCCCTGCAGGGGCCATTTGGCCCCCCTTGGAGAGTTGTTCCCCTTGTGTGGGGTATGAACCCCCCCTTGGGGGGCCATACCCCTTGTGATAATGCCAACCCCCCTGTTGGGGGGCTGAATCCCTTTTGGGGGGCTGAACCCCCTTTTGGGGGGACAAACCCTTCATGTGGGGGACGAACCTGAATGCCCTGTTGGGGGTGTAGCCCTTGTGTAGGGGATGAACCCCATGTTGGGGGAGCCGTAGCCCTTGTGTGGGGGACCAACCCCTTGTGTGGGGGCCATCGCCCTGTGGGAGGGCAGCAAAATATGTATTCATGAATTCATGGAACCTGTATTTAGAGTTCACTTTATTATTATGATAAGAGACTTGCTTTAACAGTATAGATATATCAATAAAATGTTGTCCAACTGATCGCTGTTTCTGTCTCACTCTCTCTCTCTCTTTCTTTATAGTGGTCTTTTGTTTTACTTGTGGAGGAACATGGATTTGGGGGTATTTTAGAGAGTGATTTTGGGATTTTTTTTTTTTAATCAGGGATTTTTCAGTTTTCCAATAGGGAACACCAGAATTCCTGCTAGAGAGGCCAGTGGCAGGACCCTGCCTGCTCAGAGCTGGCACCTTGGACCCATCTGGCTGTGGCTGACCTCCTGGCCAAACGGGGCCAGCAGCACATGTTTTGACATTTCAAAGCAGGCCACCACACCCATAACATCTTCTGGGTGATAGCTGCTCAGATGGCTGTAGTGCCACACAAAGGCCAACCTTGCAACCGCAGTCCACTGGCAGCTGGCCCAGAGGGGCAGATGCTTCTACTGTCTCTGCAGTCCCCATCTGAGTCTGGCAGGTGCACAGCAGGTCACAGCCAGGCAGCAGCCCCCACTGCCAGACTGCTGCAGTGGGTAGAGGGTGCAGGGAACTCTCAGGGCTGCTTAAGCAGTCCAGCTGGCACAAGGGGTAGTGTCCCCAGGTACCAATTGGCTGGGCCCCAGAAGCTCCTGAGAGCTAGAAGCCCTGAGCTACTTGCCAGGGTGGCTTTTTATACTGCTGGGGCCAAGACAGGGCAGCTTTTAATACTGCTGGGGACAGCACAGGTGCTGGCCCCAGGCTCTAGCTTCCCCTGGCTGCAGATCCAGGAAGAGCCAGGCAGGGTTATTTTGCCCCTAGTGGCACAATTTGCTCCACAACAAAGTGCATGTCCGAGCATGTGCGCTGAGGCAAAAGGCCCCAGCTCAAATTTGCACCGCTTCTATTTGAGCTGCTGCAAGGGCATGTGCTTGCATGTGTGGATGTGCCCCTCTTGTCTGGACTTCTCCTTCAGCCTTACCACCTGGATAACTCCCCCTCCCCTGTGGGAATCCCTTTCCCTGGGCAACTCATGATTCCAATGGTCCCAGGTGGCGGGGCAGGGGGGTCTTCACCCACAGGCACATTGCTTCTATCTGGCAGGAGCCACCTGGGCCCTTGCCCACCCGTGGCCCCATACACCAAGGGCTTAGCCTTTTATCCAGGGTCAGAGGCTTGGGCTGCCTTATACGACTCCGGTGCTCAGTCCCCTGCATGGGGACTAGCTGTGTACTGCCCATGCGAGATCCTGGCCATGTGCCAGGAGTCATGGACCCAAACAACCTCGAACAGCTCCCAGGGTCTTGGTCCTCACTCGGGACCCACTGTGCAGTGCTGCCTGCACCAGACCCTCACCACATGCCAGGGATCTTACTTTCTGGCTGTAAAATGAATTGTGCACTTGACTAGTTTCACATTATGTGATGGGAAAGGAACTAGATATTGGTGCCCAGGAGATTTTTGGATTTGACTCAGTAGTCTAACACCAAAAAATATATCAATGTTACAATATTTAACGCTCAAAGAGTTCTAGAGAGCTCTTTAAAGGTGATCCACATAATAATGGTGTACACAAAGAGAATCTGTTCTGATAGGTTTTATTTGATTATGCTTATTAAAAAAGGCATTACTTTTCTTTGATATTGGTTATTGAAAAAGTGTGAACACCCTGCATGAGGTAAAATGAATGTGCTAATCAAATAAATTATACATGTATGAAAATAATAAGTTATGTTAGGAACTTCCAGGCTGCATAGAGTTCATTGCAGTCCTCTTAGAGCACTGTAGGAAAAACTCTTTAAATAATATTTAATTCCTTTCCAAAGAGATAAGGATTTAATATATGATATATGAGTCTAGTCTTTCCTATAAATATATTTTCTTTGTATTTAATGATAGAGGAAATGTGGGTCCAATAAGATTAACTATTTTTAAATACCTTTTGAGTGCAGCTTATTTTCCCTAGAGGGAAATGAATATTCAATGACAAAAGGCTTTCTCTGAAACCTGAAGTATAAGGCCTGTTAATCTTTGTCTCTGCTCCTTTCTTTCAGGGTCCTCTCAGCCTGTTCTCACTGAAATCCTTACTTACCGGCACTGGAGCCCTGGTGCTGAAGCAGCTGCCTGGCAGGCCGCGTTCTTTAGCACCAGGGCGATGGGCCAATCATAGAGACGCTCTGGCACCCAGAGCGTCTCTGTGGAGGACCCAGCCTCTGGTTGCCTCAGGCTTTTTTAAACTCCATTTTTTTAGCCCAGGGGTGTAATTTTCTCCCTGGGCTGCAAGTTTGAGGCAAGAGGCACATGCACACTAATCTGGACACGCCCAGAGATTTCCATTAAGGAGCAGAGGCACAGTTTTCTTTTGCAGAGGATATACTGGTTTGTCTCTGCTAGATCATTATCATAATGAATGCTTTCACCATTGTCATGGGGAAGTTGCTGCCTCTGTTTTTCACCTATTAGACAGAATAGGACAGTGATAAAAGTCTCTTCTCCTGAATTATCCCTGCTGCTACACATTGAATCTCAAAAGACACATGATGTATGAAATGCTGGAGCTGCTGTTCCATTCGTCTCAATATGTTTGGGAAGGGGGGTGGAGCTGAAAATGTGTCTTTGGCAATGCAATAACTTGACAATCTACAACACTGAAAATTGAAATCAGCACTGAACTAGTGTCATATCATGGGAGGGAAAGGGAGCTATATGATCTGTCACTGTTTGTGTGGTCCCAAATTAAGTTCTCCATTTCCACTCTGGGTTACTGAAAGAGGGTGGGAGGGAGGGAGTAGGAATAGATGGACTCTGGGATCAGTTGGGTTCAGGTTATGACTTTTCTGTGTCTCTAAAATGCTTTTTTGAAGGCAGAATTCAGTTGCATTTCACCTCCCACTCTGAGTGCAGCTGACAAGATGGAGTTACCCTATATTTCCTTATTGTTATATTAAATAAATAAACATTAAATCTTCTTGTGAGGTCTCAAGTGATTTTAGAAAACCTATTTCTTAAGACTGTTGCCCTTTTATTACCACTAATGCCATGAGTTTGTGGACCAGTGATTCATACATTGAAACCTTGGGAACTGTTGTTCTGTGATTACTTTAAGCTCCCATTTAGCCAGCTTTGCTACCCATGGTAGCGTAGATGTGATGACCTGTACTCTTGCCTATCAAATTAAAATTTCATGAGGTGATCTCTGAAGGAAGGTTTTTTGTTTTAGAAAAGGTAGAAAAATCACTATAAAATAGAAGTTTGGAGGTATGAGAAGTTTATGAAAGCCACCTTCTTCTAAGAAAAAAAACTTTACATTCTTCAAGCCTATTTTTAACAGGTCAATTGCCAGGACAAGACACAAATGTGCCATTGGACCAGCTATTTTGAAAGAGAAAGATGTTTTAATTGATCTAATGAAACCTAGTTTTTATTGGCCTCTATGCAGTTTAAGGTTTCTACAAAATTGTATTTCATACATGCACATGAAAAGAGTAGTCTATATGCACTTGTAGATATTTTAGCTGCCTATTGAAGCATTCTGGAATTATGCAGGTATAATGCTAGGGTCAGTATACGGTGTACAACTACAAGAATTGATCATGCCAGGTCTGAAGCACAGTTTGTGAAGTGAGGTGTGGAGTACCTTCAGCTTCCATAACCTGATTCACAAAGGTTTGTAGTGAATAAGGTAACACTGTACAAAAGCCCTTGTATCATTAAAGACACAACCAATGAGATGAAAAACAAAGACTGCAGAGATATGGAAATAACACAAGATCATTTATGGGTGAGCAGTAAATCTGCCCTATGTGTCTCTAGATTGTCTTTATCTTGAGGGTTGTTGTCAGCAATTATTGACAGTTCTATACCGCCTAACACATGTAACTGGTTTTAGGGCAATCATGTAGTTCACAGATTTTTATTTAAACTATGTTTAAACCATTATAATTATTTATTTTTAAAATAAATGTTTGGCATATTTTCTTTTATCTGTCAGACAGCAATGAAGGAAAGGGGGAATTTTCTGGCTATGTCCATGGCCACATTGCTGGAAGTTTCTGTTGCTTTATCTTATTCTTCATGCTGCTACCTTCATGCCTTCTGTTGTAGGCGGCACAAGAGTGAGTGGATCTGCCTTGTATTTCATTCACTGTCACTGGAGCCTTTGATTCTTTTCAGACAGAGATCATATTATGTTATTTCTGTGGTGCTCCAAAGAGTTCTGCTGTCAGACACACCCCAGCCACATGCTCCCATTCCACAGGCACCAATCCCAGACATCCCAGAATGATGCTTTCTGCACACACGATCCTAAAATATCCTGAACACGCCACACACTGGGGCCAGCTGAGTTCATTGAGCCATTGATTATTACTCTCGAGCCTAATGCTCCAGCCAGTTTTCTATGCACCTTACAGCCCGTTCATCCAGCCCATACTTCCTTAGCTTGCCTGCAAAAATGTTGTGGGAGAACTTATCAAAAGCCTTGCTAAAATCAAGGTACACCACTTCCACTGGTCTCCATGTATCCACAGAGCATGAGGCTTTCATATGTACAAAAAAGCCTTCTTGTCTGCATTTTGTAGAGAGTGTCTGTAATTTCCTTCCTGGACTGAGATGACATTTCAAAGTGATTCATATATACTAACCAGTTAGTGACAGAGGACACTTTTGCACTATCCCTGCTGCAATTAAGTACACTGAATCTGAAGAAACATGACATTATGCAGAAGCTGTTGGAGCTGCTGTGCCATTTTTCTGTTCTTTGGTAAGTTTAGGAAAGGGGAGTGCTGAAAAGGTCTCACTGGAAATGTAGTAAGTTGACAGTCTACAACATTTAAAATTGAAACTAGCACTTAAGTAGTTTCATATCACAGGAGGGAAAGGAACCTTATGGCAGTGTCCAGAACTGCTTGTATTTGTATTTCAGTTTAATTTAATAGCCTGTAATATTTGATTGTATTTTTAAATGTGTGAATCCTTGGAGAGGAATGAAGTGTACAGTACCTCAGAGGGCTCCATTGTGTGTGATGATTTTTTAAAGGATTCATCAGTTGTTTACTACAATATGCTTCATTTATGAGTTAGCATGAGGTCTGTTTGAACCCCAACAATTTCTGGTTTCCAGTTTACATCCTGACCCTTATGTGTTGGGCTCATTGCAGTAGGCACAGCTCTATCATATGAATGTTCACTAAAAGACTCAAAACTGATTAACTTGCCCTTCCAATCAGGTTCCCCTTATTTTTTCCCACAGCAACCCCTCCCCCTTTCTCACTTCTGATCTTTTTGGAAGAGAGGAACCTCTTTTGCCACTAATGTACTCCTCTGCAATTTCTCCATCTCTACTCTGGATCCCTTTGGGGGTGAGCTGGGAAATTGCTAGGCTGTTTGGGACCAACTTGGCACAGGTTATTATGTATGTGTGTGTATGTCCCTAAACTGCTTTTTTGGAGGTAGAATACAGCTGGACATGACACGTGTGCCCAGACATACTTCTGTTTTATAACTCTTTAATTAATTATTAAATAGATAAAAAATATACCTTCTTGTGAGCTCTCAGGTAATTTCTTAATAGCCTGTTTCCCTAGGTGATTGCCCCACATCCATACCTTCACCAAAACCCTAGAAATGGATATATTCTGTGGACACATTGCTATGCTTTGGTCTTGCGAGCTCAGGTTTCAGGTGTAATGAAGACGTGCTGTCTAGCAGCCCCCAAAAGCCTCCAAGGTCCCTAACAGGTATGCACAAATGATTCTGAAGCAGTTTCCAGAGAAATCATCCCTTCAGATGAACATGTGCAGTTTCCCGTAGCTCCAGTTGGACCTGTCCCTGCATCTATGAGGAGATGGCACATCCCTGGGTATTTGTTGTTCAGTATGAGCTGAGGTACATCGCCTCTCCAAATACAGATTCCATTTTATTCACCACCCAGACTTCCTCATAGGAAACCTTTTTTCTCAGAGCTGTAACCTGGGTACCTTAACTATATGGTGCTGGATGTTACCTCATTATACCCCATTTTGGTGTAACTGTTAATGCAGCAAATGTTTGTGAGGAGTTGCTTTTACAAATAGCTTTAGGTTGTTGGTTTTACGCAGTCATAAGAAACTTCAGCGATCCAAGTTTCTTCCAGGTGCAGCTGATTTGCTGATGTCAGTCTCTAACATTTTTATTGCAGGTTTCTCTCAGCCTGTTATCATTGAAATCCCTCAGGATTCAGTCAATGGGACTGTCGGACACTCTGTCCTTCTGTCTGTCTCCTACAGGCTCAAGGAACCATTTCATCAGCCTCTGAGAATTTTCTGGACTTTCTCTTGCACCACAGATACACTTGTAGCCTTCACAGGGAATAACTGCGTTGTTAATGCTGAAGGGATTCCCGCCAACTGCTCTGCATCTTCTTATGTACACTCTGCGTACCGCGGCCGTGCACTCCTTTTCCATGAAAACGCCTCTCTGCTCCTTCAGAACTTGATGCTCAGTGATAGCGGAGACTACAGTGTCAGTGTTGGCGCTGGACAAGGGAAACAGATCAAGTACATCACATTAACTGTGTCTGAACCTCAGTCTAACAATGGAAATGCAGACTACGGTATGTTTCAAATTGATGCTGTACACCATTTTGTGGAAGACTGATAAGCAGGTGCTTTGAGCATGCATCATTCTGTGCTTAGGTACTTTAAACTTGCTGTGTTCAACTGGGACCTGAGTGCTAATTTACCTAAATCCGTCTGCAATGCCTCAGGCTTCTGTAATATTGACTAACCTAAATACATTGTATCTTATGGAAATTCGGTGGCTTCATGCTTCACACCCTTCTCCAGAACAGTAGTAACTATGAGGGTGTTTCAGAAACTGGTGGCAAATGGCTGCCTCTGCTGTATGTCTGCGACAGAGTGGGAAACTACTGAGCAGCCAGAACACTGGTAGTAGCATTGTCAAATCTACCCACAATTTATGACTATGTAGAGAAGTGATGTGGCCCAGTAAATCATCATTGCACACATTTTGTTCCTCATAAACAGTTTCCAAATTATGACAAAATTGATCTCTTACCCCTCCACAATTGACCTAAATTTAAAGAAAAGGAAAGAAGTGCTTCCATTCATTCTAAACAGTGGAACAGTGGGCTTTGCTGTTGGACTGGAACATCTCCCTCACTAGATCCCCCTGCACTGCCCCTAGAGGGCTCTTCTCCAACAGATAATTGACCCTATGGGGACATTTCTCCAGGTGATCTGTATGTCTCTGAAGGATTGTCTCTCCCTCCAAGACTGGTAAGCCCCTAGGCAGCTAGAACTAGCCTTTTCCAGTGAAAGCCACAAAATCCTGAATTTTTTATAGTTATATATAAAGCACTTCTGCATAGCAAAAGAAACCTGGGTGTGTCAATGACTTCCTTCCTGAGCTGCAATATTTCAGACTCACTGGGCACATATACACATGCGCATTTACTGCACAGTAACCGAAATTACTGCACAGAACAGGCGCACATCTACATGTGCACACCTGTACTGCACAGTAAATAGGGTGACTTATACCAACTTCAACATAAATTTGACACCTGTATCATGCTATTATCAAATTTATGCCCAATTAGTTACTGCACAGTAGCACACACATAGGTGCCTTACTGAGCAGTAACATTGTGTGTGTCCAATGGTTTGGGACTAACTTTAGACACCCACTTGGACTATAAAGATAGTACTTGGAGGCTCTACAGCTGTACTATCCATGTCCACTTAGACCAAAGAGACATGGACTTCTGCGGGAGGTGCCTTAGCCCCTGGTCCATCCTGCTATTACTTGGTATGTCTTGTGGATGGGGCAGAGCTGAAAACTCCTCAATGGGAATTTACTAACTTGAAATAGGCAAGTACTGGCAACTACCATCTAGCTGTAAATTGCATTGAGCACTTGACTGCTTTCACATCAGGGAACAAGAGAGGGAACTAGATAATAGGCATCTGCAAAGTGGCTAGTATTCACTTCAGAATCAAATTCGGCTGATTCAGAAGACAGTGATTCAATCTGGTGATTTGAATCACCATCCCAAATTCATTCAGCTGAACCTGATTCAGAGATTCAGCCACTGCTGAATTGGCCAAATCTCCAAATCGGCCCCATCCCCACACGCTCTCCCACCCCTGTCAATGGCTGCCCCACAGGGCCTCAGCCTCCTGGCTGCTATCTCCACTGCCCCCCACTGCCCCATGCTGCATGGGGGGCTCTGCGATGAGCCCCCTGACCACTCTTCCAGCCCCCTATCCCGCCGTTGATGCCCCATCCAGCCCCAGCTTCCAGCTCTTAAAATAAAAAAAAGAGCCCCAAACTCAACAGCTCCTGCCAGGCAGAGGAGCTATCCCCACTGGTGGCACTGCTCTGCACTGCATGGGGGGCTCTGCCACAAGGTCCAAGAAGCCCTGGGGCCACTGCAGCAGGCTGGAAAAAGCTAGTTCTAGCTGCCTAGAGGCTCACCAGCCTTGGAGGCAGAGACTACCCTTCAGAGACATACAGATCACCTGGAGAAATGTCCCCATAGGGTCAATTATCTGATGGAGAAGAGACCTCTAGGGGCAGTGCAGGGGGATCTAGTGATGGAGATGTTCTGGAGGGGCTGGACGTGTTCAAATCAGTGGGTCCAGATGCTCTCCACCCCAGGGTGTTGAGGGAGCCAGCAGGGGTTATTGCAGGGCCCTTGGCATGGCTTTACGAGTGCTCGTGGTGTTTGGGCCAGGTGCCAGATGAGTGGAAGATAGCCAACATGGTCCCCATCTTTAAAAAAGGGAGGAGGGAGGACCCAGGCAACTATAGGGCCATCAGTCTTACCTCAATCCTAGGGAAACTCTTTGAGAAGATCAGCAAGGAGCACATCTGTGATGGGCCGGCTTCAGGGATGATGCTCAAAGGCAACCAGCATGGTTTCATTAGGGACAGGTCATGTCAGACCAACCTGATTGCCTTTTATGATCAGGTCACAAAATCATTGAATGCAGGTGTTGCCGTGGACGTAGTCTTTCTGGACTTCCATAAGGCCTTTGACACTGTCTCCTACCCCATCCTCATTAAAAAACTAGGCAACTGTGGCATTGATGCCTACACAGTCAGATGGATTGCAGATTGGCTGAAGGGTCGTACTCAGAGGGTGGTGGTGGACAGGTCATATTCGACCTGGGGAGAAGTGGGCAGTGGGCTCGGTCCTTGGGCCTGCGTTGTTCAATACCTTTATCAGCAATTTGGACGACAAAGTGAAAAGCAACCTGTTTAAATTTGCTGTTGATACCAAAATTTGGGGTGAGGTGAGCACGCTAGTAGGGAGAGAAAGACTGCAGCAAGACCTGGATAGGTTACAGGGGTGGGCTAACAAAAACAGGATGCGTTTCAATACTGACAAGTGCAGGGTGCTGAACTTGGGCAGTAGTAACCAGCAGCACACTTATACGATGGGAAACTCCCTTCTTGAGAGCATGGAGGCAGAAAGGGATCTTGGAGTCATTATTGACTCCAAGATGAACATAGGCCGACAATGCAAGGTCACGGTTGGCAGGGCTAACCAGACCTTGTCATGCATCCACAGGTGCATCTCAAGTAAGGCCAAGAAGGTGATCCTCCCCCTCTACATGACACTGGTCAGGCCACAGCTGGAGTACTGTGTCCAGTTCTGTGCGCCCCACTTCAGGAGGGATGTGGACAACCTTGAGAGGGTCCAGAGGAGGGCCACCCACATGATCTGGGGACAATAGGGCAGACCCTACAATGAGAGACTGCAGGACCTGAACCTGTTCAGCCTTCACAAGAGAAGGCTGAGGGGAGACCTGGTGACCATCTATAAACTCACTAGGGGGAACCAGAAGGGTTTGGGAGAGACCTTGTTTCCCCTAGCTCCCCCTGGCATAACAAGGAATAGTGGCTACAAGTTGTTGGAGAGTAGGTTTAGATTAGACATCCATAAGAACTACTTCACTGTCAGGGTGGCTAGGATCTGGAACCAACTTCCAAGAGAAGTGGTTCTGGCTCCTACTCTGGGGGTCTTTAAGAAGAGGCTTGATGCCTACCTGGTGGGAGTCATCTGAGCCCAGTTTTTCTCTTGCCCAGGCAGGGGGTCAGACTTGAAGATCTACAAGGTAGATCCGACCCTACTTCTATGATTCTATGATTGTAAGAGGGCCAGTGTAGTACCTATCTTGAAGAAAGGGAGTACAGAAGACCTGGGAAACTATAGGCCAATCAGGAGCCTACTAGGGAGAAAAGCCAACAATTAACCAGGATGATCCAAAACTAGCTTTGGGATGAGCGGGAAGTCTACAGAGAGAGCAAAAGTATAACACTAAACTTGAAACTCTATAGGAATACACAGGTGATGTGTCTGTTGTGGTTTCAACTCAGCGGTTTTATATGTGGTTTCCAGACCACAGACCTATAAAACTAGACTAGAAATTAGAAGCTCCACTGTGGCAGGGCAGTGTTGGTGCCTATCACTTTAAGGACCAAGCCAAGCAGCCAGCAGATGATTGATTGCGGCAGCCATTTTAGATCCCTGCCTGCCTATATAAACAGGGCAGTTCACTGCCTGGCTGCAAGACTCCATGCAACATCCTGGAGGTAAGGGCAGGAGCTGTAGGGGATACTTTGGAGGCTCCTGGTCCTGGGCATGACCCAAAACTGCACCCTGCTGGGAGTGGGTGGCCTGGTGGGGCTCCCAGTGGTGCAGGAGCCCCCAGGAAATGCCAGGCCAGTTATCACCCTGGTGAAAGGTGGGTAGGGGCGCCTTAACCCCAGCCCTCACCTTAAGGTGGGTCATTTATCATCAGAGAAGGGTAGGCCAGGTAAGCTTTGGGAAGCCCCAGAGCCTGCTGGGGGAGTGACCCTTCAGGGCCAGCCACACTTCCAGAAGCACTTGAGCCAGGAATGGGGGACCCCGATCCCTAAGTGCAGGCAGGAGGCATAAACTCAACCAAGGGACTTGACTGGTCAATGCTGGGGCCAGGACAAGAAGGGTCAAAAGGGCCAGGGCCCCCCCATGAAGGATGCCCATGATAAGCAAAGAAGCTTGGGGTCCTGTCTGGCCTGGGACGGGGCCAGGGCTTATATGGAAGCTGAAGGTCCCATGATTGGGGCCACAGCTAATGGGCAAAGGGGACGGTTGAGCCAACTGCCTGAGATGCCATCTGCAAGGCTTGGGCTGTGGTGTAGGGGTGGAATGGAGCTGCAGACAGTCCCCCCCTGCCAATATCAGGGTGTAAAATGGGTAACCTCCTGCCTTAACAACATAATTAATTACAACAAGGCATGGCAGATGAGACAGGTGGGTAGCATGCCCAGAGGCAGGTGGTAAACTAGCTCTGGGGCTAGTCAGGGACCCCAGTTTGCCACATCCACATACTGCTAAAATATTTAAGATTAAAGGACACAATAGCTAGAAGTAACTGGAGATTTGCAGATTAATCTTGATAAACCCTTTTGACAATAACTTTTCATGAATATCCTAGAATTTATCAGAGAAATCATTCAATGCAGATTTATATTATAGTGTCACAGGCTATTGCGTCAAATCCAAGTAAAAAACACCTCGGGCTATACTACCTAGTAAGGTTGTGTGAAGCTTCAGGTGCTGATTCGATTTGGAGGGGATTTGGCCTGATTCAGTGGCCGAATCCAAATCAAATCAGGAACCAAATTAAAAGGTCCGAATCGATTCAAAGCTCTCCAAATCGATTCTGAAAAAATTCAGGGAGATTTGGAGATTCAGCCAGTCCCCATTTGCTGCTGCAGGGAGCTGGACTCCATGCTGGTAAGCAGGGGGTAGTAGTGGGGTCGGGCTGGAAAAGGGAGAGAGAACCATAAGGGACCCCTGCTAGGCCTCATCTCCTGCCTGCTCCCCCAGCCCCCTTAAGCACCCCCCAAGCCCACCCTGCTCTCCCAGCCCCATCCCGCCATGGCTGCCGCACCTGGCCCCAGCTCCTGGCTCTTTAAAAAAAAAAAAAAAAGCCCCCACTCACAGGTGCTGCCAGGTGGTGGGGGGGCGCATCCCTGCTGCACCTTGCTTCCCCATGCTGTATGGGGGGTTTTGCCATGAGCTCCCTGACCGCCCATAGTTGCCTTGCCCCACCCTACCTGGTCCTCTCTAACCCAGTCCTCCCCAACCTGAGGTCTGGAGGTGTTCCCCTCGAGTCCATCGTGCATCACGATGGGGAAGTCCCAGTCCCTGCACAAGAAAACAGAGGTGAAGAATTGGTTAAAGAGGTCTGCTTTCTCCTCTGGCGCAACCACCAGATTGCCCAGAGCATCTTGCAGGGACCCCACATTTCCCGATGCCTCTTCATCCTCCCTATATATTTGAAAAAGGACTTTTTATTATTTGTGATCTTGGACGCTAGTCCGAGCTCTATGTCTGCCTTAGCTTTCCTGACAGCCCCCCTACAGGCCTGAGCAGAGGAGGTATACTCCTCTTTGGTGATAGCACCAATTTCTCTTGTATTCTATGTGCACATGTGGATATTTTAGCTGCATATTAAAGCATTCTAGAATTAGGCATCTATAATGCTAGGGTCAGGATATGGTGCACAACTCCAGGGATTGATCTTGCCATGTATGGAGCACTGTTTGTAAGGTGTGGAGTGCTCTCAGTTTCTATAACCTGATTCACAAAGATTTGTAGTGAATAAGGTAACACTGCACAGAAGCCCTCGTGTCATTAAGGACACATACCACAGGATGCAAAACAAAGACTTCAGGGATATGGAAAGAACATAAAAACAGAAAATCACCTATGGTTGGGCAGTAAATCTGCCCTACGTGTCTCTGGCTTGTCTTTATCTTGAGGGTTGTTGCCAGCAATTATTGACAGTTCTATACCACCTAACACACACAACTGGTTTTAGGGCAATCATGTAGCTCACAGATTTTTATTTAAACTATGTTTAAACCATTAAAGGTATTTATTTTTTAAATAAATGTTTGGTATGTTTTCTTTTGTCTATTAGACAGCAATGAAGGAAAGGGGAAATTTTTTGGCTATGTCCATTGCCACATTGCTGGAAGTTTCTGTTGCTTTATCTTATTTTTCCTGCTACTGACCTTCTGCTACAGGCAGCACAAAAAGCAAGTGGATCTGCTTTTGTATTTCATTCACTGGAGCCTTTGATTCTTTTCACACTTAAATCACATTGATGATATTTCTGTGGTGCGCCAAAGAGTGCTGCTGTCAGACACACCCCACCCACATGCTTCTATTCCACTAGCACCAATCCCAGACATCCCAGAATGATGCTTTCTGCACACACTATCCTAAAATGTCCTGAACACTCCTCACATGGGGCCCAGCTGAGTTCATAGGATAGATGTGGAGTCATGAACATATTTAAAATTTGTTATGAAGCTTCAGGAAATAGATTCATAATATAACTTGGTTGCATTAATGGGGAATGGTATCATGGCATAACAGGATGAAGCAAAATACAATTGTTTGCATTTTTGCTACTCAGTATCAGAGTACGGCAAAAATGCAATTCCACAACACAAATACAAAATAGTGATAGAATTATTACAACAGAGAATATTTAAATGTGGTGTTTATTGTCAAAAGTAGTGTTACCAGATTTGCCCGCTACTTTGGGGTGTGGTCATTTATTAGGGCTAGGGTCTTGGCAATTCTATCAATGCGCTGCTTGTGTTACTTGTGTTTCTATACAGAGCTGTATCTCTCCCTTCTGCAAGCCCTCACCCCCAATGGAGCTATCTTGCAGGACTCAGTTCAGTGGGGCTGGGTTCCTCCAGTCCCCAAATCAGTCATACACACAAACACACACACAGATTAACGTAACACACTTGACCTGGCCGGGTTGATCAGCATGGACAGGCTGACACCCTCATATGCCAAGAATCAGTTCATCAGAGCAACAATAAACTACAGTCAGACACAAGCGCACAGTTAAACAGAATACCTCTGAATCTGGCTGGGTGTCCAGATGTCATGGGCCAGCATTCAGTTTATTAGGGCACGTCTGAGCCAAACTGGGTCAATCAGCCTGTACAAGCTGATCCCCTTATGTGTTTCAAACTCAGCATGTCCCAATCTTTTAGCCTCTTGATGAGCAGACCCCACAGTATTTCTGGGCTTTACAGGGATCTTTAGCTTAGGTAAAAGGCACGTTGCTGCATAGCAAGTGGGGAAAGAGAAGTAAAGAAGGCAAAATATACCCAATTACCACCAGTTTGACTATAAAAGTTATTTATTGCTAAGTAGATGAAATATATATATTGACACTAGTAGTAATAGACATGCCAAGGAAAAACAAACACAAACAGTCACAGTATACCCTGGTTTCACTAAGTATTTGGGGAAACTTAGCTCAAGCTTAACTAATACAGTTCAAGTTCAGAAATCTATGCTTAGAGAGAGAGAAGAGAGAGAGCTGGGATCTCACCAGTCCAAGGCACTAGGGCTGCAAATCTGACAGGTCAAAGTTCTCAGCATGATCCTTGAAGGGAGATGATCTGCCTCCTTCAGCCTCTCCAGAAGAAAGCAGGTGGTGTCAGCAGACACACTGCTGCTTCTTTTACAGATTTTTATACGCCCAGTTCAGCTTCTTTCAAGCATTCTCAATAGTGTAAATCAAATTGTCTTTTCTATTGACAAGGGTTATCTGATTGGAACTTCTCAGAAACTTGATTGATACTTGGGAAACACCTACTTGGGAGCCAGCTTGACATTCCTATGGATAGCAGATATACTTGATGGGACATCTCCTGGTGTCTTCAGAAACAATAGATTGCAGCATCAGGGTTTTTGGATTTTTACTTGCTGTGAACAAGCCTCAGCTTAGCATGACTTTTCCAGATCTTACTATAGTCTTTTAACAGACTTAAGGCAATTCTTGGAGTGTTCATAACCTGTTGTGGAGAGGACTTCCACCAGTTGTCTCGGGAAAAGTATGACAGCACTTGTGGACAGGGCTCCAACGGGCTGGACGCTGTGATGAACCCTGTACCATTGTTCATATGTTATCCATACCCCCTCTGACTCGGTGTATTGCCTCAGCATTCCCTAACCCGGCAACCGAGTTTTAGCCAATTAAGTTTACATAGGCCTCCCATAGTGGGACCAGGGAATGTACGGCCTGAGATGCCTAGTAAACTTACTTTTGCTTAGAGGTGTGGGGTCGGGGGGAGGAAAAGTCCTTTGTAAATCCAGATTAGAACTGGTCTGATAAATGCTGAGCTGACTGTGTAGGTTGATTAGCATTTGGAGCACAGCTTCCCCATCATGCAGTGCTCCCCTGCTTCGCTGATCCCAGAATTCACAGCAGTTTCTGCTTCAGGCTTTCTGTTCTCCATCTCTCATGTAAATGAATGGTCATCTGTTCCCATCTCAGATGCAAATGAGACCTAGGGCAGTTGTTTCACTTTTGTCACCCTTATCTGGAGGGTTTTAGATGTGTCTCTCACTGCATCTTAATCAGCTTCTGTTTAGGTGGGGGGGGCAATTCTTTGTGAGTCAGACAGTCTGTGTCCTGTGTCAGGGTTCCTCAAGAACATGGAGCTGACAGGTAACAGTAGGCCAAGCTTTAAAATATTCTACCTTATTAACAATGCAGAGGCAACTATCTATCTGAAAAGCCCTATAAATTGCATCTTTAAAACTTTAGTTATTAAATACACCTTGAAATGGTTCTTTCAGGAGATCGATGCAACTATTTGTAAGTAGCTGTTTCTGTCCTTGCTCTACAAAAGTATCTACAGAAGTAAGTAACTTAAAGGAGAAATCCACAGACAAGGGTCTTTGGGTAAATTTGATACCTTTTATTAGGCTAACTAAGTAGTTGGAAAAAGTATTTTTGGGAAAGCCACCCAGATACCCTGTGAAGAATTGCAGCAGTACAGAAATAAAATCCACATGAATCGCACACCACTAGTTATGACCTATCGCTCCCTGGTACCTATACAGAAAATCCTTAAACAGTTGCAACCCATACTAGAAGAAGACACTTAAAGAGATCTTCTCAGAACCACCCATCTGAGCCTTTAAACAAGCTCTGACGTTTGCCAACCTCATCACCAGAAGCAAACTTCCTACAGCTGAACACACATCGAATGGATTCAGACCATGCCATGACAAGAAATGTAAAACCTGGCAACATATCTCCACCTTCCCACCCCACAATAACTGCACCCCACAACAGAACCATCAACATTCCTGGATTTTACACCTGCACCTCCAGATACCCTGATAGAAAATATGTAGGAGAAACCAAACAACAACTACGTACCAGAATGAATGCACGCTGAAAATTTATCGAAGACAAGATTACCTGTGGGAGGTACATTTTTCACAAGAAAACTACTCTCTCTAGAATCTCTCAGGTCTAATCCTCAAAGGGAATTTACAAAACACCTTTTGCAGACAAGCCTACGAACTTCACTTCATCAACCTACTGGATGCAAAAAATCATGGACTATATATAGACATTAGATTTATGACATGTTATAACCTGCCAAATATCTAATACCCCAGGAAGAAAACAGACCAGCTGCAAAATCTTCCTCAACCTGATGAAGGGTGTTTGTACAAAAGAAATTTTTTTCCAACTATTTTACTAGGTTTAATAAAATATATCTAATTTACCCAAAGAACCTTGTCTGCCTATGTCCTTAGACCAACGTGGCTAGAACTTATATCCAGGCAAAATCCACTTTATTTTATGCCTCTCATAGACATTTCAGTGGGTTTCAGAAAGATAAGGCCATCACTGGTCTCCAGACATGCTATAAGTGATGTGTCTGCAGTAAAAATAGGGCTGTGCAAAATGGCACCATTCCATTTTGACTTGTGTTTCAATGTTTTGCGGGAACAGTGTTTCATTTTGAATTTTGTTTTGATTTGAAACTGCCGTTCCATTTCATTTCATCGAAACAGTTTCACTGTTTCAACATTTCACCCATAGGCCATAATGGGGAAATTCAAAACAGCCTGCAACTCTGTCATTTCTGGCCTGATTTGGATGAAACTTGCAGAAATGGTAGCCCCTTCTGAGTGCATGAAGCCTGCCAAGTGTCAAGGAGATCGGTGCAGGGGTTTCATGGAAACTGCACCTTAAAATCTCTAAAGCAAAAAAGCTCATGTCACATGTATGTATTAAGCCACAGTGGGGTCAAAACTTCAGGCATGCTAGCCCCTGCTAAGGCCACAGATTCTGCCAAGTTTCAAGGAGATAGGTGGAGAGGTTTTAGGGAAACTGAACCTCAAGCGGCTGACAAGCAAAATTCATGACAGGGGTGACACAGTGTGTGTGTTAAGGTGCAGCAGGGTGAAAACCACAGGCATGTTAGCTCCTGCTGAGGCCACAAAGCCTGCCAGCTTTCAAGGAGATAGGTGCAGAAGGAGTCTGGGGCCTTGCACCTCTAGCTGCTTTCAGGCAACACTCATGACATGGGTGGATGATATTGTGTGTGTGTTAAGGTGCGCCCTCACTCAACTGACAACAAGGCAGAAAGCAGGGCAGTTCAAACAATGCTGCCTTTTATGCAGGTTTTCCATCCCTCCTGCAGAGCACTGCGATTGGAAGGGACCTCAAGAAAGGATCACAGTCACTGGCCAGCTACACAGTCAATAATGAGAGCACTCCTTCACCCGCTTCTTCCCCCTCCCTCTCATTAATTTAGTTTCTATTTCCCTGAAGGCAAGCCCAGCTTGAGCTTTGAAACGCAAAACGTTTAAAAAATTTTGAAACATTTTGACTTGCCTCATTTTGTTTCAATGCTGTTTTGAAGCTCTCTGTTTCATTTCGATTTTGCTGCTTTGAGCTCAAAATGAGTCGAAACAGTGTCAGAATGAAACTGTCGGTGAAATTTTTCACAGCCCTACAAAGTACCTCTTTTGAGTATAATAATACTTTGTGATGCACTTCATTAGGAGATGATCTGAATCATTATGCACCAAGAGGTACTGAAATTGGTGTAGATGGATAACAATCAAGCCATAGCTCAAACTATGCTGAATTAATTGTTAAGCATTTTTTGATACTGGCTGTATCTCCAGTTAGTGGAATACTACATGCTGCCCAAGAATAGTCACTGATACTTTAAAATTAAATTGCTCTGGGCTTGTATGTCTTTCAGTTTGGTTTTCCATGAGTAGTCAAGCAAGGAATCTTTCTGTATATGAGCATAGGACCAGCTCCCCATCAGGCATAAGTCAATGTTGCTTTTCTTGGCTTTGATGGAACTGTGCTGATTTGTAACAAATAAGAAAATGGTCCATTGTGAATCCAAAATGAGATTTGTGATATGTTTACAGCTAAAAATGCTGAATAACTATGTGCTTTCACCAGGATCTTTATTTTTTAATTAGGCTAATGTTAGGCCAAGACCATGCTTTTCTGTGCCATAAAGATACAGGGCCTTCAGGAAAAGAGCATCCTCAGTGTACTCTGCACTGAGACTGAAGAGGAACCTTTTTCAAAATGAAGGGGTATGATGGGGCTCCTTGGTCATGGTATGCCTATGGAAAAGGGGACCTGACCTATAAAGGTTTGTCTGGGGTTACAGTTCTCCTTTATTGTTCACCTTTTCCTCAAAGTGGGAAGCACCCACCAAGGCCACATGAGACTGCTGCCTAGCTAGTGTCGAAGAAATCAAACTTCACGTTGTGTTTTGGTATAGAATTAATAGACACAGTCTGAGTTTATTGGTGCTCATACAAACAATTGCAGGGGGAGGGGTCTAAACAGAACTCCTCCCTTCTACAAGTTAGCATACCTTTTTATACCTCAAACTGTGAAAACAGATGCATGATTAAAACAAAGCAACCTTGAGTGTCAAGGAAAAGGTAGATTATTCGGTTGTTACACATAACAGTTGCTTGCTCAGCAACCCATTTTGTTTTGAGAACTGCTATCACCTTGTTGATTTTACAAAAGAAAGAAACATTTGTTCCCAAAGAATTGTAGAAGACATAATAAAGCAGAAGGGGTTTTTTTTCCTTAAAATATTCTTTAAAATACAGCATCAGCATCTTTTTCAATTTTTTTTTCTTCACTGTCTTTTCCTTAGTCAAGTTAGAGGCCTGGATAAATTTATTTCAACACTAATTTAAGTCACTATTTGTGCTGTTCTGAGACTGTATAACTGTGCCTTGTGCCAGGACATGTGCATCTTTTGTGCTATATGCAGCTGGAGCCCATGTGTCTTCTGTCTTGTATGACAGACAACTGTGCAAGTGTCCTTGTGCTCCATGCAGCAGCATGTTGAGGGACCTGCCTGTGGGAGAGCTTACAATTTTCCATGTCCAGTGATGTGTAGGACAACTCCCTGAAATATCTTTTCCATAGGTCCTGATGTTGCCTTGGGGCTCTGTGCAGGCTGCCTGAGTAATGAGCAGCTGGCCTCTAAGCCATTTACCTCTTCTTCCATGGGGCACCTCTTCTTCTATTGAAGGGCTAGAATAAAATAGCATCAACCACTGGAGACATGAAAGTGCTTCTCTGTTCGTGTGATGGGGACACTTATATTTCCAGTGTGGGAAACAGAATCACTCCCAGATCCTTCCTGGGAAAGGCAGAGTTCATCATAAGCCATATTTTGGTCATCTCTTGGGTGAAATGGGATTCTGTCTTAACTGTAAACCTAATCTATGAACAACCCCTTCACCACTGCTGAGCAAACTGTTCTGTGCTGCAAGGTGCTACATGGTGAAGCAGAATTAACTGTAAGTTGCTGTTAATGAAGTCTGAAGACAGTAAATTGAATTTTTGTTTGTTCGTTTATAGGTTAAAAAACAGAAGAGATGGAGCTTAATCCTCCCAGTACATGCCTTCAAAAAAAAATCAAGCCCCTTTCATGATGACAAAGGAAACAACAAAGATCCAGATAAATGTTTCTCTTCCTGTCTATATCATTTTAGTTACGTTGTACTATATTTTTTATTTTTCCTTTGAATGTTTTTAAGAAATAAAGAGCAATATATGATAACTTGCATTTGCTTATCATGCTTTGGTAGAAGATTGTTTTCTACAAAACTGAAAGAGCAGGACTTGAGATTTTTACTATCACTGTTTCCTTTAGGACTCAACTTTCTGTGACAACAGCATAAACTTGACTTTCTTACATTTATCTATAAAGCACTTCTGCATAATATAAGGTGCCTGAATGTGCTAGTAATTTCCTTCTTGAGCTGTGATAACATGGACTGTGAGGGTAGTGACCAAGGCCAGTGTCTCAGCCGCCTGCAGAGGTTCAGGATTGAGAGTATGGTTGGGGGTAAAAAGGTAAGAAAGGTTTATTGACTTAACAAAAACACAACTATGCATAGTAACAAGACAAACAATGACAGACAAGAAGAATTCGTGTCAGCAACTTATCAGCAGTCCTCTCGATGCCTGATGTATGATAAGTTTCTCTTTCTACAAAGCTCAGTGAAGTCAGACACCCCCAATCAGCACTGTCCAAGAGGTACCGGGAAAGACCCTGGTATTCAGTCCTTGGGCTCCTTGAGATCCACGGGCCCACTGATTTAGGTCAACAGTTAATTAATCCTTTTTACAGAGCTGTATCTTCCTTCTGAATGATTTCTGGATGTTTTAGCCAATTTATAGCTTCTGAACTGTACTGATAACTTACAGCCACTCAGATTCTTTTTACTTTAACTGTCCTTAGACTAACCAATAGCAGTACAAGCCTTGCATTCCTTTTGATAAGGTTAATTTTAAGTAGGCCACAGATCATTACTACTTCAAGGCTTTGCTAAATTTACTAGGCCCTACTTTATACAAGACCTTACTACATTTTAAACTTTAATTAGGCTCTTAGTAACAACATATAGCTTAATATCTAAACAAATACAGAAAAACACTTGGTCTAATCTTTATAGAGCCTCCAGCAAGCACTTTTATTACACAGACATAATTTTCAGCTGTCACACTCTGTCATGATGCACTAATTTTCATATCTACTAGATGTGTTTATATGTGTGTATTTACTGCGTAGTAACCAAAGTTACTGCACGATACAGGCACATGTCTACACATGCACACCCAAACTGTGCAGTATATACAGTGTTTTACACCAACTTGAGCATAAATTTGATACCTGCATAATCCAGGTATCAAATTTATACCCAATTAGTTACCACACAGTAACATACAAGTACACGCCTTACTGCGCAGTAACATTGGGTATGTGGACTGACGTGGGACTAACTTTAGTCCCAAGTTAGTCCACATACAGTATTAATGCACTTTAACACCTGCATGTGTACAACCCAGCCTATTCCTACTTACTGTGCAGTAATTTACTGCACAGTAAATTTAAGCCAGCGTAAATGCATATGTAGACACACCCACTGATACTGAAGAGGCATGAGGTATCACAGGAGCTGCCTTAGCTTTTGTTCCATCCTGCTTTCCTCAATACGTCTAGGAATGAGGAGAAGCTAAAAACAATTTCTCGGTACTGATTTTTCCATCTGTAAACTGCACTGAACTGGTTTCACATCCCGCACTGAAATGGGATGTGCCTACCTGTGCAATTAATGCAAAGCAATAAACTCTGGTACATATCACACTGGAGTTCATTGCTCCCAGGTGCTACTTTTACATATGCACCTGGGACTGCAGCACATTGAGCCAGGTCAAAGGGGGTCAACCTGGCAGCCAAGGTCTGCTCCAACTCAGCTCAGTATGCTGCAAAGGGGCTGCTGGGGCATGAAGGTGCTACAGTGTGGGGCTAGCCAGCAGGCAACCCCCACACTGAAGCATCCTTGTGCCCCAGCCAGCCTCATAACAATCTACACATGTGTTGTGATGCAGTAAAAAACTCTGGCATAGGATAGTAGCTGTATTTACAAGTACTAACCTACAGCAGAGTTAATTAATTTCCTGAGGACTAAGAGGCCTAAGTGCTTGCCTAATTAGCTCCAAGTGTAAATGTGGAGAAGACTACTGTGGAGCTAATTAGGCAGCCACTTAGTTTTTTTATAAGAATGGGATGCAACACAGTATCAAAGGCTTTTTTTAAAATCCAAGTATATGACATACACCTTGAATCCTGCATCTAAGCAGTTTGTGACCTGGTCATAAAAGGAAACAAAGTTAGGCAGGATCTACCTGCTACAAATCCATGTTGGTTGTGCTTCAGCATTATTTTTCCTGCTGGACTCCCACAGATGTGATGCTTAACATTTTTTTCAAAGGTTTTCCCAAAGATAGAGGTGCAACTAACCAGTCTACCATTGCCCAGGTCCTCCCTCTTCCCCTTTTTGAGAATAGGGACCACATTGGCCCTTTTCCAGTCCTCTGGGACCTGTCCTGAGCACCATGAGTGCTCAAACAGTCTTGCCAGTGCTTCTGCTATGACACTGGCTAATTCCCTCAGCACCCTTGGATGAAGATCATCTGGGCCTGCTGACTTGAACACATCAAGCCCCTCCAAGTGTCCCTTCGCTGGGTTGGCATGTTATCAGATTTGCCCATCACTTTGGGGTGTGTTCATTTATTAGGGATATGTTTCTAGGGTCTTTGTAATTCTATCAATGTGCTGCTTGTGTTGTGTTTCTATACGGAGCTGTATCTCTCCCTTCTGCAAGTCCTCAACCCCAATGGAACTATCTTGCAGGACTCAGTTTCAATGGGGCTGGGTTCCTCCATCCACTAAATCAGTCAAATACACACACACACAGAGATTAATGTAACATGCCTGACCCAGCTGGGTTGATCAGCATGGACAGGCTGACACCCTCATATGCCAAGAATCAGTTCATTAAGGTAACAATAAAATGCAGTCAGACACAAGCACACAGATAAACAGAATACCTCTGAATCCAGCTGGGTGTATAGCTGGCACTCTCATGGATTAGGGCACGTCTGAGACAAACTGGGTCAATCAGTACAAGCTGATCCCCTTATGTGTCTCCAACTCAGGCAAAAAGTCTCCAAAAGTTATCTAAATGACATCTTTAGCACTATAATCATTAAAGGCTTCTAGAGTGGACCTTTCAGGAAAAAGGCACAATTATTTGTAAGACTTTTTCTGTGTTTTCCCCTAGAAAATAATTACAAAAATTCTTTACTTTATAGGCAAAATCCATTTGCTATTGTCCCCCTTGAAAAAGTTTCATTGGGTGTGTCTACACAAGACACTTTACTGTACATTAGTCTAATCTAATGCACAGTAAAGTGTCACAAAAGAACCATGTGTTAAGCTAATGTGCATTAAAATAGTCAAATGCAGGTACTAGATGTAATATGCATTACCTAAACCACAAGTAGAACATGTGTAGATGCTGACCAGGAGCAAATTTGCTCCTGGTCAGCCAGTCCACAAGGAGGCCAGCCTCCAGCTGCAGGGCAGGGCACCATGACTGAGAGTCCCTCCAGCTGCAGGGCAGGAGCAGCTCCTTTGCAGGCCCTGCCTGGCCTTTAACCCCCTGCTGTCTGCCCCTTACCACTGGGTGTTTCTGCAATGGGCCTGTCTTGGCAGCAGCAGTACTACACAACCCTGACCTGAGTTCCAGGGATCTGCTGCCTGCTCTCTGGCCCCTGGGCCTTTGTGCCACTGTGCCGTGGGTATCAGTGCTGGGTGAAAGTCCAGGCCCAGCAAACACAGTGGGTGTGTGCACCAGACTACAACAAATGGTCCGGGGTAGCCTGCAGGACCACACCATGCATGTAGGAGCTGGCCATAATCCTGGCTCCCAGGGACCCAGGCCACTGGCAACATATATATTCCAGTACTAGTGGGCTACCAGAGTCCTCTTTGTGGCCCAACCTTGACAAGGAGTCACTGGAGGAGGACCCATGGCCTCATTTTCCAGTGAGGGCAGCCCAGGTCAGTACCTGCCCTGACACCTGCAGGAATGCACCCATGGTGGGGGGACAGGCCAGAGAGGGCCCCATGCATGGCCAGCACCAACTCCTTCACAGAGAGAGCCACTGGCCATGTGGCAGGGCACCAGACCTTCACATCCCCGCACCCCACAGGCAGTCAGACCGTGTCCCCACCATCAGGCTCTGAGTCTGACTGCCAGGACCACCTGCAATTTCCAGCCAGTAAGTCCCACACATGGAGGAGGACTTGCAGGGAGCACTGTGGCCAGCTATGGGACAAAAAGAACCAGGTAACATGGGGCCCCTGCAAGACACGCTAGGAAATCTGGTCATCACATCAGATGACAAAGCTAACCTGTTTAACAACTTCTATGCCTCCATTTTCCTGAGCAGGGACCAGATCAGCCCCCACAACCGGCCCCCCGCAGGCCCCAGGGGAGGCGCACCTAGGCCAAGGGTCAGTGAGGATCAAGTTAGGGAACTTCTGGAGGGACTGGATGTATTTAAATCAGCTGGTCTGGACAATCTCCACCCCAGAGTGCTGAGGGAATTAGCTGAGGTCATTGTGGGACCCCTACCACAGCTTTACGAGCATTCGTGGGGCCAGTGTGGTTACCATCTTCAAAAAAGGGAGGAAGGAGGACCTGGCCAGTTAGTCTTACCTCGATCCTGGGTAAGCTTTTTGAGAGAATTATTCTGACACATGTCCATGAGGGGCCAACAAGGGAGATTATGCTTAGGGGCAACCAACATGGGTTCATTAGAGACAGGTCCTGTCAGACCAACCTGGTTGCCTTCTATGACCATAAATCCGTAGATGCAAGGGTAGCAGTGGACATAGTCTTCCTGGACTTTAGGAAGGCCTTCGACACTGTCTCTCACCCCGTTCTCATTAAAAAACAGGGGGACTGTGGTGTTGACACCTACACAGTCAGATGGGTTGCCAACTGGCTGGAGGGCCGCACACAGAGAGTGGTGGTGGATGGGTCATTTTTGACCTGAAGGGATGTGGGCAGTGGGGTCCCGCAGGGCTCAGTCCTCGTGCCCACACTGTTCAACATCTTCATCAGTGACTTGGATGAGGGTGTAAAAAGCACCCTGTTCAAATTTGCTGATGACACTAAGATGTGGGGCGATGTGGGTACATTAGAAGGAAGGAATAGGCTACAATTGGACATAGACAGGTTACAGGGGTGGGCGGATGAGAATAGGATGGGATTCAACACTGACAAGTGCAAGGTGCTGCACCTGGGAAGGAAGAGCCAGCACCATACCTACAGTCTGGAGAACTCCCTTCTCATCAGTGCAGAGGCAGAAAAGGATCTTGGAGTCATTACTGATGCCAAAATGAACATGGGCTGACAGTGTGGGAATGCAGTCAGGAAGGCCATCCACAGATGCATCTCA
Organism: Crocodylus siamensis; assembly: GCF_052110815.1. Lineage (NCBI taxonomy): Eukaryota > Metazoa > Chordata > Crocodylia > Crocodylidae > Crocodylus > Crocodylus siamensis. The sequence continues at coordinate 47,357,629 of NC_143402.1, read as the reverse complement.
AGCAGGTCCAAGGAGGTGATACTCCCCCTCTACGCAGCACTGGCCAGGCTGCAGCTGGAGTACTGTGTCCAGTTCTGGGTACCGCACTTCAGGAGGGATGTGGACAACATGTAGAGGGTCCAGAGGAGGGCCACTCACATAATCAGGGGGCAGCAGGACAGGCCCTATGAGGAGAGGCTGAGGGACCTGAACCTGTTCAGCCTCCACAAGAGAAGGCTGAGGGGGGATCTAGTGTCCTGTTACAGACTAGTCAGAGAGCACCAGCAGGTGCTGGGCCCCCGAGCGCTACCAGGAGTGACTAGAAATAATGGTCTCAAGTTGGCAGATGGTAAATTCAGATTAGACATCAGGAGGCGCTACTTCACTGTCTGGATGGCTAGGATCTGGAACCAACTTCCAAGTGAAGTGGTGCTGGCTCCTACCTTGGGGGTCTTTAAGAGGAGGCTAGATGAACACCTTGATGGGGTCATTTGCCCCCAGTACTCTTTCCTGCCATGGCAGGGGGTCGGACTCCATGATCTGCTCAGGTCCCTTCCAACCCTACTAACTATGAAACTATCATAGAATCACAGAATCAATGAGTCGGAAGGGACCTAGACATATCATCTAGTCCGCCCCTCTGCCATGGGCAGGAAGGAGCACTGGGAGTGGCAGGGGTCATAAGACCCCAGCCAGGTGCCTATCCAGTCTCCTCTTGAAGATTTCCAGGAAAGGTGAAAGCACCACCTCTCTGGGAAGCCTATTCCAGGCTCTGGCCACCCTTACCGTGAAGTAGTTCTTCCTAATATCTAACCTAAACCTATCCTCCCTCAGCTTGTGGCCATTGTTCCTGGTGACTCCAAGGGGGGCCCTGGTGAACAGACTTTCCCCAAGTCCCTGCTGGTGGCCCCTGATAAAGTTGTAGGCAGCCACAGGATCCCCCCTCAGTCTCCTCTTGTGGAGACTGAAGAGATTCAGGTCCTTCAGCCTCTCCTCCTAAGGCTGGCCACGGAGGCCCTCAGCCATACGAGCGGCCCTCCTCTGGACCCTCTCCAGGTTCTCCACGTCCTTCTTGAAGTGTGGCGCCCAGAACTGGACACAGTACTCCAGCTGCGGCCTATGAAACTACACAACAGTTTAGACACAACTATGCCCGTGCCACCTCACCCACCCACCCCCAACCTGCAGGCCTGGCACCAGGGGCCCTGCATAAGGAGTGGTGGCCTTGCCTTTCATCTCCTACCCTCCCCAGCTCTTCCCTCCCCTTCCCACTCCTACCCTTCCCTTTCCCTCCCCTCCCCTTCCCTTGCCTCCTTGCCCTGCCTAGCTGAGTTCCCCCCTGCCCCTCAGAGTTCCCCCCACAGAATGCAGGGAGGCCAGAGACAGCGTAGAACTTTACTGAGCAGCCAGCCCCCCACCAGCTAGGCATCCAGGGGCCTGTCACATGCAGAAAAACTCACCGATGGCAGCAGCAATCTCCTCTTCATGTGCAGAGATCATTCAATCATAGCATAGGCAGAGGTACCCCTCCAGGCAGTAGTGCATATTTCAGGGAAGCACAGACTTGACATTAAAGCTGAGGGCCCCAAGCCAGGTTCTCAGCTGTACCCAGAGCACCATGGCAATCAGCAGCTGCAGGGGATAGTGTGTCACATACCCTTCACTACACTTAAACAGCTCATTATGGTGCTGCTGTGGGATTCTCAGCAGAGGTATATTTGTGGTGCAGGCCACATGCACGGGGCAGTGTGGGAGTTGCCTGCCCTGGCCTGCCTCTCTGGTGAAGCCCACTGGGGGGAAGGCAGGGGAAGACTAGCTCAACATACCAGACATGCAGGAGACCCATGCCTCCCAACCTCTGTGGGCCTGTCCCCACAGGAGCAAACTGCTGGACCTGCAAAAGGAGAAGGGGGAGAGTTGGGCCAGAATAGTCATGGCAGCTGCTGCCAGGAGCTAGCCCTGGCCTGGCGTGGGTATCAGTAATGCAGGCTGGATGCAGCAAGTGCCAAATGGGCCACCTGCCCCTGTGGAGGGAGTGGGGATGGAGGGTTCAGCCAGCAACAAACTGTGACAGGGGCTGCCCAGCCAATTTCCTATGGTCCCTGGGCACCTATTCACACATGGCCCCTGTTAGCGTTTCCGTGCAGGGTACCGCTGGATCCCCTGGTTCTTCCCTGCCACAACTACAATCTTGTTAAAGAAATGGGGAGGAAAGAGATGTTGTGATAATTAGTACCCGCGGAAGGACCACGCTTTCATAATCTATTCATAATCTAGGTGCTTTTTATTCTTTCTTTTACAGGGAACCAGGTGGGAGGCAGCAGCTCAGAGTGTTCTTGGGATCACCCCCATGCTCCGAAGAGGATCCCAGGCACCTCAATTGGGATGGTAAGTGAGGAGGCGTGTTTTGCCCGCTTGTGGCTGCATTGAACAATCAGTCCAGGCAGGGTCCCCTTCGCATCCTCTGCCCTGCAGAGGGAGTCTCTGGGCTTCTCTGTCTTGATTCAAGTACTTGCCCGCTCCCCATAATCAAAAGAAAGTAAACGAGAGAAGAGTTTTCTTTGTTTCATAGATTTCATAGACATAGACATTAGGGCTGGAAGGGACCTCAGGAGATCATTGAGTCCAGCCCCCTGCCCAAAGGGCAGGAAGTCAGCTGGGGTCATAGGATCCCAGCAAGATAAGCATCCAATTTACTCTTGAAGGTGTTCAATGTAGGTGCTTGAACCACCTCCGATGGCACACTGTTTCAGACCTTGGGGGCTCGGACAGTAAAGAAATTCTTCCTTATGTCCAGCCTGAAACGGTCTTCCAGGAGTTTATGACTGTTCGATCTCATCATCCCTTGGGGCGCTCTGGTGAACAGACGTTCCCCCAGATCCTGGTGGTCACCCCTGATAAACTTATAGGTGGCCATCAGATCACCCCTGAGCCTGCGCTTTTCCAGGCTAAAGAACCCCATGGCTCTCAGCCTGTCATCGTAAGATCTGTTTTCCTGACCCCTGATCATGCGCGTGGCTCTCCTCTGGACTCTCTCAAGCTTCTCCACATCCTTTTTGAATTGTGGAGCCCAAAACTGGACACAGTACTCCAGCTGTGGCCTCACCGAGGCCGAGTACAAGGGGAGAATGACGTCCCGCCATTTGCTCGAGAAGTATCTATGGATGCAAGCCAGCATTTTGGTCGCTTTACTAGCCGCAGCATCGCATTGGAGGCTCATGTTCATCTTGTGGTCAATGATGACCCCCAAGTCTCTTTCTTCTGTAGTGCTAACCAGCGTAGCACTGCCGAGCCTATAAGGATGCTGCAGGTTTTTCCTCCCAAGGTGGAGAACCTCGCATTTTTCGGTGTTAAACACCATCAGGTTCTCGTCCGCCCATTTGCTGAGCTTGTCCAGGTCAGCCTGGATCACCCGCCTATCTTCTGGCATGGATGCTTTGCCTCAAAGTTTGGTGTCATCGGCGAACTTGGCCAGTCCACTCCTGACTCCAATGTCCACATCATTAATGAAGATGTTGAACAGGATGGGTCCCAGGACAGAGCCTTGAGGGACCCCACTGGTCACAGGGCACCACGATGAGTGACTGCCATCGATTACAACCCTCTGGGTCCGACCACGGAGCCAGTTTCCCAGCCAGCGGATCATGGTGGAGCCAAGGCCACAACTGGCCAGTTTGGCCAAGAGGTGATCGTGGGATACCAGATCAAAAGCTTTTTTGAAGTCAAGATATATGACATCAATCTCTTTTCCCCAGCCCAGGTGATAGGTCACCTGGTCATAGAAGGAAATGAGACTGGTCAAACAAGACCTACCCGCAACAAACCCGTGCGGGCTATCCCTTAGAATGTTAGCCTGGGCCAGTCCTTCAAGGATGGCCTCCTTAATAAATTTTTCTAAGATCTTCCCCAGGATAGAAGTCAGGCTAATGGGCCTGTAGTTTGCCAGATCCACTCTCCTCCCTTTCTTGAAGATCGGCACCACATTGGCCTTCTTCCAGTCTTCGGGCACTACACCAGAGTGCCAGGAGTTTTCAAAGATCCGTGCCAGGGGCTGGGCTATGACGCTCGCCAGCTCCTTGAGTACCCTGGGGTGCAGATTGTCAGGGCCGGCTGACTTGAAGGTATCCAGCTTCTCAAGGTGTTCCTTCACGAGGTCAGCATTTATGGAGAGTAGGGGATCCCCATCACCCGGATCTCCCTGTCCCATAGGAGGCCTGGGCGCCCCATGGGACTCATGAAAGATTCATGCAAAGTACCTATTTAATAGGTTGGCTTTTTCCTGGACGTCAGTTGTCAGTTGCCCCATCTGGTTTAGCAGGGGTCCAACATTGCCCTTGCTTTTCCTCTGGCTCCCCACATATCTGAAAAAGGACTTTTTGTTGTCCTTGATGCTTCAAGCTAGTTGGAGTTCAGTTGCAGCCTTGGCTTTCCTGGTTTGCTCCCTGCAGGACCGGACCAGCGCAGAATAATTCTCCTTGGAGGTGAATCCCGTCCTCCATCCTTTGTAGGCTTTCCTTTTTAGCCGCAAGAGGTCCGCTAGGTCCCTAGAGAGCCAGGAGGGCTCCTGTGCCATCTTGCTGCCTTTCCTCCATGTTGGAATAGATTTAGCTTGTGCATTGAGGATCGCTTCCTTGAGAAACAACCACTCTTCTTGAACTCCCATCTCCCTGGGGTCATGGTCCCTGAGGGCCTGACCGACAAGCCTCTTGAGGTTGTCAAAGTTGGCTTTTCTGAAGTCAAGGACTTCTGCGTTGCTGACTGACTTGCCAGCTTTACGGCGGATGGTGAAGGTGATCAGCTCGTGGTCGCTGTCACCCAGCTTCCCATCGATCACTAGGTCGCCGATTAGGTCATCCCCCGTAGCCAGTACCAGGTCGAGCAGCGCTTTGCCTCTCGTTGGCCCATAGACTTCTTGAGTCAGGTAGAGGTCATCCACACACGAGAGAAAGCTTTGCGACCGCTCGGATTTTGCTGAGTGATCTTCCCAGGAGATATCCAGGTAATTGAAGTCACCCATGACAACCAAGGTCCTGGAGCAAGCGGCTTCAGTCAGTTCCCAGGCGAACTCCTGGTCAAGCTCAGGACTTTGAGTGGGAGGTCTGTAGTAGACTCCCACCGTTGTGTCCCCTGTGCCATTTTTCCCACGAATTTTTACCCAGAGGGTCTCTAGCTGTCCATGCCGGTCACCAACATCAGCTTGCAGGGACATGTATCTTTCCTTCACATAGAGAGCTACACCCTCGCCCCTTTTGTCAGCACGATCCCTCCTGTACAGGGTATAGCCCTCTATACCCGTGGTCCAGTCATGGGTGGAGTCCCACCAGGTCTCCATTATCCCAATGACATCATAATTCTTTGCACTGAGCAGGAGGACAAGCTCCTCCTGCTTGTTACCCAGGCTCCTGGCATTAGTGTACAGGCAGGCAAGTGTGCCCTTAGGGGCTCTTGCCTTGCCCACAGATTGTGCCAGGGCTGGGGCAGGGGTGGGCTCCCTTAAGTGCCTTGGTCTGCTGGCTTTGCAAGGGTCGCTCAGCGGGCCAGCAGTGGCAGTAGTCCCCCCATCCCCCAGCGGGCTTAGTTTAAAGCCCGGTGGAGCAGGTCAGCCAGCCTGGCTGAGAAGAGCCTCCTCCCCAGGGGAGAGAGCTGGAGGCCATCTCTTCCCAGCAGCTCGCTGCCTCTGTCGCCAAAAAGCGGGCTGTGGTCATGGAAGCCAAAGCCTTCCCGATGACACCAGCTCCGCAGTCTTTGGTTCACTGCGTGGATCCTCCTCTCCCTCCTCAGCCCATAGCCCGAGACTGGGAGGATCAACGAAAACACCACCTGAGCTCCCAGACTCCTAAGCCCTGCTCCCAACTCCCTGTAGCGCCTCATGACCTGGCTGGGGGTGCTCTGAGCCGTGTCATTGGTGCCCACGTGAATAAGGAGCATGGAGTAGTGGTCTGTGGGCCGGAGGAGCTGCGAAATCCTCTCTGCAATGTCTCGGATGCGGGCCCCTGGGAAGCAGCAGACTTCCCGGGCTAAGGGGTCGGGGTGGCAGATTGCCCCCTCAGTGCCCCGCAGGATGGAGTCTCCCACAACAAACACCTTACGCTTTGACTTGGGGAGAGCGGGGCCAGTAGCTGTGGTTGAGCATGGGTTGCCTGCGGGAGCTGGCAACTGAGCAGGCTCTGCTGGGGCTGCAAGAGGTGCGAACCTGTTGCTAAGCTCCAGTGAGGGAGGGGCCTTGGTGCGGTGGGCCTTGGGGCCCTTGACCACCTTGGTCCATGCCCCTGACTGGGCAGAGCGGGAGGTCCCAGAGTCTTCCTTAGTCATGGAGGGAGACGGTGCTCTCCCCTGCAGCTCCCGGGGGAGAAGGGCCTGGCAGTAGGAGTTTATCTCCTGCTCGCAGTCCCTGATGGCATGCAGTCTCTGGACTGTGGCCTGGAGCTCCTCCAGCTGGCGCGCCAGAGACCCCAGTAGGGAGCTGACCCCGCAAGGGGAGGTGGCCATGCTCCTGGGCCCCAGAGCCTGAAAAAGGGACAGGCAGCCCCCGCAGCCAAGAGCCAGGGGCTCCGTCTGCGTGGAGCCCGGAACCATGGGCTCCATCTGGGTGGCCTTCTCTGAGGTGCGCGATGGGGGGGGCCGCAGAGCCCTTGGGGACCCTTGGGGTGCAGTGCGTGCCCATCCGTGTCATGCCTCTGGTAGGCTGGCTACGGCTGGGGCCGACTACTCCGGGGGGTCGCAGGCAGGGTGTCGTGCCCTCCCGCGCCCTCTCCCACGCGAACTCCGCGCTAACTCAAGCGCCTCTTTACACAGCCTGTTCGCGCGGCTCCGTTCGCGGGGCTCCCTGGGGGGCTGGGCCAAGTAGGGGCCTGGGCGGGGGCTTGACCCGGCCCGGCACCAGGCAGCGGCCTCCTCCCAGGAAGCAAGGAGTTAACCCCTTCCCACCATGAGCCCGCTTACCTCCGGCTGTGCTGGGGGTCGGCAGGGGGCTCTGCCGCTGCTGAGGGGGTGTCTGGGGGGTTTCGGGGGAGAGGGGGCACAGTGGGCTTCACCCGCATGTCTCTCACCGCTCCGGAGCCTAACTTGTTCTCTCAAGTCTGGGCTCCCAGCCACTAGTTACCTCATTAGGAGCTTGTTATGGACACCACCCAGCCTCTTTTGCTGCATGGTACCGGCATGTGGGTTCAGGAGTTCACCCACGGCCAGGTCTCGAGATCTTGGCCCCCACCGTCCCTCTCCCCTCAGGGTCTGGATGCTGTGCCGGGTCTCTTCAGGGGTCTGGGCTGCTGACCCGCCCCCCACCGCGCTCTTTTGCTTTCACGTTGCCTCTCCACATCCCAGTGCAGAAACCGTGGCTTCTTCCCACACCATGGCTCCACTCTTCACTGCACTGGATTCCCGGTAGGTGGTGTGTGGGCCTGCCAGTCCTGAGCTCCGGGATCCCTTGGTTCACGCTGACCCTGAGTTGTAGATCCCTCCTCTTGGATCTTTCTCCCGGACAATCTCCCCCGCAGCTCCTCTCTTGTCCTGTGGTGCCTGAAGGCAACTTTCCCTAGGGAGTGTCCTCTTCATATCCCCAGGCGCAGAGTCCCATTGGCTCTCTGCAGGTGTGGGGTGTCTCGTTGACCCACTGGGCCATAATCACTATCAGCTGCAAGATTTCTCAAGTAACAGGGCTTTGGTCTGGAACCCTGTTACAGCCCCCAATCTGAGGCCAGACAGCACACAGTTCTTTGGTGTAGTCCATGTTATCTTTGAAATGTTGTGAACTCTCACAAAGAGCCTCTCTGTCCTTGCTCTACAGGTCCAGCAGCTGTTCATGGGGGAGAGGCACTGGCTGCCACTGGGGATGTGGTGCCCTCTGAATGCCAGTGGCAGACACAAGATAGAGGCTTGCTCCTAAACCGGCTTGTCACTGTCATGGAGGAGCAGGTGGGCGATTCATGGGCTTGGCGCAAGGAAGATGTCTCACATGAGTGGGAGAGGGATATAAGTAAGAGAGGGATGCACATGAGTGGGCACTTGGACCTTGAGAAGAGATACACTGCCCTCATTGAGAGGATGGTTTTTGCCTAGGACCAACAGGCCTCCATTGTGGCTCAGGCAGTCAAGACAATGGAGGAAGTCTTCTAGGTGCTTGATAGCACCCTGGCCCTGGTGGCCTCCTTTGTGCTACCCACTGCCCAGTCACTGGCCTCAACCCCACCTGCCACCTGGTACCCACCCACTACCTATCCACAGCCCTGGCACTGCCTGTTGCCTGGTAGCTGCCTGCTGTCCAGCTACCAGCCCCATCCTCAGGGCTGTGGGCCTGAGAGGAGGTGCAGTGATGGCTGCAGTGGCCTGTCTGGAGGTGCACTGATATATTGGTCACATATCATATTGGCATAGATAAAAGGAAAATTAATGTTATTGGCCTTTTTTGCCTACTGTAGCTGATAATGTCACCAATGAGTGTTGCACATGCCACCATGCAGGTGGCCAGGAATACAGCCAGGCAACTTGGGGAGCAGCCTCCATGCAGTAAGTCTGTGGGGGGAGGAGGGGAGGAATTGAGGCCCCAACAGTGATGGAGAGAGTGGGACAGGGATGGTGAAAGGGACTCCCGAGTGGGGTGTGGGGGGAGCCAAGGGCAGGTGATGTACAATGGGGAGCCGAGGAGCCAATGCTCTGCACGCCCTGTGGGGAGCATAAAGGGCACATACCCCCCATATCTGTGAATGGGGCCAGGTTGGGCTGCTGCTGCAGGCTGGGGACTGCATCAGCCTGTTCCCAGTGGGGGTTCTGAGTGTGCAGTGGGTAGTGGCTACACTGGGAGTGATGGCCACATTGGGGCTAGGGCACATGTTGGGGTGGCCACAGCCCTGCTCCCAGCGCCACCCCTGCTGAGGCATTCTGCCCTGCTGCCTCATCACAGGGCTCCTGGGGAAGGCAACAGAGCACAGTGCTGTGGCAGGGGCTGCTCTGGGTGGCAGGGTTGGAGTGCTGTAGCACATTCCCTCCTGATTTCCTGAGGGGCCCCAATGGCCCCTGCTTGCTGCCCATCAGCAGGGAAACAAAATGGCACCAAATTTAAAACAGCAGCTTTCTCTCCCTTGCTGATGAGGAGTGAGTGGCAAGCAGGGCCCTGATCAGCACCAAACCCTGGGCCAGCCCTGCTGATCCAGGCCCACATCAGCCTATGGGTGCACAGGGTGGCACGCATGTGTCGGGGGTGGGTTGAGCACTGAATGCAAGTGCACAGGGGTGGCAGGACACACGTGTGTTGGGGGATGGGTGTGGGGTGGGTTGAGCAGTGGGTCCTGGTACACAGGGGTGGCACACATGCATGTGTCAGGGGGTGGGGCTAGGTTAGGTTGAGCAGCGGATGCAGATGCATGGGGGTGGTGCACATGTGTATTGAGGCATGTGTGTGTGCACAGTGGCCAGCAGATGCCCAGTCTGGCAGGGAATTGCAGCTGGGTGCATAGGCAGTGGAAGAGGGGGACTAATGGGACTCAGGCCTCCCAAACGCAGGGCAGTGGGAATGGTTGCAAGGCACCCAGCTGCAGGCTTTTGCAGCAGGTGGGAAGGGGCACACACGTTGAGATGCCCTCCACAGCCTGGATCACAACTTGCCCAGCAGGTAGGTAAGTTTCTTTCAATCTACTTTTTTTACTGCCTGGGCTTGGAGGTGAGGCAGGGGACACGTGGCCCCCTGATGTATCCACATGGCAAGGGCGGGCTGCATCAGACTGGGCTCTGCCCGCTCCCTGCCTCCATGCCTTGCTGCTGCCTTTGAAAGCAGCGTGGTGTGGCACCATGTGCCTCACTGCCTGCCCTTGCCCTGTGAAACAATTGGGGGCCACCTGCATCCCCTCCTTGGTCCCCCGGCTCTGGAGGAGCTGCCAGGCTGCACCAGGCTCTTCCCCAGGATGACCCAGAGTAGGGCGGGGTGGGTGTGAGGGTTTCAGGGCTCCATCCCATCCAGCTTGGTGGTGGAGTCAAGGCTGGCCCTGCTCTGCCCCCCTCCCTGGCTCCAGGCCCCCCCCCCCCCGGGCAGTGCAGGGCAGGGCAGGGGCCAGTGCAGGGCTTGGGGGTAGCAAATTCACAGGGGCTGCTGGCACCAGACAATGACCCTGGACACGGGGGAAGGGGTGGCTGCACAGGTGCAGCAGTCCCCAGTCCTGATCCTGAACCTGGGCCTGGTGCTGCTATGCCCCCTCCCAATCCCAGCTTCACTCCCTTCCCCCCACAACAGCCTTTTCACCTTCCCCTGCAGCCCTTCCTGCAGTGGGAGGAGGGGATGTGTGTATGCTCAGCCCCCTGCAAAAAAAATGTCTCCCTCTCCCAATGGCTCCACATCCAGCCCTGCACCATCCCTCCCCACCCCCCATCCGGTGTGCATCCACCTGGCCCACATCTACCTGCCTCTCCTCCCCTCCCCACTCCTCTCCACCTACCCCTGCCCATTGCCTCCCCCTCCCTGACATCGGGACTGGGCAGCAGGGGGGCATTGCCACCATGATCTCCCCCTTCACCCTCCAGTGGGGTTAGCTCCACTGCCTGGGGAAGGAGGCGGAGATCAGTGAGGGGAGCCGCCACTTCCTCAGGCAGAGAGGCATGGGGCAGCCCCACTGCTCGGGTGGTCAAAGAATGTTCACTGCCACCACAAACTTCCCTGGCAGTGGCACAAACTTGGGCCCATGCAGCAAATCACTGCCCACCCTCTTGGTGGTGAATGCGCAGTTGGCTAAAAGTATTACAGACAAAGCCCCTTATTATATTAGCTACCTATACGAAAGCCCAAAAAACTAGCCTTCTATAAACAGGTTTGAACTATTACCATGTGTTCTAAAACCAAAAATGATTTCTCTCTTTGAAACAACTGGCAATCAGGTGGCTGAAAAACTAGCACCCCATGCTCAAAACATAGACATATCACCACCTAGATTAAACTGCATCCAAGGCACATAGAAACATTTTGTTTTCTGGACACTTGTGTCTTTATGAAAGAGGAAGAGCAAGATATTGCACAGGGCCAAAGAGAAAGGGAAGACAGCCTGAACCAGCACGTAAGTTATGTCCAGAGCTGGGTGCAAGATCTTGGGGCGGTGACAGTGTGGAGCTGTGGCTGGAGCTGGAGCTGGGGCTGGGACCAGGGCTGGGGCAGAGGCATGATCCACTCCCTGCACATCCCTGCCTACTGTTGCAGGTCTATGTGAACAGCAGATCACTGAGCAACTCTGGCCCTACCCTATCACTGCCCCGTGACCCTGCCCCATGATCCTGGCTTCACCCTCCTATTCTACTCCTGAACACTGCTCCCTGCCCACCTGGGACCCCATCCCACATAGGGTGTTTTGTTGAGGTGTTACATGGGGAGGGTGGGGGAAGGGATGCTGACCCAGTCCACAGCATCTTAGTAAAACTCCCTATGTGGCCTGTGGGCCCAAATAATTGCCAATCTCTGCTCTGACCCCACTCCTAGGCCATTTGAGACCTTTGGGATCCCTTGGCCCTGCTGATGCTGACCCGTCTTGGTGCTTCAGATCTCTGGGCTCTGATCCTGTTGATGCTCTTCCCACTGGCTCTGGCTCTGCCCCTCGCTAGGCTGTTCCCAGGCCTATCTCTTCCAAGGTCTGTGCTGTTCCTGGGCTCTGACCTAGTCTACCCTACTTCAGCTGTTCAGCTTGGAGCTCTGATTCCAGGAGCTGCTCTGTCTCTGACTCCTGGAGCTAGCCTCCCTGATCAGCTAAGGACCTGCATTTATATACCTCAAGCCTGGCCCCTTTTGGTCAGGTTAGTTTCTAATTGGCCACTGCCACACCTGCAGGCTGCTTCTCCCTTAGCCTTTCCTCTAAAAGTGACAGATGTACCAAGTGCAGCCACCTGATTCCATAAAGCAGTTCATTGGGGCTGTGCAAAATTTCAACGGGTGTTTCATTTCGAAGCTGTTTCAACACATTTTGAGCTCAAAATAGTGAAATCAAATTAAATGAAAGGCTTTGAAACAGCTTCAAAATGAAACAAGGGCACTTGAAATGTTTCAAAAGTTTTGAAATCGAGTTTCAAAGCTGGGCTTGCTTGCAGCTAAACAGAAACCAAGGAGAGGGAGGGGGGAAGGGTGGGGAAGGACTGCTCTGATATTGACTGTGTAGCTGGCCAGTGACTGTGATCCTTCCCTGAGGTCCCTTTCATCCTAGTGCTCTGGGGGAGGGATGGAAAAACAGCATAAAAAGCATTGTTTGAACTGAGCTTTCTCTGTGCCTTCATACTTACAAGTGACATGTTTTGCTCTGAACAGCTTGAAGTGCCGTTTCCCAGAAACCCCTGCATCTATCTCCTTGAAACTTTACAGGCTTTGTGGCCTCAGCAGGGGATATGTTCCCTGCTGTTTTAATTTGAATCAGGAAAGAAATGACAAAGTTATATGTATTTTTGTGATTCCCCATTTTAGCCTATGGGCGAAATGGCAAAACATGTGGAAACAGCAAAACAGTTTCAAGGAAATGAAATGGAACACTGCTTCAACACAGTGAAACGAAACACTGTCCCTTCCAAACAGTGAAATGGAAGTCAAAACGAAATGGCCCTACACTTCATCTTCTTTTATCTCAAATGGGCAGAAGCTGTTACACACTTCCCTTCGCCTGTCTTACAGCACCTTGAAAAATTAATCCTGAAATTCTGAATTGTGCAGACCAATCAAGAAGACTGCTTTATTTCTGAGTTCTAGGCTCACCCCTGCTTGACTCGTAGTTGCTGTGTGTGTCCTCCCCTTTCCTTTGTCCATACTTACAAGAGCAGCCACAGGGTAGTTCTTAGTGTTGCACAATAAACTTTGCACAGTAAGCACAAGATGTTATGGTATTTAAGGTATTTAAATGGAGAATGGAGATATAAACTGCTTCCTGCCTCTGACTGAAAAGACCTCCACCTTTTGATGTGTGTTTGGTGAATAGAATTTCTTTTTCTTCGCATGTAGCTCAAAGAGGGGGAAATTATTTAGAGAAAATAAGCAAAACCACCCTTTTGGCAAATACAGAAGCTGAACATTCATTACTCTTGCATGGTTACACCTTTGCTATGCTCTTAGCATTTTGCTACAGACAGCATGGTTGTCTGGAGAGAATCACCAGTACAGAGAGTTTGAGTCAATTAAGTCAAAGCTGAATTGTTGCTGTGGTTAGTACAGCTACATGAATAGCAAACACTTAAAAAAGCTAAACTGAGTGAGGTGACAACATGTAGACTGTCACATAAAATATGTGCTGCCTTGACACTGCTACCTTTGAATGATATTTAAAATATTTATTCAGGGTCCCTATTTGTATGGAGAGCCTCTTGAGAAGACTGGGAGCTTTGGTAGCCCTTCACCCAAAGCATAAACTGTTTGAAACTATCACTGCTTGCCTAGCTATAAAATGTCTCATCTGTTACATGAACAGGAAGAGCTGTCACTTTCAAGGATTGTTATCATTTCTCTGTGTTTCTTAATAATTTGAATATTACCTGTATGTACCTTTCTAGTTTCTTGCTTTCTTGCTCCCCTTGCCTTCCACACTAACACTCATGATCACACTTTATTTGTCTTTCAGGGTCTCCAGAGAGCAACTCATCACTTCAGTGCTTTTTTCACATATAGCCCTGCAGTGGCTTAATATCTTTTAGATTCTAGCACTTATTTGCACTGAACTATCTTCTTTTACTGACATTGTTTTAACCTTACGTCTGAAGACACCTCTGATGATCTGGTGTTTTTTAAAATCAATGCCTATCACCAAATTTCTCTCTGGTGTTGGCTTCAGTGGAGTTCCACTTAACCTGGTTATATTTGACCTGCTGTCTCCCTTGAGTAATATATTCTTGTAGAGAGAGATGGAGAGAAACCTAGATTTGTGCAGCTTTTTTTCATCTTTATTCAAATGTGAATGCATGGTAAGTCGTTGTACCAAAACTCAGGTGCCACTTCAGTCCCCCCTCGCCTTGATCCCATTAGTGAGAATCAGATCTTATCCTTTCTTCAAGAAGAAACTGGGAGTAATTCCACTGAAATATGTGTAGATTTATATGACTGAAACCAATGTAGAAGTGATAGAAGAATCGAGCCCACTATCTTCCTTTGCAACCATAATTTCACAGGGTTCTGATTGATCTCAGCATTAGGGATATGGTTGTGATAATGCAATACATTTAGTTAATCATGTGGGTGGGAACTTACAGGAGTTTGATCTCAGTATGTTGTCAAGTATTTTCTTGAGCAACAGATCAATTGGATTCGACTGCAAAAAGTCTAATATTTAATATTCTTGCCAGAGGCTTGGTTAATGGAAACTTTTTGCATTGGTAAGTTGTGACAGCAACAAAGAAGAAAATGTTCAGTTCTTGCACAGTTGAAAGACGGAGGCGTGAATGACCTGACAAACAATCACTTCCTTCCTGGAGTTAGAAGATATTGCAGATATCAGCAGTGAGCCAATTTTCTCCCTCATAAATACTACAGTTCAAGTCTGGAGAAACATGAAGTTGCATAGGAGTTGCTGGAGTTTCTGTCCAATCTTTCTGTTGCTTGGTAAGTTGAGTAGGTGAAAGATGGGGGTAAAAAAATGTAGTCCCTTTTGCATAATGAAAATCAGTAAGTGTAGGTTATGTGCAAAGATAGAAAGGATGTAGATTTGGAAACTGGGAGCAACCAATGTGCTAACACTAACCACAGCTCTGCCATTGACCTGCTGTACATCAAGCAGTGCACTCAATATTTGCAAAATGGGAAAAATAGTGCTCAGGGACTGTTATGTGGTGACTTATTTAATCTGTGTGCATAAAGTTTCAAATACGTTACTGTAAAATAATATAAAACATGAATTACAGGCACTGTTATAATATACTTCAGCTTTTCATCTAATGGCCCCTAGTGCTTCTATCGCTGTAGGTTTGTACCAATATTTAACTCTGTCTGAATGCTGAAATCAGGCATATATCAACGATAGTACTTAACCAGTGCTAGAGCTCGCCTCTGAGTCTTAGCCTGGAAGACGCTATACAGAATGTATGTGTAGTTTTGGTTTTGTCTTTCTTTCTTTTTTTCTTTTGCATGATGGAGTTAGAGTAAAATATTTGCTATGCGACTCCACTGTACATTTATTCTTGCTTAGGAAACAAACCACTTCTAGGAGCTACTAGAGCCCCATCGTAGTATCTATGCCACAGCTCCAGCTGCCTTGGAAAAGGGGCCTACAACTCCTGGGAAGAGTTCTGTGTATGTAGCCTTTGCATGGAGAACAAGATTTAGCCTACCAACATTAAAGTCTGTTCCTAGATATGATTGACTGCACATTTTAATACACACAGTCTGACAAAGAGGAGTGCGCTGAGGACCTGGGGCTTGTCTTAGTTTCTAAGATTTTCTAATTCTGTTGGCTCTTCCTATGTGCAGGTGGGTTCAGAATGGACTGTCTAGGGGATGCTCCTCAGGAGGCTAGGGCACATGCAGCTTTACTATTGTCCTATAAAGGGGCATGGACAAAGCACAGGGAATATGAAATTACTCTTTACCTCACTGGACCCAGTTTTGTTGTAATTTGAATCATTGTAATTGCTGAAGAATTTAAATGACAAAAGGTGTTACTTCGCTGTTTTCCTTCCAGAGGTAAAGGATTATCATTGTATTATTTTATAAACATATATGAGTTGCAAATTCTCACTGCTCAAGTACAAATGATTTACTGGTCCACCTCTATTGCAGGTTTCTCACAACCTGTTTGCATTGAACTTCATCAGGATGCAATCAATGGAACAATTGGTGAATCTGTCCTCCTGCCAGTCACCTACAGACTCCAGATCCCATTTCACACCCCTCTGCCATTTAGCTGGAAATTCATTAATATTCCTCATGTACTTGCTACCTGCACATTGACTGTCTGCTCTCTCAATACTAAGGGGATTCCCACCAGCTGCTCTGGAAAATACTTTGTACATCCCACATATCAAGACCGGGTTACAGTATTCCTTGAAAATGCCTCTCTGCTCCTTCAGAGCCTGCAGCTCAATGACAGTGGAGTGTATAGTGTCATCTTCATGGGAGGGAAGCAATCCAGAAATGTTACATTAACTGTATCAGTTCCTCACCTGGATAACGGAAGTCCAGGTAACAAAAGTCCAGGCTGCAGCAAGGCAGCAGCCCTAGATTTCAGGAGGGTGGACTTCAATGAGCTAAGGAGAATAGTCAGGGAAGCATTGAGGTCCCGGGGGGAGGGGAGCCAGGTGTCCAAGAAGAGTGGTCGCTCCTTAAGGAGACGATCCTCCAAGCCTAAAGGGAGGTAATCCCAACACAGATCAAAGGGAGCAGGAGGGCACAAAAGCCCCCATGGCTCACCAAAAGTATTCGGGAATGTCTTCTAGCTAAAAGGGAGGCGTATACCCAATGGAAGGGAGGGGCCATCACCACGGAAGATTATCCTGCGGTTGCTCGGGGATGCAGGGGGGTGGTCAGGAAGGCCAAGGCAGAGATGGAACTGGGACTAGCTTCCCAGATCAAGGACAACAAGAAGTCCTTTTTTAAATACATAGGGGGCAAAAAGAAGGTACTGGCTAACATGGGGCCCCTGCAAGACACACTAGGAAATTTGGTCGTCACACCAGATGACAAAGCTAACCTACTTCTTTGCCTCCATTTTCCTGAGCAGGGACCATATCAGCCCCCCCCACTGGGTCCCCCTCAGGCCCCAGGGGAGGTGCACCTAGGCCAAGGGTCAGTGAGGATCTAGTCAGGGAACTTCTGGAGAGACTGGATGTATTTAAATCAGCTGGTCCAGACGATCTCCACCCCAGAGTGCTGAGGGAATTAGCTGAGATCATTAAGGGACCCCTGGCATGGTTTTACGAGCACTTGTGGTGCTCTGGTGTGGTGCCAGAGGACTAGAAGAGGGCCAATGTAGTTCCCATCTTCAAAAAAGGGAGGAAGGAGGACCCAGGGAACCGTAGGCCAGTTAGTCTTACCTTGATCCTGGGTAAGCTTTTTGAGAGAATTATTCTGGCACATGTCCATGAGGGGCCAACAAGGGAGATTATGCTTAGGGGCAACCAACACGGGTTCATTAGAGGCAGGTCCTGTCAGACCAATCTGGTTGCCTTCTATGACCAGGTCACCAAATCCGTAGACGCAGGGGTAGCAGTGGACATAGTCTTTCTGGACTTTCGGAAGGCCTTCGACACTGTCTCTCACCCCGTTCTCATTAAGAAACTGGGGGACTGTGGTGTCAACACCCACACGGTCAAATGGGTCGCCAACTGGCTGGAGGGCCGGACCGAGAGAGTGGTAGTGGATGGGTCATTTTCGACCTGGAGGGATGTGGGGTCCCGCAGGGCTCAGTCCTCGTGCCCGCACTGTTCAACATCTTCATCAGTGACTTGGACGAGGGGATAAAAAGCACCCTGTTCAAATTTGATGATGACACTAAGATGTGGGGGGATGTGGGCACGCTAGAAGGAAAGAATAGACTACAATAGGACCTAGACAGGTTACAGGTATGGGCAGATGAGAATAGGATGGAATTCAACACTGACAAGTACAAGGTGCTGCTCCTGGGGAGGGAGAACCAGCAGCATACCTACAGGCTGGGGAACTCCCTTCTTGTCAGTGCAGAGGCAGAAAAGGATCTTGGAGTCATCATTGACGCCAAAATGAACATGGGCCGGCAGTGTGGGAATGCAGTCAGGAAGGCCAACCGCACCTTGTCATGCATCCACAGATGCATCTCAAGCAGGTCCAAGGAGGTGATCCTTCCCCTCTATGCGACACTGGTCAGGCCGCAGCGGGAGTACTGCATCCAGTTCTGGGTGCCGCACTTCAGCAGGGATGTGAACAACATGGAGAGGGTCCAGAGGAGGGCCACTCGCATGATCAGGGGACAGCAGGACAGGCCCTATGAGGACAGGCTACAGGACCTGAACCTGTTCAGCCTCCATAAGAGAAGGCTGAGGGGGATCTAGTGGCCTGTTACGAACTAGTCAGAGAGGACCAGCAGGCATTGGGGGAGTCCCTGTTCCCCCAAGCACTGCCAGGTGAGACCAGGAATAACGGTCACAAGCTGGCAGAAGGTAAATTCAGAATAGACATCAGGAAGCGCTACTTCACGGTCAGGGCTGCTAGGATCTGGAACCAACTTCCAAGGGAAGTGGTGCTGGCTCCTACCCTGGGGGTCTTTAAGACAAGGCTTGACAATCATCTTGCTGGGGTCATTTGACCCCAGTACTGTTTCCTGCCATGGCAGGGGGTCAGACTTGATGATCTGCTTGGGTCCCTTCCGACCCTACCAACTATGAAGCTATGAAAAAGTCAGTTACAATATCCATAACCTAGGAAAAGATGGAACCCTCAACGGTGCCATCTACATGCAGTAATTTAGAACTGGAATATTTTTCCCTATGAGAGATTATAGTTTCATAGTTTGACAAAAGCAAAGCATTATCACAACCCAGATGAGATAACAGGCTGATACACGTGAATTTTCAAAAGCAACAGCTCCTTCTGCCCTCTTCCTCCATTGCTTCTTCTATTATTATTATTACCTGCAGGATCGATCTTTTTCCATGGGTTAACAATTAATTTATCTCTACAATTCATGTTGTCTTATATTCTATTATTGTATTTCATTCCAACTATTGTAGTTTCTTCTTGGAGTTTTTTTTCTGGAGATCTACACTGATTACTAATTAGCTAGCATTAAAATGGATATGCTGGTTGATAAGAATGAATCTGGATAAAAGGAGTCAACCCATTTTTGTAGCTGTCTAGAACCTGGCCAACTTGTATTTTTCTAGAGATCACACTAATGTGTCTAAGATGGCTTCCTATTTCTTGGCTCAGCAGTCTTGAAATAAAAAAGGACAATTACAATAATTGCTATAAACCTAGCTATGTCGTGACCCTTGGACATAATGATTTATGACTCTTCACTGTCAAATATGTTGTCTAGTCTAAATAGATTTAATAAGACACTCTTGAGACTTACATGAAATTTGGGACTATCTAGGGTAAATGTCCATAGTAATTGAGGAAAAAGCCCTGGTTATTAGCAGGGGTGTAGGTTGCAGCCATGTTGGTCAAAGGGCATAGTCAGACAAGGTTCTTTGGGTGAATCTGGTATCTTTTATTAGACCAACTTAAATAGTTGGGAAAAAAACATTTTAAGCAAGCTTTCAGGTTCAAAAACCATTTGTCAGGCTGAGGAAGTTTCTGCAGTTGGTGTGTGCTTTTCCTGGATGGAATGAAAAGTAATGAAGCCAGAGGCTGGGCTGGGCTGCATACAAGACAGGGAGTCAGTGAAGATGTAAATTGAGGAGTCAACGGGTGAGAGACAGGCTGGGTGGAGGGGAGAGAAGGGGGCTGAATAGTGGAGAGGTACCTGGGGAGTCAAATGTCAGGCAGGTTATAATATAATATTTAGTCCATGATTTTTAGTATTCAGGAAGTTGATGGAGTGGAGTTCATAGGCTTATCTCTGGGACGTGTTTTGTAAGCTCCCTTTGAGGATTAGAACTGAGAGATTGGAGAGAGAGTAGTTTTCTTGTGAGAAAACTGCCCACACAGGTAATTGAGT
Source organism: Crocodylus siamensis (assembly GCF_052110815.1). Lineage (NCBI taxonomy): Eukaryota > Metazoa > Chordata > Crocodylia > Crocodylidae > Crocodylus > Crocodylus siamensis. The sequence goes on along the minus strand of NC_143402.1, from coordinate 47,338,085 downwards.
ATTCTTGTATTTGATAGAGTTCTGGTGTGCGTTCATTCTGGTGCACAGTTGTTGTTTGGTCTCCCCTACGTATTTTCGTAGCCTGGTTATTAGCAGGCTTTTTTTTTAATTGCTGGCTACACATTCTAGAACTATAAGAGTAGAGTTAGCAGTACAGTACAAGGAGTTCATTTTACTTTACAGATACTGGACACATGTACACATGCAATTAATGTGATTGAATTGAATGAGATACAATTTGAGCTGGAGTAAACTAATCCATTTACATATACATTTAAGTGCAGTAATTTACTGTGGCACAGAAAAGTACCTGTGTTTGATGGGACTGCCCTGTTCTAGAGTAAATTAATCTACCCCAGACTATTTGTAGCATACATGTAGATGGTGACACTTTACTGCACATTAAATTAGCCTAAGTGCAGTAAAGTTCAGACATGTCCACTCTGTACAATTGATCTGTATTGGCACTTTTGACTGTATTGGCACTTTTGACTATTACTGCTTCATGAGCACTCAGGATGTTTGCTGTTGTACAAGGTTTGCACAGATGCGGTCTGCCCAGAAAAGCCAACAGTTCAAAAGAAAAACACAGATGACATTATTTGTTAGAGGACTCAGAGTTGTTAGCTAAGGAAGCTTTCATTTTGTAAAATTACTTTCCTGCTTGTCTCTCTAATTAAATAACAATGGAGTAGAAAAGACACTTGACTGTTACTGGTTGAGTCTATGGGCCTTGAGAATGAAATGCATTATTACAATGGATTAATGTAATGTATGTTTAAACACCTGTGCCTAAGCTATTGAACTACATCACGCTCTCTCAGCCTGTGGTACAGAATGAGCCCAGGACAAAAGCAGGAAAGATCTCTCTAATGACTGAGATCCAGATATTACACCAGGCAAACACTGAAGAACTGTATCTGTGCTTGGAGTTACTGTGTATAAATTGCCCCAAACTACTTTGAATGCCTCCCCCAGCACAGTGGTTCTGAACCTTTTTAGACCCGAGCCATCCCATGAAGATGCCAGCTCTTAGTTTTCATTCATTTTTGCAATTTTTCTCTTGCAAAAAACAGAGATAACAGCAGGTCAGAATGTTTTAATGTTATGGATTCCTACTTGAAACCTCTGGGTTTATATTGTGAATCATGTTTGCACACCTATTCTATGTACACTTGCATGTTATGTCATAAATTGCATTAGATCTTGCAGGGAACATGCCACCTGATTTACTGCATCCTCTTCCCCAGAAGATTCTTTCAACTACACAGCTGATACATATTGTACAACCAGGGATCATGAGGAATAAAACCACATTATTGCTTTCCCTCTGTGTGGAACTCTCATACCTAATGCTCAATGATAAAATTATCCTCTTTGTATCATGTAAACGGGGATGGGTATCTTTAGGGACCTTTCTAAATTACAGCACTAGAAGCTATTCTTTACAGGTTTGTAAAGCTTGTTTGCAGCTTTAGGGCAAAGATCATTTGGTTTCACTTGACTTTGAATGAGATTTATTTGTTGACTAGTACTGACCCTATTGTTGAACAGGATGGACTGCAACTGATGGTGTCCCCTATGAAAAATGACATGCTTCTTTTTAAAAATCTGTCTCCCTCTTGGTACATGACATAGTACATGGTTGTTTGTATTTCTTAGAATCCAATATCTCTTCAGAAGACACAGCTGTTCTTCCTAGCTACCAGATAGGCATCATTGTCGGAGGCAGCGTGGGTTTGCTTTTTCTAGTGCTACTGCTGTTCTGCTACAAGAGTTACAGGGGTGAGTAATTAGTTACATTTGCACTTGAGGGTGTGTCTGTTCTGAAGGAGAGATTCTTTCAAGCACATCCTGTCTCCCATTCAATCCCCAGTAACATGGTTCTGCTTCCTTCTCCAGGGGCTGCCACTCTCAAGATCTCTGTTTCAAGCATTCTTGAGAGTAACCACTGTGGATGCCCTTAGAGAGATGTCACAGTTGTATTTTTGGGTTTGGTATGGGTGAGCAAGGCATGCGCCAGGGAGTCCCTCCTGGGATGTGCTAGAGATGACCCCTTTGGGTTTTTTAAAGATGGTTAAAAAGTATACTCAAAGCTGTATTGGCAAATTTAGAACAGGATAGATCCAGACTATTTATATTCCAAGGCCCATTGTCTTTCCATTGACTCTTAGATATCTCTTGCTGCTTTCATCCTTACCTAAATTTCAGTGCTTCACTCTTTCCTTTCTTCGTGTATATCACAATTTGAGTGACCTCTTGGCACCGCATTCTGCGTTCACTTGCACTGGTTTCTGACTCCATTGGAGCTGATGAAAAAATGGCTACAAACTAGTTTGGAAAAACAGCTGTGAAATTTCACAAGCTATTTCTTACTTTAAAGGATTCAAAATGGAGGATTCAAAATGGAGCCTTTTTTCCTTTTTGGAAAACTTTCACTAGCTTTTTCCAAAAATACTGTGCTATTAAAAATGTGCGTGAATGGGCATTGGCATTTTTTTGCTGACTGAAAATACATTTTTAATCAAAAACAATGATGACATTTTCTGTTATGTCTTGAAAACTAAATGTTTTGGAAATACCAAAAAACAAGACAAAAACCAAAAAAAACCCCAAAAAACCATTTTTCACAAGAGAATTTCAGTCATCTCTAAACTCCACAGACTTCCATGGTCTTATTTCTGAGTTACCTGATGTGAGAGGACATGTGTACCCATTTTTTTCATAAATCCTCATTTGATATCATTCAGACATACAACATAGAGATCACCCCTGATGCCTGGCCAAAGTCCTTACATTAATTCCATACCAGTTCTAATGTCTGAGCTGTTCTCTGTCCACATGGCTAAATTTTTTCTTCTGGCTTACCTCTTTAACCTTGCTTTTAGGCAACATTTTTGCCTTTTGGTCCCAGAATAGTTATGAAAACTTGGAACTTGAATCATACTTTTCTTGCTTTCATAAGTTTCAAGAAAATAGAGAAAATTACCTGCCTTATGCACTGTGTGCTTAGTACTTTGTTTGTCTATCCAATTTACCTATTAAAGTGACTTTTGCAGGTGCAGTTCAGCTCCAGGAAAACCGAACTGTAAGGCAGGAGCAGGTAAGAAAAAGATGGGCATAATAGATCTGGGTAAAATATAAACCTGCAGCTTCTGACAAGACAAAAAAAGAAGTTCTGCTCCTTTTTGAAGAGTAGCTACATGCAAGGATTTTATTTTTGTGGTTCAAACTTTAATAAGTGATTGTGGTGAGGGACAAATGACTTTGATAATGGAGTCCAGAGGTTCAGCATTCACTGTCTCCATTTCTAGACCAAAATTAATTTAGTTCACAAGAAAAGTGATGACTTTTCTAAGCATTGGCCTGCTAGCTCTCATAGGGTGTGGAGTGAAGTTTGGGGTTCTTTTCATCATGTGCATCCTCATCAGTAAAAAGTGTTGCAGGACAAATTATGACTTCAGTTAAACTATTCAGAGTAAACAATGCTTCAATAGAAACCTGTTCCTCCCAGAAGATATCCTGACTGTAGAACAATGCATTCACATATGGACACTGGTTGGTGATTGCTAGAATGGTGAACTACTAGTGAGTACTACTAGTTCTGGGCCTCAGTTAAATGAGGTTTATTTAGGCTAAGTACAGACAGTCAAAAAGCCCAAGACTGAATTGATTAAGTCTTTGGAGTTTAGTCTAAGCTACAGATTGAACCAATAAGCAAATGAACAGACGTTCACTTTTGATTCAGGGAATGCAGTAACGTGCCCGCTGTGCCCTAGTCAGAAGCCAGGGGGTGCCAGAGCATGGCTCTTTGGTGCACAGCTAGCACGGGCTGTGTGTTTGCTTCCTCTTTCTGCTGCTCCTCTCCACCCCAAGTCCATAGGATTTATAGTTCAGAATTATACCAGCAAGACTCTGCAGGGTGCTCATCACTTCCTCTTCTTGCTTCCAGGTGCCTCTGGGATTTGTACTCCACAGTCACAGCCAGCCTAAATAAGCAGGGCAGGGCAGCTCTGTACTCAGGGGAAGGGAAGTTTAACCCCCCTCCCTGGCCCCAGACTTCAGCTGGGGTTTGCCTGGGGAAGCCAGTGACCCAGCCCTCACTGCTCCAGCTAGGGTGCAGAGGGGCAGGGCCAACCCTGCTCTCCGGAGCAGAAAGCACAGCCCAGCCCATAGCTGAAAAATGCTGGGATGCTGGGGGACTGTGATTCAACTTGAACCAGGAAGGGGCCTGGGACAGAAGTTTAAAAAACCGGTTTGACCCTAATCAGTTAAGTCTGATGCTATATTCAACCAGGTTTATCTTAAACCATTTTCAGCCATTTTGAAACTGGTTTATATGCGCTGAACTTCTATTCTGTGATAGGTTTAAAACAGTTTCTGATCACTTTAACTGGTTTGTTTGTTAACTGGGTAACTTCTGTCCCTAGCCATATAGCTCAGATATTAAGTGTTGGGTGCTGCTGGACTGAGGACCAAACCTCATGGCACTTCCTAAAGACTGATGACATAAGAGCTAAAAGAAGAGAGGGCAGGATCTTGCTCTTTCTCATCACCCTGCTGTGTATACGCTGAAGTTACGGATGTTGTGGTGGTGGGGTTGACCAAATTTCAATTTCTCTCAGACTCAGGGACCAAAGTGATGTAGAACTTGCCTAAGATGAATGCCTCACCAAACCCACTGCACTAAACCCAAACCTGAACCTCTGCTTCCTTAAGGTGTAACAGGAGCAAGTTCAAAGAGAAGCAAAGGCTGGAAAAAAAAGGAAATGAAAAATTCACATAATAAAATGAAAAGAGAAATGAGGAAGGAAAGTGTGAGACCACATTTGCACTTTGATTCTGTGCAGTTCCCCCTTTCCCTACTGCACATTTACCCTGCTCTCTCACTTCCTCATGAGCATGCTCCTTAGCAGAGACCTACTTTTCAGAGCTAGACTCTCCTCCCTGCTAAAGGTCAGTGTGGTTTTTCTTGCAACTTTAGCAGGGCTCACTCTGTGTTCTGTCTTGTTCAAAGCCCCTTGTTCTTTCCCACACACTATGTGATTAGCGTCACTCTTTGTGAGAACAAGCTTCTTGTTTGTTGTGGAGGACATTTTAGCTCATTTTTAGAAAACATAAACTATCCTGAACCTCTCCTACTTGTTAAGCCTGTGATGTTCCTCTCGTTCTCTCAGCCCATCATTGGAATAAAGGATCTATAGATCAAACTCTGGCTCTTCTACCTACCTCTCCCTGTTCTTTATCTGCTTCCTAATCTTAAGTGATCCCCAAGCTCTACATGGCTGAGTTCCATCCCTCCAGATATTTATCCATCTACAGATACACTCTAGCATCCCATCACTGAAGCAATGAAGTAATTATTTAGGTAGCCCAGCACCATACAAATCATTGCATTTAGACTAGGGACAGAAGTTACACATAAACTGTTTTAAGTGATCAGAAACTGGTTTAAACCTGTAACAGAACATATATTTAGTGCATATAAACCAGTTTTAAATGGCCAAAAGTGGTTTAAGATAAGTCTGGTTTGGGTCAAACCAGTTTATGCAGCTTCTGTTCCAGCCCTCTTCCTGGTATAAGTTAAATCAGAATCCCCCCAAATCCCAGATGCTTTGCAGCCCGGGGTGGGGCTGTGCTTTCTGCTTCAGAGAGCAGAGCTGGCCCTTCCCCTCTCTTCTCTTGCCCAAGCAGGGGCGGGGGAGTGGCCAGACACATGGTACCCTGAGGCAAAGGGAATAGGGAAGGGGTTTATTCCCCCCCTCCCCTACTGGGGCACCACGGCCCCTGTCACTCATTCTCCCACTCCCCATTCCAGCAGCAGGGGAGGGAGCATGGCCAGAGCTGGCTGGCATGGTGCCTGCCATCCACCTCCCTCACCAGCAGCTGGAGCTGCAGAGCTGAGGCCAGCTGGCCTGTGAGTGCTGCTGAGGGTGGAAGCAGAGGAGCCAGCCTGGTCTGGGCCACCGGGGTTGGTCCCTTCCCAGTGGGCTGCAACCTAGGCTGGGGCCATGGGAGCTGCATTGCTTCCCATGCCCAAGCCAGAGGGGCTGTCACAGAGCCCCAGCCAGCTAGGAAGGGCCCTGCAGGGCTGGCCTGTGAAGCCCTGGCTTGGGAGTGGGCAGGGGCTGGCTTGGGAGTGCGCTTCCTAGACCAGCTCAGAGGCACTGATGGGCCTAGAGCCCGGCAACCACCACCTGGCCCTCTGTGCTGTGCAGACCCTGGGCTGCAGGTGAACAGCCAGCTGCAGGCTGGTTGGTGCTGGCTGGGGCTGTTCTGTCCCACCCAACTCCAGCTACCACTGCCGCAGCCATGGCACACCGCGCTGGGTGGGGAGGCAGAAAGCTTCAGCCCTGTGGCTTCTGCCCAGCATGTGGAGCTTGGGCTGCAGCTCCTGGATGCCTGGGAAGGAGGAGGGTGTCTGGGGGCTGCAGCCGGAGCTCCATGCACTGGGCAGAAGCCACTGGTACCAGCAGGGCTGCTTTTCTCCCCTTACCTGCAACTGCAGCACCAGTTCTTGCAGCACCACGCAGCATCACTCGGGGTGAGGGGAGCTTCCTTCAGCCTGGCCACTTCAGCTCAGCTCAGGTTGAAGCAGCCAGGCTGAAGGAAGCTTCCGCTGCCCCAGGCAGTTCTATGTACTGCAGCAGGAGCCACAGTTGCAGATGAGGGAAGAAAAAACAGCCCTGCTGGGCCCAGTGGCTTCTGCCCAGCACATGGAGCTCCAGCTGCAGCCTCAGGACATGTTCCACCCAGGCACCTTCCACCTTCCCAAGCACCCAGGAGCTGGTGCCCAAGATCCACATACTGGGTAGAAGCTGGGGAGCTGAAACTTTCTGCTCCCTCCTGCCCCCCTGAGCAGTGCAGTGCAGTGCAGCCACAGCAGTGGCAGCAGGAGGTGAGGCAGGCAGAACAGCACCCCCAGCCCACCCAGCCTGCAGCTGACTGTGTACCTGCAGCCCCAGGTGCTGCACAGCCCAGGGGGTGTGATGATGGCTGCCAGACTTGGGGCCCACTGATGCCTCTGACCTGGCCTGGGAAGCCCACTCACCAGCCAGCCCCTGCCTGTGCTGCCAGGCTGGACTGTCATGCAGCTCCAGTGAGTTGGGAAGGGCCCTGCCTCTACAGACCAGCCCCACAGAGCCTTTTCCAGCCGGCATGGGCATGGGGAGTCAGGAACAATCTGCTGCCCCTCTGCCCCCGCCCTCAGCAGCACTCCCAGGCCAGCTGGGCACAACCTCACAGCCCTAGCTGCAGGTACGGCCCCAGCCCTTGGCAGATAGAAGGGCCATGCCGGTGGCTCTGGCCAGGCCCCCTGCCACCTGAGCAAGAGTAGAGGGAAAATCTGGGTAGACTCCAACTGGGGTCCTATGCTCAGATACAGAGGAGTTTAATCCCCAACCCCTGTCCCCCTTTGCTTGAGGTGCTGCCCTGACTGGTGTCTGGCCTTAGGGACAAGCCTGGCAAGAGCTGCTTCACCCCACCCCTCCCTGTCCAGGCACAGCCTTGCTGCAGTCCCTATGTTGCACAAGGGGCCGTTCGAGCTCCGGGAGGCTAAGTTCCAATTTGGTCCCCAGAGGTGAGTCACACCACAAGCCACAGAGACAAAGCCTTTATTGCTTGCAAGCAGGTCGGCCTGGAGTCATGAGACTCAGACCAAAGCCGACCCCGAGTGCCTATTCTCCATTGCTTATATACTCGATTACAAGGTATTGGAAAATTCCATTAGCACAGGTGTACTTCGGGTTACATAGTTGCAAAATTGGTTGCAAAGTTTGGGACTTTCTAGCCGTTAGCTTGTGGTTTGCCTTCTCACGCAACAAAGTGGGAAAACAAGTTGCAGGTGCTTCTTTGGTACATTCTTGTAAAAGCATAAAGCATAAGAGTAAGCAGTTCTAACCCCAGTTTGTCCCACACCTACAGTATAGGCGGAGAAAGAAAAAAAATTGGGAGGGGCTGAGCGTGTGTGCACTTGCACACGCACCCCGCCACCCCCAGTGGGAAAGTCTGCAGGGGAAAGGGTGGAGCAAGGGGAAAGAACTGTGGGGTGGGAGGAGGAAGTGGGGCTGGGACCAGGCAGAGATCAGGAGGGAGCAGAGCCGAGCCAGGCCCAGGATCAGGATTGGGGGTGGGGCCCACTGTGCCTGTGGAGCCCCTTCTTCCACACCTGGGATCATTCCTGATGCCTGCACCCCCCGCACCAACATTTCTGCACCCCGCAGTGGCCCTGGCCCTGCACCACTCAAGCAAAGGGGGGCTTGGAGCCAGGGGCCGGAGTGGGACCAGCCTCAGCTGTGCCACTGGGCCAGAGGGGACAGAACCCCTGAAACCCCGCACCCACCCTGCCCCACTCTGAGTCATTCCCAGGAAGAGCCCAGCACAACCCTGGCCCCAGTCCCAGCCTGCACCGGCAGCCTACCCTGCCCTACACAAATCCAAGGGGCACACCCCCCCATGCCTTCTGGGGTACACATAGCAGCAGGAGCCATGGCCCCCCCAGATGAATCACTTGCAGCTCAGTCCTGCGCCCCACTGGCTGTGCAACACCTTCCCCTCCCCTAGCTCCAGCCCCACTCCCTCCCCACCCCTACTGCAGCCATTTGGGAGGGCTAAGCCCTGTTAGCTCCCCCTTCCACTGCCTATGCTGGGGCAGGAAATTATTTTGAGCAAAGGGTTGCTCACTGAGTTTTGGCAAGCTTTTGAGGGCCACATGGGTAGCCCCAGCCATTCACAGGTGCCCTACCCTCTGGTCACCATCTTGTGACTGGAAGTGTCTCCTAACCTCTTGCTTTTGTCACCACAAGTCCCTCCCCTTGCCCCTAGAAGTACTCCCTTCAGCAAGGAGTTTTGCCATCTCAGAACCAGAAAAATACCAATTTATATTCTAAAAAGCAAACATCTACAACATTCATTAATTTGATTTCAAAAAATATTTTTGGCTTGATTTACATGCATTTGTGTAGTATACATAGAGGTGATTGTACAATAGCTTAAAATGAAATCTTACGCTTGTATATTGTGAGGGTGGGTATAGGTTTGTGGGGGGCTGTGGGTTTGTGGATATGTGGAGGGAGGAAACATGGAGGTATGTGTGGATATGTGGGATGTGGGTAGGTACAGGATCTGTTAGGGTCTGTGTGTGGGGTGAGGGTGGCTGGGGTTTGTGTATGGCAGTGTGAAGGGGGTGTGGGTACATGCGTATGGTGAGGTGTACATAGTTTTATAGTTTCATAGTTTCTACAGTCGGAAGAGATCTGAGTAGATCATCTAGTCTGACCCCCTGCCATGGCAGGAAAGAGTACTGGAGTCAAACGACCCCAGCAAGGTGTTCACCTAACCTCTTCTTAGAGACCCCCAGGGTAGGAGCCAGCACCACTTCTCTTGGAAGTTGGTTCCAGATCCTAGCCGCCCTGACCGTGAAGTAGCGCTTCCTGATATCTAGTCTGAATCTACCCTCTGCCAGCTTGTGACCGTTATTCCTGGTCACTCCTAGCAGTGCTCAGGGGAACAGGGACTTCCCCAGTGCCTGCTGATCCCCCCTGACTAGTTTGTAACAGGCCACTAGATCCCCCCTCAGCCTTCTCTTGTGGAGGCTGAACAGGATCAGGTCCCGTAGGCTCTCCTCGTAGGGCCTGCCCTGCTGCCCCCTGATCATGTGAGTGGCCCTCCTCTGGACCCTCTCCATGTTGTCCACATCCCTCCTGAAGTGCAGCTCCCAGAACTGGATGCAGTACTCCAACTGCGGCCTAACCAGTGCCGCAAAGAGGGGGAGGATCACCTCCCTGGACCTGCTTGAGATGCATCTGTAGATGCATGACAAGGTACGGTTGGCCTTACTGACTGTCTCCCCACACTGCCGGCCCATGTTCATCTTGGAGTCAATGATGACTCCAAGATCCTTTTCCGCCTGTGCACTGACAAGAAGGAAGTTCCCAGCCTGTAGGTATGGTACCGGTTGCTCCTCCCCAGGTGCATCACTTTGCCCTTGTCAGTGTTGAATCCCATCCTATTCTCATCTGCCTACCCTTGTAACCCGTCTAGGTCTGATTGTAGCCTATTCCTCCCTTCTAGCATGCCCACATCCCCCCACATCTTAGTGTCATCAGCAAATTTGAACAGGGTGCTTTTTACCCCCTCGTCCAAGTCACTGATGAAGATGTTGAACAGTGCGGGCACGAGGACCAAGCCCTGGGGGACCCCACTCCCCACGTCCCTCCAGGTTGAAAATGACCCATCCACCATCACTCTCTGTGTGCAGCCCTCCAGCCAGTTGGTGAGCCAATTGACTGTGTGGGTGTTGACACCACAGTCCCCCGGTTTCTTAATGAGAACAGGGTGAGACACAGTGTCGAAGGCCTTCCGAAAGTCCAGGAAGACTATGTTCACTGCTACCCCTGCATCTAATCTAATGTACATGTGGGACTCACCCTATGAACACACACACTCTGCCCTGTGCCTGTATATACACACATGCATGCTGCCTCCATGTCTGCGCGCGCACACACACACACTCTGCCCCCAAGCCTGCACATACACACACATACTCTGCCCCTGAGCCTGCACATACATACACTCCACCCCCAAGCTAGTACACACACACACACACACACACAGACTCCACCCCCAAGATTGCATACACACACACTTTGCCCCCAAGCCTCCATACACACAGGCTGCCCCTGAGCCTGCATACACACATACACACCCCTCCCCCCTGTACCAGTGCACTCCCATGTTCCGCAGTCCAGTGATGCAGCTGGGAGCCATAGTCAGGTGGTGCTGGAGCAGGGCTTGGTCAGAAAAGCAGGGAACTGGCTGGGGGTGGGTGGGCCTGGGCTATTCAAGCCTGCAAGCCTGCTGAGGGCTCCCTCTGGGTCCTACTGCCCCTGGTTCCTGTCAGCTTTGACAGACAGCTGGGAGCAAATAAATATTAATTTGTTAAATTTTCTAGGGTCCCCATGGGCTAGATAGAATGGCTTGGTGTGGCAGATCCACCCTTTAGGCCATATTTTGACCAGCCCTGGACTATGCCCTACAGGTCAGGGTAGGGGTTTAAACCCCTCCACAATCATATTTAGCTCCTGCCCCCCCAGCTCAGCTTTCCTCCAGGGATGGTTGGTCTAGCACCCCCAGGCTTCTAGCTTGAGCTACTGCAGGCATGTGCCTGCATTTCCAAAATTAAATGTGAATGTCTGTGCACTTACAGATCAGTTCAATATTTGCAGATTAGACTACCCTCCAAAGATTGAATCAATTCAGGCTCCTGCTTTTTGAATGTCTGTCCCTAGCCTTAAAGTCTCAAAATCAAACAAAAGCCCACTATTCCCTTTTGCTTCATACACAGGGCACAAGGTACTCCAGACTACCCATGTGAACTGAAATCTTTGCTTTGCTTTGCTTTTTACTCTAGGTCCAGGATCCTGAAGAATGTAACATGGGAAGTTCTCTGAATATACAGTCTATTTATATGAATTTCAACACAAGCCAGGAAAACATGGAGACAAGAACAGAGCCACAGGCCAGATATGCAACCCTCACCCTACCTATATGACAAGAGTTATACTGTTGTCGTGGAGCACGTTGTAGTGGAGTAGGGAGAAGTAAGCAGTGCATCCTAGTACCTAATAGCAGCTACTTAGTTGGTAGATTCATTAGAAACAGTGGAATTGTTTCAGTTCAGAAACATGAAAACTGGAAGCAGAAAGGACCAAGGTCCCTTGAGATCTAATCTACACAGTCACATGGAAGCCTTTGTGTGATATATTCTCATATGGTCCCACCAGGTAGTACCTGGTCAGTGATTTTCAGCTCTCCAACCATTCTTCTACCAGGCTCTGCCATTGTTAAACTACTGGTAGTTCAGTCCTGTGTGTTAATGATACCTGTGCAACAGGAATGAAGTGAATGCAATTTGACTAGAAGCTATCTTAAATGTGTCCAGTTTTAAGCATAAGAATAGATCCCTACTGGGAGAATCAACAAAATGGAGGGTGCTTCAGAGCGTTAAAGGGATGCGTGGCCCTTGTCATATTTTCTTTGGAACTTTTTGAACCAGCAGTTCTTATGGGTAACCCTTAAGAGGATTCAGAATGAAAGAGAATGGAAGATGTTTTATCGCTTGTGTGCATACACTTATGCAGTCAATTTCTCTGTTGTGGTAAGGATCAACTGTATTTCCAGCCTCGCTCCCCTGTGGATTGAAATGAGCTACCCGAAGCAAACGTATATGCAAACTCTTTCCCATTTCTTGAAAAAACATCTGTTCCACTAACAAATCCACGAAAAATGAAGTTTGTCACATGCGGTTTTGAACAGACCTATATCAGGGAAGTCAGGGTAGAGTTCCATGTTTGTGCTGGTGCAGCCAGTCCCAATATGGCTGCCTAGCACAGTGAGATCAGAAAGTGTCTTAAAACATTTTCAAAGGAATATAAAAAATTCAGGACATACTACTTCAAAGGTTCCTTTTTTTATCAATCCTAAATCATTCCAAATATAGATCAACTTTCCCTTCCCTTCCTTTGCCCCCTGCAAAAACCCCATAGAGATTATAGTGAGTTTATATGCAGGGTAGAGCTATGACTGGTTACCCACCAATTGCACTATAACACTCATTTTGGTTGATCCTTGCAGAAACATCAACCTTATTAATGTAGGCTATTGTCATATTTGCTGGGAAAACTTTTTTTTCTAAAATTGAACCTGACAATACAGGGGAGACTTTTGTTCAGGGTCAAGTTATAATTGGAGCAATACCATCAATATACATTTCTGCGCAGCTACATATATCTCCCATTTAAAATTGAAAGGAACAAAATGCATGCAGTTAATAGAAATGATCCATTAAAGCAATGAAAAAAGGAGTATATGAATACAGAACTGACCATTTTCTAGTGGTAGCAAGAATTAAAATTGCAAAAGCCTGGACAAGAAGTGACTCTCCTTCTCCCCTCCCACCCCACTAGAATCCCTGACTTGTTTTAAAAAGCTGGGGGGACTTAGTAATCGAAAACCTCTCTTAACAAGTCAGCATTCTGCAGGGGAGAAGGAAAAATGCTTCCTTAGAAATCTGATTGAAGTTCTTGGGATATGCTGTAAAGAAATCTTCTCCTGTCCCCTATCAGAAATTTGAGAAACTGTGGGCAAATATTGAAGGAGAGTGCAAGTTCTGTAAGCTAACAGTAAGAATAAATTTTGAATGAAATTAACTTCTACAAACAGAGATGGAGAGAAGATACTGAGCCCCTTGAAGACTTCTGAGGAAAAAGAGGGGGGAGGGTAAATCATTAAATAAATCATATCTAGAGAGGAAGGAATGTAAGTGTGACATCAGTTAGGAACTGCTAGCAGCCTGAAAAGAAGAGAGGTAAGACTCTGCGGACATTGTTTTTCATAGTTTCATATTGATTAAACAAGCACTCTGAATGGAAAATAAATATCTTACTTCATATGCTTTAAGGGATTAGACAGAACCTTAAATGTTAATGCTGTTATTTCATCAACTGGATTCATAAATAAAGTTAAATAAATAAAGTTTAAAAAGTAAAGAAGAAAGGTGATAACCTGGCCTGTTATGAAGACTGTAGGGAATAAAAAAAAATCCATCATACAATTTGTTCAGAAGTCATGTGGAGTTTGCAGTGATATATACAGAAATTAGGGGTCATCTTTTAGGGGACTGCAAGGGAAATAAAAGTATCTACCCAGAGACTGGTATTTTGCTTTATAATGCTTCAATGGAACACATAGATCCCAACTGCCATATCAGTTTTTCTTGTTTTGTATCACTGAGGGAGAATCTGGGAGGATTTCTTTTAAATATCAAAATCTTTTAAACAAATGGGAGGAAAAAAATCTGATCTGAAACTGTACCAAAACATAGCGCAAAATCCAACCCGAAACAAAAATGCATTAATTTTATCCACTTTGAACTACAGAAAAAACAAATATGGACATACCAGCATTTCTCAGAAAATGGAAATTCTGAGTTTCAAACAGTTTGAATGCAGACTACTCATACTCCTACTACTGGCTCTTAGTATGAGTACATCATTACTAAAACTGAATTGGAAGAAGAAATCTCAGCTGGAATTACCTTAGGGGTTTCCCAAATTGTTATAGAAGGGAAGCAGCATATGCTCTCCCCAACAATAGAATGTCCTTCCATGATCTAAAAGGATATTGATTTCTGTGTCTACACCTGCCCTAGAGCCCATTGCTTCTGCTTCCTGAAAGCACTGTTGCTAGGGCTCGATGCATGCAAGTACTCAGTTCTACAGATGGGAGTCAGAAAGCAAAGCAGAACCAGCCAGCCTTTGGGGTAGTGCTTCATTCTGGGCTGATAAGAGGGAGACTAGAAGGCACCTAAGCTAACAAGGATTGGGCACCTACAGCCCTTTTAACTTTGGAAATCCAACTTTTTTTTTTTGTCCACACCTGCTGTGGTTACTTAGTGCTTGCTTTACTTTTTATTACGGCCACCCCATTCAAGCTGTTTCTTCCAAAGGATGCTGACCTGCTGCTTGGAACTGCCCAGGAAAAGCCTGGTGGCGTTTGCAGGTAAAGGGTCACACAGCTGGGGTGCAGCTTCCAACAGCTGTGAACACTGGGTCAGATTCTTATCTGGTATAAATCAGGAAAACCCCCTTGGTGGCAATGGAGCTGTGTTAGTCTGCACTACCTGACCCTTAACTTTGTATAGTAAGGGCATGTTGGAAGAGTGTATTAAAGGGATCAGGGTTCTAATTAGCGGTGCTAGAGATTTGACTTTCCAGGGCAAGGCAAGGCCAAATGAAGAGCATTTCTGTTCTTTTGTTCAGAGCTAGGAGCTGCTGGCACACAGGGCTATTCATAGATATGATGGCCCCAGTCTGGCAAGGACTCACAAGTGCTTAATAATAGCTACATGCATGTGAATATGCTCAGTGAAATCAGTAGTGGACAAGTTGGAGATCGTCCAGTGGAGGACAATGAAAATGGTGAGAGGGCTGGGCCATATGACTTAAGGGAGGCTCAGGGACCTAGACTTATATCATCTGTGGAAGAGGAGACTGAGCAGCTTTTAACTACCTGAAGAGTGGTTACAAAGAGGATGGAGCTAGACAGTTCTCAGTGATAGCAGATGACAGAACAAAGAGCAATATAAAGTTGCAGCAAGGGAAGTTTAGGCTGGATATAAGGAAAAACCTCTCACAGAGAGGGTGGTGAAGCACTGGAACAGGTTACCTAGAGAGATGGTGGAATCTCCATCTTTGGAGGATTTTTAAGGCCCAGCGTGACAAAGTGCTGGCTGGAAAGGTTTAGTAGTTGGACATAGTCCTGCTTTGAGCAGGGAGTTGGATTAAATGACCTGAGGTCCCTTTCATCTCCAGTTTTCTATGATTCCAAGACCTGGCTTTAGGTGTATGAGCATAAATCTTTGGAAGATCAGAACTCAAAAAACTGCAGAGATGCTTTTTGATACAAGTGTCATGTTTATTGCTAAAAGTAATTCATGTTTAAAAATGATGTTTAGTGAGTACATGAGAATATTTATGATGGATTCAGTTTTTTTAGCCATTCATTAACCAGGTTATCTTGTTTTGCATTCAATTTATTGAGACATTCATTATATACATAATTTACTGCAGTAATCAAACAGTCTCTCTCTTAGCCCACATGACAGCAGTTATCACATATATCCTGGTTTCCTTCCACATACACATTTCTCTGTACTCACAGGAAGAACCTAAGAGATTTCAAACGTTACTTAAATTGGTAAACGAAAATGGACTTAATGCGTGCCTTTTAAAGTTCCCACCTGCTCTACAAGGCTAATAAAGAAATTAAGCAATTGAGGAAAAAGGAACAAAGTCTTGTTTTCATTTTGTAATATGATCAAATAAGGAAACAGAGCTATAGTGAACAGGTGTTCACTGACAGTGATCAAACTTCTAATTCAACTAAGCAGAGCTCTTATAAAAGTTAAGGAGTTTTCATCTATTTGTAGCAGTTGAGGATTGGGCTAAAAAATAATTTTTAAACATTTAATAAATTTCTTTCTTGAGATACCACTTTGCCATTTGAATCACTCACAGTTATTATACCCAGCATTCTTAGAAATGTCACATGGTCCATGAAACCTCACAGCAAACACTTGGCTTTTAAAGTAGAGTATTAAATGCAGCCATCACACAAAAACTATACTTTGCCACCTGCACTCAATGGAAAACCCCCAAAATTTGGCTACAGCAGGATTAACCCCGACCAATAGCAGCAAACCTTCCTAGCCTACTGCAGTGCCCGGAGCCAACCCTTAATGAGAACAGCAAAGGCTGGCATAATTTATTATCCAGGTCTAAGGCTAAACCTGTGAACAGCTGATAAAGGGCACACGTTATAAAGAATGCTAGATGTAAATATGAAAAGTAAGAATTCTCTGTGAAAATGTGTTAAAAATAGAAAAGCGCACATTCACATGCATGCATACCCCCCAGAGATGTTTATAAAATACCTGTTCCTCTCTGTGACCTTGGACAAATCATTTACAGTTGTAACTTTTAAATGGTAGTGTCTAAGTTTGGGCCCCAGTCACATGCTGGATTCATTTGTAGAGGTGAGGTGAATATGAATATTTAGAGTGCAGCCTGACAAGAGTGGATTTACAAAGTTCTGAACTGTTTATAAATGCTCTCAGCTACTGACCTGTGCCTCTCTTGGCCCAGCAGCTTCCACTACTATAACCACTGTATTCTTTGGCCCCTGTGGTTCATTTACTGACTCTCAGTACAGAAAAGTGCTTTCTTTTTCTCCTCTGTTTTTCTCTCTTCTTTTTCCCTTTAGTGCTCTTGCAGTTTTCCCGATATGCTGCAGGAATCTCTGAAAGAAAGGTGGTAGCTGTGGGATCCTCAGTGCTATTGCCTGCGCCTGACAACATAAAGGACATACGACTTATTCATTGGGAATATACAAATGGAAGCATGTCACTCTGCATTGTGCAATACTCTGAGGGGTCACTGGATCCCACTGTCTATGAACCCTATAGAGACAGGGTCAATCTCCATCCATCCAATGGCTCTCTTTTGATAAAAAACGTGCAAGAAACAGACAGTGGGATCTATGAAGCAGCTGTCAATCTGACAGAAATGAAAGCCAGAAAAACCATCCTAGAGGTTCTCAGTAAGTAAGGCACATAGCAGGAATGGGCTTATTCTTTGATTGTATACACATTGCATTGGAACAAGAAGCTTAAATCTAGTGCTGTGAATGGGACTAGCTGTTAAGATTAATTTTCCTGTTTCAGGCAGCCACAGAAAAAACAGGTAAGGGGGTAGGTCTGCACCGAGATGCTCAGTAGAAGGCTTAGGAAGAAGGTTCCCCAAAGTAACAACTGTTCAGTCGGTGCCCTTTGTAAACATGCCCATGGACTCTGAATATTAGATTAGTGGTAGCAACATGTTGGCAAGATGCTGTGTTGGACACAATGCATTCACTTGGGGTGATGGGGAAATTTGAGGAAGATGTTGTATATTGGTTTCTTAGTGCCCCATGCTGGCTGCACATGGAACAGCTTTAACACCTCTTGCACAGGAAACCCTTTGAAAGTGACTTTCATTAGGTGCACAAGTGATCAGTTGCGCAAACCACATAGGATGCTAGAGGACTTAAATCCCCAGGCTAGTTAACCTGTTTGCTAAGCAGGGACCCCAGCAATTATCACAGTATGAAAAGAGTACGTTACCTAACACATATGGACCTTGATATTTAATGTCTGGCCAATCACTGCCCTGATGTTATTTTACCTGATAAGCTGTGTGCACCTGTTTTCAGTTACTTTGTCCTATACATAGGACAGCACAGCATTTGATTATTTACAACTTAGTAATTTATTGTTGCATTATCCACAAATCAAAAAAGACTTTTATACACAACTCATTTTCGTTTTTCAATTTTTAGTGCCTTGCTAGACCAATGATTTTCAACTGGGGTCCTGAGATTCTTTTAAGGGTGCCATGGGGTGTTGTACAATACTAGCCCTGGGAAGTGCAAATATCTACCTTTACAAGATTTAGCAATCTACCTCTACACTGCCACAACACACAATGAAGTGACATTCTTATGTCTACGCTGACATTATATGGTAGTGTTAGAACAAAATATATCAATACCTTTACAAACTAAAGAATGTAACTTATATTGTAAGTGTGACCCTATCTCCAATATTTTAAGTTGGTAGGAGACCAGCATTATAGAAACCTGGTATATGCTGTATGTTTTCTAGTGCCCGTGTCTCAGCCTCATATAAGGAGAAAGACCGTTCCTGAAGAGGCTGCCAGTAAGTTATTCTGTGATGTGGCAGGGGGCAGAGTGGACACCATAGACTGGAAGAAGGACGGAAAGCCTCTCCCTGAAGACCAAGATTTCCAGCTCTCCCAAAGCCATAGTATTCTGATCATTTCAGAAGCACAGAAGTTGAATTGTGGCTCTTACTCCTGCAATGTGAGCAATGAGATAAGCTGGCAAGAAACCACTCTGAACTGGGCCATTGCAGGTATATTTACATCAGTATGAATAATACTGTGAAGCTTAACCTCAGTGGCTGCAGTATACATGTGTAACGGGGGCCTTCTCACCTGCTACACCTTTTTGGAGTTAATAGATGTTAATAAGCAGGAGACTGCCCATTTCTTACCCCAATGCCAGGGGACGCTATCTGCAGCTCCATTCCTCCCCTATATCACAGCCCAAGGCTTGCTGATGGCATCCAGATGTCATTATAATCACCAGCCCCCACTCTTGGCCCCAGAATCCTCCCAATTGAACCCCACCTGGATTCCTCTCCTCAAGCAGTCTCATCTGCCTTCATACTAGGCAACATAGCTCCCTGAACTGCTTCCCCTTTGGGCATGGCCCCCCCCCCAGGACCTTTGGCTTACTAACTCTGGCCCACCTCCAGGCCAGCCAGAACCCCAGGCATGCAGCACTTGGGCATTCCTCCCAATGGGCCCCCAGCCCTTTGATCCTTCCGGTCCTGGCCCCAGCACTGACCAGTCAGGGGAAGTCTATGGCCTTTTCTCTCTCTCTGGGGGGTCCACCCTCCAAACAAGGGGTAACCCACCCAGTTGTGGGGGCTAGGGCATAAGGCACCCCAACACACCTTTCACCAGGGTAGTAACTGGCCTGGCATTTCCTGGGGGCTCCCACACCACTGGGAGCCCCACCAGGCCACCCACTCCCAGGAGAGTACAGTTTTAGGTCATGCCTAGAACCAGAAGCCTCTTGACCATCCCTACAGCTCCTCCCTTACCTCCAGATGACACCAGCAGCCCTCCAACCAAGCAGTATTCTTACCTGACCTCTAGCAGCAGACCTGCCCTGTTTATATAGGCAGCCCTAGGTTCAAAATGGCTGCCGCCCTCATCAGGCACCCGCTGGCTGCTAGCTGCAGGCCCTTAAAGTGGCAGGCACCTGCAGTGCCCTGCCACAACATGTCAGCTTGAACTCCTTGCTGGCATAGTTCCTGTCTTGGACGGCATTGTGCCTCTCCTCTCACAGAAGAACAAAGGGTTCCAAATACCTGTGCTCTTCTATATGGAATATAGTTATCATTCACATTTTCTACTGTGTTTCTTCTTCTTAAATTCCCTAGATGATGCTCCCTGATCTGAGTAGCCTAGCTAGTTTTCCATTGACCCTTTGAGACCTACCTACCAAATCCCATGCTTCTCTAGAACAAAGGGATCCTAGGACATGACTAGGCATTGTTAGTAGTAGTATTGTACTAGCACTTACAAGTCACACTCTGTTATAAAAACTAAATATGGAATAGGTCACAGTTTAGCCCTTTATTAGCAAGTGAGTTAAAGATGATTGTAAGGGCCACCACCTACTGCTCTAAGCCTTGCCTAACTTTCAGGGCATATTAAAACTGTCCCCCTTTTCCATGTGCCCAGTTTATCCTCTGCACCCCCACCCCAATCTGCACAGAATGCTGTACAACTTCCTACTCCTCCAAGCACCACCCCTTCTGCATTTAGTATCAGCTGCATGTGATATTTTGGGTGTATCCCAGTGACAACATCCTAGCTGTGCACAGTTGTAAATTCATAGGGGGCTATGACACCATAAAAAGTTCAGCAGGCTCCACAGGACTGTCAATGTCCCATAGAGAGACTGATGAAGGGTGTTGCACATGACAATATGGAGCCTGTAGGAAGAAGTCTCTAGTTTGGCCACCAGATGTCAAACTCTAAGCCATATCTATGCATGCTGAATATGAGCCTTATTTTAGGAAAGTGAATGGAGTCCCCAGAGATCCCACTTCTCTAGTATTTCTCAGTTTTTCAAGGAGTAGAGAGTTCTACTGATCTTCTTCTTCCTTTTGCTTTCCCACCACTTTTGTATTCATTCCCTAGGTACCTCACCTCCCCAGCCAGTTGTTTTGAGAATGTCTGTCACTGCATTGGCGTTTGCTGCTGTCTCAGGACTTGCTCTGATTGCTCCATGCTGTCAATCAGAAAAGCTAAGAATAAGTAAGTATGAGATATCTGTGCTTGTAGATCTCAGATGCTATATCCAGTGACAGCAAAATTAAGCTTCCAGCTGTTTTTCTGTGTGGTCCTTCCTACTGCTGTTTATGTATTTAGTGAAAAGTTTCCATTGTAATACGTGCAGAGAAAGACTTTTTTCTTTTTTTGCCAAAACAATTTTTCCAAGAATATTATTTTTATCAAAATGTTCATGTTTTCATAAAAACTCAGCTCTTTAATAAAGCTGTTAAAAAACAAAACATTTCAGTTTTCATAAAGTGAAACCCAGAGACTCCAGTTTTCAGGCTTTTGGTTTTCAAACTAAACAACACCCAAACTCTTTCAACACATTTTATTAAAATGACAAAGGGTGTCTCCTGACATTTTTTTCACATTCCAACAGGGCTCTATTTTGTATAAATGTTTATGAAACCAAAAAATAAAGTTTCAGATTCCAGAGTGCCAGTTCTTATAGTATAAGTATTATACATGGTTCCACCATGTTCTTCTAATACCTGGACAAGCTGTTGTTTGGGAATTAAAAAAAAGATGGACTAAAAATGAAAAGTATGCACAACAGTGAAAAGGGGCTTATTTTAATCAAGAAAAACTACTTTTTTGGACAAGAAAAGATTGTATTTTTTCTAAAGGAAAGGGAACGTTAAATGTAGAGTCTGTCATAGGAACATAAATGATGGAATTTCATAATCCAAGAATCATTCTGTTCCTGCTCCATAGTTGAAGAGAACTGGGAACATCTGTTGGAAAAGGAGCTGCAAAGACTTTTAAACTCGTCTCTATAAAAGGACAGTCTGGATCTGTTTCTGTTCATCGGTAGTAGGACCAAAATCAAGAACAGAGGAGACAGTAACTAAAATCTTCTTTCTGAGAGCCAAGTTAAAACATAGATGTTTGCCTCATACTTTCTGCCTGAGACAACTGGCAGAATGATTTGTTGCCTTCATCTGCCATGTAGCGTTGGCTTTCATTCAAGGAACATGTTAATGCCCTGAATTGGTTTAATCCTAGTGTAGGCTGATTCACTGGGCATTTCTACACATGCCCCTAAGGTGCTGTTGTTACTGCGCTGTTATGTAGTACTTCCTTTTGAAAGTACTAGAAGATGACATAGTAACAGCCCATACTGTGCCGTGCCACTGGTGCACAGTTATTTTTAGGCACTACATTGCCATAGCAACACACTATACTGAGGGGAATGCGTTATTACGGAGACATAGCGTCATGTGTAGACACACCCACTGAGTACTATAGTCACAGAATCATAAAATCATAGAAAATTATGGTTGCAAGGGATCTGAGGAGGTCATCTAGTCCAAACCCCTGCTCAGAGCAGCACCATCCCCAATTAGATCATCCCAGCCAAGGCTTTGTCTAGCCCAGTCTTAAAAACCTCCAAGGATGGAGATACCACCACCTCCCTGGGCAACCTGTTCCTGTACTTTACTACCCTCCCTGTGAGAGAGTTTTTTCCTAATATCTAGCCTAAACTGCCCTTCCTGCAACTTAAGACAATTGCTCCTTGTTCTGTCAGTCCTTCCCCTACAGCCCAGCAGAGGGAGGCAATTATATTTGCTAAGTACTGGATTGTTCTGATGGAGTCTGCTGTTTTTCCCTCTTCACAAAGCCATAAAAATAGCATTTGATATATAGTCTGCCCTGCTTCAGCCTTGACTTGTATTTGCAGTATTTTTGCACATGCGATAAAAATATCGAGTCAAGATTCTTTTTAGGGCAGTTTTTATTTTTGTATTTTTAGTGTGTTTAATCCTTTGGGTCCTTTCCTTGGTTATTTAATTTTCCTGTGGAATGTTGTAAGGGGAATACTAGTTTGAGGTATTTATCTGTAGTTATCAAGTTATGGTCTGGAAAACAGAGGGTTTTTTTCCTAAAAATGAACTTGAAATGTCGGCTTAGTTGCACAGTGAATTTTTTATCATTGGAACAATATAGGTAAATAGTTACAAAAGGAGTATTATTCCCCACTTATAAGTAGCGTACTGACCTACTCCCCAGTCAGCCCCCAGCAGATATCAGAATGTATCTATGTACATAACTTAACTAAATTTACTTCCCATAGCACCTAACTACCTTGACATCTCTGTATTTATCTTCCAGTGCTCCGGGAAGTAAGGCAGGTATTCAAATCCATATTTGACAGGTGTAAAATTGTGGTATAGAGATCATGAGTCATTTGTCCCAGGCCATAGAGGAACTGAATTCATGTCTTTTAAATCCTAGGTTATCATATCAATTACCATTAACCCCATTCCATCATTATCCAGCTGCTTAGGTAAATCTACCCCATGGAGCAGAATTGCCCTTGAAGACTCAGGACTGTTCAGATTGTACTGTCCTGTGAATATGGGAATAAATCTAATCACACCTATCACCCAGCAGTGCATTACAGAAATGTGATGGTGCCTGTGGGACCCTTATCGAGATAAGTTACATCCTTACCCATGAACCCAGGATTTCTTAGGATGATATCTTTTATTGGACCAACTGCATAGCTGTTATAGGCTTAGACAAGCTTTCAAATGAAAGACAACCTTCATTTTACTGCAGCTGATCCAATAAAAGGTATCACCTTAACAAATCCTTGCCTCTCGCATAACTCCACCATGGCTACAACATCACTCTAACACTACCATAACATAGTCCTATATCCATGTTACTGGTAACACCTTATTATATCCAACAGCAAAAGATCTAAGTGTTTATTTTTGATATGTTGCTATGTACCCGGCTAGGCTTCTTAGGGCTCTTCCAACTATAGCATGTTTGCTGTTTGTCTAGGAGGAGAGCTGTGGCGATGGCTTAGTGTCTACACTCATGGGCTGTTGTGTGTCTCGTCTACCCTGGCATTCACTGCTGCAGGCCTCTGGATGAGAGAAGAAGGTAGAAGTTATTTATTGTTTCTGCTGTGATAATGCCTAGAAGCTCAGTCATAGCACAGAATCCTGGTGTTCTAGCCCATACAAACAGAACATAAAGATGAACCCTGCCCCAAAGGGCTTACAGTTCAAACAAATCACTTGGGCCCTAAGAGTAACTAAAGTATTACATGCTTTAAAGGTCAAGGCAAGGAATGAAACAAAATGAGTGAGCCTGAGATAGAGAAGAAACCTACATCTGAACATTAAGGAACAAAGGTCAGAGCTGACTAGGACAGAGGGAAATCAAGCTATCAGTGTCAAAGTTGAGGAGGTATAGGGCTGGAACTGTGTGATCATAGCCTGTAACTCACATTAGGAGAGAGGGTAGCATGGCTGTCTCCCAACCTGTAGTCTCACCCATATAAATGGTTTATGAGTCTGATACTGTTTTCTAGTAAAGGTCTTAGCTCTGGACCTTCAAAGGTTCTTAGGTACACAATTTCATTTTAGATACCTAACACATTAATTTCAGTAGGAGTTAGGCACCTACGTAGTCTTGAGAATCTGGACCATAAACCTTCTCGTTTTAACTTCAAGATTCTGAGTTCAAACTGTACAGATGCCCAAAGCAGGGTCCCTTACAGGTGTTTATATGGAGCACCTATTTATTTTGCAGTGCAGTTCTGAGCTTCTCTCATGGGCAAACATAATCAATATGTCTGGGACACATTCACATGACAAGCATTTACAATTAGGGTCTCTGTAACTAATCAGAGCTCCTACTGCTCCCCCTGCTGCTAGCCAGACTGGAAAAGTAGGGACACTACTTCCCCACCACACTAGAAGGCCTGGGCAGTACTTCCTTGCCTGAGATGTAGGGTGGTACAGCAAAGCAGGGAACTAAGTTTCACTCAGTGTTCCGCTGGCTTGTGTGTCTTAAACACATAGACACAAGTGGTGATTGCTATATAAACGTGATATTTGTCAGGCAAAAGAACTTCCTTAGGCTTTAAATTCTTATGTATTTCTTCTTTCCCTAAGGTCCCTCTGCTTCATTCATAGTGCCAGAGATTCTCCTGACATATGTGATAATAGTGACCTTTCTGGTATCAGCTGCAATGACAATCCAGCCTGCAAAGCTCAATGGGTTAAAAAGTATAACAAGTGAGTCATTTTTATTTATGATAAAACTCTTGAAAGACATGCAGTGATGTGAGGTTTGCCCTAAAATGAAGGTTAGAATAAACTCTTTCATGAAACAAAAGTAAAGGTTCCATTCTGAGACATAATCTGGATCAGGGCCTTGGTTGTATTAGACACTGTACAGACACACAGCGAGCATCTTCATGGAGTTAGAACCTCCTACAGGAATCCTGAGACATAGCTTTTCATCAGTAAGCTATGAATGTAAGCCTTCTCTGACTTCTGCTTGTCCCCTATGGTAAGCAGGATCCAGGAGTTCAAGCACAAAAACCAAGAGCTGCACATCATGGCAACAATATTGCAGAAGATAATGCTGATTGTTGACATAGGATTGACCTTCTTTCTCAAGTGCTTTATTCACATTCCATTTGATAACTAAGTCATCATCATGTTTTTTGTGGGGAGGGGACCATGGTGGGGACTGAATTGGGGCCAGGAGGACATGCTTTGACAGTTCAAAGCAGGCCACCACACCTGGAACATCTTCTAGGCGATAGCTGCCCAGATGGCTGGGCAGGGGGCACACATGGCAGTAGTGCTGCACAAAGGCCAGCTCTGCAGCTACAGCCCACTGGCAGCTGGCCCCAAGGGGCAGATGCCTCATCCAGGTCTGGCAGGTGCACAGCAGGTCACAGCCAGGCAGCAGCCCCCACTGCCAGACTGGTGCAGTGGGTAAAGGGTGCAGGGAACTCTCAGGGCTGCTGAAGCAGTCCAGCTGGCACAAGGGGTAGTGTCCTCAGGTACCAGTTGGCTGGGCCCCAGAAGCTCCTGAGAGCAAGTAGACTTGAGCTACTTGCCAGGGCAGCTTTTTGTACTGCTGGGGCCAGGACAAGGCAGCTTTTTATACTGCTGGGGACAGCACAGGTGCTAGCCCCAGGCTCTAGCTTCCCCTGGCTGGAGATCCAGAAGGAGCCAGGCAGGGTTATTTTGCCCCAAGTGGCACAATTTGCTCCACAACAAAGAACATGTCCGAGCACATGCGCTAAGGCAAAAAGCCCTAGCTCAAATTTGCACCATTTCTATCTGAGCTCCTGCAAGCGCACGTGCTTGCATGTGTGGACACACCAGTGAATCAGGGCCTTAGGTTACTATTTTGAAATGAAAATAACTGGACTGTGACCATTAGGTAGTGACATCCAGAAAAAAATATAGTTTCAGTAGCATGCCATGAGCTGGACTGTTTGTGCTTTGCAAGGAGATGTCTCTTGGCTATACAAACATATTGTTGTTTACTTTTCATTTCTCAGCACAGCACACCCTGGACTACATTGTTCCTGGAGGGGTGTTTTTAGTTGTGCTGACTGCCAGTTTCCTAATAAAGAAGATCCAGCAACTCCACGGTGAGACAAAATCATTAGCGGCCTGCACTTAAACCCTAAAGCTCTGACAAATCTATACGTTAAGAAATTGTTGATGGTTATGCTGAGGTCCAATTTTGTGCCTCACTTGAAATACAGATGTTCCTGTATTTCCTTTAGACTGACACATTGTTGGCTATCAGTCAGCATTATATTTGCCCCCCAAAAGTCTACACACATGGGAGAAACTATTCAAGGAGAAACAGAGCCGTGGAATACTCTGTTTTTGATCATCTCTTAGGCTCATTAAAACACCAGAATCATAGACATAAAATGAGAAGTTCCTTACAAACCTTTTTTTAGCCCTTTCTCCTGTTTTTGCCAGGAAGTATCTACTGGATAAACAGGAAGCCAGACTAATTTTTTTCTTTCTGCTTTATAAACAACAGAAAAGGCTTGCACAGAGTTTGTTGATATAACCGCCCTCACAGTCAGCACCGCAGTGGTATCTTTCCTTCCGCTCCTGGCAATTTTGGTGTGCTGTAAGTATCCTTGCTGTCTGTTTTAAATAAAGGCAAATATGCTTGTTGTTGTTTTAAAAACTTTGCTCCTGCAGAAATGCATGGAATGGAGCTGAAGACATCTGATCTTTCCAGTGTTAAGGACGAAGTAAACCAGTTTTAAACAAGGTAATTAGAAATGAGTGAATTGTATGGGACAGAAATCAGAATTTTCTGAAGAAATCTGTGAAGGAATTTTTCTTCCACCATCTCTGATATCTCAACATTACAAAGACATTAGGGTACCTTGCTAATTTCTCATTGTATGAACAGTTATAGCTTTTTGGATATGTAACCTGCACTCACCGACAGATATTTTATCACCTCACAAATCAACATATTGTTTTTCTTCTTTCCATACTTTTCCCATGTTAGTAGTAATGTGCATCGCCTTATTCAGCCCTTTTGTTAAATGGGTCAGAGACCCTTTTGGCAACCATTCTTTCTAGGTAAACTTCAGTTACCATGCTCCAAGTACAGTTTTGTGTTGTATGTGACACTTCTGAACTATTTCACAGATCACATTACTCAAAGATGGCAAAAAGAAAGCTCGAGTTCTAGACGGCAAGATTTACAGGAGGTAAGTCAATATTAATTGGCTTTCACTATTGATTGATGTTCTTTAGAACACTTTCAAGAAAATAAGGACATTTATAAAATTCTTAGCTTTAAAACCTCAAAAATCAGGAAAGATGGGGCCCAATTCTGCCCTCATTTTTACTGATATTGTACTCTAAGTCCAATAGAGTTTTTCTTGATCTGGGCTGAAATGTGACAAATGCAACCTTGTCCAACAAAGCGCTCAATCAAGCAATAATTCAATGGGGACTCAGGTGGTAAAATTTTGAGGGCTCTGATGATGTACTCAGCCCAAGTCAAAATAGAGCCTGTAAAACCCCCATTCAGATGTCTAAATCCAGTGAATTTGTTGGCCTTCTTTAACTGAATGGTAAATAACCTCCAGATACACAGCTCCCAAACTTGCACGTAAAAATGGCCTAGTTCCAAATACATTTACAGCCTTGAGGTCAAACCATTAATGGATTAAATGTGATTAAAAAACATTTATAAAATTATCATGGCATTCTCAGAACTAGCACATCTAAATCCATATGCATTTGGCCACAGACTCCAAGCAGCAGGACGAGAAGACTAAGGCTGCCTGTTTTATTTATGCAGGTTTGAAAACGTGTGACCGTCTGAGGGTTTGCCTCTGGAAGGCTGTGCGTCTCAATAGACTGATCTGCTTTACACTGGCGTCAGGGCCTTGTTATAAGGGGAATTTGGAGCAGCTCCTGGGCCTCTCAGTCTCTGGATTGTCACTTTAGCACCTTAAAGTGGTGTTAAGCCCTGGTTATGCTGCTCAAAGTTAGTTGAGATCCCACGCAAACACAGCTTGATTTTGACAAGTGCATACTGTTATTTTGCTACTGTGCCAAGGTTTTACAAATAACGATTATAAAAAAAAGCTGGAACAGATGCTGGGTAGTGCGGATCAGAAATAATTCTGCCTTGGACTGATATAACTTTTTCCATCGACTTCAAAGGCTGTTAGTCCAGGCCTGAAAATGTCCTATTGTTTGAGTTTGTAGAGTGGTTTCAGGGGTGTAGGTTGTAGCCATGTTGGTCTAAGGACATAGGCAGACAAGGTTCTTTGGGTGAATCTGATATCTTTTATTAGACTAACTTAAATAGTTGGAAAACAATTATTAAGCAAGCTTTTGGGTTCAAAAACGTTTTGTCAGGCTGAGGAAGTTTCAGCAGTTGGTACGTGCTCTTCCTGCATGGAATGAAAAGTAGCGAAGCCAGGGGCTGGGCTGGCGTGCATACAAGATGAGTGGTTTCAAGTACTCAGGATGCATTTTCTTATTCTCCTTTTCAGACGCTCTGAAGTGCCTCCAGTTGTCTGCGTCAAGGAGATGCTGAGTACTTCCTTTGCCAGTCCTGCACGTATTTCCTATCTCTTGTTTAATCAGAGCACCTCGGCCTTGTTTGATTTTAAGCAGTTGTAAAGGGCTTTGGCTTCCCGGTAGGCTCCTGCTACAAGCTCTGAATAAACGCAGCTGGACTACCTAAATATGTCTGCGTGCGGCAGTTATTCTGAACACACAAACAGCACCCCTGCCTTTTCCTCCTAACTCCCCCCCACCCCCTCAGGTAATTACTTCATCATTTGAAAGCGGGGCGGGTGATGCGAGATCTTCCCACCTGTCGCTTGCGGCACTACCGGGAGGGGAAGGACGTTTCCACGCAATGGCACAAAGCCGGGGCCGAGCGGCGGCCATGGTAGGTGCCCGGCTCACCCCCGCCCCGTCGGCGCTTCTCGACTCCACGCCGCTCTGTGCGTGCCCGGATGCCGCCCCCGGGCCGCGGGCGCAGCGGCGGCGTCTCTCGGCAGCGCTAGGGCCTCCCGCCGAGGGAGCCGGGCAGGGCAGGGCAGGGCTGTTTCTGTCTCTGTTTGTGCTTTAACAAAAGAACAAGCCATGCAGCCAAAGCCCCCGAGAACAGAGCGGCCGCAGCGAAGGTGTCCGTGCTCCGCCGTTGCTTCTATTCCCCAGCGGGCGGGGCGACGTCGCGCCGCGGCGGTTCGGTACCCGCTTGTTCACGGGTTTTTATCCGTTGCTTTCCAGTTCCAGAGGGCGACCTGTTTCTGCACGGCGTGTCTGGGTGAAGGATGCGGGTTGTTTGCAGGTAAAGAAAAGCCCTTTGTGCCCCATGTTTTATTTATGCAGGTTTGAAAACGTGTGACCGTCTGAGGGCTTGCATCTGGAAGGCTGTGCGTCTCAATAGACTGATCTGCTTTACAGTGGCGTCAGGGCCTTGTTATAGGGGAATTTGGAGCAGCTCCTGGGCCTCTCAGTCTCTGGATTGTCACTTTAGCACCTTAAAGTGGTGTTAAGCCCTGGTTATGCTGCTCAAAGTTATATCAGTCCAAGGCAGAATTATTTCTGATCCACACTACCCAGCATCTGTTCCACTAACGTGCTGCCACTCCCCACAGATGTGCTGCCCAAAGTGAAGTCCTCAGTATCCCAGATCTCTCTCACCCGCAGGGGTAGAAGAAGTGTGTCCCGGTTCACCAGCCCTGTGCAAGTCTGTGCAGGTGGGGGACGGCCGTACAAGGTTTCTAGAATCAGGATATGGCTGCTCCAAACTTCGAGTTAGCACTAACACGGCTCAGTGCTTTTGTGGCCTACAGCATAAGGTGTAACAGGGCCCTTCGGGTTGGTGAAACATATCCTGTTCACTTAGACTGAGCCTGTTTATGTCAACAGTGCATGTCTATCAGTAAAAAGTGCTGGTTGCTTTTATGTAAATAGATGGCAAATCTGAACTTTAGCCAGTGTATTTCCTCACAGAATTGAAAGCCCTCCTTTCTCATCATGTGTGCTGACAAACTTTGACAGATATTAATCTCTCATTGAGGCAACCAGCATGTTCGCAATGAAGACAAAACCTGCTGGCACCATGTGGCAAAATGTTAACATTTAACGTACTGTCTCATGCATGCTTTGTTTGAGACCTATGACTCTCTTAAAATCCTGTGCATCAAAATAGATGTAGTTTTACAGTAATTGCTTCAACCATAATAGGAATAAAGAAGAATACCTGCCCTTGCCAAAGGAAGTGGAAATGGCCTTGATGCTTTCAATATGCCATCTGTTTACCCTCCATTTATGACCACCAGATGGTGCCTGTCTGCAAACAATAAAGTAGGTCTTAAGCCAAACCAGCAGATGGATCAAGTGATCATAAATAATACTAAATACAATTACAGGTAATTTCTTGCCCAGGAAAATTGTCAGCAGTGAAGAATTCTCAGAAGTCCCCACTGGGGCTATGAGGAATCAGAAAAAAGCTGGATCTCTGGTGAAACCGGAAGACAGCATTCAGACTTTCCCTCTGTGTACTTTTCTCAGTGATATCAGTAACAAAAAGGATGAAAATGACATGGTTCTATTTGAAGGTCTTGGTTTAAAAAGGAAGAATGCAATGATTTAGCTATTGCTACTGAGGCTGACGAACAGCTCTAACAGTTGAAGTGATTCTGCCCCAATACAAACATGTCACGATGAACAATTGAAACACCAAAAATTGGAACCTAGACCCTGAACACTGTTTTATTGGATAGTAAAAATGCATTGTTATAGGAAAAAAAGTCTCTTGCCAAGGAACATAAGACAGAGAAATCATTCCTTTGTCAGTATTCTTGCTCTCGGTGTGCCAATTCTGAGAAGCACCTTTTATATGTTGACAGAGTAAGTGCACAAGGCCATTTCGTTTCTTTTCATTGCACTGTTGCACTATCCCTGAAGATGCAAGTACTACTGGCTCCGAAGGACATGGATACTGCAAGTGGCCAGAATAGCTTCGTAGCTCTGTCCAGAAACTGTCATTCCATTAGAGATGGAAAGAAAAGAAACATTGTTTCCTGGATGTGGACTATATGATGGTCATTAGCTGAGGTTGGTGGGAAGAGGAGAATCTGGGAAGATGATATCAGAGTTATGTTATGTAGGAAGCATAGCAAGGTCAAAAAAATATTTGATGCAGGGTGTTGGTTGTAGCTGTGGTAGGGCCAGGCTGCAGGCCAGAGTTTAGAAGGAATTAACCCTTCTGATGTCTTGAATCTATAGATACCTGGTAGGCTATAGAGAGGCCTAACAAACCTCTGGTTATCTAATAAGGTTTTCCCTGCCAGGCCAGTCTTCACATATAGCTCATTAATAATCAGCTGTTGGTATCATTAAAAAAAATCTTTATCCATTCGCCCCTAATCCTAAGAGCCAAATGAAGCAAAAAGCAGGGTACACACATGGATTTTTGTTTCTCTTTAAGGGTTCTGCTTATTGTGCTTTTTCAATAGTGTATAGTTCTGTAGATGCCTTTTATGGTTGTTTGTTTTTCCTCCTAGCATTGTTGTTTCTTTTTTTGGTTCTTTTTGCTTTTCATAGATTAAGGGCTAGAAGGGGCCTTGTGGATCATTGGGTCCAGTCCCCCTGCACTAGGCAGGAAAAGACAACTGCAGATGCTTCCTCAGCCTGATGCAGGGTATTTATATCTGAAAGCTTGTAAAGAAGAATTTTTCCAACTATTTGAGTTGGTCTAATAAAAGATATCAGATTTACCCATAGAACCTTGTCTGCCTTCTGACCTGTTGTGGTATTTCTTAGTTCTTTGCAATAGAAATCTTGTCTATTATTTTACTAGCCAAAAATGAATGATAAATTAGAAGCTGGCATTTTCTGAGGGGTACCTCGAGTCTAACAAGGGGTTTCTTGAGTGTGAAAAGGTTGAGAACCACTGGGCTATTTAGTTGCAAGGGCCAGGTTTGTTTGTACAAGACAGAAGACTTTCACAAAGGCATTCCAAGCCAGTGGATGGAATGAGCTTCCCCAGAATTGCTTAGATAGTTCCAAGGTTATTGAGTAGATGTGATATCTTTTGTTAGACCAACAAAATAGTTGGAAAAATGATTCTTTGCAAGTTTTTGAGCACAAACACCCTTCTTCAGGCATAGGTCTGCTGGCGTTTTGTGTGCACTCCTGGGTGGAATAGAAGCTAATATGCAAAATGCAGCTCTGTGAAAATTCAAATGACTGGCAGTGAGGATCAGAGTGAATGGGAGACAATAGGCATGTAAAGTAGGTTGGTGGGGTAGAAAGGGTAAATTTTGACCTGGTGATAGAATGTAGCTGATAAAATGCAGAGGCGTTACCTGGAGTTATCAAATAGCAGGCAGGGTATAATGTCCATGATTCAAATGTCCATGATTTTTTGTATCCAGTAGATTTATGAAATGAAGTTTGTAGGCTTGTCGATGAAAGGTGTTTTGTAATTTCCCTTTGAGGATTAGAATTGAGAGAGAGAGAGTAGTTTTCTAGTGAGAAGTGTGCTCTCAAAGGTAATTGGGTATTTTTGTCTTTTTAATAGATTTTTGGTGTGTGTTCATTCTGCTATGTACTTATTTGGTTTCTCCTACATATTTTCTATCAGGGCATTTAGTGGACTGGATGAGATGTATAACATTTCTGGAGGTGCAGGTGTAAGATCTAGGAATGGTGATGATTCTGTTCTGTTACTGTTTGGTGATTGGATCTTAGAGATTCTATGGCCCTTCTCTCTGAATGAATGGAGCCCTGGCCAGGCCAGGTTGTGGGACAAGCGGAGTCCAGCAGTTCCTACAGTCTCACAGTGCCAGGGAGCCAAGGGGGGCACGGGCCCTGCCCGATATTTGCATGGGCAGGGGAGGCTGCAGCTGCAAGGCAAGCTGGGCTCTGCTCTACGCCTTGCTGCAGCCTTTGAATGTGGTACAGCGCAATTCCATGTGGCTTGCTGCCCAGCCCGCATAGCAGCAGGACATGCATGGCATCACGTCACTTTCAAAGGCTGCAGCAAGGCACGGAGTAGGTAGAGCCCAGCTTGCCTTACAGCTGCAACCTGACCTTGCCCCATGGAAACAAAGATCTGGGGGAGCATGTGCCCCCCTGGGCTGTCCGGCACCGTGACTCTGCAGGAGCCACTGGGAACAACTTAGGCAGGGTAGGGGTTCCAGGGGCTTTGTCTCCTTCAGCCTGGCAGCGCAGCCAAGGTTGGCCCCACTCTAGCTCTGGGCATCCCTGGGGTAGTGCAAGGCTGGGGCTGGACCAGGGCCCATGCGGAGAGGCAGCCAGGGCCACTGCCAGTCTGTGGGTAATGACCCCTGGTATAGGGGAAGGGGCAGCTGCAAGAGTGCACCAGACCCTGGCCCCGAGCCTGACCCCTGCTTGGTGCCAGCCCCAGCCTTGCTCCCTCCCCTCCACACAGCCCTTTCCCCTCCCCCTGCCCCTTCCCCCTTTAAACTTTCACATGGGGGGCTTGCGTGTGTGCTCATCCGTCCCCAATTTGTTTTTCTCCCTCCACCCCCAGCCCCCGATCAGTGATCAGTTGCTGGGGGACTCCCCTCCCCCCCCCCCGCCCCAATCGGCAATCGGCCGCTGCTGCCCTCCTGGTATTAGGAGGCACCAGTCACCCATGAGTTTCATTGGGTATGAAGCTGGAATGTTGAATAGTATTGTTGTTGTTTCTGATGGTTTAGGGACTGGGAAAGTTGTTTCTATAGTAATTGGCTCCAGTTCTTCTTTTTATGTTAGATGGATGTTGTAAAACATATTTGGTAGTCTTTTCATAGATGTATAATGTTTGGGAAGATATCTGGATTTATGTCTTTTAAGTTGCTGTACCATGCGTTGGTTTCCTTTTTGAGTTGATCTCTTTTGGAGTAGGTTATGTGAAGAAGATGATTTCATGGTTAGATAGCACCACTTTTTCAAATGTAAGGCAGACCTTTTAGCAAGCTAATACTAGAGGTGTATCAGTATATTGGTGCCAATCCGATATCAGACCGATGTAAATTAAATATATCAGAAATCAGCCTAATTTGGCCGATAAATGCTTGTGTATGCGCGCAGCTGCAGTGCAGCATGCTGGCAGCGAGGAGCACAGCCGGCTGGGTGGAGAACTGCATGCAGCTGTTAAGACTGTTGTGATGAAAGGGGAAGGAGGTGAAGGGGGCAGATAAACACCCTCCACAATGAGAGCGGTACTGAGGCAGGGGCTGCAAGCAGGTGCTGCTACCCTGAGGCAGGAGTGGGTCAGAGCCATGGCTAGTCCGGGGGGGCAGGGTGCGGGGGCGGCTCCCGCTATTGCACACTGCTGGTCTGGGAGCGCCTCATTTGGCGGCTTGTCAGCTCATTTGGCGGCTTGTCAGCTCATTTGGCGGCTCCTGCCGCTCATCCAGGCAGGTGGGCATGTGCCCTCAATCTGAACAGTGCGGTCTGGGTGGGCTGCAGCTACAGGCTGCAGCCGGGAACTGCATTGCTCTGTGCTTGGAGCAGCTGCAGCAGTGCTGGGAGGGAAGCTATAGGGGTGGGGGGACTGCAGCCAACCCAGATTTCAATGTAGCCCCACCACCCTTCCCAGCACTGTCAGTGTCTGCCCCCAGCGCAGTGCAACTCCTGGTCCCAACCCACAGCTACAGCCCACACCCAGCCCATGCTGTGATCTGGGGGGCATGTGCCCTCCCGGAGCAGTGGTGGGGGCCACTGTACAAGAAGATGAGCCACCAGACGAGCCGTTCCTGGACCAGCGGCAGGAGCCATTCCCCCCCACCCCTCCCCCTGCACCCTCCCAAACTAGCTGCAGCTCCATCCCATGTCTGCCCCTCCCTGGCTGGGCAGCGCCTGCCCCAACCCCTACCCCAGTCCCTCCATCATCGCGGGGGGCATTGATCTGCCCCCCCCACTTCCTCTTTCACCACAACAGACTTACCAGTTGCACGCAGCTATATCAGAAATCAGATCAGTATCGGCTGATATGCTCCTTAAGAATCAGCCATTTCTGTCAACCCCCAAAATCTCTATTGGTGCACCCCTAGCTAATACATACAGCAGACAACAGTAAACACAAAATGAAAGTACAAAATCTTCATACATTTATCACCTTGGATAGAAAAAGAGGGACACACCTGAGGATCCTATCAAGGGACTTATACAAAGTGTTTGGATAAAAAGTGACGAGGCTGGTATAAGAACTTGAATAGAGTGGCATAGAAAACATTGTGTTTTAGGCGTTGCCTTGTAACTAGTTTCTTCTCTGGCTTCTCTTTCTTCTCCGTCCAGTTCTGTTGCTGGTTTGCCAGTGGCCTGCAGATGCAGCAGGAATCACTGATCAAAAAACTTCAGCTGTTGGATCCTCAGTGCTGCTAATTGCACCAGACAGCATAAAGAATGTGAGCTATATACAATGGGATTATATTCATGGTTCTTCAACCCACCTTATTGTGCAGTACTATGGTGATTCATCAGCTCTAACAATCTATGAGCACTTTGTAGGAAGAGTAGATTTCATTTCCTCCAATGGCTCTCTTCTGCTGAAAGAATTACAGGAGGCAGACAGTGGGATCTACAAAGCTACTGTCAATTTGATGGAAAATGATGCCAGGAAAACTATCCTCACAGTTATCAGTAAGTGAAATTACACTTAGGTGATGGACTTTCTCTTCACTTGTTTGTAAATACATTGAAGCAGAGGCTGCTCTGGAAAGATCAGCCAAAGCTACTGAGTGAATAAAAACAGACAAAAGAGGCTAATTTTAGCCAACCACAAAGGAAGCAGAGAGGATGCTGAGACACTTGCTGGGAAATGAGAGGGTGCTTTGAGTACTGAGCTGCAGTGGATGTATCTGAGCTGCAGTGAGCTGCCCCCTGGGAACCTGGGTATATGGAGTGGGGTCATCCCTGGGATAATTCACGTCTGAGTTCTGTCTGTGTGCAAGTACCATATCTTGATGGAGGGAGAAGAGTGCTTGCTGGGGCAGGAGCCCTAGACACCCTCTTCAAAGGTACTCAAAAACAACTGCCACCCTTAACCTAACAGTATCCAGGGCTTCATTCGGGAGCAAATGTCTAGCATGCTTTACAGGGAATCCTCCGAATTTAATGTTAATAATAACAATAACATTATTAACACTATTATTAATGTAAATAATGGTAATAATAATGCTACATGACTGTCTCTTTACTGGTTAATGGCTAGCTCCCCATACACTGAGCACTAGTTAGAATAGAGCTAAGGGAGAAGGAAATATGTACTGGCAGAAATCCCCTATTATACACATGCAGTAGGTTAGCTCATTTCTCTTTTGCTCTAAACCTTCAAGTTCTGATTGTTCTTTTTGCTTGTTTTAGCTATGAACAATAGCTGTTCATGACTGAAGGCCAGTGTATTTATCGTTCGTTATACTGGTCACTGATAAGTATTTCTAATGTTGATGCTATGTTATTACAGTAGTGGTTTAGAAATCTATGTATCTATAATATATTCATTTTGTTTAGTAAATATATTACAAATGTCTTACATTCTGGGACTTTTTAAAAAAGGCACAGTATAATACTTTTAAATGTCATCTATTAAATCGAGGGCACTCAGCCTCTTTGCCCTGCAAGCTACATGGACATTGCCTGATTCAACCATAGTCTAGATCCAGGCATTGGATTCAATCCAGTATGCAAAGCCGGCATAGTGGGCCTGATTGGCCTGTGCAGAAAGGGGCAACAGGTAGCCCAGCCCTGATCCAGCTGTGCTGGGGATGGGTTGTGGCCCAATCCTGATCCAGCCAGGCAGACCCAATCTGGCTCTGTGGGGCTTGGGAATTTTGCAGTAGAGGATGGGTAGGGAGCCCTGCGGAGCCCTAATATATGGGGAGCCCCACAGGCCAGATGCCATGGCTCTGCAGGCTGGACTAGGCTGTAGGCTTGGGGGGGTGGGCATACCTGCATTAAAGAGGGAGGTGTCTATATCACATTTTATTGACTTTTTCAGAACCTTTGTCTGAGCCTCAGATGTGGTGCAATTCCAGCCTCGCAGGCTTCCCCATCAAAATAGTCTGTGATGTTCAGGAAGGAAAAGTGGACATGTTTTCCTGGGAGAAGGAAGGAGGCCCGCTCCCACCAGAGAGGTGCTACCAGATGTCTGAAAACCGCAGTGTGCTGCACATCATGAAAGGGGAAAAATCAGATTGTGGCTCCTACTCCTGCAATGTCAGCAATGAAATAAGCTGGAATGAAACCTTCCTGAACTTGACCATTATAGGTAAGACTTGCATCAGTCCTGGACTAGAAATTAGGGGATGGGAGGATTCCATCAGTGCTCTGATCAATGACCGCTGTCTTCTCGAGGTCTGTCTGAGTGTGTAAGTGCATCTGTATCCTGCACCACTAGACAGGAGTTGAAGAACTGAGGTAGTAGCTCCCTATAAAAGGAAGATGTATTGTTTCTGTTAAAAGTGGGGCAGTGTAACGTAGAGCTCTCCAACCTATTGGTGTGCAGTTTATTTCAGCATATTGACTGATTTCTACTGCAGAGGTTTATAGTTGGGACACTGAATTGTGATTGGCAGAAGATTACAATTCTGATATTCATTCTTATTTGAAAGAAAACCCAGAACTTTGTGTCATGTTCAGCAACTTTCTTGTCATCTTTCTGTCTCCCAGAGTTGCTGACAGCCTGTCCTTTCATTGAATTGTCTTCATCATCTTCTCCACAAAGCTGAGATTTATTCTTCCCCCATGTTACAGGTGTCTCACCTTCGCTTGAGCATGCTCAGACAATGTCTGGTGTTGCATTGGTATTTGCTCTGGTTGCTGTGCTGGGCTTTATTGTTCTGCTCTGTCAATCAGCAAAGCAAAGGATCAGTAAGTAAGCCTCTCCTGGTGGGTCCTAAGTGTCCTTGGTACGTACTTCTAAGCCATCTTCTCTTCCATGCATCAAATCAAAACAGAGAATAGCACGCAGCCTCAGCTGTTTGCCTCTTCTGCTTAACCTCCTCATAAATGCCATATGAGGGGCAAGATTCAAAACCTAACAAAATCAGTAAAAGTCCTCAATCTACTTAAAGCAGGAAAAACTAGCTGAGCCTTGCAGCCTGCCCTTTTAGCCACTGGATTCAAGCTTTGTCTAACCAATGAGGAAGCAGACTCTGATTGATAGCCTTTAACCCCTAAACCCGTGATTCTCAGCCAGGGTGCCACAAGAAAAACAGCCAGTGAGTGGGCCGCTGCATCAGCTGAATGTCCATTTTCCTTATAACTATCTCAGCAAGAAAAGGGAAAGACGCAGCCCCCAAATGGATGGTGTTTAATGTTTAAATGTCTCTTAACCATTACAGCCAGGGGTTGGACACTTGCAGAAGTAATTCTTGGTATTGTGGTCTTTCTGGTCTCCCTTTTAAAGATGGTAAGTAAGGGGTCTGTACCTGATGTGCATGGAAGATGCTTGGAACTACTCAAGACTGGTAATGGAAAATATAGCTCCAAAGAAAATTCAGTGGTTTCCACATTCTGTTACAATTTAAAAATTTTTAGCATTTTTACCTAAAATCAAACAAATCATTGGCACGCATTGCCTTGAGTTAGGCTGGGGGGTTGTCTTTTTTTTATTTAAAGCTGGCTGACAAAACTTCATACAAACTGAGGGAGAGAATGAAGTTTAAGCTAACCCCTGAAGATGGAATTCACCCTGTCTTGTGCAACTCACTCTAATATATTTGCTGTTTTGGCAGAGGGAGAAACATGGAGATGGCTGTTTGTGTTCATCCATGGGCTGGTGTGTCTCTCTTGTGTCCTGCTCTTTGTTGCCATGGTCATCTGGATGGACCATGAAGGTAGAACCTCGCTGGCTTAGATAATAACAAAACTTGTACATTTCAGATTGTAGGAAGCAAGAGTTTTTTAATGATATCTATTATTGAGCCAACTGTAGTTGGGGTATGATAGACAAGCTTTTGGGCACAAAAGTGCTTGTATAACATCCTGCCTAAATACTTTTGTGCCTGACAACTTGTCTAACATCCTGCTGTACATTTGGTCCAATAACAAGTATCACCAAAAAAACTCCAGTCTTGCTGCTGTCATATTTCTTGAACTACAGCCCTTCAGTTCTACTGCAGAATATAAGGAGACATGACAGAGAGAAGAAACCTACAGTTTGTGAAAGGGATAGAGGTGCACACCAATACAGTGCTCCAATATCGGATCAGCACCGATATAAAGAAAATTGTTTATATTGGAAATCAGCCTGACATACCCAATAGTTTGGCTGATAAATGGCCCGTGCATACGTGCAGCTGCAGCATAGCATGTAGGCAGTGAGGAGTCCAGCTGGTAAGTCTGGTGTGCTAGAAGAGGTGGGGGAAAGGGAACAGGCATGGGAATGCAGATCAAGGCCCCCATGGTGAGGAGGGAGTCAGGCAGAGCCTTGGGGCAGATGCCTAGCTAGGACAAGGGAGAGCACTGGATGGAGCTGTGGCTCATCCAGGGGGCATAGGAAGTGGGGGCTGTGGCTCCTGCCACTGCACACAACTTGTCTGGCAGCTCCCACCACTCATCCAGGAGGGCATGGGGGGGGGGGGAGGGGGGCGAGTGCCCTCAGATCTGCACATGGCAGGTGGCAGCAGTGGCACTGGGAGGGGAGCTGCAGGGTGACTACAGCAATTTGAGGTGGCTGCAGCTCCCCTCCCAGTGCTGCCGCTGCCTGCCTAGCACTGCCCCAGCTGCATCTGCCCCACCCGTGCCCCATGCAGATTTGGGGGGCACATGCCCCCCCGTGTCCTCTGGGGGTATGTACAGCAGTGAAAGCCGCTCCCCACACCATGCCCCCTGGATGAGCCGCAGCTCCATCCCATGTCCTGCCCAGCCCCAGAGGTGCAGCACCTGCCCCAGCCTCTGCCCCACTCCCTCCCTCACAGTAGGGGTCTTGATCTGCGCCCCACATTCCCCTTTCCTCCCCCCCGTCCCCTTCCTCCACAACAGACTTACCAGCTGTATTGAAAATCGGATCAATATCGGCTGATATGCCTCCTTAAAAATCAGCTACCAGTATCGGCCCAAAAAATCTCAATTGGTGTACCCCTAGAAAGGAACTGTGAAAAGATTTTCAGGGCCTGGTGTAAATGCATGTAATGCTGAACTCAGTAGGAACTGTATTGCCCTCCACAAGTCAACAGAAAGTAAGCACTTGTATTTTGCAAATATGCAGCAGTGTAAGTTAGGAAATAGGTTAAAAGAAGACACAATTGGACAGAATGGCAAGGAATAGTTCATAAGCAGAGAGGGTACAATCCCTATCTATATTGGCTAAAGGATTTGGCTTGAGTTTGGGATGAATATGGAAACTCGTTCAGCCAGCAGCATTTAGCATTGGCATAGAATCATAAGCAGGTTAGGCTGGAAAGGGCCTCCAGAGGTCACATAGTACAACCCTCCATCACAAACAAAGTTTTCCTTATCCAAACAATCCCATACAAATCTATTGCCTAACCTATTAGTAAAATAATAGGGGCAACCCTGACACAACCACAAAGCATATAATACCTGCTGCAAATAAAGCAAGGAGACAATGACAGCTAGTGATCAGCTACTACAAGGATTGTTAAAAATATGCTTAAGAAATCCAAGGAAAAGGGCCACTCCCTCCACTATGGAGGAAGGCAAAACTTCACAGTCCATACCAATTTAACCATGGGGTAGAATTCCTTTACTGGCCCCAAATGACCCTGAAAGGACAAGTAAGACCCTCTAGCCAGGAACCAGCAGGAACATTGGCACACCTCAGTCAAAATCCCCAGCCTTGGCCGCAGCTAACCCAAATGTGCTTTTGAGGAAGGCATCTGCCCCCCCATCTGCTGCTCTTCCACCTCACCCCAACCTCTGCATATACAATAGCAGGAGGGGAGAAAATTCCTTCCTGGCCTCATGGCCTCATATTGACAATTCCAGTTCACAGGGCAATGGTTTCCCATTATAGTTTCAGTCAGAGGGGAAAATTTACTATTCCCCCACCCATGTAACCCCATGACTTTACTGAATTCAACATGGTTTGCATTGAGAACAAGTTATTGTCCAATCTCTGTGAAATCAGATCTGAATGATGGATCCTAGCTGACACTGAGCCTTGCTTTGTCAGAAGAACTGCTTCAATCTTTGTAATTCTGATTTAATATGGTGCTTTTTTCCAGGTCCCTCTCCTGCCTTCATATTACTTGAGCTTTTCCTTCTGTATGCAATAATAATAACAATCCTGGTAACGGGAACACTGGCATTGAAGCCAGAAAAGCTTGGGGGATTCAAAACCAAAAAATGTGAGTGAATTTTTATCACTTAAACCATCAGAAAATAGTTGGTGGTCTCATTTATTTTCTAAAAGTAAACCTTGAGGGCTTTGGTAGTCAGAGAAATGGCTTTACGGAGCCTTAAATGGCACTAATGTGACTATATTTCCCCCCATCGTATGTTTTCACATACCGCGTGTAACCATGCTCTGTTACATTTACCGTGCACTTCACTTTTTCACACAGCCTTCTGCCAACACTTGATGTGTCAGACATTTCCTGCTGCGAGTCAGGAGATGGAACCAATGAAATCTCAGTTGTATCAGGTAGAATTCAGCAATTGGATGGTGACCAAGAAAGCTTTGGCAGGATTTGTCCCTTGGATTAGTTGTTATACTTCCATTGCCATTTTAATACATGCAATTCACTGGGGGGAAAGGGACCTGATCCCTAAGCTGCCTGTTTTTTTCTCATCACTGCTTTGCAGTAGAATGCAAAACACACAGTCGCAACCCCTAAGGATCTTCCTGCGATTTTGAGGATTCTTCATATGCACATACCAGAAATGCCCTAGACTTGTATCATCTCTTTTACATTTCTGGCTTATCTGTGTACATTATGATGTCTCCTAAATCTCTCAAACCTTTCCATTTCCTTCCCTTGTCCAGGGCATCGTGTTATCCTGGACTCTGCAGCTCCCGGAGCAGCAATTGCAGTGGTGCTCTTTGCCTGTCTCCTACTCCAAAAAATCCACCAACTCTATGGTGAGAGCAGTTCCCTTTGCAATGATGCTTATGCAGTTTGTTTCTATAAAGAAAAATTTGCATCTTAAAAAACTGGAGTGAACCTCAACATAAGCAATTTTGGTGTGAGTTAGGATGGACATAAGCAATATTAACTGCTAAACCTGGTATCATGGCCTCTTCAGTACAGGGAGATGTTAAGACATGATATTGAGGGCCAGTGTTTTTAAAGTTCTTTAGGTGTTTAAATACCTTACTGTGTCTTAAGTGGACTCAGTTGTCCTGAGTGCCTCTGTGCTTCATGGATATGCATACAACAGAGGGCTGTCTCAGCATTCTCTATGGTTAGTATAAAATCTAGGAAGGATTTTCTGGAGGTCTGTCTCCATTTTGGTCATTCCAGAGCCTATTCAGGAATGTGGAATGGATGTCTCCAAGGCATCCCACTTAGATCTTACTCATGGTATAAAATACAAATGTTCCTGTTTTCCCTTCATTTAGGTTTGATTAAATCAATTCCCACATGTTTTCCACAACCAAATAAGTGAACTACTAACAAACTGTAACTTTCCTCTTTAAAAAAAAATCAGAGAGAGGCTGCTCACAACCTGCAG
Source organism: Crocodylus siamensis (assembly GCF_052110815.1). NCBI lineage: Eukaryota > Metazoa > Chordata > Crocodylia > Crocodylidae > Crocodylus > Crocodylus siamensis. The sequence continues at coordinate 47,295,616 of NC_143402.1, read as the reverse complement.
ATCTCACAGGGAGCACAGTCATCTCAACAGTTACAGCCCTTCTTGGCCTTCTGTTCCTCTTTATATGGTGTAAGTAACCAGGGGTTTCATTCTGGTGGCTATGTCATTCTTTTTAACTGCTGGATAACCTGCTCTTGGCTCTCATGCCTTCTCTTGTCTCTAGCAAATCTGACCAGAGAAAGGACCCTGGGAGCATCTCCTAAGGAAGGATACTTTTGATAAAAGGCCAGATTTAAAAAAAATGGTTAGATGCCCCCAGATGCAGATGGGTGCTTGCGATCCATGGACTGCAATATGAGTTAGTAGCATTTTGAGAAAAGTTTAGGCTTATAGATGCTGGGTGATGCTTTCAAAAGCTCCTATCTGTCTCCTTAGTACCAACTTTTTAAAAGGTGAGTAGGCACTCAGGTGCTCAAGCAGATACCACCATTCCCCAGAAAAGTGAATTTTGGTTTCCTTCCCTGCAGACTGTCACACTAGTGATTGTTTCCAGTTAATATAGCCTTATGCTTTTACTTGTCATAGAAATGACAAGAGAAAAATTTCAGTAAATTATACCTTGGAATCTAATTTTGGCTTAAATATTCTGGCTAATTGAGACCAATTATATTTTTTGCCCTTTGTTAAATGCATTACAGATTGTATGATGGTAGTCTGTTTCCCATTGCTGAGCTTGCTAGGGGTTGCGTTTTACAGACAAACCTTTCACATTTCTACCCTGGTGCCTATGTTTACAGTTATAGGTCTTTCCATGCGAAATCCTGTCACTCGAATGATTAGCTATGATGTCTCATGATCTGTGGGCAAACAATGGTATGTCTTGATTACAACACCACTTTCAAGCAGGGTTTGTCAGATCTGCTCCACTACACACTTTTCCAGCATGTTTGGAATTCTCATTCTGTGAGATGCAACCTTTTGTGCTGCCTACTCTACAGCTGCTTCTCTGCTTTTGGTGTGTGGGCAAGCACTTTGTAATTTGTGTATTTAACACTGTGTGATCTTCCAAAACCCTTCACAGACTTTTATAAAAACATGCAACACAGCATCTAACCAGCCCCTTTCTGCATTACAGATCACAAGATTCAAGTTCCCAAGAGAGAAGCAGAACACCCAGCTAGAGAACAGGTGACAGTGGCACCAAGCCTTTTAATGTACTTTACAATAATGTTTAGTCTATTATGAGTTCTTTTTGCCTCTCCAGTTGCTGATCATCATTGTTTAAATCACATTCAAATGATATATAATGAGACGCTAGCTTTAGCCTGCAGGCTATACTAATACCTCATTTCAGCAACTGTAGGAAAGATTGATATAAACCATACTAGGCTTTTCGTCCCCTTCCAAAACATGTTTATGTATCACACAGAATATTAAAAGCACTGAACTTTGTCCTAACAACAGTTTTACACTGTACAGAAGTCTCATGACTGAGGTCTAGAACATTTAAAATTGGAATATTGCTTTTACCCAGCTGGCCTTCCAACTGAGCATTGGAAAGTCTGGCTTTCTTGGCTCTCCTGATTTCAGGAATTTGTATTTAAGGTAATTACAGACACCACCTAATCAACTGGAATGTAATCTCGCCAAATGCAGATACACACATTTTATATGTGGTGCCCATAAAGATTGAGGCTTTATATTTTCACTTTAAAATCAGTTTGTTGAAGAAAGAATAATCTAGAGCAGGGGCAGGCAAAATACAGCCTGCGGGCCAGATCCAGCAGCCAGGCAATTCTGTCTGACCCACAGGGCCCTTCTAAAATTTTAGACAACTATAACTTGCCAGTGGCTGCCTGTCTGAAAACCAATGAGGCACCAGCTGCAGCGGGAAGCAGCTCAGGCTCTGGTTGCAATACAACAACCCCAACCACCACCTGACCCACCCCGCCCCCACCCCTAGAAGCTTCTAGAGACTGAAAGCTTCTGGCTAAAAGAGACTTCTGCCCTGGTGCCCTTCTGGCTGTTCCCCAGCCCTCCCTCAGCTGAGAGCTGAAATTGAGTTAAGAACAGGCGAGGGGGAGGGGACGGGGAAAGGAGACGTCTGGTGGGGGGTGTGGGACTGTGTGGAGGGGCTGTGGTAGGGTGTGGGGTTATGAAGGGGGGTTGGTGGGAATGTGTGTGGGAGGGTGTGGGCATGTGTCAGGGGTATGGTGGGAAGTGGGGAGCCAGCCCTGCCCATCCCATCCTGGCTGTAAGACTAGGCACTGCATGTCACAGCACAGAGCCAACCCAATCCAGCAGCACACGGTTCCCTGCTGCAAGGCCAGGACCTACGCAGCATGGCACAGAACCAGCCTGGTCTAGCCTGTCCCCTCCATGCTATGCCACATGGGCCCTGGCCTTGCAAAGGAAAACTGCATACTACTGGAACGGGCCAGACTGGGATGGCCCTGTGCCATGCTGCGAGGATCCTGGCCTTGCAGCTAGGAAATGTGTGCCGCAGGTGGGATGGGCTGGACTGGTCTGGCTCCATGCTGTGCTGTGCAGTCCCCAGCCTTGCAGCTGGAACCACAATGTGCCAGGCCAGGCCGACCTGGCCCTGTGCTGTGCCATATGGGTCCTGGCCTTGTAGCCAGGAACTGCGTGTTGCAGCTGGGACAGGATGGGTGGACCTGGCTCCACACCTCCCACCATACCCCCAAATACTCCTTCACACACTCCCACCCCCCAACATAACCCCACATCCTACCAGAGCCCCCACTCAGTCCCACACCCCTCCACCATAACCCCCCCAACACGCACACACTCCCACAGCCCCACCATATTCACACACACACACCTACCCCCCAAACCCTACCATACCCACACCAACATATGCCACACACACCCCCCACATATATACTCCCTTGCCCTCCCATACGTCATATAAAAGTAAAACTGTGTTTTGAGTTATTATGCAATCACCTCTACATACACAACACAAATGCACATAAATCAGGACAAAATATTTTTAAATACACTTAAAATAAGTTCTAGTAGTGCTTTATTTATTTTTTAAGTATATGATTTGTTATTTTTCTGGTTTCAAGATGGCAACCCCTCCCCCCAAGGAGTACTTCTAGGGCAAGGGAAGGGACTTCTAGTAGCAAAGGTGGTGACCAGGGAGCAAGAGCTCCCTGTCTCTTATGGGTTTACATGATAGAGTGAAGTCCCACACAGTATATTGGTTCAAATCAGTATGCTAGTGGGGTGAGGTTGAGCCCTGTTCATTTTCAAAATGTTCACGATTTTTATTCCTGTAATATGTTTATTAAAACTCCTTACTATGCATATAATACTGCTTAGCTTTAAGAAATACCACAACCATTAAAACCACAATAACTACATATATTAGAAATAATGCTCCAAATCCACTTCCTTCCTGCTATAAGAATTAGTATTACAAAAACAGCTGCAATTACAACTAAAGGTTAAATCTAAATCAGTACTATTATTTCTCATGGTATACTTACAATCCTAGAATTCCGAGAAATCAAATCCCCAGATATACTTTCATTCTTTAGGGTTGGTCTCAGCAGTGATAGGAACAAGTCCCCTTCCTTTGGTCCCACTCGGGCGCTCGGCAGCTTCAGCCGTGAACGGGAGTTCTTGTTCGTGGAGAGGGTGGTTCAGGTGATCAGTCTGATTAGGCCTACACTTATGATTCTTCCTTTGGTGTTCTGCAAGTGAGGTTACCTCCAAATTGGGACTGTAGGTTACAGGTTATATACTGGGTAAGTTGCTGTCATGGGCCCCTCCTACCCAAACCTGTCACTATTCCCAAATTGGGCTCAGATCTTACTCAACAGATTTTTGCTGGGTGGTCAGTTTGTCTTCCGCAATGGAATTTGTCCTCTGACTGTTCAGTTTATCTTAAATTGTTGCTTTTTGGGAGATTTTCTGTACCACTGCGGTGACCTGTCTTTCCCAACCCCCTTTCAAAAGCTTCTAGGGTTTGATCTCTCAGAATGTTTGCTTAAAAGTCGTTTTTCTTGTTCTTAGGTTCTTAATCTTATCTTTAGAGGCCTTTAACAAGTTAACCTAAGACTTTTAAACAAGTTGCAGGGCCAGGCAAAGCAAGCAATGGCCTAGATACGAAGATGAACCTTGCCTTTTGTTTAAACTGGCTAAGGGGCAGTAATTACAAGAATTCAAACTATTACATTCAATGTGACACTCCTCAAAACTTGTTAAGTGGCCCCCTGGCCAAAATAATTGCCCCGATTAGAGGTCATCTAAAACAGGCAGAGACATTTAACAGGAAGAAGCCTTATGTGACGTAGGATCATAGGAAAGTAGGAAGGGATCACTAGCAGGGACTGCCCAAGGTCATCTAGTGTCCAGGCCCTTGCTCAAAGCAGGATCATCCCTGACTAAAACATCCCAGCCAAGTGTCTGTCTAACCTGCTTTTGAAAACTTTCAAGGATGGAGATTCCACAACTTCTCTAGGTAGCCTGCTCCAATGCTTGGCCACCCCCATGGACAGTTACATAATCATAGTAACAATGGGGTCAGCAAACCCCAGTGTGCTGGTTACTATACATAAAGTGAGAAACAGTTGGTATCCCATGGAACTTTCAGCTGCAGTATGGAAGCGGATTTCCTAGTTCCACAAAGGCTTCCATACTGCTGACCCCATTTTCCAGCGCAGGGAATCATTGCAGGAAATCAGCACTCCCAATACCGGCTACCACAACAAAGGCAAAAAAAACCCCACAGTCCATCCCAATCTGACCAAGAGGAAAAATTATTTCCTGACCCAAAATTAGGTGACTAGTAGGATTTAAAGGGAAGAGCAAGACTCGACATCCACCAACCTCTTGGTTTCTAGTACCACCTGGAACATCAGCATATCTCAGTCAAAACCCTCAAACCTTAGCTATGACCAATATCCTAAGTCCTGAGAGTAAGGAAAAACATACCAAACAATCAGAAGCCCATAGCATTCATGGAGAGGAGGGGATCAACATCCCTGTTCTCAAATGGTGACCAGCAAAGCCCCAAAACATGGAACTTTCAAAATGTAGTTCCCAAGATAGGTTATAAAAGGTATCTTTGTAATGTGGAAGATAGTTTCATGACTACATTACATGCACTGTTTGTTGAGTCAGAATTCCAAGTTATATCATGCTGTCCCTCCTGTAAACTTACCTAGTTCAGGCTTAGAGATGCAGGTTTCCTGCCCTCACCATTGTGCTATGAAACACTTCCAGAACTTCTCTCTTCTAGTTATGCCATTTTCCAGGACCTGTTAGAATCTAATCAGTGACAAGGGGTTTTGAAATCCTTTTTCTTAACGCTGTGGGTTATATTCCTGTTTTGAACATCTGGGACTCAGGAACTTGCTTCCTGGCATAGCTAGGTTGGCAGCATGCATTTGACTCCAATGCATGATGTGGTAGAATCTACTTCATTGAAATCCATGTGTCTTGTCCAGGTGCAGGAGCTAAAGGAAGGAACTCAGGAGCAACAGTAACTAGCCAAGAGCTCTACTTCCACCCCAGGCCAGCTCCTGAAGAAGCTACAGACTACTTTGGGCATCTGTTATGCTAGGAAGAGCTGGCAGTAACACTTCTGTTAAAGCTGCCCAACTAGCACGTTTCACTATAAAAGCCTGGGTTTTCAGGTATGTAGGACATGGCACAAACTTAACCACCAGGGTTAACATTTTCATTGCTAAGGTTCCACACCCTAACTGAAATCTTTCTTTTAATAACAATTTCAGCAGAAAAAGGTTTAGGTTAGGGGAAAAATAGGCACCATTGCTACTGTTAACAGGCCCTTCTTATAGCTTCTCTAAAGCAGAGATTTGCAACTTGCCAAAGAGTTAGTCCTACACTAAAATGTGCCTTCTGTTGTAACATTTAAAGCCAAGCCATGGACTCAAGTACGTGAAAATTGTTTACAATGCTCAGCAGAACGTGGTGGAGGCTTCCTGCTAATCTCAAAATAGTGTGATGACCACAACACCAGCCCTTTGAGCTAAACTTCCAGATGGAAGACACACACGGTCAGCATGCTGCTTTGACATAGGTAAAAAGTACTGGGCTGACATGGCCTTAATTATTATGGACAGAATCCCACTTGACTTTACTACCTAAGGCTATGAGCAGACATTGCTTTGTAGCACTACAAAGTGCCCCGGCAAGAGCCAGAAGTCCTGTGGCACCACTTTGGCTACCAGACTGCTGGGTTTTGCCGGGGCTCAGACAGTGGTAGAGGGAACTCAGGCTCTTGCACAGCCATGACTGCCAGAGCCCCTGGTGCTCTAGCCATCCTGGTGGCAGTAGCAAGACCCTGCATGATTCCCTGAGAGCTTGCTGAGACACAGTCAGTAGGTCCTGGTTTAAATCACAGACCCGGTTCCCTAATATCATGGCCCAATCGTGGTGGGGGCCACCATTTTGTGACAAGATCATGACACCCCCTCACCTCCCCTGTTTGGCTGAGGGGGCAGTTTTAGGGCCAGCTTAATTGCATCAGCAGAGACCTTGCTCCCAAGGCCTGTAATCACTGCTAAAAAGCCCATGCCCCCTCCCCCCCTTTCTTCCACCTCACTGGAAGAGGCAGGGACAGCAGTAAAATTGTTAGGGGTGGGGCTGGATAGGGGAGCAGCTGTTTGCTTCTCTGGGTGGGAAAATTGGGGCATGGAGGGTTGGGGGCACTTGGAGGCTGCCTTGGCAGATAGCCCTGGTACCAGGTAGTGGAGGGTGTGTTTGCTCTTCCACATGTGTATTCTCTCCCCCAAGCCCCTGCACCCCCATTTTTCTGCCTGGAGGAGCAAACAGCCACCCCCACACTTGCCGGGGCCATCTGCCAAAGCAGCCCACAAATCCCCATGCCCCATTTTTCCCACCCAGAGGAGCATAGATTCCTTCCCCTACCCAAACTCCCTCTTCCCCCTCTCCCTTTTGCAACCCCCTTCCCGTGTCCCCTGGGCTGCTAGGCTTTTGCTGCTTGCTGGGGAATGCTTCCCCCTGCCTGAAGCAGCCATCTTCTTGCAACAAAATGTCATAATATGGCTGCTTCCTGGGGAAGTCCTCTTAATTTTTGAGATTTTCCCAAAATATACAAAATTGCAACTAAAACCAGGCCCTAACAATCAGCAAACCAGCCACCATCCTTTCCTCCTCCTCGGAAGGGAGCAGGGAGTGGGAGGGAACAGAGAGCAGAGGAACATTCGGGGCTAGGGGTCCAAGGCAAACCACTGCAACACTGCATGTAACTAAATGGTCATAATTTAGGGAATATTCCACCATAAAATGTCCTCTTTGAAAAGGGAACATTTTATGGCTGATCCGCTATTTTTATTGCTCTGCAAATGGCGTGTGCATCTGTGCACTGACATTTTAGCACAACAGAGTAGCAGTGCTACAAATGTAACGTCTGCCAATGAAATGGCCGATATGCAGCTGGGTATATGCTATTTCTGGCACTTGCACACAGTTTGTGATCTTGTGATCCTGTATGCTGCCTGAGCAGGTATGCATCTCTATACAAGTGTACCTGAGCGTAAGTCCTGAAATCATAGCCCAACGTAACCAGGGGAAGGCCCTCCCATGTTTTTACTCAATAGTTTAGTAGTTAGGGCACTCAGATAGCAGGAGTCCCAGGGAAGGCTTGAAAATCTCTCTTTCCAACTTCCCAGCGTAGTGATCTAACCACCACATACAGATTAAACATGTTCTAGTCCCTTCTCCAGATCTCTTGAAGCTGAGCCCCTGTACCTTGCATATACTATTCATTGGATAAAGTGGCAAGAGAACAGGGTAGAGGGGGAGCAAGGATCCAAGGGAGAACACAGGACCCGTTCTCTTCCAGGTAGCAGCTAGGTCACTGAATACCATACCCTCTAGTTTATTCTCTTCCAAATCCCACATATTTCCTGTTTGGCTGCCAAGACAGCCAGTTTCAAAAGGTGGGCAAGAGAAGGGACTAAATAATGCCTAACCTGTGGCCTAGTGGTCATGAGTTTTTGCCTGACTATAATTAAGAGACTTAAGCTCACCAGTCAACCACACTCCCTAAACTGGAATAGGATCCTAGGTATGCCAATTCCTAACACTTTCCATACCGCTTCCCAAATAGCTGTGTAATCCGCTGTCACTATGGCCTTCCCCATTCATGTGTGCGTATGCAGGGCAGGTATATCAGCATGCTACCATTAGATTAAGAAGGAGACATGCAAACAGTAGGTTTAAACAGTGGCTGGTTCAAGCCCTGGTACTCACCTGTTTGACAGAGGCCGTCAGTATGGCTCAGCATGATTGAATTTGATCCACCAGAGCTCAGAAATAGGATTTTTCCAGCATAGCTTTGCATAGTAAAGTTGCAAAGTCAGGCATTCAAGTTGACAAGTGCTGGTATGAAGCCAGTAACCTTAAGATTTATGAAGCTTTAAACGGGCTGGGCCGTACACACAAGAGTGAGCAAAGAGTAAACCACTGCAAGTGCCCAGTCTGTTCATTGAGAACAACTGGGAAGTTGTTCTCAGCACTCACTTCTCAGCTTTGGAATTAAGTATCCCTTCAGGCCCAAAGCTGGACCCTGGGTTGCCTGTACACATGCTCATTTGCATTCTAATTCAAATACCTTGGCATGGCCTTGATTAATTGAGTTTGCTCCGTGTTCTAATTACAATGCTCTAGTGTCACCTCACTGTCACAGGTATTAAGTCCCTGGATATTTTAAAATGGCCATGAGGGGGCTTTATCTAAACCTCATCAAATGAGCTTTAGATAAATTATCCTGCAGCTCTTTTACAATGTACAGGTACTTAATATATGTAATGGTGAGCCATTTTAATTAAAGCAGCTGTCCGGGAATATGTATATGCTGCCTGAACATCTTCCAGAAATTATGTCAAGGCTTTTTATCTGGGCAGGCTTTTAGCAGGCCAGGTTAAGTTCTAGGTATTGTTTTGAACAGTTTGTTTTATTGGTTATTTTATTTTAATACTTTTTAGAACATTTCTGGTTTTTATTGTAAGCTTCCCCAAGCCTCTTTGTGGAAGGGCAGCATATAAGTCAAATGAATACAATCACACACTACTCTGATTACATGATCATACATTACTTTCTTCCTCATTCTGTGCCCAGGCTGCCAAATGAAGCAGAGGGCTGTGGAAACTAAACAGTTGTAAAACTTTGAAAGGCCTTGTAGCTCTACAATATATTACAGGCATGCAACAAGTCTGTGTACTGCAAACGCAAGACATGTCTGAAATGGAAACTTCTCTGTAGCACTATGGTTTGTAGTGCCACCTGTAATTTGCTTTTTAGTAGAGGTGTGTGAAATGGGCCGTATTCAATTCGGATTTGCCGAATTGGGGACAGTGATATGATTTGTTGATTGAGATCACTGTCCCTGATTTGATTTGGCCAAATCCAAATCTGAAGGTTCGATGCTAATTCAGGGAATCAGTGATTCAGTCATAGACACAGCTTTAAATGTTTTTTCTACATACCTTGAGTTACCAGCACAGCTTGTGAACGCTGCAGTGCTGGAGTGGATGGAGCATCCCACAGGAGCACGGGGGGGCCCCCGCATGCTCAGTGGTGAACCCAGAAATGGACCAGAAGTCTTTCTGGTCCACTTCCAGGCCTGCCAGGGAGTGTGCTAGGGCCCGCACCCCCTGGCTCAGCAATCAGCCGTGGAGATACTCTGGGTGCCCCCCAGATGCAGGAGGCACCAGTTGCTGAGCCGAGGGAGCATAGGGGGCCACCCTGCATGCTCCCCAGCAGACCCAGAAGTGGACCGGAAGTGCTTCTGTTTCACTTCTGGGTCTGCTGCCAAGCACGCTGGGGAGCCCCCTGCACTCCTGTGGGATGCTTCATCCACCCCACCATCACCACAGTCACGAGCCACCTGCTACCTTGAGGTATGTAGAAAAAACATTTAAAGCCTGCATCTGTGTCCAGATTCCCAAATCTTTCTGAAACTCCCCAAATCGATTTGGAGGGTTCCAATTTGATTTGGAGAGAATAAAGGGTCTCCTGATTTGATTCAGATTCAGCCACTAAATCAGGACAAATCTCTGCCAAATCGAATCGGGAACGGAAGCTTCACACAGCCCTACCTTTTAGTTACACATGGCACTACAGAGGTTTCTAACATGCCCAGCATTCCACAGTCTCTGTTTTCCCTCCCACTGGGTAGAGCACAGAAACTCAGGCTCTGGCACCACTGCAAGAGCCCCAACAAGAGCCAGCAGTAGGAAGGTAGAGGGAGCAAGGAGAAAAGTTCTTGCCACTCGCATAGGTGGGGGGGGGCTCTCTTTGACAGCTGCTGTTTTTCAATAGAAGACAGGTCAGACTCAGTGTTTGTGCTCCCCAGGGGTGTTTGGGTGGCACTAAGGGACACTCCCCTATTACCACTGGCTGGAGCGTTTGCTTGTAAGGTGACTTTTGGGGCCCCCCAGGAAGCTGGGACACCTCTACCTCCCCACAGCATTACAAATGAACAGCTGTCCACAGCCTAACACAACCACAGGGCAGTCAAGTCTGTTCCTGTCTAGTTTCTTTTTTTCCCTGTGTGTTTTATGCATTTTTATGGAAAATAAAAAATAATAAAAAGTGACGGTCCTAGAACACATGTACAACAATCAGGTATTTCATGAAGCTTTGATTCAGTAATTTTGCACTGATTTGTTTTAATATTGCCTTCTACTGTCTTTAATCCCCATGTCGTCATATATAATTCTTGTATTTTGTCAGCTGTACAATTGCATGTTAAAAATGCTTATGTCAGTGCTTCAAATGGATGCTAATTTTTTGATGGTGTTCTCTAGTTTGCGTGTTACAAGTTATTTATCTCATTGGTAGTAGGCGTATAAGGGAGAAATTTGACTTTATAATCTACAAAAATCAGCTTCTGCTTCTTCCCTCTCCTGCGCCCAGTAATGAAACAGAGACTCCCTACTTCACTGTGCAGCTGAGGTACATCCAGCTCAAACCTGGGTCATTCCATTTCTTTTTGAATGATTCAGAGTCATGCTTTGCTGCTATCCTGATTGACTTTGCATTCTCTCCAAATATAATAAAAGGCTGATAATGTAGATCGGGATGCTCAACCTCTGTCCCACAAGCCAAATGCATCTCTCAGAGCCGTAGGTATCTGAGCCGCAGGGCTCCTTACAGATGAGGAAATTTGATGGCAGGGAAGCATGGCAATAGATACAGCCACCCTCCCCTGCTGCCAAATTCCTAAATTCTGAGTCCTGCCCAACAGGTTGGGGCCAGGTCACACACCCTCTCTCCACCCCCATGCAGCTGGATGAGGCTGGGTCATACCCCCTTTCATCCATGGAGCCAGGTTGGGTCCAGCTCAAGCCCCATTTCCCCACCCCTGCAGGGCTGAGTCAAACCCCTTCTTCCTGTGGGGCCAGGTTGGGGCTGGGCCATGCCCTTTGCCACCATCCACACAGCTGGATGGGGCTCTGCCATAACTGCCCCTTGATCCGGGTTGCTAGTCCCAGTTCCATCTCCACGTTAGCCTTCCTAAGAGCCCCCCCTGTAATCTTGAGCCAAGGAGCTATAATTCTCCCCGGTGATGGCCCCTCCCTTCCATTGGGTGTACACCTTTTTAGCTTTGGGACATTCTTGGATGCTTTTGGTGAGCCATGGGGGCTCTTGTGCCCTCTTGCCCCCTTTGATCCGCTTTGGGATTTTCATCCTTTGGGCGTGGAGGATCGTCTCCTTAAAGAACGACCACTCTTCTTGGATTCTCCACTCTCCTCCCTTCTGGGACCTCAGAGCCTCCCTGACTAGTCTCCTTACCTCATTGAAATCGGCCCTCCTGAAGTCCGGGGCTGCTGCCTTGCTGCAGGCCTTTGACACCTGCACTGAATGGTGAATTCCAGCAGGCGGTGATCGCTATCGCCCAGGTGGTCGAGGACCTGGCGTCCCCACACCAAGTCGTCACTTGTGGCCAGGACCAGGTCCAACAAGGCATCTCCCCTGGCGGGACTGTGCACCGCCTGGGTTAGATGGAGGTCCTGTTACTTGGCTAGGAACCTATGTGAGTGGTCAGACCTGGCTGACTGCTCTTCCCAGCAGATGTCCAGATAGTTTAGGTCACCCATGATCACCACATCCTTTGACTTAACTGTCTCCACAAGCCGACCTGAGAATTCCCAGTCTAGCTCTTCCCCCTGGTTGGGTGGTCTGTAGTAGACCCCCACCATTAAGTTCCTTTCCCCAATCCCCTTGTATTCTGACCCAGAGCACTTCGGTTTGCACCTCCTCTGACCCAGTGTTTGTTAAGGATGTGTATTGCTCTTTGATGTAGAGCACCACACCCCAACCTTTCCTCCCCGTTCTATCCCTCCTGTACAGCCTATAGCCCTTGATGTTCACCGTCCAGTCATACATTGGATTGCACTACGTTTCAGTGAGCCCCACTATGTCTGGGTTTGTGATAGCTAGCAGGTGGGCAGGTTCCTTCTGCTGATTCCCCATACTACGAGCATTGGTGTAGAAGTATTTAAGGCCTCCTGAAGGTGTGTGCACCCCCCCGCCCCAATCCCGGGAGTCTCCAGGCCCCTGTCTCTTACCTTTTTATTTCTTGTGCTCGTCACCTGTCTTGGCTGGGCTGTTCTTGTGGGTGACCCTTGGTTCGGTGTTCTATGGCTCCCTCTGTCCTCATCCTCCCTTTCCCCCGATGAGCCTAGTTTAAAGCCTGCCGGAGATGAGCCAACCTGAAAGAGAGCACACGCTTACCTTTCATTAACATTGTGTGCTTCTCCCCTTTTCCCTGTTAATAAACTTGCTATAGTTCATTTGCTTGCAAAGAGGAGAGATTTGTTCACTTTGGAACATAAATATAAAATTTGTTTTCCCAAATTTCTAGGTTGAGGCTTAAGCCAAATAGAAAGCCTGTGTAAAAGCTCTGAATCTGAACCTGGTTCTTGTTACTGACATCTAGTGCCTAACCAAATAGTTAGATTTGTTAGTTCTAGAGCAGCGTTTCTCAGCTGGTGTGTCACAACCCAAAAGTGGGTCGCAAGAATATCTGAAAGGGTTGTGAGCAGGTCCCCAGAATACCCTGTGCAAGCATGGGTTTCCCCTTGCAGGCTGGCAGTATTCCAGCCTGCAAAGTGGCTGTTTGGGATGATTGGAGGCAGCCAGCACACCTGTGTCTGCATGCAGATGCACGTGGCCTGCATAGAGTGAGACCAGGTCGTGGGAGCAGCCCCAGCCTTTTGGCACAGGTAAATATGGGGAGTGGGGGATGGAGGTCCAAGGGATGGGCTAGAGGGTGGATATGCATGTGTGCATGCGTGCACACCTGCCTGCCTACTGGTACTGGGGATGGTGGCTGGGTATGGAGCTGTGGCAGGGCAGGGGGAGTGGGAGAAGAAGGCTTCTGACCCTTCAGTGGGGGAAGGAAGTGGGGGCAGTACTTTGCAGTGGAGAGCTTCATGCCTGGGCTGGTGGCACAGGGCCAGAGCCCATACACGCAGGGACTTTAAAGTAATCTTTAAAGGATCTTTAAAGTCAAAGGCATCACCATCATTAATTTAGTGAACATTTTCAGAAGCAGAATTTTTGTACTGGAGCAGTCTCATCAAGTTCAGTATTTTTTACATCAGGGCATTAATTAGTATCTGTCCCCTTTCCATTTTTCCTCCCAATCACACTTGGCAACTTCTGTGGAAAGGATAAGGAGGTGAATGGAGACAGAATTCCCTCTCAGCTTCTGAAATGAGGCCTACCTTGGTAGCACTGATATGGGGCGGGAGGGCACTGTTGGAATCGTACTGTGACTGTTCTGTGGCTATTGTGCCAGTCTTCATCACTGTGGAGCCTGAATCTGTAAGAGCTGCTGTTAAAAACTTCTCTTTCTGATCCTTTCTGCCCAGAGCATCTACAAGAAATTCATACAGCTCCAGACTGCAAACAGAATCTGGCCCCAAACACTGTTTTCTGGCAGCAAAATCTTGTAGATTCTAGATCAAAACAGTCACTTCTCTAAATTACAGTTGAAATCTCTTCTTTGAAAGATTAAAAAAATCAACTCATTCTAGCGTAAATTTATATATTGTCAAGGCAATTTACAATTGCTAATGCACACATATTATTTTAATGGAGGTACAAGTGTTTTTTTCATATGGGGTGACATTTTTTAGATTCAGGGAAAGAGAGGAAATTGTTTTTGATTCTTTTGCAATGACAATGAATGTATAACAGTAATATGGGAAGGCATGAGACCCACAGCTGTCTTGAGGATTATTCAGTGTTAAACACTGTACCAGAGAGAGTTTTAGAAGTGTAAATTGTATGAAGCCTCTCATGCATACAAAGCCTAGCTGTTCCCACAACTCAGTTCTTCCTGTATAGTGTGATTAGTGACCTGTAATCTGGAGAGATCCCCCAGATGCAACAGGACCCAAGTTTGACTTAGTTTCCCTAGAATCAAAGGAGGTCCAGTGATCATCCACTTCCCACTAAGGTTCCTTCAGTGCTTCCTCAACTGCTTCTGAAGACTGGTGTCCATGGATGATCTCCAGTCCTAAAAAGAGCTAAAAACAGTCTGTAAGGCTGTGATATAGGAGAAGAGATAGCTAGCAGATAGCCAAATTGCTGGAAGAGAGGTCAGTTTGAACAAAGATGGCTGTGAACACCTGTGGAATAAAGAGCAGTGGCCCATTTAATCATTTGTTGTCTTTGGTTGCCTGAATAGAAATGCCACTGATGCTGCTGGGCAGTTGGTTTTAAACTTCAGATGGAGCTGGAACCAAAGTAGGGGGCTCCTATACTGGGCAGAAAATCAACTAAGATGTGCATCCCATTTTTGGAAGGCTAATTTTTATGGAAAGAGTGTGGGTGGCATGTGAGTAAATATGGTATACCCAAATGCCAATTCTGGGCTGGATCCTTTCAGGTACCAGTCCACATCTTAAGCCCACCCTTCTATTCTTGTTACTACACTTCAACCTCTGCTCTGGACACACACAAAGAAGAGATGGAAGCTGAGGAAGAAACAGGGTAAGCTGGCAGATAGCACAGAGAACCTAGAACACAGATGCAGCTGCCGTGCTCAGCTTTAACAATTAAATAGGCAGAAGCAGGTAGGATAGTGAAAGGCCATGGGCACAAGGGGAAACTGGAAGATAGTGGTGACAGATGAGGTCAGCTTGCATGTCCATCTCACTAAATCTTGCCTCCCCAAATGAGACTACCTCCAGGATCATGCTTTGTCCATCCTGTGAAATCTTTCCAAATTACCAACCATTCTTGCACAACATGTACGTGCTTTGCCAATCCTGGCCTCTGTTCTGAAACCCCAGTTTGACCTGAAAATTAACATAAACGGAGCAGATAAGCCATGCATAGTCTGTATGTTAAGTGTTAAGCCTATAGCAAAAGTTCAATAGATATTAACACGTACAAAATTAGAAAACTCAAGAGTTCTTTATAACACCCCTCCTCCCTGCTTACATATAGTCAACCATAAAATTAAAATAATTACATACAATCAAAATAGTGCTCAGGGATTAGACCCACTTTTGAGGATGAGTACAGAAACTCAATTAAGAAGACACTTGCAACCTTAAATAGATAGGCATACATTGGCTTTTCAATAAACACACATAGATACACACATGCACGTGCATGCATGCACACACACATACACACATTGCTTATTTTAGTAAAGTGTTTAAGCATACATTCAACCATATGTGTGCAAATGATCCCACTGAGGAATTACTCACATGCTTAAATATTAAGCACATGCTTTATAGTGCTATGCCAAATCAGGGCGTTATGTAGGAGCAAAATACTTGTTCTTTCCAAAGCACTGAACTGCATGCATGGGTGGCTAGGGGTCAACAGCACTAGAACTTTATGGAGCAGTTCAAAGATGACTTTCTCTAGAGTTCTGACTGGGACAATGGCACTGGAAGAAATTAAATATTAATTTAAAAAAGCAGCTATCTTGTTCATAGAAACATTTTAAGGAATGACTTAAGAGTGGCTATAGCACTCTCCACAATAGAGCCAGCTACTTTAAACCCAGCCTAGGTGGGCTTCTTTTGTAGTGTAGTCACATCAGTTACTGCAAGGTAGGCATGCCCACAAACTCAGTAACCATACCCCTTCCCTTCTGACTTGAGGCTGTTTCTCTACTGCTGCAAAAAAGCCAGTAAGGAACAAAGTCTCACTATACATAGTTCGATGGCTTAGTCTCCTCATGGAGAAGGCAGGGTAGATTTGCACCTTTTAACTAGATCAGAGGAAAAAAAACACAAACTTTCATAAGCAGCAGTTTACTTCAGATGCTGTGAAGGAACTCAGCAAGCAAAGCTTCCAAATAGAAAGCAATAGCATTCTTCCCTTCCCGACACAAGGCCATCAGCACAATATCATAGGGTTGGTCCCGTGTACAAACTTTGAGAATCACTTGTAAGTTGCACTTTCCAATGTAGGGGCACCATCAGCAGGATATGCTCTGATTGCATGTAAGCCCTCCACCCATTTGCAACAGGAAAGGAAACTACATGCACAGGCACATGTGCAGATTAACTGCCACACTAGCTGCATCCCAGCATTAAAAGATAAATGGTCAAGTGAAAAACAGATGATTCATGACTGAAAAAGAAATCCTGCTTATGCTGGATTTTGAAGTCTCCCCTATAACTCCCAAGAGTCGGCTAGGATTTTTTATAGTTTCACTGCAGTTATGGAAAAGTCCACTGTCTGTTTGCCTTCTGCTGGCCAATCATTCCTCCTAACGCTCCCAGACCTGTCTGCACTCAACGTGTCCAGGACACTTCTGGTGCTAAGAACACAGATCCCTTCACTTCGCACACAGAACAATAGAACAGTGTTCCCCTCTATAGTTTCATTTAAGCACATGCTTCAATTTTGTTTCTTGCACTCACTTAACGGCCTTGTTGAATTGTAACATCTAATAAATAAGTGCCTACTGAAGGCAGTGAAAGTAACTCTAAAGACTTCTGTACACTGTGAGTTATTGTGAAGCGTTAGGCAATAGGTTTTTTATCTATTTGTTGTTATGATTCTGCTTTAGGAGCAAACTCAAATGCAGAAAGGAATATAGGAGCTTAACTCCTATTTAGTCACTTAATTTCCCATCAATATGAACATCAATTCAGTTGATTATTTGGGTGCCCAAATAAGTCTGTAGATCTGGGCCAGAGTGGCTACTGGACCTGTTATAAATCAGATAAAAAAATAATAATTTAAAGAGCATTACTAATGCTTATTTGTATTATGTCAGCACCAAGAAGCCCCAAGCTTGAACCAGAGAACCCCTTCTAGGCACTGTACAAAACAAATAAATGAAAGATTTGCAGTGAAATACTTATGAAGGAATTTACAATGTCATTCTTAATTTCTGCACAAAGCAGAATTATGCAATTCTAAAAATAACACATTTCTGCATTTGCATGAAAGAAGCAAAAAAAATAAAGTGCAAAAAACAGATCCATATAAGGATCTGCGAGGTAGGCATGCCCACAGACTCACAAACTCACTAACCGTACACCTTACCAAACAAAAATGTGTGCCTTTTGACTCATTTTCTGTGGCATGTATTAGATTTATAGAAAAAACTGGGCAAGGTTGACCACTGACAACGAAAAAAAGAAAAGATTAAGGTAGTAAAATTGAAGTTATGATTTAAAATGACAAATTTTGTTTTTGATAAAAAAAAATCAATATGAAAAAACTCTTGGCTTTAAAATTAAATCTTACTGTTGTGTACCTGCTCTCAGATAGGTGTGACCACTGGGTACTCTGTGGAAACCCCCACCCCCCATCCCCCACGCACACACACAAAAACAACTTGCCTGTCGTGCCTTTGCTCTTAAGAGAAAAAAAAGGAGGGTTCAGTGATGTTACTGAGAGTCCCCACATACCACGGGCATACTTATATAGTGGTGGTTGCCATCTTGGGGTCCACCTTATGTACACCCCATCTACGCACCAACCGGAGCTTTTCCAATGATGGAACTCATCACCCTGTCAATGTCAGCGGGCTATTTGAAGATGCTGGGCTAGAACTGAGGAAACTATGTCCCAATACCCATACTCCATCCTGCTGCCTAAAGAGTTTCAGCTGCCACTGGAGCATCCACGCTTCAAGAGACATAAGAAATCTCCAAATCAAAAGTTAACAAGTAATATACCCTTGTTGGATGGATGTGGGTTCTTCCTTCATGACATTGGTAGGTAAGTCTCTATCGGAAGCCACATTCCCTGGGTCAAGATCTTCTTACCCATGATGGCCTCTTTGGCTAATGGCTCCAGTTCATGCCCCAGGTCAATAAAGGAAATGAAGAGCCCCCCTAGGGTGCCTGACTGGTGAAGACAATCAAGTACATGAAAGCAAAATAAAACCAAAATGTCCCACCACCGTCTTGGAGCCAGATTCAAATCCTTGGACTCTAGCAATTAGTCTTTCAAAACTGCCTCCCCACTGGATGGCAGCCTCTCATCCCATGCGTCTTTCCTACCCAAGAACTCCGGTAATGTCCAGAATCTGGAGGCACCTTCAGGTCTCCGTGCTGCAGAGCCAACCCTCCCATCAGCTGGATCCTGCACTCCCACAGCTCTACTGCCCTGCATCTGTCCTCTCTCTGCTGGCTTTGCCTCTGGTTTTAAATCACTACCACACTACAGCAGTGTGACATCATTGTGGACAGGCCCCAGAGACACAGTGAACACTGCCATGTGCTGCTCCAGTTCTCACTCTTCACTGCCTGCAGGTAAGTTTGCCCTGTCTCCAGCCCTAAGTGGGCTTCAGCCGGCTTTGCCCTGACTGCCAGCCTTAACAACCAGGTTCCTCCCAGCAGGTTTTGCGCATCTCCCCGGATTCTGCTGCTACATTTACCAAGGTACTGTAAACTCTCCTTTGTGCAAGCACACAAGCCACTGTTCAGAAGTAAATTCCCTATCTAAAGGATAAAATAATTCCACATTCCTGTTCCTAACAACAACTAAGTGCAATGCACCCATGCCCAGCTACATTTTTTGTAATCCAGAGACTGAAAATGAGTTAGTGCAAACAGCATGCATCTACATGAGATGCTTCCTGCGCTTTAGCCTAATAACACTGCAGTAGCCTATCATGGCAAAAAATGTGCTAATAGTCTACTAAGCAGTGTTATTATTCTAGTGCATGGTAAGTGTCATTAAATATCTGTGCACCAGTGCATTAGGTACTGTGGATTTAGTTAGTACTTTAAGGAAGTAATAAACTAAATGCGTAGTACCTAAGGTGTATTAATAAATGTGGAGATGTGCCTGCAGGTGAAGATATCCAAATTAGCATTATCAAAGTTACCAAGATAATTTATCAACATCCAGCAGAAGCCATTTAGTTACTTGTGAGAGTGCTTTAAATCTGTACATTCCCTGGCCTTTGATTGTTAAACTAAATATTATCTGTCATATGAAAATGTTTAGAATGACATTCTGCTCCACAGTAGCATTTTTCAATATTTAGTGTAACCCAGCTACACCCAAGGGTGTGCCCTATTCTCAATTGGATAGGATGGGTAGACAGGAAGGGGTGTTGTGAAAGGGATGCCAGAATTTTGAGCAGATCCTTCTTTCCTCTATAGAGTTAACGCAAGCCCTTAACTATATACAAAATTCTTAACTATATACAATTTATTGAGTTATAAAATATATAAACATCATATACATATATTTACACAGTGAACATTAACCAGTAACCAAGATCAAACCCTAAATAACACTCTGGGAAAATCACTCCCAACCACAACCCCCAGAGAAAACAATATATCCACAAAAAAATCCATCGTTTCCCCACCCCACAGTGGGGAACCTGTACTCAATTAAAGGATCATGCAAAGTATAAGAGTGGAAATGTGATTTTACCCCTATGGAGGAACAGTTCCCTCTTTCTTGAATGCAGAAAGATAGGCATCAAATGGACCCCTACCCAGTTAGGGGACCTAGCAGTCCAAGAAACCAACAGAGTGCTTTTCAAAAATTACTGTCCTATTACTGTCCTACTACTTACCCATCACAATAAAACAATTTCAGCAACATTAACCCAATGCAACATCACAATACAACATTTCAGTTACAAAATATAAGACACAAACATGAACAATCTTAATAACATCTATTCCGTAATATAGTCCCTGACCCATGGCAAGAGATACCCCCGCAAGGGAACCCTCTTTCCATTGGGGTTCCCTTGGGGGGGGTGTCTAGGAAGCACCAGGGCCCCCTCCCCTTAAGGCCTTGACTAGGCAGGGGCCACTCACCCAGCCCCTTCTCTGGCTTTGCCTGCCCCAAATGTGTTTCCCCTGTGGGACCGAAGGGCCCAGTGACTCACACTCCCTCAGGTACCAGTGTTCAGGGCACAGTTCAATGGTGTCTCCTGCTGAAGCGCCTCTCCAGGCCTCTTCCACACCGCTGGGCTCCTCCCCATCTTGTGTCCCACTCTGGGCGCCAAGGACTCACCTCCTCTCAGCTGCTGCTGCACCACCTCTCCTGGCTTATGCATGCTGGGCCTCACACTGCAGCATTACTATTTCCCCATGCCCTGGCTTTGGCACCAAGGACTCTTTTAGCACAGACTGGGCCCTTCAGGCTCCGTCCATCCAACCTCATGTTGGGTGGCTCACCCAAGCAGCATCTGTTGCTCCCTGGCTCCCAAGGCTCAGGCCCGTGCACCACCCTGCATACTGTGGGACCTGGCTGCTTGCCAGGAGATGGGGCCTGAGCCACCTCACTGCAGCACAAGGCCCAATCTGAAATGTCCTTCTCCAAGCCGGACGTGTCATGCAAAACCAGCAAACCCACCACACTAAAATACAATCACAGTGGATGTGTCTACATGAGATGCTTTACTGTGCAGTAAGTGTCCACATCTACATATGCAGACACTTACTGCACCGTAATTGACTCGAATCACTAATACATTTTTCCCCTGCAAAAGCAGAAGCAAATATTCAGAAATTATTTTGATGCTTCACAACTTTTGATGTTTTTACCCTAGATCCTTGTTTCTGACTGAGCTCTGCTTGGTGCAGGATTCAAAGGGAAAGAGGCAAAAACAGCTCCAAAAGTAACACAGCACTGCAAGAGGGAGATACTATGTGTCTCACTGAAGCAGACCCAGAAAAAAACTCCAGAGACAGGAAAATGTAGGGTTAAAAACCACAAGAAAAAAGTCCTGAAAAAATGAAAGTAGAAATTTGAAGACTATTATGAGTAGTCAAAAAGCTGTAAGGGAGAGCCTAGTTTTTTCAGCAGTTAAGTGAAGTGATAAAGAAACATGGAAGAAAACGTCAAGCCTTAATGAACACAAAATCTAGTCTGCATTTCAGAAAACTGAATTGGAACCTCTTCAGGAAACACTTTATGATCCGAGACAAAACTGGTTAGTGAGACTCAGTGCTACAATATGCCATTGAAAATGGGAATTTATCAGTTAGGTGATAGTACCACCTCTCTTGGAAGCCCATTCCAGATTCCGGCCACCCTTACTGTAAAAAATTTCTTCCTAATGTCTAACCTGAATCTACTCTTCACTAGTTGCACCCATTATTCCTAGTTACTCTTAGGGGTGCTCTGATAAATAGTGCATCTCCAATTCCCTGTTGTCCTCCCTTGATAAACTTATAGGCGGCTACAAGGTCTCCTCTCAGCCACCTCTTGTGAAGGCTGAAGAGATCCAGATCGCTCAACCTCCCTTTCTAGGGTCTTTCATGGAGGCCACTAATCATGCAAGTGGCCCTCCTCTGAACCCTCTCCATATTCTCTGTGTCCTTCTTGAAGTACAGTGCCCAAAACTGGACACAGTACTCCAAATGTGGCCTGAACAATGCCGCATAGAGGGGGAATAGGACAGGAGTGCCTCTTCTGGGGTTCGTCTATCGGAGACCTAAGGCAAGGGATGTAGTTGTCATGGGTGATTTAAATTACCCAGACATCTGCTGGGAAGAACAGTCAGCTAGGTTGGATGGTTCCAGGAGGTTCCTGGCCAAGATACAGGACCTCCACTTAATTCAGGAGGTGCACAGTCCTACCAGAGGAAATGTCCTGTTGGACCTGGTCCTGGCCACAGGCAATGACCTGGTAAGGGGCCTCCAGGTTCTTGACCACCTGGGTGATAGCAATCATCATTTGCTGGAATTCACCATCCGGCGCAGGGTGTCAAGGGCCTGCAGCAAGGCGGTAGCCCTAGACTTCAAGAGGGCCAACTTCAACAAGTTGAGATTAGTGGGAGAGGCACTGGGGTTCTTGAGGGCAGGAGAACTCAGTGCCCAAGATGCGTGGTCATTCCTTAAGGAGATGATACTCAGGGCCCAAGGGGTGACCATCCCAACAAGAAGCAAGGGGGGCAAAAGTGCCCAAAACCCCCCCTGGTTCACCAAGGGCATCTGGGAATGCCTGATTGCCAAAAGGGTGGCGTACACCTGGTGGAAGGGGGGTGCTAACTCCGAAGAGGAGTATACCTCCTCTGCTCAGGCCTGTAGGGAGGCTGTCAGGAAAGCTAAGGCAGACATAGAGCTAGGACTAGCATCCAAGATCAAAGATAATAAAAAGTCCTTTTTCAAATATATAGGGAGCATGAAGAAGGCGCTGGGAAATGTGGGGCCCCTGCAAGATACGCTGGGCAATCTGGTGGTTGCGCCAGAGGAGAAAGCAGACCTCTTTAACCAATTCTTCACCTCCGTTTTCTTGTGCAGGGACCAGGACTTCCCCACTGTGATGCAAGACAGACTCAAGGGGAATGCCTCCAGACCTCAGGTTGGGGAGGACCGGGTTAGAGAGCTTCTGGAGGGGCTGGACATGTTCAAATCAGCGGGTCCAGATGCTCTCCACCCAGGGTGTTGAGGGAGCTAGCAGGGCCCTTGGCACAGCTTTACGAGCGCTCATGGTGGTTGGGTCAGGTGCCAGATGATTGGAAGATAGCCAGCGTGGTCCCCATCTTTAAAAAAGGGAGGAGGGAGGACCCGGGCAACTATAGGCCTGTCAGTCTTACCTCAATCCTAGGGAAACTCTTTGAGAAGATCATCAAGGAGCAAATCTGCGATGGGCCGGCTTCAGGAATGATGCTTAAGGGCAACCAGCATGGTTTCATTAGGGGGAGGTCATGTCAGACCAACCTGATTGTCTTTTATGATCAGGTCACAAAAGCACTGGATACAGGTATTGCCATGGACGTAGTCTTTCTGGACTTCAGCAAGGCCTTTGACACTGTCTCCTACCCCATCCTCATTAAAAAACTAGGCGACTGTGGCATTGATGCCCACACAGTCAGATGGATTGCAGATTGGCTGAAGGGTCATACTCAGAGGGTGGTGGTGGACAGGTCATATTCGACCTGGGGGGAAGTGGGCAGTGGAGTCCCCAGGGCTCGGTCCTTGGGCCCGCGCTGTTCAATTTCTTTATCAGCGATTTGGACGATGGGGTGAAAAGCAACCTGTTTAAATTTGCTGATGATACTAAAATTTGGGGTGAGATGAGCATGCTAGTAAGGGAGGGAAAGATTGCAGCAAGACCTGGATAGGTTACAGGGGTAGGCTAACAAAAACAGGATGCGTTTCAATACTGACAAGTGCAGGGTGCAGAACTTGGGCAGTAGTAACCAGCAGCACACTTATAAGATGGGAAACTTCCTTCCTGAGAGCACAGAGGCAGAAAGGGATCTTGGAGTCATTATTGACTCCAAGATGAACATGGGCCGACAAGGCGAGGTCACGGTTGGCAGGGCTAACCAGACCTTGTCGTGCATCCACAGGTGCATCTCAAGTAGGGCCAAGAAGGTGATCCTTCCCCTCTATGCAACACTGGTCAGGCCACAGCTGGAGTACTGTGTCCAGTTCTGTGCGCCCCATTTCAGGAGGGATGTGGACAACATTGAGAAGGTCCAGAGGAGGGCTACCCGCATGATCTGGGGACAACAGGGCAGACCCTACAATGTCAGACTGCAGGACTTGAACCTGTTCAGCCTTCACAAGAGAAGGCTGAGGGGGGACCTGGTGACCGTCTATAAACTCACTAGGGGGGACCAGGAGAGTTTGGGAGAAACCTTGTTTCCCCTAGCACTCCCTGGCATAACAAGGAATAACGGCCACAAGTTGTTGGAGAGTACGTTTAGATTAGACATCCATAAGAACTACTTCACAGTTAGGGTGGCTAGGATCTGGAACCAACTTCCAAGGGAGGTGGTGCTGGCTTCTACCCTGGGGGTCTTTAAGAGGAGGCTTGATGCCTACCTAGCTGGGATCATTTGAGCCCAGTTTTTTCTCCTGCCGAGGCAGGTGGTTGGACTTGAAGATCTACAAGGTCCCTTCAACCCTACTGCTATGATTATATGATTCTATGTCCCCGTCCTCCTGTTACGGGCCAACTGCCTGCCTTCTCGCCTGCCACACTGTTCTTATATTCTTTTGTAGATGGTAATTAGCAGCAAGCTGCCCATTTATTGCCCTGATGCCAGGGACACTATCTGAGGCTCCTTTTCCTCCCCTACACCGCAGCCCAAGCCTTGCAGATGATACTGACATGGTTTGATCTGGGCCTTGTTGGAATTTGGCCCTCCCAATGTCCTCCTTGGGCTTTCCACAGCCCTATCTCGCTCTATCTCATTCTGTGCCTTTACTTGCACTCGGGCTCTCTGCAGCCCTATCTGGCACTGCGCCTTCACTGGCGCTCGGGCTCTCCATGGCCGTGTCTCACACTGCCTCACTAGTGCTCGCTGCCTCCTCTCTCTGGGCTTCCCGCTGCCCCCTCTCTCTGGGCTTCTCACTGCCCCTTCTCTCTGGGGTTCTTGCTGCCCCCTTTCTCTGGGGCTGGGGTTCCCACACTGCTGCAGGTCCCTTATGAGGCCTCCTCCATCCCCTAATAGCCTCACTGAAATCGCCAGTTAAAACAGCAAACACAAAACACAAGCCACTGGGCTATAACATAAATCCAAGCCACCCAGCTAAAACATCATTCAATCCCTACCAGGGAATACTCCGTCCCATAACAGCATCAAGAGCTGCTCGTGCAGTCAGGCCTTTCCCCTTTGCTTGCTCTGGTAGAGCTCCCTTCCCCCTTGGCTGCCAGCAGGGAACTGCCCTCCTGGCCTCAGGCCTGGGATTTATGTGGGAACCAGGCCCTGCCCCTTCCGGTCAGCTGACCAGGTTCAGGTGTGGCCAATTCCCTCCCTAACCAGTTGTCCCAGCAACCAGCATCTGGGTTCCTACCTCTGCCCTGAGAGTAGCAGGCACCTTAGTGTCCGTCTACAGAGAGCAGCACCTCCCTTGATCTGTTGGTCATGCATCTGCTAATGCATGACATGGTGTGATTGGCCTTGTTGATGGCTTCATTACATTGCCAGCTCACGTTCATCTTGGAGTCAGCTATGACTCCAAGATCCCTCTGAGCCACTGAGCTGATGAGAAGGTCATCCCCCAACCTATAGGTATGCTGGGGATTCCGCCTCCCTAGGTGGAGTACCTTGCATTTATCTTTGTTGAACTGCATCCTATTTCAATCTGCCCATTGGTCCAATGTGTCCAGGTTGGCCTGTATCTGCTGCCTGCCCTCTGGTGTGGTAACTTTGCCCCATAACTTGGTATCATCTGCGAACTTGGAGATGGTGCTCTCCACACCCTTGTCCAAATTGCTGGTGAAGATATTAAATAACACCGGTCCAAGGACCGAAACCTGCGGGACCCCACTTCCCACCTCCTTCCAGGCCGAGAACAACCCATCCACCACCCCTCTCTGGGTGCAGTCCCTAAGCCAGTTGGCCACCCACCTGACTGTAAGCATCCGCTCCACAGTCTGCTAGCTTCCTTATGAGAATAGGGTTTGAAACTGTGTCAAAGGCCTTCTTAAAGTCCAGGTAGATGACATCAGCTTCAGCTCCTGTGTCAAGGCAGTGTGTGACCTGGTCATAAAAGGCTATAAGGTTTGTCAGGCAGGATCTACCTGTGATGAACCCATGCTGGTTTCCTTTCATAGTTTCATAGTAGCTAGGATCAGGAGGGACCTGAACAGATCATCTAGCCTGACCCCCTGGCACAGGCAGGAATGAATGCTGGGTTCACAAGACCCCCAGATAGGTGATCATCCAACTTCCTCTTGAGTTTGCCCAAGGTAGGGGTGAGGACCACTTCCCTTGGAAATTGGTTCCAGATTTTGGCAACCGTAACTGTAAAATACTGGCTTCTGATCTCTAACCTAAACCTATTTTCCATCAGTTTATTACCATTGTTTCTTGTCACCCCAAGTGGTGCTGGGGAGAAAAGGGCTCTACCTATTTGCTGATGATCACCCCTGATGAGTTTGTAGGCAGCCACCAGGTCCCCCCCTCAGCCTCCTCTTGCTGAGAACAGGTTCAGGTCCCTCAGTCTGGCCTCATAGGGCCCATCTTGCTGTCCTCTCACCAAGAACAGGGAATTCCAGGAAAGTCTAGGGAAGAAAAAAGAGGCATACAGACTGTGGAAGCAGGGGGTAGCCACCAAGGAGGAATATACCTACTTTGCTTGCACTTGCAGGGAATCAGAAGGGCTAAGACAGCAATGGAACTCAGGCTAGCAACAAGAATTAAGGACAATGAAAAGTTCTTTTTCAGATATATAGGGAGCAAAAAGAAGGTGCATGGTAACATAGGACCCCTACAGGACAGGCTAGGGCAATTAGTGTCAGATAGGAGGGACAAAGCTGAGCTCGTCAGTGATTTTTTTTGCATCACTATTCTTGAATGCGGACAAAGACATATCTCCAAATTGGGCTATAGATAGGCACAAGAAGGACACCGGCCCACCAACAGTTACAGCCGATCTAGTGAAGGGGTATAGGTTGTAGCTGTGTTGGTCTAAGGACGTAGGCAGGCAAGATTCTTTGGGTGAATCTGATATCTTTTATTAGACCAACTTAAATAGTTGGAAAAAATTTTAAGCAAGCTTTCAGGTTTAAAAACGCTTCATCAGGCTGAGGAAGTTTCTGCAGTTGGTGTGTGCTCTCTCTGGATGGAATGAAAAGTCAAGAAGCCACAGGCTGGGCTAGTATGCATACAAGATAGGTAGTCAGTGAAGATGTAAATTGAGTCTGTGGGTGAGATCTAGTGAAGGGATACTTGGAGGGGCTTGATGTGTTCAAGTTAGCAGGCCCAGATGTTCTCTATCCAAGGGTGCTGAGAGAATGAGCCAGTGTCATAGCAGAATCACTGGCAAGACTGTTTGAGCACTCATGGTGCTCAGAACAGGTCCCAGAGGAGTGGAAAAGGGCCAATGTGGTTCCTATTTTCAAAAAGAGGAGGAAGAAGGATCCGGGTAACTATAGACCAGTTAGTCTCACCTCTACCATACATTTGTGGGAGTCCAGCAGGAAAAATAATGCTGAAGTGCAACCAGCAGGGATTTATAGCAGGTGGATCCTGCCTGACAAATCTTATTTCTTTTTATGACCAGGTCACAAAATGTCTAGATGCAGGAGTTGAGGTGGATGTCATATACTTAGATTTTTAAAAAGCCTTTGATACACTGTCGCATCCCATTGTCATAAAAAATCTAAGTGGCTGTGACTTAGATGATTACACGGTCAGGTGGGTGGTGAATTGGCTCCTGGGATGCACCCAGAGAGTAGTGGTGGACAAGTCGGTCTCAACCTGGAAAGATGAGGGCAGTGGTGTCCCCCAAGGCTCAGTCATGATCCATTAAAAAAATAAGACATATAAAGTTAGCAGGCCTGGCTGAACTTCATCCGAGTGCTGAACGAGCAGGTCAAAGTCATCGTGGAAACCTTGACAAAACTCTTCCAAATCTTGTGGTACTCCAAAGAGGTCCCTGAGGACTGGGAGAGGGCCAGTGTTCTGCCCATCTTCAAGAAGGGGACGAAGGAGGACCCGGGTAACTATAGGCCAATTGGTTTAACTTCTATCCCGGCGAAAATCCTGTAAAAATTAATTAAGGAGTCTATGTGAGATAGGCTTGCAGAAGGTAGGATTCTGAATGACATCCAACATGGCTTTATCGTGGGCAGGTCTTGTCTTACCAACCTCATCTCCTTTTACGATCAGGTAACTCACCACCTGTATAAGAGAGAGGAGGTTGACATTGAATACCTCAACTTCCAAAAAGTCTTTGATCTGGTATCCCATAATGTTCTCATGAGAAAATTGGAGGATTGTGGGCTTAACCATGAGACATTTTGGTGGGTAGGAAGCTGGCAGCAGGGTAGGACCCAGAGAGTCCTAATGAACAGATCTATGTCATCCTGCAGAAAAGTGGCCAGTGATGTCCCTCAGCTAGGTCCAGTGCTTTTTAACATCTTCATCAATGATTTGGATGTGGGGGTGAAAAGCTTATGGCCAAGTTT
Source organism: Crocodylus siamensis (assembly GCF_052110815.1). Classification (NCBI taxonomy): domain Eukaryota; kingdom Metazoa; phylum Chordata; order Crocodylia; family Crocodylidae; genus Crocodylus; species Crocodylus siamensis. The sequence continues at coordinate 47,267,305 of NC_143402.1, read as the reverse complement.
ATGAATGACACCGAGCTGTGGGGAAGCGTGGTCACACTTGAAGATAGACCCCAGTATGAATATGAGCCATCAGTGTGACACTATAGCCAGCAGGACAAATAATACTCCAGCGTCCATCAATCGATGCATCTCCAGCAAAACCAAGGAAGTGATTCTTCCAATTTATTCAGCATTGGTGAGACTGCAGCTGGAGTACTGCATCCAGTTCTGGGCACCTTACTTTAACAAGGACATGGAAAAGCTTGAGAGAGTCCAGAGAAGAGCCACCCATATGATCAGGGACTTGCACAGCAAGCCATACAAGGAAAGGCTGAGGGACCTGGGACTCTTCAGCCTGAAAAGGAGAAGGCTGAGAGGGGACTTGGTAGCAGCTTACCACTACATCGGGGCCCGGCAAACAACTGTTCACAAGAGCATCCTTGGGGAAACCCAGGAGTAATAGCCACAAGCTCCTGAAAGACCATTTCTGGCTCAACATTAGGAAAAACTTGTTAACAGTTAGGGTGTCCAGACTGTGAAATAAGCTCCCTCCAGGGGTGGTGCAATCACCTACCCTGGAAATCATCAAGTGGAGACTGTATGATCACCTTGCTGGGGTCACCTGACCCCCAGTTGCCTTTCCTGCTTAGTGCAGGGAAGCTGGACCTGGTGATCTTCTGAGGTCCCTTCCAGCCTTACAATATATGAATCTGTGATCAGACCTTTGTGCTGGTTAGTCACCCTGTGTGAAAGATGGTTTTTGGAAGGTGAGAGAGAATCTTGAGCCGCTTGTTAAGTCAGGGACACTTCTAATTTATCCCTGTTCCCCATTCCTTATTGGAGCCACCCACAGGAATTCTCAGGTTTGGAACAAGTGGGCCTCTCTGTCTGCCTGGTTCCCACCCCGCTTCCTCATAGTTAGTGAGTTCAGGACCATGGCCCCTGTCAGTTCTCTGCCTTATCTCCAAGCCCAAGCTCTGCGATCATAGGCCTCTTGTTGGGAGATCCTTATCTCCCAACCTGAGCTCTGTGGTTGCAGGGCCAATGCTGGAAGATCTTTATCTCCCAGCCTGAGCCCTGCAATGGGCAGAGCTAGCGCTGGGAGATAAGGATCTCCCCACACTGGCACCGTGTCCACAGAGCTGGTGCTGGAATATCCCTGCTAGTGGGGGCTAGGGAGCCTGTTCCCTGCCCAGCTCCACAATCATGGAGCTGAATGGGAAACAGGCTCTCCAGCTCCCAGTCCGTAATCACAGAACCAGGGCTAGGAACTGTCATGGTCATGGGCTAGCTAGCTGCTAGCTGCCCACTGCCAGATCAGGACAAGGGGCTGGGATGTGCCCCTCCTCTGCAGCTCTTTCCAAGTCCCTTGCCCCCAATCAGGGAGCCAGGGCCAGGAGCCCCAATTTGGCAGCAGGCAGCCCCCCTAGGGGCAGGCTGCAATGTTCCAGTCCCAGCCAGAAGACAGCTGTCTCCTGGCCTGGTGCTCCCTTCCAGCCCCTGGGAGCTCACTGCAGGCCCCAGGCAGTAGAAGCATTTTGTGGCAAAGGAGTCCTGAGGTTTGGGGCACAGAAGCCCCAAGGACTGTACACAAAGGAAAGGCACCCAGAAAAAGGCTACCCCAGCCTTTGGAGGCAGTCTCCCCAGTTAAAAGACGTTAAGATTAAGTCATGGCAGACAAGAGATAGGAGATAAGGTAGGGGAGGGCAAAATACGGCCCATGGGCTGGATGTGGCCGACCAGGACATTCTATCTGGCCCACAGGGCCGCTAAAGAATTAGTATTAAATTGATTTATATATATTAATATTTATTAATTAAATTAACATTTATTTGTTCCTGGCTGCCTGTCAAAGCTGAGAGGAACCAGAGGCAGTAGTACCCAGAGGGAGCCATGAGCAGCCCAGCCCCACCCCCCCCCAGCCTTTAACTCTCTTTCTGCCCTAGCCCTGCTCCTGCACCATGTGCTGCACTGCTGGACCGGGGAGTATGGGGCCATGCTGGTAGGTATGTGTCTGTGTGTAGGCAGGGGCAGAGTGTCCGAGTGTGCAAGCAGGAGCAGTGTGTCTGTGTGTGCACGCAGGGGCAGAGCATCCACCCACACCCCACATACCCACAGCCCCCCACAAACCTTAATGTTCTCATTAAAAAACTGGGGGGCTGTGGTGTAGACACCCACACAGTCAAATGGGTAGCCAACTGGCTGGAGGGCCGCACCCAGAGGGTGGTAGTAGATGGGTCCTTCTCAGCCTGGAAGGACGTGGGCAGTGGGGTCCCCCAGGGCTCGGTCCTCGGGCCTGCACTGTTCAACATCTTCATCAGCGATTTGGATGAGGGGGTAAAAAGCACCCTGTTCAAATTTGCTGATGACACTAAGATGGGGGGGGATGCGGGCACGCTAGAAGGGAGTAATAGGTTACAGTCGGACCTAGACAGGTTATAAGGGTGGGCGGATGAGAATAGGATGGGATTCAACACTGACAAGTGCAAGGTGATGCACCTCGGAAGGAACAACCGGCACCATACCTACCAGTTGGGGAACTCCCTTCTTGTCAGTGCAGAGGCAGAAAAGGATCTTGGAGTTGACTCCAAGGTGAACATGGGCCGGCAGTGTGGGAATGCAGTCAGGAAGGCCAACCGTACCTTGTCATGCATCCACAGATGCATCTCGAGCAGGTCTAAAGAGGTGATCCTCCCCCTCTATGCGGCACTGGTCAGGCCGCAGCAGGAGTACTGCATCCAGTTCTGGGCGCTGCACTTCAAGAGGGATGTGGATAATATGGAGAGGGTCCAGAGGAGGGCCACTCATATGATCAGGGGGCAGCAGGGCAGGCCCTACGAGGAGAGGCTATGGGAACTGAACCTGTTCAGCCTCCACAAGAGAAGGCTGAGAGGGTATCTAGTGGCCTGTTACAAACTAATCAGAGGGGACCAGCAGGCACTGGGGAAGTCCCTGTTCCCCCGAGCACTACCAGAAGTGACCAGGTATAATGGTCACAAGCTGGTAGAGGGTAGATTTAGGCTAGATATCAGGAGGCGCTACTTCACTGTCAGGGCGGCTAGGATCTGGAACCAACTTCCAAGAGAAGTGGTGCTGGCTCCTACCCTGAGGGTATTTAAGAGGAGGTTAGATGAACATCTTGCTGGGGTCGTTTGACCCCAGTACTCTTTCCTGCCATGGCAGAGGGTCAGACTAGATGATCTACTCGGGTCCCTTCCGACCCTAGAAACTATGAAACTATGACAGTGTGCTTAGTATGCCTGTCTCTTTATGAGGAGAAGTTGCCTGAGAGACAGTTTACAGGTGTAGAAGGGGCTGATTAAGGACTCACCAGACCAGAACGGGACTGGGCTTGAGCCATATAAGCCCAGAGCCTAAGCCAGTTAGGCAGTCCAGCCCTGGGAGCCATAAAGGTAGGAACTCCTGGCAGCAGAGCTCCTGAACTGACAGCAGAACTGGAGGAGCAATTGTGCAGGCCTGGGAATATGGTAAGTTCCCTGGAGCAGAGAGGGGCTTGTTTATGTAGGCAGGTGGCCTCTATTTTGTATTAAACTCAGAAAGTGTTTGGGTGTCTGCCAGAGGGCTGAGATGCTCTTTATTTGAATTGCAGAGGTGGTTTAGCCTTGAGCTCTGCTGAGGGCAAATTCAAGGCATACTGGGAGAGGTGGTAGTCCAGAGAGGGCCTAGAACAGGGGTCTGCAAGTCATAGCCCTGAGGGGTCAAGTAGAGCTGGGGAGCTTGGAGGTCTCAACTGGTGTAAGAGTAGAGCCAGGGCCCAGGAGAGAGCAAGGAACGACCACAGCCAGAGACTGCCAGAACCAGGCAGCCTGGATATCCCAAATGATCCAGGAGGAGGACCAGCATCAGAGGAGTCAAGGTCCAGGAGGGGCCACTGCCAGAGGCTGACATGGTCTAGGATGCACAATTAGCAAGGCTGGAGCCTAGGAGCCAGGTCTGGTATTGTGTGCCTTGGCTAAAAGGCCCAGCAAGAGCAAAAAGAAGAGGCCAATAAGGCCAAAATCCTTACAAGATGAGTGACAGTACAGCAAGGAGTTGTATGATTGCTCAGTGCACCGATCTGAAACTGGAGACAGGCCTGTTGAAAGTCTCTGGGGGTGGGTCAGACAAGAGAACAACAAGGGTGATGTTGTGGTGATGGTCTGCTATAGAACATCAGACCAGGAGGAAGTGGTAGATGAGGCTTTCTTCAAACAACTAGTGGAAGTTTCCTGATCACAGGCCCTGGTTCTCATGTAACAGTTCAATCACCCGGATATCTGCTAGGGGGGCAATTCAGAAAGTTTTTGGAGAGTGTTGGGGACAATTTCCTGGTGCAAGTGCTGGAGCAGCCTACTAAGGGCCATGTTCTTCTTGATCTGCTGCTCAACTGAGGCAAAAGAAAAGGTTAGGGACTATTTAGAAAAGCTGGACATATACAAGTTCATGGGGCCAGATGGGATGCACCCAAAGGTGCTGAGGGACTTGACCAATGTGATTGCAGAGCCAATGGCTGTCATCTTTGAAAACTCATGGTGATTGGCAGAGGTCCTGAACAATTGGAAAAGGGCAAATGTAGTACCCACATTTAAGCAAGGGATCCTCCTTAAGAAAAGGGAAAAAAGGAGGATCCATGGAACTACAGACCAGTCAGGCTCACCTTAGTCCCTGGGGAAATCATGGAACAGATCCTCAAGGAATCTATTTCTAAGCACTTGGAGGAGAAGAAGGTGATTAGAAACAGTCAGCATGGATTCACCTAGGATGAGTCATGCCTGACCAACCTGATTGCCTTCTATAATGATATGACTGCCTCTGTGGATGCAGGGAAATGAGTGGATGTGGTATCTCTTGACTTCAGCAAGGCTTTTCATAGTCTTCCACAATGTTCTTGCAGGTAGATAAAAGTAGATAGAAAACTGGCTAGATCAACAGGCTCATAGGGTAGTATAGAATCATAGAAATTAAGGGCTGGAAGGAACCTTGAAAGCTCATTGAGTTCAACCTTCCTGTTCTGGACAGGAATACAAAGTAGTAGCTTATGGCTTGATGTCTAGCTGGCAGCAGGTATCAAGTAGAGTGCCTCAGGGGTCAGTCCTGGGGCTTGTTTTGTTCAATATTTTCATCAGTGACCTGGAAGGTGGCATAGAGCGCACCCTCAGCAAGTTTGCATATGACACTAAGCAGGGGGTGGGGGGCAGAGTAGTAGATACACTGGAGAGTAGGGTTCGGATTCAGAGAGACCTAGAAAAATTGTGGGATAGTGCCAAAAGAAATCGCATGAGGTTCAATAGGGACAAGTGGAAAGTCCTGCACTAAAGATGAAAAAAAAAAAAAATCTCACACATCAGTACAGGCTGGGGGCTGACTGACTGGCTGGGCAGAAGAAAAGGACCTAGGGGTTACAGTGGACAATAAGCTGAATATGAGTCAACAGTGTGTAACCCAGGCAGTACTCCAAGAGGTACCCCCTCTGCAATTGAAGGGATCAAAGCAGGTGCACAAGCACTGTGGGAGGTGTAGGGACTCTCCTCCTCCTATAGAGGAGAGCCAGACCACCAATGGGGACTTAACCACATACCTTTTAATGAGGGAACAGTACTGGGAACATAACAGGCATAAATCAGAGGGTATAGTGGACACTACAATGCTGCAAGGGGGAAGGTTTCAACAAAGGTTAGACACTTACAATCATTGACAAAAGACAGGGTTAACAAAATGTAAAGCACAAACAGCAGAACAAACAATACTGGCTGGTGAAATATAAAAAGGCACAAAATATAAAATGTCAAGGAAATATAGGGCTTAGGTACCTGGAGAGGGAGAAAGCACAATGGCCCCTTTCCACTGCAAGAAGACTTGCTCCTTGTTAACTCACTCACCCCAGCTGGGGTTTGAACTCAGCTTTCCCAGATGATAAGCAGAAACACTACCACACAGCCACCACTGCTCCAGCCTGCTAGGGGTCTTGACCTTCCTAGAGCCCCGGCCTCACATTGAGCTGCCTGGCCTCTGATTGGAGGAGCTGGAAGCAGGGCTGGGAACCTCTCAGGTCACTGCTCAGCTCCTTGCTGGAGCAGGGGAGCCCCTCCTGCTGGCTGCAGCCTCTCCCAGGGGATCCTGGAGCCCAGCAGGGAGCCTCTCCTACCGGCTGCATGCCACGCTGCTCAGGGTCCCACTGCTGCCTTCAGGTCCTACTCCTTCAGGCTCTTCTGGGGCAACTGCTCCCACCCCACTAGCCCAGCTCTTGTCTTTTTTTTTCTTTGTTGCACCGGTCCTGGAAACACTGCAATACCAGGTCAATCCTTGAATATCTTTCCTTGTGCTCCCTCATTGGTCACTCCTGAGTCAGCTGCACTCCCCCTTTTATACCCTCCAGGAGACCCAAGGGGCCGATCAGGGACATGGAGGGTGAGTCTCTGGAGCCTGACTGGTGAGGAAAGGGAATCCCAAGTCCTCCAATCATCTTTTACCTCTTCAAAACCCCTGGGCTAAATCATTACCAGATTGGAGGACTTGGGATTCCCTTTCCTCACCAATCATCTTTTGCCCTTTCAAAACCCCTGGGCTAAATCACTGCCAGCTAGCCCGTCACAAGTGTGCACTTGTTGCTAAGAAGGCTAATGTCGTACTGGGCTGCACTGGTAGGTGAGTTGCCAGCAGATAAAGGGAAGTGATTATTCCCCTCTACAGATTTCCCTCAATTTATGCGGGTTCTTTATATGCAAATTCGGTCTTATGCGATGAGCATAGTTAGACCCATAATTTGTAATATACAAGGTAAATTCTCTCTTATGCGATCAGCATAGACACCCCACCTCTGTCCAAGCAGATAAGTGTGTGGGGGGAGGGAAAAGGGCCATGGCCTCACACATGCCAGCCCCAGCTGCAGCAGCCCCGGGAGTGGCTGGCAGCTGCTGGGCTGCACCGTGCCCCAAACCTCCTGGAGCTCTGCCTGTCCCCACTCACCCCAGTTCCTGCTGCAGCTGCCCCAGGAGCAGTTGATGCCAGTAGCCACTGGGCTGCATCATGCCCTGGTGCAGGCAGCTGGTGTCGGCTGCTCCTGGGGCTGCTCCAGCAGAGGCTGGGGTGATCGTGCACAAATGGAGGGCAGGGCATGGCACTCACCACAGTCCTGGCTACAGCGGCCCCAGAAGCTGCCGGCACCAGCTGCCTGCAGCCGCCGGGCTGCACTATGCCCCGAACCCTCCAGGGCTTTACCTGTCTCCACTCACCCAAGCTCCTGTTGCACTTTCCCAGGAGTGAGCGATGCCAGCTCCCTGTAGCCACTGGGCTGCACCGTGCTCTGGTGCAGGTAGCTGGCACTGGCAGCTCCTGGGACCGCTGCAGACAGGGCTGGGGTGAGTGCTGTGCCCTGCACTGCCCAGGGCTCCGCTTGTCTGCACTCACCCCAGCTCATGCTGAAGCAGCCCTGGGAGCAGCTGACACAGGAACCTTTTCCTATTTCTTACATTATAAAGTGGGTTCGCTTTATGCAAATTCAATTTATGCGGCATTCCCCAGGAATACATGTACCACATAAATCAAGAGAAATGTGTATTCAGCACTGGTGAAGCCAGATCAGTGTCCAGTTTTGGGTCTCCCACTACAGAAAGGATGTGGACAAGTTAGAGAGAGTCCAGGAGGGCACGGGGGGAGGCGTGTGCCCCCTGAATCTGCATGGGACGGGTTGCAGCCGGGGCTGTGCAGGGCTCTTCTCAGCAGAGGCTGGGCTCGGAGCAGGTGCCAGTGGCGCTGGGAGGATGCTGCATCCACCCCAAATTCCACTCGCAGTGCTGCCGCTGCTGGTCACAGTCCTAGCTCTTCCTGGTGCCTGGGTGGAGGTGGGGCTTTGAGCCAGGGCTGCGCTGGGTGGCTGGCTGCAGAGATGCTGGGAGCGGAGTGGTGGCAAAATTTGGGGTGGATGCAGCATCATCCCAGCACTGCAGGCACCCACTCTGAGCCCAGCCCCCACCAAGAAGAGCCCCGCGCAGCCCTGGCTGCAGCCTACCCCCACCCTGCCCAATGCAGATCTGGGGGGCACCCCCCCCCACTGGGGGTGCAAGCAGTGGCATGAGCCGCCTCTTTACCCCCAAGCCATGGCTCCGGCCCACCCTGCTCTTCCTGGGCAGCACCTCCCATGCCTGCTTCCTCACCACGGGGGGCATTGATCTGCCTCCCCTTGTCTCTTCCCTCTCTACTCCCCTACCACCACAACAGGCTGAGCAGCTGGAGGCAGATGTATCAGAAATCAGATCGGTATCAGCCAATATGCCTCCTTAAATATTGGCTATTAGTATCCACCCCCAAAATCTCTATCAGTGCACCCCTAAACTGTACTTATTTAATCTAGAGAAGAGAAGACTGAGAGGGGATTTAATAGCAGCCTTCAACTACCTGAGGGGGGGGATTCCAAAGAGGATGGAGCTAAACTGTTCTCAGTGGTGACAGAACAAGGAACAAGAGTCTCAAGTTGAAGCAACAGAGGTTTAGGTTAGCTATTAGGAATAACTTTTTCACTAGGAGAGTAGTAAAACACACTGGAACAGGTTAACCAGAGAGGTTGTGGAATCTCCATCCTTGGAGGTTTTTAAGACCTGGTCTAACAAAGCCTTGTCTGGGGTGATATAGTTGGGGATGGTCCTTATTTGGCCTAGATGACTTCCTGAGGTCTTTCCAACCCTAATTTTCTATGATCCTCTGATCTGCAAAGGTTCACTCTGACATAGGCATTTTGCCTGCTTTAGCCACACTTCTGAAACTTAGCATACGGCCTTTAAAACTTGCCTAGGCTCACAACAAGTTAATAAAGGCACATGATTATTGTAATAGGATTCTAGATGACTATACACAACTCAGTTGTTATTAAAAGGCAAAACATCAGTTGCTGCTTTTACCTGCTGTTTCACACTTCTAAAAAGCAATTATTCATTCTTGGCCTAGTCTAATATTAGTAGCTTAATAAATAAGGGCTCCTATACATGTGCAGGGAGGCTGCTCCAATGCACTGTTATTACAGCACAGTGCAAAAAGTCAAATGACTAGGAAGAAGATGACTTCATTTAAAAAACTGAAGATGTACGTTATCCATATGTATTACAAGTAAGGGTTTTTGGCAAGGTTCCCTCCAAGGTGTGCACATATGCAGCCGTACATGATTTAAAATCTTTCTGTGCGCTAACTTATTAATGCCACACACCCACCCAGAGAGGAGCTGGGCTGAGGCTTCCCAGAGAGGACCTGGGTGCAGAGCGCGGCAGAGGCACCAGGGCTGGTGTGGGACACTTACCAGAGGTCACAATTCCACAAGCCTCCTTGCTCCCTGAGGCAAAGCGGGGCAGGGGCTGGGGCTGGGGACTGTTGTGGGCTCTGGCTGCAGCCTGCAGCACTGGCAGCTGCCCTGCCCAGAAGCTGTGCACACTGGCTGGGGCTAAAGCCCTCCTGCTGGTGAGTGTGGCAGCGTATCACACTGTCCCAGGGTGAATGGGCTGCCCCATGTGGAGCGTAACACGGGCAGCTGCAGGACAGGTCATATGTAATTAATTGGGCACCTACCTGTGAGCTGGATTAATTTGCCTGGCAGGTTGGATTTGACCTGTGGGCCATATTTTGCCCACCCCTGAGATAGGACTTGGGGTTCCCTTCTTTCTTTGTGTGCAGACTCCTACTGACTTCTATAATAGCTCTTGAAAGAATCTTACATGACTGATAGCTTGTCAGTGTGAAATAACTGCAGTTCCCCATAAATACATTAAGTTATAATAGCTTAGCTAACTCTAATTCTTATTCTTGCGGTCTGGAGTTCTAGGATATTTTGAGTTCAGTGCTTCACCTCCCAATGAACTCCCCAGCCCCTTTGGGCTCCAGGCCCCTGGCCCTGTTCCACATGTTGTCCCAGCCTCTTGGGGTCCCTGACCCCAGACAAGGCTGCTCACCCTCCACTACAGTCTCAGGGTCCCCGACTCTTATAGGACTCTATGCAGGGTACCCCTCAGGTACCCGTAGTTTCCGAAGCAGTGTGCACTGAAAGGGGGAGGTGGGACCGAAGCAGTGTGCTCATGGACTGAACCGGATCGCTACACCTTAGAGGGAACATTGGTTTTTGATGATATTTTTATTGGACCAAATGTATGATTGGGAGAGGTTTTTGGACAGCAAGTGGGAAAACCAGAGGAAGGGCATTTTGTGCTCAAAACATTACTCTCAACTAGCCACACAGGCAGGAGAGAGACTACTAGGAGAAGACAAATGTTCCATTGGGGTGTACACTGGGTGGTGACTGTGGACAAGTAAAAGCTGATAACTATGGGTAGTCTGGGACAGCATTAACCCTACCACCAGGTCTGCATAAGAACTGTGACTTGGAGATGCAAGCTATAATTAATAGCAACAAGCCTCCATGTAGTAACAAAGCCATTGTCACAAAAGGACACCATGGCTGGCTGTAAACTACTTAGCAGAACACTCATACTCATGTTGGCCCTGTCCTGATCTCTATTTCTCTCTCTCTTTCACCCATGCCAATGATAGAATTTGAGCAAACCCCACTGATCACTCTTCCTGTTAGGTTATTCAGCTTTCCTATTTTAATCCTCTGAGATCAGTTCTTTTCATTTTCTTTCTGAAGACATCTCCAAGGCACTGGCTCTGTATGTCATATCTTCCAGAGGGCAATCAATTCTTCCTACTAGCTGGAGCAATAGCCATGGGCCAACGTGTTCCTGAGCCTTGCATACCAATATCTGATGCAGACCACCATGAGACCAAACTAGACACAATACACAGGGGGCCTTTCATAAAAATATCATGTCAACCTGAATAATTAAATCTTCCTTTTTTACTGAGCAATGTTTCTCACGTGAAAGCTTTTCCTTTGCTGCCTGCTACTGAGTGACAACCCACTAAGTGGCAATGGTAGTTTGGTCTTTTGGAAGCTAACTTCTGCCAGCTGCCTGTGTGCTAGCAAATGCCTTCTTCCCACCCAAGGGAACTTGTCAATACTGATAGGATCTCTGTAAGTGTAGTTTGGTGTCTGGTTGGTGGCAGCAAGTGCAGCTGCAGGATGGAAATGTTTTTCCCATTAGGAAAGAAGTTCTGGCGCTTACTCCGAGTTCTGAAGCAGATTCCGACTAGTATCTCGAGTCCTGGCCTGTGCTGTACTAGGTCCTGGTGGAGTTCTATTGATTCATATCAAACAGGAATCTCACACTGCAGGCCTATCACAGCATGATATCCCTCATCACCTGCCAATTCCATTTTTAACCCGGATGTGAGAGACTGGGCTTTTCTATTGCCCTCCCAGGATAGGCCATCTAGAGCCCATCAGAGATTTCTACATTGCTTCTCATGTTTCTTTGGGGACAGGACATTGTAGAATTAAGGGGATTCTGCGTGGCAGACACAGCTCTCCCTTAATGTGACACAAGGTAGAAATGCTTTTGCTTTGCAGCCACAAGAGGTAGAAATTCTGTACCAGAATGCAGTCAGTGACATACTCCTGGCCCTCAGGCAAATTTGCTTGGTAAAGGTGATGGCAGAAGTGCTGGAGAGCTTTCAGGACCCCGGACTTCCTTACCACTGTGCCCTTTGTGTGATTGGAAGGCTTGTGATGGTACTGCATTCATATTGGGTTCGCTCTCCAATGGGGAGGCTCTGATCTTCTGCAACCCAAGGCTATGCGGACACTTATCTACCCTGGGCAGGGATCTGACTAGACTACATACCTCATGATTCTTAGGACTCTTGTGGTGGATGTAGTCCAAGAGCTCAGTCTGCAGAGGAGAAAGGGATCATAAGGCTCCCAAGAACCATTTTTTGGTGGAGTACAGTACCAGCCCTTCCCAGGATGTGGAACTTTTAGACTGGGGAAAGTCAGAAGATCAGAAAAAGAGGATGAGGGGATCCTCTGCTTCATGAGAGCCTTTCTTTCCCAACATCTTGGAGGGAGGACAAGACCTGCACTGAGGCACGCATGTAGGAGACGACAAGCTGTGGACATGGCAGTCTCCGAACAATATGTGTTGTGCTCAGGGAAGGGGGAAAGGAGTTTCTGAATCTAGTCCTTGTTTGGGAGAAGAGGGAGATTTCCCCGGTATTGTATGTGTAGCAGCATTAAAAATTGACCCAACTGAAGGAATAGAAAGTGTTGCCCTGTAGAGGGACATGGTGTGAGGGGGGTGAAAGACAGGTTGGGGACCAAGAAAAGGATCTCACCGAGGCTGCCGCTCCGAGAGCCCCCATCAGTGCCCTGCAGGCTGCACTGAGTCAATTCTCCCTCCCTTTCTCCTGGGAGTCTTGCCAGAGCAGGACAAGAGAGGAGCTGCCAGTGAGGAGACTCCAAGCCTGGGAAGACCCTCCTGCAAGCCCCTGTGTGGCTGGGTGAGCACAGCAGGAGAGGGGGATGCAGGGCCAGGGGGAGACTGCTGGAGACTGCCCTAGTGTTTTCCCCCTGTGCGTCAGAAGGCACCGGGAAGGGGCAGGCTCAGGTGCTGGAGGGAGCGCTGGGCTGGAGGGGCAGGGACTGCTCCAGCCACCAGAAGCCCCAGGCCAGGCAGCGCCCAGGGAGGGGCTGCATTTGCTGGGTGCTTGTGAGGCTGTGCTGGGCAGGGGGAATTATTACAACCTGCAACCCAGACACTGCTACCTGCTGAGCCAGGGGACAGGTCTGGACAGGAATAAGCTCACTTGCAGGGGAGCAGCCACCACCTGCTGCACTGAGACTCCAGGAGCTGCCAGCAGCAGGGACCACCCATGTCTGCTGTGCAGGGGCACAGATGCATTCCTGCTCTCTGAGGCACCCAGCCAGGGCAGTGCACACAGTTTTCTCAGTACACGGTGTACAAGTTAATAACTGTGTAAATAATTTGATTGTTTATTAGTTGTAGTATCAATGTATTTATTTATTGGTTCCTTATTTGTTGTGGGTAATTTGTATACCTTCCTCTAGTGTAATGTGTATCCAAGATGAATTAACCCTTAAGCCACCATCACCAGGTCATGCAGTATAACATTTGTTTTATTGCATCAGTTATATTTCTTCATAAACATTAGAGCTGGAAGGGACCTCAGAAGATTGAGTCCAGCCCCCCGCCCCACGGGTACGAAGTCAGCAGGGGTCATAGGATCCCAGCAAAATAGACATCCAAATGTGTCTTGAAGGCATTCAAAGTAGGTGCTTGAACCACCTCCAGCAGCAGTCTTTTCCAAACCTTGGGGGCTTGGACAGTAAAGAAGTTCTTCTTTATGTCCAGCCTGAAATGGTCTTGGAGGAGTTTGTGACCATTTGACCTTGTCATCCCCTGGGGTGCTCTGGTGAACAGATGTTCCCCCAGATCCTTGTGAGCACCCCTGATAAACTTATAGGCGGCCACCAGATCACCCCTGAGCCTGTGCTTTTCCAGGCTGAAGAGTCCCATAGCTCTCAGCCTCTCATCATAAGGTGTGTTTTCCTGACCTCTGATCATGTGCGTGGCTCTCCTTTGGACTCTCACATCCTTTTTGAATTGTGGAGCCCAAAACTGGACACAGTACTCCAGCTGCGGCCTCACCAAGGCTGAGTACAACGGGAGAATGATGTCCCGGGATTTGCTTGAGAAGCATCTATGGATGCTCACTTTACTAGTCACAGCATCACACTGAAGCCTCATGTTCATATTGTGGTCAGTCATGACCCCCAAGTCCTTTTCATCTGTAGTGCTAGCCAGTGTAGCCCTGCCAAGCCTATAAGCATGCTGCAGGTTTTTCTTCCCAAGGTGGAGCACCTTGCATTTTTCAGTGTTAAACACCATCAGGTTCTTATTTCCTGAGCCTGTCACAGTCAGCCTGGATTGCCCTTGTGTCCTCAGGTGTGGACGCTTTACCCCAAAGTTTGGTGTTGCCGGCGAACTTGGCCAGTCCGCTTGTGATACCAATGTCCACATCATTAATGAAGATGTTGAATAGCATAGGCCCAAGGACAGAGCCTTGGGGGACTCCACTGGTTGCAGTGCACCACGATGATTGACTTTCATCAATTACCACCCTCTGGGTCTCACCACCGAGCCAATTCCCCAGCCAGCAGATCGTGGTGAAGCCGAGGCCGTAGTTGGCCAGTTTTGCTAGGAGGTGATCATGGGATACCAGATCAAAGGCTTTTTTTAAAGTCAAGATATATGACCTAAATCTCTTCTCCCTTGTCCAGGTGATAGGTCACCCAGTCGTAAAAGGAAATAAGATTGGTCAAGCAAGACCTACCTGCAACAAACCCATGCTGTGTGGAAGAAATCAAACTTCGTGTTGTGGTTGAATCAGAACTGACAGAGCCAGCTTTTCTTTATTTAGGGCTATAAGGTGATCACAGGGAGAATGCTATACAGCAAGGGGAATCATCCACTTGTCTGTTTCAAAGGTTTTCTCAGACTCTCTAAGCTTACAAGCGTATTATACTTAAGACAGAGAAAGAGATAAAAAATACACCTTGGAGAAACAAAACAATAGTAAATTACACAGAAATTTAGGAAGTTTACTTAAACAAACTATCTATGCACAGGGCAATATATCAAGATAACCTAAGGATAACCCAAGGCATGCAGGATTCCTTATCTCAGATCATTTAACTGAATTAAGCAGTATCAGCACTTCTGGTCTTTGTCTGTTTTTCTAGTCAAGTAAGCTAATTACTTCTACAGCTGGCTATCCCTCAGGATGTTGGCGTCGAGCAGTCCATTAATGATGGCCTCTTTAATAAATTTTTCTAAGACCTTCCCTGGGATAGAGGTCAGGCTGATGGGCCTATAGTTTGCCAGATCCACTTTCCTCCCTTTCATGAAGATAGGCACCACATTGGCCTTCTTCCAGTCTTTGGGCACTTCACCAAGCACCAGGAAGTCTCAAAGATCTATGCCAGGGGCTGACCTATGATGCCTGCCAGCTCCTTGAGTACCCTGGGGTGTAACCTGTCAGGGCTGGCTGACTTGAAGGTATCCAGCCTCTCAAAGTGTTCCTTCACAAGGTCAGCATTGTTGGACAGTAAGGAATCACCCTCACCCTGGCATTCCCATCCTGTAATGGGCAGGGGTACCCCTTGGGACTAGTGAAAAACTGATGCAAAGTACCCACTAAGCAAGTTGGCTTTTTCTTGGGCATTGGTTGTCAGTTGTCCCATCTACAAGGGTGTGACAGCTGAAAATTATGTGTGTGTGATAAAGGTGCTTGCTGAATTCTCCAAGAAGATTAGACCAAGTGTTTTTCTATCATTTGTTTGGATATTAAACTACATGTTGTTGCTGAGAGCCTAATTAAAGTCTAAGATGTAGCAAGGCCTTGTATATAGTATGAGGCCTAGTAAATTTAGCAAAACCTTATAGAAGTAGTGATGGTAGGCCTGTGGTGTAGTTAAAATTAATCTTATCAGAAGAATGCAAGGCTTGTACTGCTATTGATCAGTCTAAGGACAGTTGAAGTAAAAAGAATCTGAATGGCTGTAAGCTATCAGCACAGCTTAGAAGTTATAAATTGGCTGGCATATCTGGAAATCTTTTAGAAGGAAGATACAGCTCTGTGAAAAGAACTACAGATTAGCTGTTGGCCTGGATTCAGTGGGCCGGTGTATCTGGAGGAGTCCAAGGACTGAATACCAGGGTCCTTCCTGGTACCTCTCAGGCAGCGCTGATTGGAGATACCTGACTTCGCAGAGCTTTGTGGAAAGAGAAACTTGTTGTACATTGGACATCAGAGGGGACTGCCGATAAGTTGCCGATGTGAATTATTATTGTCTGTCATTGTATGTCTTAGTATATTACGTGTAGTTGTGTTTTTGTTAAGTCAATAAACTTTTCTTACCTTTTTACAGGACCACACTCTCAATCCCAAACCCTCCGCAGGCAGCTGGGACATAAGGGATATTGCTCCAAAACACCAAGAACACAAGGGATATTGCCACAGGTAGAGCAGGAAGATGAGGCACCGTCCATGTCTTGCCATTGCAGGAGTTATTAAAGTACGTTTGAGACATACAAATAAGAGAGCCATGCCTCCTGCAAGAGAAAGGTAAAAAACACCACAGTCAATGTCAAACTGACCATGGGATAGAATTCCTTCCTGATCCTAAATGTGGCAGTCTGTCTGACCCTGAGCAGATGGGTATGATCCTCTATGTAGTAACTTCTGGGTTTTAGCCCCAGCTAGAGCATCAGCACACCCCAGCCAAATCCCTTGTAGCTAATATCCAGTGCTTCTAAGGAGGATGACTCCCCCCCCCCGCCCAATACTATAGCATGTGGCAACCAGCAAAGCATAGAAACATGGGAAATATCAAACACTCCCCATTCTGCTCTTCAGCCTGGGGACAGCAAGCATAACTCCACACATCACACTCCCTAACTCTCCTTTTCTACCTCCTCCAGAAACTCCTCTCAGGTCCTTTAATCTTCTTCCGTGACTAAGCTAGTTCATTCCTTTGCTGCTGAGCACAGTCCTCTCTGATGTCCATTCGCTCTGGGCTGCAGAGTTTTTCTTATGGTCCCACAGTGAGCTGGGGCAGAGTGCGGCTGCTTCTGGGTTTACAAGCATTTCTCTTTACAGCACAGTCTGGGCAGAGCTACCCCTAGATCATCCCATTCCAAAGCTCACCCAATGACTTGCAAACCAATGTAGGAGACTCTACAACTTCCCTGGCAGCCTATTCTGCTCTCTCCTTGTTCTAAGAGTGAAGACATTTTTCCTGATATCCAATCTAAACCAACTTTCATATTCATTAATACTACTATCTTATTAGTTATGATTCTGGTTTCTCTTTAAATGAAGAAAAGTCTGTGTCGTTTTATACAGGACGAGGTTCGTCACCCCACTTTTCAAAAGCCCAGAACTGCCACTGGTGGTAGAGGCACTCCTCCTCAAACCCAGCTACCCTCACAGCCTGCCACTGTTTAGTTTTCACTGGTTTTCCCGACTAGGGAAAAATATTGGAGCAGTCATGAGGCTGAAGTTGGTTCCTTATTCCCAGTTCCTTATTCCCAGTTCCTGATTCCTTTTTCAAAGCTAATCTAGACCCAGTAAAAACTTGTTATTAATGAATTTCACATCCTTAAAAGAGATAATTTCATTAGCTGTGCATACATACTAATTAATATGTAAAATAATATTCCACATCAAGTACAGAGCCCTAAATGAAAGTCAAATAAGGATAGGATTATGGGGCAAAATACTTCTTGGGCCACCGCAAATTTCATGGTAGTGCTACTGAGAGACTGTCCCAAAGAACCCTGACCACAGCCCCGCCTGGCCCAAAGCACAGGTTGGCTGTGCCAGGCTGCCAGTTAACAGCCCCCATGCCCAGTATACTAAGTATAATGGTTTGAATAAGGAACAGGCTTTCAGGATGGGATTATGGAGAGAAATTCTGCTTGGGCTGCCCATCAGATACCTCTGTGCCACTGGGGGACTGTCCTGGACATCTGTAAACAGAGACTTGCCTGACCCAAAGAGCGGTTTGGCTGTGCCAGCCTGCCAACAGACAGCACCCCAGCCACTCTGCTAAGTGTATGGACCCAAATAAGGAACTGGAATTTGGGTGGGATTATACTCAGAAATCTTTCTTGGGCCACCCCAGGCCCCACCTCTGTGGCACTGAGGGACTGTACTGGACATCTGTGACCAGAGACTTGCCCAGCCCAAAGGGCGGTTTGGCCATGCCAGGCTGATAACAGACAGCACCCCATCCACTGTGCTAAGTATATAGTCTTGAATTAGGAATTGGTTGGTGGGCTGAATTAGAGACGGAAATGATTCTTGGGCCACCCCACGCCATGACTCTGTGGCACCGGGGCACTCTCCTGGACACCTCTAACCAGAATCTTGCCTGGCCCAAAGCACAGCTTGGCCGTGCCAGGCTGCCAGCTGACAGCCCCCCATTCCCACTGTATGAAATGTACTAGCTTGAATAAGGAATTGGCTTTTGGGATGGGATTATACTTAGAAATCCCTTTTGGGCCACTCTTTGACTTACCTCTGTGCTACTGGAGAACTCTCTTGGACATCTCTGACAAGAGACTTGCCCGTCCCAAAAGGCGGTTTGGCCGTGCCTAGCTGCTATCTGACAGCCCCCCAGCCACTGTGCTAAGTATAATGGCTTGAATGAGGAACTGTTTTTTGGGCTGGGACTAATGATAGAAGTCCTTGTTGGGCCACCCCACTCTATGACTGTGTGGCACTGGGTGATTCTCCCAGGCATCCCCGACCAGAGTAAAGCGTGGTTTGGCTCTGCCATGCTGTCAACTCAAAGCATGCCTCCCTACCCCCAGTGACTGTACTAAGGATATTGGCTTGAATAGGGAACATTTTTTGGGCTGGGATTAAAAATGGAAATCCTTCTTGACCACCCCACACCATGCCTAACTTCAGCCTAATTTCCATTAACATAATAAAAGGCTTAGTCAGGCTGTCTGTGTGTCTGTCTCAATGTCTGTCTGTAATGCTTCAAGCCAGCTGCGCGTGCGCCCCCGAGAGGGAGGGCAGCTATTGGCTGGGCGGCACATGCTGCGCGGGCCCAAGTTTGCACCACTGCTGGGGAATTTTGGTGGTGGGGAATGTGTACCAGCCATCTGAGCAGCCAGGCTATCCCCCATCTTCCTGCCTGAGGGCCAGTGGGGTATCAGGGTGGTCGCCTGTCCTGGATGCCACCCAGACAACCAGCAGGGATGGGGAGATGGGGGGCAGGAAGGGAGGGAGGGGAAGGGAGGCAGGCAGACATCGGCCAGGCAGACCCGAAGTGGCTGTGGGGGGAAGGAGGGGAGCGAGGTTGGACCTGAAGTGGTGGGGAAGGTTTGGGAGTGGGACCAGACTGAAGTGGTGGGAGGGAGGAGGGGAACGGGGTCAGACCCAAAGTGGTGGAGGCGGGGATGGGGGTGGCTTGGGGTCAGACCTGAACCGGTGGGAGGGAGGTGTGGATAGAGCTGGGTGGGGGCAAGGAGGTTGCGGGGCCAGTCGCTGTGCTCCGTACCCTTGCCCTCCTCCCCACCCCCCTTCATTCTTGACGGGCAATTTGCTAGTACTAAGTATATTGGCTTGAATAAGGAACTGGGTTTGAACCTGAGATTATCAATGCAAATCCTTTTTGGGCCACCCCACACCATGCCTCTGTGGCACTGGGGGACTCTTCTGGACATCCTTGACCATGTTTTTGTCTGGTCCAAAGAATGCTTTGGCCATGCCAGGCACCAATTTACTCACCATCCACATATACTATTTACATTGCTACCAATAAGGAGCTGCCCTTCTGCTGGGTTCATGGGGCAAAACCCTCATGGAATCATCCCAGAACATGTCCCCACCACCAAGGAGCCTCCTGAAGAAATCTGGGCATGTCCCTGCTCAATGCAATGCTTTCTTTTTGAGTGTAAGCCTGCCAGCTGACACCCAACTTTTAAAACCTTTATGTTGTTGTTCCACCAGGTGCTGGATGGCAGGACGAATGGCTGCATGCATATATAGGGCATCAGTGGCAGACCTCTGCTTCAATGCGTGGTATTTAGCATGTGTCAGAGCAGACTTGATTAATTGAGTTTGTTGCCAGTCTGCTGAAGTGTGATAATTAGCGCACTCCAGCAGCCTCTGCGTCATGTGTATTCACTGTGCCCTTGTTTCAAAATGGCAGCAGCAGCGCTTTAACTAAAGATCTTTGAACCGGCTTTGTTAAAGCCCCCCCCCGGTGTTTTCAAGCGCAGGACACTGAATATATGTGACACTGTGGGTGCTCTAATTAGAGTGCCTCTCAGAGCCGTTTTATTTAAAGCACCCTTCTCCCCACCCTGGAGCATGTGTATAGATGCCCCTAGGGATTTTTCAACAGCATTGCAAATATATGTCCAAAGGCCACCCAGAAACTTGGTAAAATAACTTAAAGCTGGGTGTTGTAATTTAAAAGAACCTGCTCACTCGCTACGCTACCAAATGTTAAATTGAATTAAGTTTATTACAAGGGAAAAGGGGAACAGTGGTACTCCCTAAGCAAAACCTTAACTATTAACCTTTAATTGTAGCACAAAATGTATCACAGTCACAGTCAGAGGCAAACGAACCTGGGGAGCTCCCTCCTAGCCAAATCACTTGGGAAGTGCATCTCACCCACAGCTGCCATCCAGGGACTCTACCACTTGTGGTCCAAAAGAAATTCCTTATTTCAGCCAGTATACTTGGTGCAGTGGGTATGGCATGAAGAAACCGCATTCTGGCTCATGCAAAACTCTGGTCAGGGGTGTCTGGAGGAGTCCCCTAGTGTCACTAGGCATGGTGTGCGGTAGCCAAGAAGGATTTCCATTTTTAATCCCACCCCAAAAAGAGTTTCCTATTCAAGCCAATATCCTTAGTACAGTCGCTGGGGGCGGGGAGGCATTCTCTGAGTTGACAACATGGCAGAGCCAAACCACGCTTTACTCTGGTCGGGGATGCCTGGGAGAATCGCCCAGTGCCACAGAGTTATAGAGTGGGGTGGCCCATCAAGGACTTCTATCACTAATCCCAGCCCAAAAAACAGTTCCTTATTTGAGCCATTATACTTAGCACAGTGGCTGAGGGGCTGTCAGTTATCACCCTGGCACGGCCAAACTGCCTTTTGGGCCAGGCAAGTCTCTTGTCAGAGATGTCCAAGAGAGTTCCCCAGTAGCACAGAGGTAAGTCAAAGAGTGGCCCAAAAGGGATTTCTAAGTATAATCCCATCCCAAAAGCCAATTCCTTATTCAAGCTAGTACATTTCATACAGTGGGAATGGGGGGCTGTCAGCTGGCAGCCTGGCACTGCCAAGCTGCACTTTGGGCCAGGCAAGATTCTGGTTAGAGGTGTCCAGGAGAGTGCCCTGGTGCCACAGAGTCATGGCGTGGGGTGGCCCAAGAATCATTTCCGTCTCTAATCCAGCCCACTGTCAGGGACTCAAACCCCAACTTCCCAGGTCTGTTGTCTGACCACAAGAGACAGGCACCACCAGCAAGGTCTTATCTCAAGCTCTTTATTGAAGCATGCATACAACAACAAAGAGTAGCCCATCTCCTCCAAGAACAAGCCCTCCTTGATAACAAGTAAGGAAGTTAATATAGACAGTTTTGCATCACAGATTCTACACCTAATTGACTCAACCTCTATGTTTAGTTAGAAACTTCTAGTGCGCATGACATGATACGCGCACAGGTGGGAATTTTCCACTGTGAAAGAAAACAAGATATCAGGTCAGTGTGAGAAAACTCCTAATTAGTTCAAACTGGTTTTTGGCTACATGCTTGTTTTGAAATGCTAACTAATAGGGAGGAGGCTACATCCTTGATTGTTTCAGCTGTGTCTTTGAAGTGCTGAGTCTGCTTTGTAGTTAACTTCTACACTATTATCTATGGTCTTGTTAGTTAATTTCTACAGCTACACAATAAGAGGCTTTGAGCAGTTCTTACATATAAGCATCTTCCTTATCATCAAACATGCAACTTTCTTTTCAGCACTGTTACTTATGCTAGTGGGTTCAATGTAGGTTCAGTTTGTACCATCCCTGTTTATCAGTTCACATTCCAATTGTCATACTGCATATAGAGAGCTAATGATTATCCTGTTTGTGGCCTCTCAGCAGTATTTTTCTTTGTGGGCTTTTGGGCCTGCTCTCAAACATCCTATATATCACCACCAACCAGTTCCTAATTCAAGACCATATACTTAGCACAGTGGCTGGGGTGTTGTCTGTTGGCATCTTGGCACGGCCAAACAGCACTTTGGGCCAGGTAAGTCTCTCATCACAGATGTCCAGGGCAGTTTCCAGGTGGCACAGACGTATTCTGATGGGCGGCCCAAGCAGGATTTGTTGCCATAATCCCATCCTGAAAGCCAGTTCCTGTTGAGGAGTTCATGACCCCTTGAGGAGCTATTCGCAAAGACACAGAGTCGCTGTCAGTCTCAAAATTTATTCAGCATGCTGGGCACCCTGAGCGAACTCAGAGGCCCCGAATAAAACTGTTAGAGGCGATTTATAGTTTACAGACAAGATGTGCGCACAGGAGGGAATTTTCCACTGTGAAGGAAAACAAGATGTTAGGTCAGCGTGGGAAAACTCTGAATTGTTTCAAAACTGGTTTTTGGCTGCATGTTAACTAATGGGGGGGTGCTGTATCTCTGCTTCAGACTTCAAGGCAACGAGGCCTGTGTCTTATCAGCCTGTCCTTGAAGCACTGAGTCTGCTACACTATTATTTACGATCTTGTTAGTAAAATTTCTACAATTCCCCCCTTTGATCCTGGCCTTCAAAGGCCGGGATCACTTTCTACTACATTTGGCACATATTGTCCATTGATTGTTGGATCTCTGCAGCTGAAGGGGAGGTACACGATGAGGTTTCGTTGGGGTAAATACTGCAGGTTTCACATGTGTGTGATGGATCTACGAATTCCTTTCGGTGATTTTGATTGTGGAGTAGGTGGTTAGTAGGACTTGGTATGGTCCTTCCCACGTTGGCTCTAGGCAATTTTTCCATTGTGGAACACAGACCCACATGTAGTCACCGGGACTGAAGGGGTGTATCTCGCAATCAAAGGGTACAGGTTGCTGAACGGCAGCACGGCACTGTAAAGAAGTAAGCTGCTTCTGCAAAGAAATCACATAATGGGTTAAATTCTCATCCCCTGCTAGCAATCCTGTAGCTGGAGGAAGGAAATCACAGGTAATGGGGGGTGGATGACCAAACAAAAGCTCATAGGGAGATATCTTAACATCAGCTCTAGGTGCGTTTCGCATAGCAAACAGTGCAAGGGGCAATGCCTCGGGCCACTTAAGCTGAGTTTCCGAACACACTTTGCTTAGAAGGGTTTTTAGAGTCCGATTTGGCCTTTCCACCACTCTAGATGACTGAGGGTGATAAGGGGTGTGAAGCTGCCTAGTGATTCCCAACCGTGTGTAAATTGTTTGTAAGACCTGGGAGGTGAAGTGACCTCCTTGATCTGAGTCAATGACTTGAGGTATGCCAAACCGCGGAATAATGTCCTTTAGAAGTGTGTGAGCGACTTGCTGATGAGAGGCATGGGTGGCAGGAAACGCCTCCACCCAGTGGGTGAGCTGATCTTGCACTACTAAGGCATATCTGTATCCTTGGCACCGGGGAAGTTCGATGAAGTCTATTTGCAGTCTCTCAAATGGTTGATATGCCCAAGGTCAGCCCCCAGGTAGGGCTTTTCTCTCTGGGCCAGAGTTGAACGCTGGGCAAGTGGAGCAGATGCTGGTCACTTGTTTAGCCACTGCATGGATCCCAGGGGCAAACCAAACTCAGAGAATGGTTTCAGCTGTGGCAGTTGCCCCATAATGACCTTGCTCATGGACTGTTTGGCACAGGGGCCGCTGTAATGTTTTAGGCAAGAAGGGGCGGTCATCGCTAGTGTACCACAGTCCACCTTTTGAATAAGCCCCATAGAGACGTTTCCAGTCTTCTTCTTCTCCTTTGCATGCTTGCTTATATCCTTCCAAGGCTTTGGGTGTCTCTTACACAGGAGCAAGGGCGTTGAGACTTAGGGGTTGCTGAGTGGCAGCTTTGGCAGCAGCATCCACCCGCTCATTTCCTTTAGCCTCAGGCATGCTCCCGCCGGTGTGTGTGACAACATGTATTACAGCTATCTGTCTGGGTTTTTGGATGGCTTCCAGGAGCTCAGAAACCTGAGTGGAGTTCGCAATCTTTGCTCCGGAAGAAGTAATGAAGCCTCGCTGTTTCCATAATTGCCCGGTGGAATGGCAAATTCCAAACGCATACTGACTGTTAGTGTATACGTTTAAAGTCATCCCGGTTGCCAGTTTACATGCACGAGTTAAAGCAATCAGTTCAGCTGCTTGTGCACTTAGCCAGGGAGATAAGGGCTTTGCTTCAACGATGTTGAATTCAGTGATGATTGCATACCCAGTCCGACGAACTCCAGCTTCTATGTAGGAGGACCCATCCACATAGAAGACTAAGTCAGGATTGTTCAGGGGCACATCAGTGAGGTTGTCTCAGGGCTTTTCCATAATACAAACGATGGTGCAGCAGTTGCGATGTGGCTCTTCATCCTCGGGATGAGGCAAAAGCGAGGCCGGGTTGAGGCTAGTACAGCGTGACATGCGCACGTTTTCAGCAGCTAGCAGAGTCACTTCATACCGGGCTAAACGGTGGTGAGAGAAGGCTTGAGTCTTTTCTTTAGTCATTAGGGCTTCAACTTCATGAGGAACTCTGACTTCGAGGGGGTACCCCATGACTAGCTCTTTCGATCGCTCAACAAGCAGTGCTGCCGCTGCAATGGCACAGACAGCTGACTACCCCTTTTGCCACTGGATCTAAGGTGGCAGAGTAATAAGCGACTGGGCGTAATTGATGTCCCAGGTTCTGGGTTAGGACTCCTGAAGCTCCTGTCTCTCGTGGACAACAACACAAACGGCTTCTCGTAGTTGGGGAGTCCTAGAGCAGGGGCTTGTGATAGCTGGTGTTTAACTTGGTGAAAAGCATGGTCTAACTCGGGGGTCCATTGAACCACTTCAGGTTCTCCCTTCCGAGTGGTCTGTACCAGAGGCTTAACCATCTCTCCGTAAGCAGGGATCCACGGCCGGCAAAATCCAGCCGCTCCTAAAAAGGCTCGCATATGCCTCTTAGTGGTCGGCTTTGGCAAGTCTTTTATAGCCTTTACTCTTTCATCAGACAATTCCCGCAGTCCCTCTGAGATCACATGCCCCAGGTATGTAACTTTCTTTTGGCAATATTGTAATTTTCCTGGGGATGCTTTATGTCCTCTTTCAGCTAATCCTTCTAATAGTCTTAAAGTGTCTGTCTGGCAGCTCACCTGAGTCCGTGATGCTAGTAGTAGGTCATCTACATACTGTACAAGCACTGTATCCGAGGTAAGCATGATACCTTGTAAGTCTCTCGTCAGGATTTGGCTGAAGATAGTAGGACTCTCGACGTATCCTTGGTGAAGTTGTGTCCAGGTAAAATGTTGTTTTCTTTTCCAAGTGAAGGCAAAAAGTATTGAGACTGAGCTGCAACTGGGATTGAAAAGAAGGCAGCACACAAATCAATTACTGTGAATCGAGTGTGCCACCATGGGATGGAGGTAACAATAGTGGCAGGGTTAGGAACTACGGCAGCTCTGGGAATCACATAATCATTTATAGCACGTAAGTCTTGCACAAAATGATAAACAGGCTTGCCATCCTTTCCTAATTTAGGTTTCCTGACGGGTAACATGGGGGTATTGCAAGGAGACTGACACTCCACTAAAATCCCTTTCTTGATGTATTCATCTATAAGGGGCTGCAAACCTTCTTCTGCTTCTTTATTCAGTGGGTACTGAGGCACACAAGGCGGGACTCCCCCCTTGGTTTGAATAACAACTGGAGTGGCAGACTTCAGCAGTCCTACATCAGTGAACTCCCAGCCCAACAATGTGGCTGGCAATCATTGTAGTTCCACCGGTAAATTTTTCTCCCCCCCCCGAGGCCAATGCCTCAGCGAAATAAGGCAGTTTGTCAATTGGTAATTCTAAAGTTATTCCCTCTGGACTACAGTGTAGAGTGGCCCTCAGCTTACACAGTAAGTCCCGTCTTAATAAATTCATAGGAGCACGGGCAGACAACAAAAAGGAGTGTTCACACGACAAGGGTCCCACTTGGACTCGAGTAGGGGCACTCCTGCTAGTTTTGAACAATTCCCCCCCCCACTCCCATCACATTCTCAGTTACTTCCTCAATTAGACCTGCACGCTCCGGAGTTTAGATAACATAGACATAGTAGCGCCAGCGTCAATTAAACAATCATATCGTCACTCTCCTACCTGAATTGAGGCAACAGGGTCGCTCTTATTGCAATTTATAGTTACCGCAGGACAGACTGGATGAGGGTGGTCAGTCGGGTCACTGAGTCCTTCTTTCCTGGGAGTAGTTTTTGACACCGGCTCCTCGCGTCACTGGTCCGGAGGGGGCCCCCGTTCTGAGATGGCTATGATGTTCACCCCTTCCTCTGGGGACACTTTCGTTTGAAGTGTCCAGGTTGTTTACAGTAGTAACATACTTCGCTGGCCCTTTGAACTGTGGACCACCCCTCGCCCTGGTTTCTCTGACCTAATCCTCTTTGTTGAAACCCTCCCTGGGCCCTTCCCCTGTTCCGTCCTCTTCCCGACATGCTGTGCATTGTTCCCTCAACCATTGCAGCTACTAGCTTAAAATCTTCCTTTCTCTCCTCCTTTCTTTCCCTCTCCTTTCTCCCATCAAACACATAGCTTGCTATGTTTCTTATCTCTAACATGCTCTTTCCTTCCCACCCTGGAGTATACTTGCAGAAATGCTCCTTGATATCAGGAGCACTCTGGTTTACAAAGGCTGATACCAGCGAAGGCACATGCTCTGGTTTATCTATATCAAGCCGAACGTATGTCTTGGCTGCCTCACACAAACGGGTAAAGAAGGCATCCGGATGCTCCTCGGGTCCCTGTTTGCATGCATGGAATTTCCCCAGTTCACAGGCTTTTTACTCGCTTCATCAAAGCCTGCTAGTAAATCATTCTGGGCTTCCCTCAGGGATGCCCTTCCCCCGGGGGTGTTGTAATCCCAATTAGGTTCATTAGAAGGCCAAGGATCTCTGTTTGCTGCTGAGGCAACAGCCCTGGCACAGTCTAAAACTTTAGCCCACTCGTCTGGGGTCAGCAGGGTATCCATGAGTTCCTGCATGTCTGACCAAGAAGGGTCATAAGTATGGACTATGCGCCGAATAGTCCGTCCTACTTTATCAGGTTTTTCCTGAAAAGAGGGGGTTTGTTGTTGCAAAATGAGGAGGTCCCCTCGGGTGAAAGGCACATGAATTAGAGTAGGGCGAACCTGGAAGCTGCCCCTGCCATCCACAAACGGGACTGGGTAGGTTCACAAAGGAGCCTGAACCACTGCATTCGGGTGTTCCTTCCCCTGGCTGGGTGGAAATGCCTCCTCCACAGGACCCCGGCTCCAGGTCCAGACCGAAGAAAAGCCTCTGGAGGCAGGGGGTCCGGAGCTCGGAGCCGGCGCTGACGCCAGGGGAGCTGCAGCGCTCTCGTCAGGGGGCAGGGGTTGACCGGGGGCAGGGAGAGCAGGGTAGAGAGGCTCAGGTCCGTCTTCAGACTCCACAGAGACTGAAATTGGAGGATCATAAGGAGGTGGAGTGGTAGAGTAAAGAACCGGTTTTGGGGCTTTTTCGGCCAATTCAGCCCACAGGTACCAATAATCCATCTGTTGAGTTTTAAAGCTACCAATTCCATTCGAAGGAATGCCAAACGAGACCGATCAAATGAGCCAAATTTCGGCCACCGTTTATCTGGAGCACCTTGTTGAGTTAAGACAGGCCACTCCTGTGTACACAAAATACAAGCGCGCTTCCTGCCCATACCAGACTGCACCGGCAGATTCCCTTCTCCCCAAACCTGGAGAAGCCTCCCTAAAGGAGATCCCGGTGGGACGTTTGAAGCCGATTGTCCCATCCTCCCGAGACTTAAGCACTCTGGTCTATAAATTCCTGGGAACAGCTGCCCCTCACGGCAGACCCCACTTACCCGACGCCCGGACCGAGCCCTCCGAATGGTGACAAACTCACCTATGCCGGCTGGGAAGGCTGGTCCGAACGACGAGCAGCCAGGTCAGCACACAAGGGGTCCCTTCATGGTCGCCAAAATTGTTGAGGAGTTCGTGACCACTTGCGGAGCTATTCCCAAAGACACAGAGTAGCTGTCAGTCTCAAAATTTATTCAGCATGCTGGGCACCCTGAGCGAACTCAGAGGCCCCGAATAAAACTGTTAGAGGCGATTTATAGTTTACAGACAAGATACGTGCACAGGTGGGAATTTTCCACTGTGAAGGAAAACAAGATGTTTGGTCAGCGTGGGAAAACTCTGAATTGTTTCAAAACTGGTTTTTGGCTGCGTGTTAACTAATGGGAGGGGCTGTATCTCTGCTTCAGACTTCAAGGCGACGAGGCCTGTGTCTTCTCAGCTTGTCCTTGAAGCACTGAGCCTGCTACACTATTATTTACCATCTTGTTAGTAAAATTTCTACATTCCTTAGTCAAGCCGTTATACTTAGTATGGTGGGCATGGGGGCTGTTAGCTGGCAGCCTGGCACAGCCAACCCGTGCTTTGGGCCAGGCGGCCTGTGGTCAGCGTTCTTTGGGACAGTCTCCCAGTGGCATTGCCATGAAATTTGTGGTGGCCCAAGAAGTATTTTGCCCCATAATCCCATCCTAATCTTGTTGCAGAAATTGCTATGGTTCGTTTTTCGGGAGACGAAGAACTCTCAGTCACAGACACACTCCATTAGTAACACAAAAGGTATATATTTGCAAATAGGGTCAGAGTGAAGACAAAAGACCACCCTCTGCCCCCGGGGAACACTTCTTAGCAGGCTTTATCCCCTCTCTCCTGAGCACGTGTGCAGAAGCAGGAACTCTTACATCTCATTTCCGGTTCATACAAACATATATGAAATGACGTCACGTCATCCGTCGCATGTGCATTATAATTAACTACTTAAGTATGCGGGGCGGATAGGCTTATATGCATTAGCTAATTGCGCCTGCTCAGAAAGTACTTTAGGTTACAAAAAGTTCAAACCTTCTCTGCCCTCAAGGACAGGACCATTAAAAATTGCAATTTACTCTTATCTGCATGAGAACGCTAAGGAGTATATGCTTTACTGTAACAAAGAGATAGTAAATTTGCAGAACAAAGAGAGAGTGATACCTTAATACAAAGAGCCCTTAGTAGCTTCTCCTCCAACCTCTCCCTCCCACCAGGGAGAGCTGACAGTTGTGCTGTTCTAACAACACTATTGATAATGCATTTTCAATAATATTTCTAACAATATCCCCCCTCAAGATGCTTTCTGCTCTTTACTTCATTTAGGCAAATCAAGATAATTACGAGGAATTTTTCTGAGAACCATGACTTTTGCTGCAGTCTGTGCTTTCAAAGGGACTGCTGCGACCTGCATTCCTTCTACTGTGGTGGTTATCAATCTAGTGAGACAAGGAATAAGGCAAGGGATAAAAATCAAACCAGTCAGAGCACACAAAAGCACAAATCCTACTTTTTTCCACCAGGGTCCTCCAAATAATTGAAACCACCAGTCCTTATTCCATGTGGTTTCCCACGTTTGTATTGGTACATGGGCTATTTTTCTAATCTCTTTGGCAATCTCTAAGACCGCTTTTCCGTTGTCGTCTATTTGGAGGCAACAATTAGAAAGGTTGAGTTTTCTGCAGACTCCGCCATCCTCTGCAAGTAAATAGTCTAAGGCCATCCGATTTTGGTATATGGCTGCTCTCATCTGAGAACTCTGTCGGGCCAATAACTCGAGAGCAGTGGCAGTCTGGTTAGTAATTATTTCCAAGACTGCCTGCAACCTGATGATTCTATTTAGCATATATATTGGTGTCCGGTACCCCCAACTCCCATCATTAGCCCATGTAGCTGGTCCATAATACTCAATAATCCTCTGAGGAGGCCACTTATCCTCCTTCCACTTTTGGGAGCCACCCTGTGTCAAACTTACATCAATACTTCTCTTGGCCCTTTTCCAATCATCATACAAAGAGACTCCCAGCTTATTTCCAACCTCAGACGGTAACAAAAAGAAAGCTGGTACAATTACTCCCATATAGCAAGTTCCTGTCCACCCTTGTGGTAGTATTGTATAGGCCCGTCATCCACAAATCCAATAGTATCCTTTTAAGGCCCTATTTTCTCTATTAGTGGCATTCAGAGGGGCCCAACCATAGGGCATCTCAGGAAACCCCAAACCTCCTTCTGGACCCAAAGGACCAGCGGCTGCGAGGCCTTCTTTCATGGAACATTCCCATAGCCCATCCTGGTGCTTGTCTGTACAATCTGTCCTATCATTACTTTGATTCGTGGCACTCCAGTACTTACTAAACCATGCAATTGTTCCATTAGGATGCTGCCACTCTAGCCGATTATACCCCAGCCTGTTAGGATAATAAAGTTGTTCTAATTTTGTAAGGTTCATCCATCTTACTTTTAAGGTCCATATGCAATGGCTGTGTCCCAAACTTTTTCCTGTACCACTATTACTGATGCAATACTCTCCCAATGCCACTTGGGAAAGCTCCCAGCTGTGGTTCTCATCCCATTTTTGACTAGTACTCTTAATCTCTGCCTTACTATTTACTAGCCACTTTGGGGCTAAAGGAAAAGCCCTCCAAGGCCACTGGCCTCCGGCCTCTCGGAGCCCCCCACAGGCCCAGCAGTTGGTAAGATTAAAAGTACCTGCAATTCTTTCCATCATGTCAACATACAAATTTGTCCCTGGGGAAACAATTGGGGAAAGCGGGGGCATAGGCCAGCGGCTAAGGCTACGCAATCCTGCTTCTTTCATTATGCAGATAACAACAAGGCACATTAAAATTCCCACCATATTTTCCCTTTTATGAGATCAAACACAGCCTAAATGTTTTCCTTTTACTTTCTTGTCTAATTTTCTGAGCTCTGATTAAGCCGTCTCAGGCGCACTTGGAGATCACCAGTGGGTTCACAGCTCCACTTGCTGGCTTCTTGTTCTGAAGACGACTCAGCTTCCGGAGTGAGCTCGTCTTGGGAGTTGATGTCCTCTGATGCTCGTGGATGTCGTTTCACACGGGTATGGTGTATCCAATGGTCATGGCCAGCAATCTTTACAGCGGTGTGGGTTGTTAGAAGTACCTGGAACGGGCCACTCCACCTCTCAGTCAAGGGTTCCTTTTTCCACCGCTGCACCAAGACCCAGTCTCCCGGGGAGAAGTCATGTACCGGTACGTCTAAAGGCAGGCGCTGAAAGGAGGCTGCATACCTGTGAAGAGAAGACAAGACAGACTGCAAAGCAATAACATACATATGAAGCTCACTATTACCTAACTCAAAAGTTACATTTTCTCGCATCCCAGGGGGTAAGACTCGAGGGGGCTTGCCAAACATAATTTCATATGGGGTCAATTTGAGGCCCCGTCGGGGAGTGTTTCGAATGCAAATAAGAGCTAGCGGCAATGCTTGAGGCCACTTAAGGCGTGTCTCAATACAGATTTTGGTGAGCAGAGTCTTTAAAGTCCTATTCATGCGTTCCACTTGTCCTGAACTCTGTGGTCTCCATGGTGTGTGTAGTTTCCAAGTAACCTTGAGAGTTTGCGCAACTTCTTGAACCACTTTTCCCACGAAGTGTTGTCCTTGATCCGACTCAATGGACTCAGGCAGGGAATACCGTGGAATGATCTCCTGCAGCAAATACTTCACTACTGTAGCCGCAGTGGCAGTCCTGGTGGGCCAGGCCTCGACCCAACCAGAGAGCCGGTCTACCATGACAAGTAAAAACCCGTGATGTCCGGACCGTGGGAGCTCGGCAAAATCAATCTGCCATGCCTGTCCAGGGTATGCTGCCCAGGGTCTACCTCCCATTGGCACAGGGGGTTTTCTTCAAGGGTTTACTTTCTGGCATGTGATGCACTTGGTAGCAATGCGCTGAGCTTCTACATATAGCCCTGGGGCTACTGCTTGGCAGATCACTAGATCACCCATGGCCAAGCCTCCCATATGGGTTCTTGCATGGAGCTGTTGCAGCACCTCCCGAAGCAATGGCCTGGGTATCATGACTTTCCCTCCTGGTACTATCCACCACCCCTGGGAGTTCTTTTCTGCACAAGCTTTCTGTGCAAATTTATCTTCTTCAGGGGAATACTGTGGGACTAAATCCTGGACGTATGGCCATATGGCATGGGACATGGCCTGCTTGGATACCTCCTCCGCTTCTCCCCCAGTAAATGTGGCTTCCTTTGCTGCCGCATCAGCCTTTGCATTTCCAAGCTTATGCTTTTCCTCAGCAGCCTTCCCATGGGCCCGCACATGAATGACTGCTACCTCTTTAGGCTGGTGGAGTGCCTCTAGTAGCTTGATAATCTGGGGGGCCATTAGCAATCTTATTCCCAGAGGCCGTAATGAAACCCCTTTCTTTCCACAATAGTCTGTGCGCATGGACTGTAGAAAAAGCCTAGCGAGAGTCAGTGTATATATTAACCCGCTGGTCTGTCCCCAGCTGTAATGCTCGGGTGAGCGCAGTGAGTTCCGCAGCCTGTGCCGACCATGAGCTCGGCAATGACTCCCTCCATACTACCTTATCCAAGGTTACCACTGCACATCCTGTTCATCTTTTTCCATCGATGACAGAGCTGGAGCCGTCTACGAAGTATTCAACATCTGGGTCCTCAATTGGGTCCTTAGCAAGATCAGGTCGCACCTGCGTGGTTTGATTCAGGACCTCAAGGCAGTCATGCGTCGGTTTCCCTGGCTCCGGCAGCAAGGTTGCAGGGTTTAAGGCTGTAGTATGTTTGAAAGTAAGTCCTGGATTAGAGAGCAAAAATATCTCATACCGTGATTGTCTGGAGGGGTTAAGAAATTTCTCTCCCTCAGTCCCTAGGATCTGGGGAACTCCATGAGGAGTGAGTATTTCCATATCCACACCCATGACTATCTTCTGGGCTTCTTCAACAACCACTGCTGTGGCTGCCACAGCCCGAAGACAGGCTGGTCACCCAAGTGCAACTGGATCTAGAACCTTTGAGTAACATCCCACGGGTCTCCAGGTCGGGCCCGACGGCTGTGTCAGTACCCCTGATGCAACCCCTCGATTCTCATGAACGTACAGTCGATATGGCTTTTTACTGTTTGGGATGGCCAGGGCAGGGGGCTGGATTAATGCTGCCTTCAGCAGATCAAAGGCATGCTGCATTTCTTTATTCCATTTCCATTTAGTGAGACTCTCCTTAGTCAGTGAGTCATACAGTGGTCTAGCCTTCCCACCATAATCTGGTATTCATAATCGACAGAACCCAGTTAGCCCTAGGAATGCCCACAGCTCCTTGGGTGACTTAGGTGGGGCTAGACCTTGGATTGCCTGTATGCGATCTGCACTCAGGGCTCTGACTCCTTTTGAGAGCTTGTATCCCAAAAATGTGACTTCAGGCTGACATATTTGGGCTTTCTCTCTAGAGACTTTATATCCTTTTTCCCCCAGAGTGTTTAGCAGTGACCTGGTGGCTTCCTCACAGAGCTGCAAGTTTGGGCTTGCAACTAGCAGGTCATCCACATACTGGAGGAGAGTCACTGCGGGGTGTGATCCTTTCCACTCCTCCAAGTCCTTCTGAAGGGCAAGTCCGAAAATATGGGGGGCTGCTACGAATCCTTGTGGGAGAACTGTCCACGAGTTGGGCTTTATGGAAAGTATCTGGATCCTCCCATTCAAAAGCAAACAATTTTTGACTCTCTCGGTGAAGGGGAATAGAGAAGAAAGCATCTTTCAAATCTAGCACTGAAAATATTTCAGCTTCCCCCGGTACTTGTGTCAAAATCGTGTGAGGGTTTGGGACTACAGGATGGTCTGAAAGGACCTTCTTATTTACTGCTCGTAGGTCTTGGACCAGTCTGTATGAGACCCCATCTGCCTTCGGCACTCCAAGGATGGGGGTGTTATAGGGTGAGGACCCTTCCACTAGCCATCCGCACCTCTTGTATTTCTCTATTAACGGCTTGAGTCCAGCTCTGGCCGCTCGGCTGAGTGGGTACTGCTTTACCCGAACGGGCCCCTCCCCATCCTTGAGTATGATCCTTACCGGGGAGACGGACTTAGCTCGCGCAGGGGTTCCATCAGCCCATACCGAGGGGTCTACTCCAGTCATGTGATCTTCTGGACTTACTGCAGGGCGTCGGTCCTCCAGGAGAGCCATCTGATAGTTCGAGCTCTGCTTGACAGGTAGCTGGACCACCATCTGATCGTCTCTGAAAAAGATCTCAGCTTGCAATTTTGTGAGTAAGTCCCGCCCAAGGAGTGCAACCGGGCAACTTGGAGAATACACAAAGGAGTGCTCAAGCAAATGGTCCCCCACTTTGGTGAGGAGTGGTTTACAAACAGGGAGTCGGGATTGCGTTCCCTCAATCCCTTCCACAAGTACATGCTGTTCACTAGTTCCTGCACAGGGGTTTTTTTCTGGAATCATTGAAAATGTAGCCCCAGTATCCACCAAGGCTTCAAAGTTTTTGCCGCCAACCCTAATGGTTACCATGGGATCTTCTCGGGCTCCAACCCGAAGGGTAGTGGTCTTAGATCCCTGTCCCCTTCATTCTGAATCCTCACCCTTGTCTTCTGCCCGCATGAGGTGACCTCTCGGTTCCCCCTCTCTCTTCTCCTTCAACTTCGGGCATTCCCTCTTCCAGTGTCCTTTCTCCTTGCAATAAGCACAAACGTCTGCTCCCACTCTCTCTCCTTTCCCCTTCTGTATCCCAGCCTTTCCAGGGTTACCTCCAGTTATAGCAGCTGCTAGTGCTGCCATCTGTCGCTGAGCCTTTTTATTCTCCTTGCGCTCCTGCACTTGCTCACGATTCCCATACACCTTATATGCAATTTCCACCAGCTCTGAAATCGGTTTCCCAGCACCTCCCTCAGTTTTCTGTAACTTCTTACGGATATCAGCAGCAGATTGACCAATAAACATAAGATTTACCATGCGCTGGTTATCTGGGGCTTCTGGATCCAGATCTGAAAACCTGCGAAACGACTCATACAGCCTCCCAAGGAAAGCTGAGGGATCCTCCTCTCTTCCCTGTCTCACTTCATACAACTTAGACAGATTAGTAACCCGAGGCACTGCCTTTCCCATTGCTTCCGCTATAATTCCCAGATACCGTGCACTCAGCTCTCTTCCCTCTGCAGTATGATTATCCCATCTCGGCTCTTCAACAGGGCAGGTATCACGCAGAGTACGACCAGCAGCACCCTCTGACTCAACTCTGGCTGCCGCAATACGTTCTGCTGTTCCCAACACTAATCTCCTCTCCTCCGGGGTTAGGAGGGTCTGGAGCATCATCTGGACATCAGCCCAAGTGGGTCGATGAGTCTGCCCAATAGATCGAAACAGGTCCCTCATCTTTTCAGGGTCTTCACGAAAAGAGGGGCTCTGATTCTTCCAGTTAAATAAATCTGAAGTGCTAAATGGGGTGTAGACAAAAGTTGCATTGCCTCCTTCCCCAATAACCTCTCGCATCGGGCAGTTCAGCACCGGCTGTGACTCTACAGGCTTGCGCAAATAATAACCCTTATTCCCCGATTCAGGTGGGGCACTTGGCTGAGGCTCACGCTCTAAATCATTAGGTATGCTTTGATACGTCGGTGGTGGTCTCCCTAAGGGAGGGGGCGGTGGTGCAGAGGGACTGGATCCCGAGGAGGCGTCTGACTCATCTTTGCTACCTGACAGGGCAACTGGAGCGCGGGTCCGATGCTCAGCCAATTCAGAAACCCCTCCTCATTAGACTCAGGGAGTACAGGCAGTCCCTCCCGAGTCTTTTCCTTAACAACCATCACATGAGACTTTACTAAGTAATTCTTAATCCAAGGTGGCTGATTTTGAACCACCCACAACCAACAATCAGTATAAGGAAACTGATTCCAATACCCGTTCTGCATAACAATTTCATGGATAGTTATCACTTCTTTTAGCACAAAGGATCCTTTCGGGGTCCAGTGGACCCCAAATATTGACCACTCGAGTTGACAAAACTTAATTAAATCCCTTTTTTCATTTTTACTCTGTAATCGGCCGGCTTGGCAAATTTATTAAAATGACGTAATAAGAATTTTAGAGGGGTATCAGAGTTTTCTACACGGGAGCTAACTGTACCCATTTTGCCCACAAGAGTGCGCCCAAGGCACACCA
The DNA here is from genome assembly GCF_052110815.1 of Crocodylus siamensis. Taxonomy (NCBI): domain Eukaryota; kingdom Metazoa; phylum Chordata; order Crocodylia; family Crocodylidae; genus Crocodylus; species Crocodylus siamensis. The sequence continues at coordinate 47,231,609 of NC_143402.1, read as the reverse complement.
AATACCAAAAAGTCCCTGTAACAGAGGGTTTACTATGAGAGCTGAGCCGAAAATTCCCCAGCAAACATGCACACCCCCTGCTCTGGATCCAGAACCAAATTGGGCAAAGGGAATTCGTATACTCACTCAGATACCCCAGAGATCTCGATCCAAATACCAAGGTGTGTCTAGCCTCTCCAGAAACTGAGAATTTTGCACGGGATCCTTTTAACTTCCCGAATATCCCGACTTATGCCTCAAATTCCAGGGGCGAGCCCAAAAAGTCGGCTCAGTGCGCACGCCCCCTGGTACCGGAGGCGCTCTGCCGCTGGATTTCGGGGTCGTCCACGAGAAGGTCCCATCTGGGTCGCCAGATTTGTTGCAGAAATTGCTATGGTTCGTTTTTCGGGAGACGAAGAACTCTCAGTCACAGACACACTCCATTAGTAACACAAAAGGTATATATTTGCAAATAGGGTCAGAGTGAAGACAAAAGACCACCCTCTGCCCCCGGGGAACACTTCTTAGCAGGCTTTATCCCCTCTCTCCTGAGCACCTGTGCAGAAGCAGGAACTCTTACATCTCATTTCCGGTTCATACAAACATATATGAAATGACGTCACGTCATCCGTCGCATGTGCATTATAATTAACTACTTAAGTATGCGGGGCGGATAGGCTTATATGCATTAGCTAATTGCGCCTGCTCAGAAAGTACTTTAGGTTACAAAAAGTTCAAACCTTCTCTGCCCTCAAGGACAGGACCATTAAAAATTGCAATTTACTCTTATCTGCATGAGAACTAAGGAGTATATGCTTTACTGTAACAAAGAGATAGTAAATTTGCAGAACAAAGAGAGAGTGATACCTTAATACAAAGAGGCCTTAGTAGCTTCTCCTCCAACCTCCCCCTCCCACCAGGGAGAGCTGACAGCTGTGCTGTTCTAACAACACTATTGATAATGCATTTTCAATAATATTTCTAACAATCTGACTGTTTAGGGCTCTGTACTTGATATTCATGACTACATATGCAGAGCTGATGAAATTCGCTCTTTAGGATGTGCAGTTCATTAATATCAAGTTTTTACTGGGTCTAGATTCGCTCTGAAAAAGGAACCGGGAATGGGGAATAACTTCAGCCTCACGGAGCGGCCGCGGGGCCGAAAGCGCGGGCAGGCCCCCGCCCCCCGCACCTGCCCCCGGGCCGGGCCAGGCCAGGCCAGGCCGCGGGCGCGGCCGTCGAGGGAGGCAGCCGGCCGGCCCGGCCCGCGGAAGGAGGCTGCTCCTCCGCCTCTCGGGGGAGGAGGGGCAGCGTCCCGGCTGCCTCGGCTTTGGAGCGGCCGGCGGTATCGTGCGGCCCTGCGCGGGTCGTTTCCCCCGGAGGAGCCCGGGCCCGGCTGCCCGCAGCGCTCCGGCCCGCCGGCGCAGGCAGCGGCGGGGACGGGACGGGACGGGACGGGGCCCGCTCCGCGGCTCTGCCCGAGGCTGCGCCCATGGGGGGCCGGGGCCGGGGCCGGGGCCGGGCCGGGATGCTGCTCTGCCTGCACGTGCTCTGCGGTGAGTGCGGGGCCCCAGCGCGGCTGCCTCCCTGGCTCCGCCGGCTGTCCCGGGCCCTGATCTCCTCCCGGGCTCCTTTCCCCCGCTCTCCCTCGTGGGGGACCCGGAGAGAGTTGTGCTTCCAGGTGCGCCCCCCACCCCGGTAGCCATGGCCAGCCTCTTTCCGGGAAGGGGCAGGGGCTCCCGAGACCTGGGTAGGCGCCAACTCTGACGTTGCTCCACGGGTGCAGCTGGCAGCTCTTTTGTGGCCGGAGGGACATACTTTTGGCATAAGTAATTGCTGGTCTGGTCTAAACTGATTGCGTGATTTACCAGTCACTTTTGTGAGAATCCTTTTGCACCAATTTATTGCAAAATTCATCAGTCAGTTGTGTACTGTATATAACGGGCCTTGTATGAATAGTTAAAAGCAGCAATGGTGGTACTTGAAGTTTGGGCCTTTTGATAAGGAAACATGAATTGCGTGTAGTAAGCAGACTCTTTGTGAAGAAACAGCATAGTGGGTCTTTGTTAGCTGAACAGGATGAGATGGAAATGGCCCTCTTGTTTAGCTGATGCAAATGTGTGTAAGAAGTGAAAGATGAATTTAGAGGAGTTCTGGGAAGTCAGAACTGTAGGACAGAAGGGTCCATTGAGGACTGACTCGTATCCCTGCACAGTGGGTGGTGTGATGCCTGATTTCACTTACTGAACCCTAATGGGTTACTGCTTAACCGCTTTAATCTATAATTGTGTTTTCTAATAAGGTCCCTTGGTCTTCTGAACTCTGTCTTCTGCTTCCCAAAGTTGGGATGGGGGGGCCTGGGACTCCTTCAGAGGACACATCCGGAAATTGTATCTAGCCTAGCAGTTCTCAGCCTTAGACATCCATTCAGAAAAAGCTATAGCTTTCACCTATTCTTCACTCATTCATGACTATGCTATTCTTGGAAAAGTTAAGCAATTCTTCTTTGGCAAAGAACTCAGAAAGACCACAGCAGTTTAGAGTACTGTTGATACTGTGGGTTTGAAAAATCTGGGCTTGTTTTGTGACTCATGTATGTGTTTGCACATTTAGCAGTGCTTATTGTGTGGCACCCATAGCACCCTAGGGTACTATGACATGCTGGTTGACCATCACTGGTCCTAAACTAGAAGACATTTAATGTGAATCGCCACAGAATGAATCCTTGCCTTGTGTTTGGTCAGGAGAAAAAAATAATTCTCTGCACTAATGTCTTGACTAATTGGTGTACTTGGTATCTTACAGCTAATTATTTCCTAAGGATTTTGGAGAGTACACGCAGGCAGATATATGAAGCTCTTAGTTCAAACCATGTATTTATTCAACATAAGTCTGTAAGATGTCAAAGGAGAAGATGGTGTAAGTGTGATTGCCCAGGTCTCTGGAGAGGCATGCAGGTTTTCATCCAAAGCTGACAGGCTTCTCTGACCTTTGAATGAGACCCAAAGGTACTCAAGAACATGATGCTTGTATGCCATAATTTTCCCCTTGAGCCAAAGACTGGATTGTGAGCCTTAATCAGTGTAGCAGACACACAGTCAGTACTTGTTAGACAGAGGTAATGATGATTACAGGCAACATATGCTTCAGAAATGGCCTTTTACAAGATAAGAAGGGACAACATTTGGGTTTTCATGAAAAGGACATCACAGCTTAATTGAGGGATGGTTTCCATAATAGTTGAGTTTGACCATAATCATTGATGTTCTCTTTTTGCAGTGGGAGCTTTTCTTCCATATCAATCCAATGGTCCTGCACCAACAGGAAATAAACTATTTGGTGCGGTGGGCTATGCTGTGGTGCTGCCTGGACCAGAGCAAATTGGCACCAGTAAGTTTATAAAGTGGGAGTATAAAAAAAATGAAAGTGTCACCAAAGAGTTTCTCATCTTAACGTATGATGTGGAGGTCCATGACTTGCAAATCCGACTAAACTATCAGGATCGTGCTGTTTTCAATGAAACTGATGGGTCCCTGAAACTACAAAAGTTGCAACTAAAAGATGGAGGCCTCTACAGATGCAGACTATCAACAACCACTGGCAAATGGATCCAGCTGGAGGTTATCAGTAAGTGTTTATTGATCTTCAGTTCAGTTTTATGCTAACTTGATACAAACCTGCTAATGCATGGATCCAGTTAAACAGACATTGCATGTACCAATGCCATGTTGTTGCATGTTGCAGTAATATAAAGGTGTCATTATGGCCAGTGTAGGAATGCAGAGAGCCGTGTTATACAGAAGGTTTGGTCTGTCCCATCAACTCTTGTTTTCACTCCCTTTGTATGTCCTTGAGGGACTTAACTTCTTTTGCTTAATTCTGATGATGACTTGTCCATCTTTGCCAGATTACCGAGCTTGCTTATACATTGCTCTGGAACAGGACGGGTCCGAGTTTTTGCCAGACTAATTTTTAAAGGAACATTTCAGATTTTGTGGAACGTTCTGACTTGTGCTTTAATGGAGAAATCCTAAGATTACAAACATTTGCCATTACCTTGATTATTTTTAAGGGCTGACATTGTGAGGCTGTTACTATAATTAGTTTGGGTTTCTTAAGCATTGCTTCACAAATAACAAGAATCCAGGCTCATGCCATGTATAACAAGTATTCTTTTTAGAGCATGTAGAATACTCTGTTGTAGCTGTGCTCAACCTCCAGCCCATGGACCCGTCATGTCTGGGCCGTGGGGCTCCCCACTGGTCAGGAAACTTGGTGGCGGGGGAGCAATATCCATTAATACAGCTGACCTCCATCTCGCCAGATTTCCAGACCTTAAGGTCTGCATACCTGGAGGGAGCCAGGCCATGCCCTTTTTCTCTGTGGGCTGGGCCATACCCCTTTTCCCTCCACAGTGCCAGATTGGGGCTGGGCCCTGCCCCTTCTTCTGGCTGGAGACAGGCCATGCCGTCTTGGTTGGGGCTGTGCCATGCCCCTTTCCTTCCCTTCCCATCCTTTCTGCAGAGCAGGTCTTGGGCTGGGCTGCCCTCACCCCTGCCCCACTCTGCATAGCCAAGTGATGGAGGCCATGCTGGCCCCCGGTGCTGAATCAGAACCAACCTCTAACCCATGGTCAGACCAGGCACTGAGCCATGGGTAAAGGTTGAGCCCTGTCCTAAAGCATTCCTTTAGAAATTCTTGAAATATTTAACAGTATTAAGAAAAACATTTCTCAGGATTTTCCTTGTATACAGGATCCAAAACGAACAGAAAGGTCTCCAAACTGACCAATCGAGGAGAAAGTGCAGGTTTTTAGTGTTTCACAAAGCAGGCAAGCTCAGAAAATTTCCCCCAAAGCCTGTAGGGTCTTGGTTAGGCTACTGCTCTGGACAGTTTGCTTTTCCTGTTTGTTGGGTCCAACTGTAGGTTGGAGCAGAGAGCTCCTTGTTTGTACCCAGGCCTGCTTTGCCTGTATGTTCAGAATGCTACCTAGTCTGATCAAACCTCACATTACAGGGTCTAGATTATCTATTTCTCTTTCCTTTTTTCCATTTTTCTCTTTTTCTTTTGTTTTTTCCCCCCCATCTCTTTTGCTGTATATGTGCTAGATCTCAAAAACTATTTTAGTTTTTTTAGGCACACATCAGATTCTCTTGTCTTAAATTGCCAAAATAAATATTTGTATACTTGTTTAGTTGCTTTCCTAAATACAGAAAACATACAGAGAACTGGCTTCTTTGTATTTTCATTTTTAGCAATCCGCTATTTGCCCAGCTATCTTTTCAGAGTTTCAAGTATCTTCTTCCCTTTCCATGGTTGTAGGTGGGCAGAGTTTTCTCATAGGTGAAGTTCCCATCCAGCAAATGATTCCAGACATTAGAGTTACTGCTATGTATAGAACTGTAATATAACATACTAGATTGCTTCAGAGCAATGCAGGATATAAAAATGCTCTGGGAGCTGTAATTGGAAATGCCTAAATTTATGCTATTTAAGCCTCTCACATACTGTGTCATTAACAGGACCACTCTGTCCCACTCCCCCTCCTTTTTTTCATATGCTGCTACAGATCAATGCTGAATAACTTTTTGTGCCATCCCCTATTGTTACAATATGTTACTTTAAGGCAGAGAACACTTGTTAATACTTGCTTTATTATTGTAAGTTATAGTGTGTGTACAGCATACAGATAAATACCTTTCTCCTAAATGAGCTCTGGAAAATTGGGATGAGTGTGTTAAACAGAAGGGAGGTGGTTTCTACAGGGGTTGGAGGCTCCAGCCACATGGTGCTGGGATAGGATTCCTCTCCCCAGCCTCTGCTCCTCCTTCCCATCCTGCTGCTGCTACTGCAACAGCTACTGGTTTAACCCACTCATAACTGCAAACTGAATTAAAGCTGTAACAGTGTGGGTCTGTACACAATGAGAATTAGGCTGCCTGTTACTTTGCCCTTTTTTCAAGGAAAAAGCCTTTTTTCTTCATTCTGCTTCCCCAAAACAAGGTATATTTCCTATTTTGTGAGCATGTGGTACGTGAAAAAATGTGGTAATTGGGGTGCCTTTGCATTTCTGGTTTTTAGAATAACGATGACAAAATGTTTGATATCTTCCAGAGCCCCTCCCTAAGCCAACACTCCAGCACAATTTTCCCAGTGGTACACAGCAGGAAATGACTGTTGAATTGGTGTGCAGTGTGACAGCAGAGAACGTGGATGCTTATGAGTGGAGAAAGAATTGTGAGCCTCTCCCAGCAAACAGCCGCTATCAGCTCCACTCTAATAACAGCATATTACTCCTACAGAATGTAACACCATCTGATAATGGCAATTATTCCTGCAAGGTCAGCAATAAAGTTAGCTGGAATGAAACCGTCCTGCCTCTGAACTTCCAGAGTAAGTAGGTGTTTCCTCTTGCAGTGCCCTTAATTGTTTGTTGACTTAGTTTGGGTTTGCAAAATTGAGGAGGGATGTGTTTTGGCAGAGGCACAGAGCTCTTTCAGTGCGTGGGGCAGACATGGAGTGGGAGGTGGGGAAAGGGAAACCATACAGGCCACTGGAGAGGTGGGGATGGGGGAGGAAGAAAAGGGGGAACGGTCTTACTTGCTCTGACTCCTCCCTTGAGTGGTAGCTGCTTGTGCTGTAGCTGTTGTTGTACCAGCATGAGCTGGGGCTGCTGTGGGATAGGTTGCAGCACAGGCTCCCTGTGTACCTTGTTTTCTTCCCACTTTGGTGCAGGGCTGTGCCTCCCATGGCAAAGTCTCTCCTCGCAGCAGTGTCATTCCTCCCCCGCCCCCCCGATTACAGTCCTGGGCACGAATCCTTTCCCAAAAAGACTCCTGGAGGGAGGGGCCATATGGTGCCCCCTTTCAGAAGGACCCTGGGTCTGGTGCCCTGCTCCTCCGCTCCCCTGCACCAGTTACACTGCTGTGTATGGGGCTGCGAAGAGTCAGCAGGGTTTTTTTGATAATGTTGGGACATTTTCAAGAAATGGTGATGCCCTCCATTACACTTCTGTGCAACTCAGCATTTTCACTGTGTCACCTGGGAGTTCTGATGTGGTTGTAAAATAGATTAGTGAATTAATTGGGGTAGTATCTGTCCCACCCCACTGTACTGTACATTTTTAAGCTTAAAAATGAATGATTATAATATGGTCACAAACACCAACAAGTGACTGATCAGCTGAGGGTATCTACATGGCAAATGAAAATCTAATTGTAGCATGTGCTTCCATACTTGTATTGATTTGAACTAGCAGTGATGACATAGCAACACAAGATTTGGTGAATGCTACCAACCACTGTTTGTATCCCAAGTCCCTTGACAATTTGTATTCTGGTTGTTAGCATGTGTTAAAGCCTCTGCCACTGCTGCTATACTGCTGTGGTTATCTGGAAACCTAGATGACACTTAGATTGCATATGCAGTGTCTTCCTTAAGGAGTTTTGCTGACATAAGAATAGCAGTATAAACTCTGTAGTATAGACAGGTCCTGAAAGAAGCTCAGCTGCTGATGGCCACTAGCAGAATGATGGGGTGAATCTGCTTCAGTGTGAGAGTGATGTCGGCAAGCTATAACCCCTGGAGTTCGATCCCAACACAGCCTCCCCCAGTGTGGACACATAGCCCAGCCAAAACTGGGAAGGATGATCTGTTCCTGCATTATAGCAGAATTGATAACAATAAGCTGACTAAAGTTCTGGAGGCAAAACTTTGCAGTAGGGAGTATCCTTGCTTTCAGAGAAGAGGAGGAGTCACAGCGTGAGAGACAATGAAACTAAACTTGGTTTTAGAGGCAACAGTGCTGTGCTTACATTAGAAGATGTTCTTTATAGCAGGGGTGTCCAACCTTATAAATGTGGGGCTGGATCACGACCTTTTTATCACCCAGTGGGCCAGTGAGCCATATTCAAAGACCTCACAGGAAGTGGTATCACATCAGGAAGTGATGTCATGTGACTTTCATAGATTTCATAGACATTTGGGCTGGAAGGGACCCTGGAGGATCATTCAGTCCAGCCCCCCTACCCCAGGGGCAGGAAGTCAGCAGGGATCATAGGATCCCAGCAAGATAAACACCCAAATGTGTCTTGAAGGCATTTAAAGTGGGTGCTTGAACCACCTCCCATGGCAGTCTATTCCAAACCTTGGGGGGCTCAGACAGTGAAGAAGTTCTTTCTTATGTCCAACCTGAATCAGTCACAGTGGAGTTTGTGACCATTCGATCTTGTCATCCCTTAGGGGGCTCTGGTGAACAGTTGTTCCTCCAGATCCTGATGAGCAGCCCGATAAACTTATAGGTGGCCACCAGATCACCCCGAGCCTGCGCTTTTCCAGGCTGAATAGCCCCATTGCTTTCAGCCTCTCATCATAGGTCTGTGTTCCTGACCTCTGATCATGTGCGTGGCTCTCCTCTGCACCCTCTCAAGCTTCTCCACATCTCTTTTGAATTGTGGAGCCCAAAACGACCCAGTACTCCAGCTCTGCACCTCACCGAGGCAAAGTACAGCGGGAGAATGACATCCTGGGATTTGCTTGAGAAGCATCTATGGATGCAAGCCAGCATTTTGGTCACTTTTTACTAGCCGCAACATCACACTGAAGGCTCATGTTCATCTTGTGGTCAACCATGACCCCCAAGTCACTTTCATCTGTAGTGCTAACCAGCGTAGCGCTACTGAGCCTATAAGTGTGGTGCAGGGTTTTCCTTCCCAGGTGGAGAACCTTGCATTTTTCGATGTTGAACACCATCAGGTTCTCATCCGCCCATTTCATGAATCTGTCCAGATCCACCTGGATCACCCTTCTATCCTCAGGTGTGGTTGCTTTGCCCCAGAGTTTGTTGCCATTGGCGAACTTGGCCAGTCTGCTTGTGACACCAATGGCTGCATCATTGATGTAGGTGTTAAACAATATAAGCCCTAGGACAGAGCCTTGTGGGACCCCAGTGATCACAGCACACCAAGATGATTGGCTCCTGTTGACCACCACCCTCTGGGTCCTACTGCGGAGCCAGTTCCCCATCTAGCGGATCGTGGTGATGTCAAGGCCGCAGTTTAGCCAAGAGGTGATCATGGGATACCAGATCGAAGGTTTTTTTTAAAGTTGAGGTATACAACCTCTAGCTCTTCCTCTTTGTCCAGGTGATAGGTCACCTGGTCATAAAAGGAAATGAGATTGGTCAAGCAAGACCTACCTGCAACAAACCCATGTTGGGTATCCCACAGGATATTGCCTTCAACTAGTCTGTTAAGAATGGCCTCCTTGATAATCTTTTGCAAGACTTTCCCCAGGATAGAGGTCAGGCTGATGGGTCTGTAGTTTGCCAGTTCTACTTTCCCCCCTTCCTTGAAGAGAGGCATGACATTGGCCCTCTTCCAATCATCAGGCACTTCACCAGAGCACCAAGAGCTCCCAAAGATCCATGTAAGGGCTGGGCTATGATGCTTGCCAGCTTCTTGAGTACCCTGGGGTGTAACCGATCAGGGCCGGCTGACTTGAAGGTATCCAGCCTGTCAATGTGTTCCTTCACGAGGTCAGCTTTGATGGAGGGCAAGGAATCTCCCTCACCCAGGCCCCCCTGACCCATAGTGGGCAGGGCCGTCCCATGGAACTGGTGGAAAACTGATGCAAGGTACCAGTTTAGCAAGTTTGCTTTTTCCTGGGCATCAGTTGTCAGTTGCCCCATTTGGTTTAGCAGGGGTACAGTGTTGTCTTTGCTTTTCCTCTGGCTCCCCACATATCTAAAAAAGGACTTTTTATTGTCCTTGATATTTGTAGCTAGCTGGAGTTCCATCACAGCCTTGGCTTTCCTGATTTGCTCTCTAAGTCCAGACTAAAGCAGAGTGTTCCTCCTTGGTGGCAGTTCCAGTCCTCCATCCTTTTTAGGTCTTCCTTTTAAGATGCAGGAGGTCTGCCAGTTCCCTGGAGAGCCAAGGGGGCTGCTGTGTCATTTTGCTGCCTTTCCTTTGAGATGGGATGGACTTTGCTTGCACATACAGGATTGCTCCCTTGAGGAGCAACCACTTGTCCTGAACTCCCTTCTCCATTGAGTTGTGACCTTTGACACCAATGAAGTTGTAGGAAGTGACAATGAAATGGGCCTGGAAATGTGTCTAGGGAAGTTGTGGTTTTCAGAAAGTATGTATGTTTGGTATGGATTAGGAACAGGACATCATTTTTCTGTGCAGGAGGCTGGACTAGATTAGGGCTGCCCAGCTGACTACCTGTAGGCCACATGTGGTCCACAAAGGGCCAGGATGTTGCCTACAGTCTACATGGGGTCTGCAAGCAGTTAATATATAGGACATGGGCCTGGCAGCCACCTCTCCCACTGCTGTGCAAGGGAGAAAGGCCTGTGGGGGCGGTGGGGAGGAGTGGTCAATGTCCTACTAATGTAGCCTGCATGGCTGAGGATGGGGGTCTGCATGCTGCTGGAGCAGCCCCTGCAGTGAGGGGGTCCTAGGGGCCCACCCCTACAGCATGCAGCCTGTGCAACACATGCTGGTGTTACCTGGGGCCCACAGCCTCACCAGATCTGAACAGCCCTGGACTACCTTATCCTTAAGATCCTTTACTAACTTGATCATGGTCATTGGGGTTAATTAAATAGAAATTGTAGGCATATACTGCAGAGACATGGAAGAGATCTCAAGGCTAAGCTAGTCCAGGGCTGTTCAGACCCGGTGGGGCAAGGGGGCGAAGGTAGAGAAGAACACGCTGTCCCCAACTCATCTAATCAGGCGCAGCTGGGGCAGCCCCATGCCGCGCAGCCCTCGGGTGACAAGACCCAGTTCACTGATGAGCCCAGCTTCACAGGGGTAAGCAGCTCCCCTCCCCTCATTGCTGGCTGGGGCCCACGGGCCAGTCCCGCCTCGCCACAGCGGTGGCAGCTCTGCACTTGGCAGCAGTGCTGCCGTGGGCCAGATAAAATGACTTGGTGGGCCTCATGGCAGCCTGCGGGCTGCAGATTGGACAAGCCTGCTTTACAGGTTAATAAATTAGGTGGTAAAAGCCCTGTCCCAGTTCTTATTGTACCAGACGTGGAAGGCAGAGACTGCTGAAGAATATATGTGCCAGTAGCAAATAGGTGGGAGGTCAGTAAAGGCAATTAAGGAAACACAGGAGAACAGGGTCAGAGGGAAGGCAGTTTTCCAGTTTGGTTTTACTAAAATGGATCAATATCTTTTAAAATCAAAACTTCATTGGACATGAAAAACTTAAAACCCATTCAAAATGCACAGTTCTGCAGGAATGATGGCATCTGGGCCTGCTAGTATCTAAGATGGATCGGGGGTGGGGAAGAGAGAGAGAGAGCCATTTATAAAACAGCGTTTAATTTTAAAAATTAGTAGATTGAAATAATTTAAAATGGAATAAATAGCTTAAAGGAAATAGGCAGATAAGGTTCATTGGGTAAATCTGAAAAGCTTTATTAGACCAACTTAAATAGTTGGGGGGAAAAAAAATTCTTAGCAAGCGTTCAGGTTTAAAAACTCTTCGTCAGGTTGAGGAAGCCTCTACAGTTGGTGTGTGCTCTTCTTGGATGGAATGAATAGTACGGAAATAAAAAAATTCTTTTGAGACATGTTCTACAAGTATTGATCGAAGTGAGGCTGATATTACAGTGTTTTTCACATATTTCACAGATTCATCTGTTGTGATTTTTCCTGGAGTCATTGTGGAAGCTGTTTGTCTTTTAATTGCAGCAGTGGGTAAGCAATGTGAATTTTCTTGTTTGTTTCCTCATGTCTAACTTTGTCATTGTTATGTGAATTGCTAGTCGTTCAATGTTAGCATCCATTGACCGTGAATCAAAAGGAAGCAGGAGAGAGGTGATTAAATTGGGTGCTGAAGATTTCTTTTGTATGGATGGAGAAGGCAAGTATGCTTCATTACATTGTGCTAGCTCTTCTTTTTGATAGCCCAAACATATTCTTTGTTGCACAGCCACAAAGGGTATGAAAGATTCACTTCTCCACAACATTATAAACCTTGCACAGCTGCTATAATGTTCCAGACTTCAAACTTCAAATATAGTGATTGCTCTTTATAAGCATTTCTTTTGGAAATTCTTCTGGAAGTAGGAATGGGAAATAGGAGTAAGCCCATCATACTGGCACACAGTCTGTACCTTACCTGTTCTGTATTGTCCCCAGCATGAGCCAAAACGGTGTAGATTGTTTCTAGAGCTAGCTTTGGGTTAAAGTTAATTGTGCACTTATAAGAAATTACTTGGGTCATCCAGACTATTGGAAAAACAGAACATTACTAGCAATGTATCTCCCTCTACATACAAGATATCTTATTTAAAGAGCTTCTGAGTGGCCGAGGAGCCAAGTCTCATTTTAAAAGTTTGTTTAAAAACTGGCTTCAAAGGCCTTTAGACTTTCAGTGAGATTTGATTCCCAGTAAGATTTGAGCACCATTGTCCCATTTTTTCCAGAAGGAAATTTAGCTCATGATTCACTGAGGTGATTTTAAAGTGTTACTTACTCCCTTTATGTTAGGCCCTGACTCCATGCAGCACCCAATGACTGGGAAGGCAACCGTCCAGTTGCCCATGGATCCTGCTGCTCATTAGCCAGAGCAGAGCAGGGAGCAAACACCAGCACACATTGCTTGCAGCAGCTTTATTCAGAATGGAGATAGCTTTGGACAAGGGTCTCGCGCCATAAGAGATGGGGTCCTGCCCTGAACAATAGGTTCATCTCACTCGCACTCACTTTGGTTTATGCTCGTTAACATTCACTCCTCCTTCATCCTGCCTTCTGTTCTTCCCATTTCTCTTCTCATCTCAGGCTCCGCCTCTGTTTACTGTTTGCTTCGTTAACATGGCATTGCTTATGCATTTTATTCATTCACATCTGATAAGAGTGCATGCATAAGACCATGAACTTGGGTACTCTCAGTCACTTGCTGGTTCTTTCTTGTTCTTTGCTTGATTTCAGCACCATCTCCAAGGTTTGTCTTCCGTCTTATCTCCTGATGATAGCTGGTGGGCTGCATCATATTCTTACATAGCAAATCATACATTTTACACACTACTCTTTTGTTAGGAAACTGCTTGCTTAAGCATTCGCAAAGTTAGTTGCTTTTAATACATTAGCTAGTCTTGTGACCAGCAGCTTTTTGCTGAGACACAGGAAAAAGCCTTCATTCAGCTGCACACAGAGCACTCCCATATTCCATAGCCTTACCCCAGCATCCACAATCCGTATCCTTACCCTAACACTCCCTCACAGAATTAGTATAGGCAGCAAAAGAGAAACCCAGCTGGTTCTCCAGAGGTCATAACTTTCCCCTCACAATACACCCCTTGGGCCCGACAAGGTAGATGGTGCTTTTCTGTTACCCGGACAGAGGACTGACCTTTTCGCGTATTATTGGCAATGGGTGAGAGAGTGCTTAGACTACTTGCTTTCTAGCCTGGGACCGAGCCAGGAACTGGAATGATGGTACTTGTGATGGAGTGGGGCCTAGGAGCAGCCGTGTACTCCCTAGTGCCCCCTACCTTCACGTAAGGTGGACTCAGCACCCTTGGATTCTCGCCCGCCACAACTTTGATGATAAATAGGTATAGATGGGAGGCTGCCTTTATCCCCCTGGTGAACGGTGTGAATGTCCCTGCCCCTACTCCGTATGGGGTACCTCTGTGCACCCCTTGCCTTAAGGGCTATGTGTGCCTCCTACCTCCCCTTTAGCACGCCCCAAGCCTCGCAGTTGTTCCTGGACGTTTATTCTGTCCTGGTCCTCCGACCAGCCCTCACTGGCACCCCTTGGGCTCGTCCTGCTCTGGTGCCCCTCTCCAGCAACCCCGAATTTGTCCACTCCCTGGCACCCCTGGGGCTCACTGCGCCCCGATGCCAAGCCTCAGGAAGTTGGGGACATCACGCCACCTGGGCCGTCTTCCTAAACCTTTGCTAGTCACTCTAATGTCCGAATACAGGTGGATACCGGATTGGGCTCAGGCGGCTGGAGCCTTACCTGGCCTCTCCGACCCTACTGGGTAATGTCAGTCTCTGAGGTCCACTTAGGCTCAGGCGGCCGAAGCCTTACTTGGCCCGTTAGGCCCTTCGGGGTCCCCAATACTGAGGAACCCCTCAAGGGTCCTTTTTAGTCCCCCTGTTACTGGGTTCCTAATAATCAGAGCCTGCCCCACTCTGGGGCCTGTGCCGCGCCTCTCGCAGCTGGGGCTACAACCCCACTCGGCAAGCGCCTTTCTGGCACTCCTTGTGCCGTGCCTGCTGTGGCACTGTGCCCCTACTGGGCACTGGGAACCCCCAAGCTGCTAGGTAGTCCCCTTAAGGCCTCCTCTCACCCCTACAGCCTCACCCGGTCCTCCGGGGTAACTATAACCAAAACCCAAGCCAACTGGCTACAACACAAACAATACAGAGCCTCCCCACTCATAAGGTAAACTCCAAGCCCCTCTAGGGCTTGCAACCCTACCTCCCTTTAGGGTGTTCTCCCCCCAGCATCATCACAGCCAGTCAGCACGGCAAGGCTGCAACCACCAACTCCAGCTGCTCAGCTCTGCCACAGGGCTCCTGCTCCTGCAGCCACCAGAAGGGAACTGCTCTCTGGCTCAGGCCTGGGCAGTTTATAAAGGCCCGGCCCTGCCCCCTTCTGGTCACCTGACCTATCTGGTTGCTGCAGCAACCAGCACCTGAGCTGCCTCTGGTGATTGGCAGCTCCTTAACCCTCCATTAGTCACAGGACATCTCCTTGATCCTGTGACAGTACTATAGGGATATTTTCTTTTTTATTGGCATGAATATGCAGCTGAACGTTAACTGGATGCTTGGTGCTATTATAGCACTACTAGTGCCTTTCCATTTTATAAACGTCTGGATAAGTGTTAAGGGTTAAGACTTCTTCTAACTCGTCATGGAGAGACTAGGTATGCTATTTGCACAGGAAGGCCCTGATTTTTCTTAGGATTTTATCATTTTACTTTGTGTTTCTAATTTTTACACAAATTTTGGGAATTAATAAAACTATATTATATTACTATTTCTACTATACAGACTAAAAGACATTATTTTTAACACAAAGCAAATACAAAAGGGGAAAAAAGGGAAACAAAGGATGACAGTAAAACAATTTAGTCAGCTTTCTTGATGTTTGGCATGGTTGAACTCTGCGAGGTTATGGAGGTGATGCTCTGCATGATGTATCATTTTGTAGCTACTCTTCAGGTATTTCATAGCTTATCAAGAAGTTTTGCTTTATATTTTATAATTCAACATAGTTCATATGACAATTACTTTTAACAGCATTTTACAGACTTCATAAAACAATCATTACACATAACACAGTTAAGCTTGATTTTTTTTTTTTTTTTTTGGTACTTGGCAAACTTCTTCAGTGATGATTTTATCCTGGGGGTGGGATTTAGGCTGCAAGCCCCACCAGGTCTGTCTGCTTTCCCAAACATCCCCTCTGTTTATTTGAGAACATGCTAAGGCAAGCAGGTGCGGATATGGATTCTTTCACAACACCTGTAGGCCCACTCACCACAACCCCAAGATGGCCTCATAGAAAGCATCAGCGTAGAAATCATTTTGAGGAGGAGGCCAGGCTCCTAGCCCAAAGACTCTTTGAGATGCCTGACCCTGATCGGGAAGGCCCAATGAACAGGCAAATGGAGGAGGCCTACGCCCTTGAAGCAGATGTTGAGAATTTGGAAGATGGTATCTTTGTGCCTTGGTTTAAATTTGTCCTCAAGCGTTTGAATGGATCATAAGGGTGTTAGTGTGGGGGTGGGTGTGGGGGCAGCGGTTACCAGGCATGTCTACACAGGAGGATATGTAAAAGGAAGTTTGTTACTCTCCTGGTGAAGCTAGCAGTTTTGGCGGGGTGAACACACTTTTTGAAGCCACCAAAAAGAATAAGCTTCTAAACAGAAGCGGGGTGGCCGCCTGGCTTTCAGATCAGGACACTTACACCCTACACCAACCGGTGAGAAGACATTTTAAAAGAAACAAGACTGTTGTTTCAGATATTGATGTGCAATGGCAGGCAGCAGGCCTCTTTCAAAAATTTTACGTCCTGCTGACAATAATAAGCTAGCTCCTTTTACATGTCAAAGGTCTTATCGTGGTTATTCTGAACCATTCTAAAAACTGTCCATTCTCACCAGACATCATATTTTCAATGCCGTAGTACTCCACCTTTGGGAGAGGCCACACATAATTTTGGTTTTCTGTCATGTTAAAAAAATGTGGGAAATAACCTTTGCATCCTTCAAACCCCATCGCCTGTGGAAGTCTGCTAAGTTTCGTTGGCAAAAAGTTTAAAGAATCTATGACACGGATGCCTAGCCTGGTCACTTCAGTACACATGAGTTTACTGCCCTGAGTGATTAGTTTCACCTCCATTTTTTCCTTCAATAACTGGCTAACAATGAAGTAACCATCGTAGCCTTTGGCGTTGTGAGCTATGAAGGTGTAGTCCTTGAAATTTTTATCCAGAAAGACCTTAATAAAATCAGACAGATGCTTTTTGCCCTTAAACTCGCAAGTGCTTTCTGGCTTTTTGGGGGGTTTTGCTGGTGGCTTTCTGAGGTTTTTTTCCCCCCGCCCTTAGCTCCATTGCAAAAATGTAGTTGGACACATCCATCCCTGTTTCCTGCACGCATTCAAAATCATAAAAAATGTACCCCTGGCCTTCTTCAGGCTCTTTAATCTGATGCATAAAGCACCAGTGCTTATTTACAACTGTGATTTTGCCATAACACTGTTTGCACTGCTGCCCTTTGTATTCATGCTGTTTGTTCAAGGTTTACACTCATCGCACAGAGTTTTAGTCAGACATTTGATCCGCTTTTCAGAGGCCAAGGCCATGTGTCTTTCTAAGCACTCTTTGGAACGACAGAACAGTCTACAATTAGGGCACCTCTGTGTCTTGCCCATGGTTTCAGTACAGTTTGGGCTCAGCCAAAGATGACATCAGAACCTGCACATGTGGCTATGGCTGTGCAGCATCTGACAAAGATCACAGTAATTTCTCTTGCCAAACACCTTTTTCACATCCAGAATACTGTAATAATGTTCACCATGCACCAGAAGAAAACAGGTGTCAGGGTATCTGGGTGCGTCCTCTGTTTTAAATAAACTCCACCCAATTTTTTCCTTATGCATCTCTGTGAATGTTAACCTTTTCAAGGTCTTCAAACAAAGGTACTTGATGGAGTGTAACCGTTTGATATATAGACATGCCTAATTTCCTATGCAGTTCTTTGGCACCATCTAGCAGTTTGGCATCTCTGGCCCCTCTACGTTTTGTAACAGCCTGTGGCAGGGCACTATGTGTACCTGCCGCTTTAAAGCCCTGGAGCTGGCAGCCTCCAGGTGCCTACTGAGGGCAGCCATTTTAGGCTCAGGGCTGCCTATATAAACAAGGCAGTTTGGCTGCTGAAGGAGAGGTAATGATATTGCTTGGCCTGAGGGTTGTTGAATTTCATCTGGAGGTAAGGGAGGAACTGTAGGGGATGGTAGGAGGCTCCTGGTCCTGGGTACAACTGGAAAAAACACCCTGCTGGGAGTGGGTGGCCTGGTGGGGCTCCCAGTGGTGGGGGAGCCCCCAGGAAATGCCTGGCCAGTGATCACCCTGGTGAAAGGTGGGTTGGGGTGCCTTAACCCCTAGCCCTAACCTTAGGGTGGGTTGTGGTATGCCGGAGGTATTTGTGGGGGTTTGAGACCCCAAGGAGGAGAGTTGGGGCCAAGCATGGCTACAGCCACCTGAGCTCACCTGTGGAGGGAAGCCCTGAGACCCTGAGTAAAGGGGGCGTTATCAGTGCTATGGAGCCCCCAGTGTGAGGGGGGGCCAGCCAGAGGGCGAGAGAGCTGAGTGCTGACCCCAGTAAGTCCTCCAATGCTGGGAGGCAGAGTTTGGGTCATATGCAGAGTTTGGGTCATATATAACATCTGAGCCCTAGTTGAGAGGGGGCCAGCACTGTGAAACCACAGCAAGAGGGGGTAGTGATCAGAAGCCCCAGAGACAGTGATGTGGGATCCTATGAAAGGAGAGGGGGCTCAGCCAGAGAAAGCGAGAGCTGAGCCCTGACCCCAATTAAGTCCTCCACTGTTGGGAGGCAGTGTGTGGGTCAAAGATAACACTGGTCATAGCACCACAACCTGCTGCCTGGCGGGGAGTGAGTCCCCTGTGAGACCCTGAGGCACCAGTCATGGTGTGAGGTACCCCAGCTCCCCATGTCCATAAAAGAGGACCCAGAGAGGGGGACCCTGGGATAAGAGTATGGATCATACATCAGGGTCTGCCAGAGCTTCCCCTGACTGGCCCAGGTGGAGGCCAGGACCAGGAGGATCAGAAGGGTAAGGAGGCCCACCGAGAGGGATGCCCAAGATCCAGGGGCCTGGGGTCCTGACTGGCCTGGAGGTGGGCCGGGGCTAGTGTGAGCCGAAGGTCCCAGTGAGGGGATCACACCCAAAGGGGAACCGACGGCAGGGCGATATATAGCCTAGTGTGATGACGGCAGAGTCCGCCTGAAGGGAGGAACCCAGGTGGAGTCCTACAGTAGGATTCTGGGCCCCATCATGGGACACTGGTGCGTATGACAACATCATGATGTCATCAGTGAGGCTTGGGTGCGCTGTAGGGGAGGAATGGAGCTGAAGATAGTGCCCCCTACCAGCGAGGCAGAAAATGGGCAGCTTCCTGCCTAATTACATCTATTAATTAATTAAGACCAAGGCATGGTAGGTGAGAAAGCGGAGATTGGCCCCGGTAACCCCCCTGTTACACAGCCAATAGACTGCCTGCAAAGCACAGGTTAGTATCATAGCTATTTAAGTTGATTAAATATTTCCTCTTTTTAGCAATGATCTGGGAATAGGGGATAGAGCTTATAACTACGGCTCTCACCTCCCTGGCCTCTCACAATGACCACAACCAGCTGAAATGTTGAACAGAGCAGTACTTCTCTCTGGCTTTGTAACAGGTTACTGATCCACTCTAAAAATGGCTCTGGGGTCATCTGGTTTAAATTAATAGCTCGAGAGTATAAACAGTTTGCCGTGCTATCTGCCTGAATATGTAACTGGGTGTAGTCATTACCCATGAATCTGTGGTGGAGTTCTGCTACCATTTCTTTTATCCTTCTGCTTATGGCTTTATATACCACACGTAATGACACACGCTCCAGATTCAGAAAACAGAAATCCTCAGTGTACCTTGTCCCCACCAAACCTGGCTATAGACCACTCTTGCCATCTCACCCACATCATATGTACGTCTGGTAAAACATCTTCTGCTGACTCAGGAGACCAAGCGGGGCTTGAGGAGTCCTCTAAACTGACTTCTACACCAGATTCATTATCTCTGCTCTCTGACCCTTCAGGTCTTGATGGTGAGGCAGGCCTGGGAGGCCGAGGAACATCTGAGGGGCCTTCTAAAGGGCTTCGTGAATCATAGTCACCATCTCCCCTCTTTGACTCTGTGGGTCCTGGTGAAAGGTCAGGCCTGGGAGGAGGGGAAGCATTTGAGGGGCCTTCTAAAGTGCCATTACTAAGGGGTCTCTTATTTTTTTTTCTCAACCGGTGTTTAGCCTTCCCCAAGCTCCTCTTTAACTAGGCCCTTACTTTTCACCCTGCAAGCAACTTGCTGGTTCGCCACCCATTCTTCCCCTTGCGTTTACCATGACTCCCCCTCTTATGATACAGGCCACGACTGCTGTCTGAGTTACACAGGCTACCTCCTCTCTGAGTAAAATTTACCCTTTTGCTCTGGTAGTAATCGTGATCTTTCAAAGTGCTCTGCACACTCTTTATGAGATGTATATGCCTGCCAGCATCACCCCAAACCCCCATCTTTTTTTACAATAATCATGATCTTTCAGGACAAGATGCTTATACCCACCCCAAAAACCCACCCTCTTTTTTTCACAAGAATCATGATCTTTCAAAAAAGAAGATTCTCCTCTTTCTCTAAAATGTGTGAGCAGCCAGTCCTGGGTTTCTTATTCATGGGGCCCAGTTCACCTGTTTTGGGAGTGTGACTCCTTGTTTCTTTACAGATGGTTTTCTCAGAGGTATGTGGCTTGTTTTCCTCTGAGGAACCATGCCATCCTGTTCTGTCCTGATAGTCTTCTGATCCTCGGGTGTTATGATCTGCAGGCTGAGCATTTCTGGGTTTTTTTTCCTTGTGCTTTTAGAGGTCTCTGTCCAGGCCCCCGTTCTTCTTTGGGAGTGGTGCGTGTGATCACTTAGGAAATATAAATTTTATATCTCAGCATTGAGAATTCACTTTCCTCACACACTACAAATTTAAAATTTGCTTAACCCCTACCCTCTATATTTATGGGGGGGGGGGGGTCGCACGCATGCACGCACCTTCTCCCACAGAAACGCACGAAGTTTCAAAAGCTGATTTCAGAAAAATTACCTTTTACTACTGCATAAAAACATGACTGTATGTGTTTGTTCTACTTTTCTATTTTAGAAGAAGAGGTTCTGTCTGAAAACAGTTACAAACAGTTGTTATAACTTAATGTGATTTATAACACAGCCACAAATAACCCATCATTTTAAAATAATTTTACTTTGCTGTGGTAAAATTGTATGGGGCTTTCCCACGTGATGAGCTCTCTGTAATATAAATGAAATGATACAATAAGTAAGTCTGCTGTATTAAAAATTAATACAGTAAGGAAGCTAGTGTATGTATAAAGTAAAATGTGACTGTTTTAAAATAGTCACCACTAAAAGACAACGCCACCCCTTTATTTTTAAAATATGTGGAGATCTGGACACATGGGTCAGCTTTCTTTTTTTTATCTGATTTATCTTTACAATACACACCCACCACTCCATACCATACAAAAATCTGTGAGAATATGTAGAGTCTGAAAACACAGGTCAGCTTTTTTTTTTTTTTTTTGTGGTCTGGTTTATCTTTATAACCCCCCAACATCACCACCCCATACCATACACAATCTGTGAGAATATATATTTTTTTAATTCAATCTTTATTTCCATCAAAAACTTTTTACAATATTTACTAGTTTATTTTGTTACCCCTTCTACTAAGAAGGTTTTTTTTTTTATCATTTCTAGTGACCATTAAGTCTCATTGGTTTTATCTTTACAAAAAACCCTATATCTATGTGATTAGAGATCCAAGACACTAAAGCAAATGTTAATTTACATTAGATTTATAAACTTCCCCCCCCATTTTAAACTGTTTTTGCTAAGCCCTTGTCTTAAGCACAGTTTTATAATTTCTAGTACCAATTAATTATTCAATATGGGGTATGAGAGTTTTATCTTCCTCAGTGATCAAATCATAAAGGGCAGCATTAGGATCTTCTACAGAATACACACCGTTTAGAAGATCTCTAACCTGAATTAAATGTTTCTCAGTAATTCTGAGACTGTTTCTGGCAAGCCCAATGGCTATAGCAGCATTGAAAATGCTATCAAGATATATTTCCTGGCAAAGTTCCTAAATTATTTGATTTATGTCTTCATCTAACCAAGTAACACAATCACGGGCTTCTTGACCCCCTAGGTCAAATGTGCACCCCCAGCATAGGTCAAAAAGTCTCCTCCTCAAGCAGCATTTCATTATGCCATAAAAGGAAATGTGCACAAGAGACTTCATGAAGATTTTATGTTCACAACATGAAATAGGACCTGTTGATTCAATGCCTAATTGTCTTCTGAACTCTTCAGCCTCATCCAGTCTTTGTTCTCTGCAGAAGCATATGCTTCCTTCTGGTGTAATGGTGAGTAGGTTTTCTGGAGTCATTAAAACGACTTCATCTAATTGTAAAGGAGTTCAATAAAGGACTTAATTAGCTGCTGTTTAATCAGTCCTTAGCTACTTCCAGACACACACGTGCCATGAAGTGAACTCACACCACTACCCTCAAAATCTAAGTGCCCCCACAACCATGCTCCAAGTCTCTTACCGGTCTCCCCCCTGCGATGACCTCTACTTCACATGCAGGCTCTGGCACAAAGATACCATCTTCCAAATTCTCAATGTCTGCTTTGGGGGCCTGGGCTTCCTCCATTTGCCTGTTCATTGGGCCTTCCTGAACAGGGTCAGGCATCTCAAAGAGTCTTTGGGCTAGGAGCCTGGCCTCCTCCTCAAAACTACTACGGTGACGCTTTCTATGAGGCCATCTTGGGGTTGTGGTGAGTGGGCCTACAGGCATTGGGAAAGAATCCATATCCACCCCTGCTTGCCTTAGCATGGTCTCAGATAAACAGAGGGATTGTTTGGGAAAGCAGATAGACCTGGTGGGGCTTGCAGCCTAAATCCCACCCCCTCTACTCGTTCCAATTGGTTTCAGCATTGTTATTGGGAGGTCTGAGGCCTCTGAAACCCCTGCCAGTTGGTCGGGGGTGGTGGGGTGGGTTGTTAGAGGGGTCACACCACCACCCTGCCACCCCATAGGCCACACCTGTGCTCTGGGGGCTAGAGCAGTCTGGGACATGATAGGCCATAACTGTACCATGTGATCTAGGGTGGCTCTTGTAGCATGAGGGGTTTGGGGGTCTGCATGGGCTGTTCTTCAGATGTCATGGACCATGTGGTGGTGGTGTCACACACCATGTGACTGGGGTCTGGGCAGGGCTGGTGACGTCATGCACAATGTGATGGGTTGGGGGCGGGGCTGGTAATGTCATGCACCATACAAGGGGATGGGGTGGGACTAAGGGGGTGGGACTTCCAGTCCCACCCACCTGTCACATTTGCATTGAAGGTTGGTGAGCCTATATACTACTCACAGGATTCTAGAGTGTCTGTTTTACATTTCTCTGTTTTTGATTTCTTTGAAACTATACTGCTTGTATTATACTGCCTTGCTATGTCCTGCACTGGTAACTTACACTTTATAAATGCCAAAGCAGACACATACTTGCTTTTGTTCTTTCTGCACAGAAAGCTGTAATTATTTTTTCCCAGGGATTTTAGACTTAAAGAACCCTGTTCAATCACACCGCCTTTTTAGCAGAGAGATGACTTTCTTTGGTTTTTAGCTTCCTATTGTGAACACAACAGGAGGTTCTTACTTAATTCTAAGCAGACTATAGCATATACTTTCACAGCATATATTCCTGTCCACTACTCTGCCTGACTTGGACAAACAAAGTCTCCTGGTCAGCAGTAACAAACAACATCTCCTGCACAACACTTATAACTTCAGTTACTTCCTATATAACTTTACTTTACTACATGTTTCAGCTAACCCCTGTAAAACAAATCCCTCTGTATCAACAAATTTTCTGATTAGTCAGGTTACTACTCTTGTGTCCTGGTGGAGTTGCTGTGTGGGTGCAACTTTTAGACTTACTACAACACCTGCCAGTCAATAATAGGTGAATTTATTGATACAGAGCAAAAAACAAAAAAGCAACAATACAGACAATTAAACAATTCTATATCTACTAGGCCCAGGGCTGTCATCAGAGTTAAGGTACATCCAGTCAGAAAGCAGGCTTCACTTTAAAGCGCTCTCTCTCTCTCTCTCTTAGATGTTAACAGTCTGGAGGTGAAATCTTGACACTCCAAGCTAAAGCCTGGAGGGCAGTTGCTTTACTTAAAGTTCCCTCGACCGCACCCTCTGTCATAGTCTAAGCCAGGCTAGATGGACTCTCTTGGGGCCCCTGCAGTGGACCACCATTCCGTTTAACCCAACTCCCAAAAAAACCACTGAGGTCACCCTGACCCTACACACAAAGCCTCTGAACTTGCTGCCATGCTACTGGGGAAAGGTAAAAGACGGGGTATGATAGCTGAGCCAGCCCAAGAGAACCTAGTACATGCGAGGTGACCCAGGCCCAAGAGAACCCAGTATGCCTACTAGGCCTTACCCTGGTAGGATTGGGATGGCTAGTCCCCTCCAAGTGAGTGTCAAATCCTGCCGACTACACCAAGATGTTAGACCCTAACTCCATGCGGCACCTGATGACTAGGAAGACGACAGTCCAATTGCCCGTGGATCCTGTTGCTCATTAGTCAGAGCAGAGCAGGGAGCAAACACCAGCACACATTGGTCGCAACAGCTTTATTTAGAATGGAGACGGCTTCGGACAAGGGCCTTGCACCATAAGAGACGGGGTCCCTCCCCCTGCTGCAGTCACTTGCAGCCTGCGGGGCTGTCTGGAGCAGGCACAGGCAGCCCCACACGGGGTGTGAACAGCTGCAGCACAGTGGGCCGGCCACGGGGTGGGTGAAGGGACCACTTTCCCAAGCTCCTTCCTTGCCCAGGGTTCCCCCTCCCCCTCCCCACTTACTTGTGGTTCTGGCATGGGGCAGCCATGTGGTTCCAGGCTGGGAGGGCAGGGCCAGGCGGGCCCCACTGTTGTTGGAGCCCTCTGGGCTTCCCCTGGGTCCTCCTGCCCTTGGTTCCTGTCATTTTTGACAGGAACCAAGGGCAGAGAAATATTAATTTTTTACATTTTTTAGGGGCCCTGCGGGCTGGATAGAATGACCTCCCATGGGCCATATTTTGCCCACCCCTGTGCTAAGTGGTCTGAGATTCAGATACTAGTTCTGCTGGTAGATGTCTATACATTTTTCTTTTACAAAACCTCTTTCTTATTTTATTTTCCAAATTAATTTTTCTTTTACTTTCCTGCATGAAAGATCTCAATGGCCATGGGGAAGAGACGGGAGAAATGGAAATAGATTCTATAAAATCCTGTCAAATAAAAGTGAGAAACCAAAAGGAAATAGGCTTGAATCAAGTATTAATCAGCAGGTTTATATTAAGCTGTTTCAGGAAACTGGCTGTTTGTGAGCAGAACTCCGAGTTTTCCGTTTCCCATGGAAAAACAAAAAGCCCACGGATTATCCCCTTTTACCAGAGGAAAATGCCAATTTCTCATTTTACCTGAGAAACCTATTGATTTGCAGTATTACAAAAAGCATTCTGCAGCCTGGGAGAGTTCCAGCCTTCAATGGGATGGGGGAGGGAGCAGGAGGCGCCATGTGCATGTATATGCACATGGCTGCCAGGCAACCTGAAGAGTGAGGGGCCTGTCATTTTAATAACAGATTTTGGGGCTTTTATCACAGAATTTATGGTTTGTTTGTTTGGTTTTTTTGTTTTTGTTTTTTTTTTAATTTCAGAGAATTTGCATTTTTTTTTATCAGGGAAAACTAGGATCCCTGTTCATGAGTATCAGAAAATATTTGGCTGCTGGATCTTTAGAAGCCTGAAAGGAAAACAAGAGTTACCAATAAAGAGAGATTTATCAGTCTTGTGCATTGAACCATTTAGTTGCTTCTGCTGACTTAACTCTGCTATTCTCTCACTGCTGTAAAATGTCTAAAATTAAAAAAGACTGCTGAAGAGTTTGGGTTTTAGGTACGACTGTCCTGCACTGATTTCAGTGTAGGGTTATAGTTTTTGTCGAAGTTCTGGTAAGTCTGCTAAAATTTGCTCTTCCAGTCTGACGTAATTGGAGGCCTCTCACTAAACCAGTCACTTTACAATATGTACTTGCCTTTTATTGATTGCCTTGATTTGTTGTGATACATTCTGTGCATCTGGCCTGAAGCCCAGCAGGAAACCACCTACATCAGTGGTCCTCAACCCTTTTCCAAGGCAGACCAGATGGGCTTGGTCTAAACACAGGCTGGTGGTTCCAATTTAGTGCCAAGGGCCAGTGTGGCAGCCACCATCCATTCACCTGGAGGGAGGCAGGGAGCAGCCTGGCTCAAGCCTTGCCCTATGGGGGGAAGAGGGGAGGGGTGTTGACCTGACCCTGGGCAGGGGCATGGTTTGGTCCCAGCGCAGCCCCACATTGGGGAAGAGGGCATGGCTCAGCCTGGCCTTGATGGGAAAGTGGGCATGGCCTGACCCCAACCTGGCCCTGGGGGTGCGTGGGGGGGTGGGGGTGCCTGGCTCCAAACAAGCCACAGGTGAAAGGGGGTGTGGCCTGGGTCCCACTGGGCACATGGGGCTTGGGGGTTGGGAATTTTGCAGGGGAATGGGTGGCTATATTAATGGTTGTTACCACCACCACCACCCCCCCCCCCAGATTTCTGGACCTCTGAGGAGACCCTCAGGCCAGATGCAGTGGCTCAGTGTACTACATTTGACCCATGGGTCAGAGGCTGAGTGTTATTGCAGGTGCTGAGTCTCAAAATGTGTTTGCTGTAGAAACTGGATGTGATATTGATGTCAGTAGCAACTAGAAACAAAAAGTAACAGATTACTCTTGTGATGCTGCCAGTTGTAATGGAAAATGAACGTTTTTCTTTCTATATTAGCAGATTGGGGCTTTATTCACTGAATGAAACATCTTCCCTGCCTTCATCCAGATCAAGAAACAATTGGCATTTTTCAGGAGGAAAGTATTGGAATATAGTACATTATAAAAATGACTGCCTTCTTCAGCCTGCACTTCAGTCAGATCTCTTAAAAATCTCCTCAGCATTGCTGTACCTCAAAAGAGTGGTCTTAAATACATTGTAACGTAATCTGTGATTCTCTGACATGGAGTGGTCAGATGTCTCTCAAAATCTTGTGTTAGCACTTTAAAAAAAGTCTGTCCTGAGCAGATAAGACTAAAAGAGAGATGGTTGTAGAAACTGAATTTGAAAATCATAACATTATTTCCATGAAAAAATATATTGAAACATAATTTAAAAAAATGAATAACTAGAATTTAACCTGAGTAGCCTGTAGTCTTTGGTGATAGCAGTCTCTTGAGAGGTGGATTAGAACAGTGATTGGCAACGTTTTGCAAGGGGCAAGCCAAACCAACCCAGCTCAGGTGAGATGGGCTGGCGCTTCTGACCCAGCTGCTGTTGATTGCGGCTGCCACCTTTCCCCGCACCTAGCCTTGATACAGGCAAGTCCCTCTACTGCCAGAGCGCCACCAAGATTGACCAGATCCACTGGCTGTAAGCTGCCAATTCCTGGATTAGAATATTGTAGGCAGAGAAACTCATAAGCTGCAGAATGAGATGGGCCACCCAGGCCATGGCCTGACCAACTTTTAGCGTGTTAATTTAGCTAGCTATGCAGGTAAAAAAAATAGCTATACAGCTTTAACTGGAAGGACAATTGCTCATTTGTGGGTTATATAAATTAATGTGCTAAAAGTTGAACTGTGGCCCACCCTATTCCATGGCCTATGAAAGGTATTTAATTTGGGTTTCCCACATCCTGGCTCCATGCTGTAATCACCGAGTTATTTTGTTGAGGAGAACATTCCTACTATTGTGTATTCTGGCTGTGTTTAAAAAGAAAGCAGCAGCCTGATCTGTTAGGTGCAGTATGAGAATGCATAGTGCATTGAGCCACTCGGAGAAGACAGGTGGAGGCTATGGGCCCTGATCAATCCTAGGGGTGAACGAGATGCCAAGATTGTCAATTCTGTCAGGACTGAGGCTGACCTGGGCATATTAGCGGTATATTAAACACACAAAGAACAAAGTTACGGGTGAAAAATGTAAGGATTTATTAAGAACAACAAGAAAATAAAAGAAAAGGGAGGTAAATAATAACAAGAACAGTTTGGAACACACAGAGATAACAATACACAGCCAGATAATAAAATCAATATGTTACTAAGCCACACCTGTAGTGAAGTCACTGAAAGCAAACAGCACCAAGTTAGAGAACTAGTCGGTCTCAGAAAGAAGCTCCAGTTAAGCAGGGAGGTCATCATAAGAATTGCAGATCTCCTCATTACTGCTCCTCACCCTTCTGAAAGAGCCACAGTACTGCACGCAACAGAACCACAACTCCAGGCACAGCACAGCACAGACCCTACAGAAACCAGATCTCACACAACACAACACAACACACCGACAGCCCATGCACCAGATGCACCAGACACTGGGCTTACTCTTTTTATCACTCCACTTCTCTCACCCAGTCATTCTGGGTAAACACTTGCCCATCACGTGCCTTGCCAATCACTTTCACGCTCACCTTGATACTCCTTTTGTCAATCAAATTAATTTTGCACCTATACCTTAGGATTTCACAAAACATTCCTGCCAATATTATGGACACATCTGAGCATGCTCACATCTTCCATCTAGCTCTACAGTTCATCTGTTCCAGAGGGTTCTTCAAATGGCTTTTGCACATGCTCAACACTTCTACTCTAACAGCTTCTTCAAGTATAAATGACATTGGTACCAAATTAGTCATACCCAGACAGACAGTAAATAGTGATTCTCCCTTTCACATTTCACAAAAACACTCTTTTTGGCATTTCTTTTCACTAAACACTTCCCAAGATCATAGTTTGTAGTAGCTGGATTCCTAACTCCTAAGTAAAGCTCCTATCAAATGCTCTAAGCATAAACAAAAATAGTTATTTAATCTTCTGATATCTTTGACATCATGCACAATTAGCATTCAGGAATGTGATACGAAATAGAAATGATAAAGCTGCATTTCTGTTAGACATGGGTGCTTGGGGCTTAGTGCTAACAAGGTCACAATTTTGGAGTCCAAGCACCAGGGGGTAGGTAAGTATTCAGGCATGGGCTAGGCAGGGATTCAGATACTAGTTAGGGGCTAGGAGTTGCAGAGAGAGGCATCTATGGACTGCTGAGTAGCCAAAGAATACTGGGAAGGTGACTGCTTATATCCAGGCTACCATACCCATGCTGGTTGTTAGGATGGGTTGGAAATAATTAGGGTGCTGGAAATCAGGGCTAGCCAAGGGCTAAGCAGTCTTTCTGTTTCCCTAATTCCTAACCACTCCAAGTCTTCCATCAGACCAACTCATGGTACACGTGGACTTATGAGCATTTCTTAGCGGAAAGCAGAGCTATTTTTAAAAGAAGTTCTTTACCTTGAATGCTTCATTTTATAAAACAAGTAAATGCATTATTCTCCAGCCCCCACCTGTGTTTGTATCATTGCTGACCTTTGCACCCTACACACAGCTATGGTTAAGACCTGAAGCCTTGGATCTGCAGGCATTCATATTCTCCATTCAAGGTAATGGTGGCAATCAAGGTCCTTCATGTAGTAAAATAGCCAGAGAGCTGTAGGAGGAATCACATGGCAGGTCAGAGCTAAACCATTTTGACAGAGTTTTTCTGGTGCCTGAAGTAAGAGAAGAACTGGTTTGCAGAGCATATAGTGGATCACAGAAAAGGCTGGAGAAGAATTCAGCATGACCTTGACATACTGCATTAACTGTGGTCATGTATCTGCTTCATTCAAGACAATAAGGAAATTTTATGGACATTTCTTCTTAATTAGTAAAGATTATACCATAGTCTTTTTCCTAATATCTAACCTAAACCTCCCTTGCTGCAACCTGAGTCCATCGTTTCTTGTTCTGTCATCTGTCACCACTGAGAACAGTCTAGCTCCATTTTTGGAACCACCCTTCAGATGGTTAAAAACTGCTATCAAACCCCCCTCTCAGTCTCATAGATATAGATATTTTATTGTTTCCCCATTATACCCTATGGCTGAATCTCCAAGGCGGCTCTGAAGTGGCTCTGAAGCACTTCGGAAGCTCCGAACCACTTTGGGAAGCCTAGGAAGGCCAACATTTCGATCTGGACATGCTGCTTCAGACCCCGAAGTGTCCGAAGCTTCTCTGGATCTGAAGCTCTGTCCAAAGCCCCTCACAGCCGTACTATTCAGTGACCCTCACAAAACGTTAGCAGGCACAGTGCCTGTAACATCAAAAGTACTTTATAATATTCACGGTTAAAACAGAGGTCACTACCAAGACAGGAGTTAGTTTGTTAAAATATGCTCAAGAGATCCAAAGAAGAGGGGTCATGCCTCCCACTACAAAGGAAGGCAGAAACCCCACAGTCCACGCCAGTCTTACTGCAGGGTGATTGGTTTGACTCCGAGTGAAAAAACAAGACCCTCTAATCAGGGACCTCTGGGTTTTTTAAGTCCCAGCACATCCCAGTCAAAGTCCTTAGCCTTAGCTGTGGCAAAGTCCCAATGTTTCTGATAGAGATGAAAAAGCTCCCCAACACTTAGCAGCAGGAGAGGTATGACAGGCTCAGGCAATCTGCCTGGTATCTGATGCTCCTAAATGGTCAGACCTGCCTGTCCAGGATTCCTGGCCTTCCCTTATCTCAGGGGCAGGCAATTATTTCAGGTGCAGGGCTGCTTACCAAGTTGTGGAGGGCTGCATGGGTAGCCCCACCCGACTGGTGCCCCATTCTCTGGTCCCCACCTTGTGACCAGTAGTCCTGACCCCTGACCTTTGCCACCTGATGTTCCTCCCCTTGCCCCTGGAAGTACTCCTTTCAGCAAGGGGCTTTGCCATCTTGGAACCAGAAAAATACCAAATTATATTCTAAAAAACAAACATCTACAGCATTCATTAATTTTATTTAAAAAATATTTTTGTCCTGATTTACATGTAGTGTACATAGAGGTGATTGCACAATAGCTTAAAATGAAATCTTACTCTTGTATATCATGGGGGGTGCATGTAGGTTTCATAGTTTGTAGGGTCGGAAGGGACCTGAGCAGATCATCTAGTCTGACCCCCTGCCATGGCAGGAAAGAGTACTGGGGTCAAATGACCTCAGCTAGATGTTCATCTAACCTCCTCTTAAACACCCCCAGGGTAGGAGCCTGTGCCACTTCTCTTGGAAGCTGGTTCCAGACCCTAGCCGCCCTGACTGTGAAGTAGCACCTTCTGATATCTAACCTAAACCTACCCTCTGCCAGCTTGTGACCGTTATTCCTGGTCACTCCTGGCGGTGCTCGGGGAAACAGTGACTTCCCCAATGCCTGCTGATCCTCCCTGACTAGTTTATAACAGGCCACAAGATCCCCCCTCAGTCTTCTCTTGTGGAGGCTGAACAGGTTCAGGTCCCGCAGCCTGTCCTCATAGGGCCTGCCCTGTTGTCCCCTGATCATACAAGTGGCCCTCCTCTGGACCCTCTCCATATTATCCACATCCCTCTTGAAGTGCGGCGCCCAGAACTGGACGCGGTACTCCAGCTGCGGCCTGACCAATGCCGCATAGAGGGGAAGGATCACCTCCTTGGATCTGCTCGAGATGCATCTGTGGATGCATGCCAAGGTGTGGTTGGCCTTCCTGACTGCATCCCCACACTGCCGGCCCATGTTCATCTTGGAGTCAATGATGACCCCCAGATCCCTTTCCGCCTCCGTGCTGACAAGAGGGGAGTTCCCCAACCTGTAGGTATGGTGCCGGTTGTTCCTCCCGAGGTGCATCACCTTGCACTTGTCTGTGTTGAAACCCATCCTATTCTCGTCCGCCCACCCTTGTAACCTGTCGAGGTCAGATTATAGCCTGTTGCATCCTTCCAATGTGCCCACGTCCCCCCACATCTTAGTGTCAATAGCAAATTTGAACAGGGTGCTTTCTACCCCCTCATCCAAGTCACTGATGAAGATGTTGAACAGTGCAGGCCCGAGGACCGAGCCCTGGGGGACCCCACTGCCCACGTCCTTCCAGGTTGAGAAGGACCCATCTACTACCACCCTCTGGGTGCGGCCCTCCAGCCAGTTGGCGACCCATTTGACTGTGTGGGTGTCTACACCACAGCCCCCCAGTTTTTTAATGAGAACATTAAGGTTTGTGGGGGGCTGTGGGTATGTGGGGTGTGGGTGGATGCTCTGCCCCTGCGTGCACACACAGACACACTGCTCCTGCTTGCACACTCGGACACTCTGCCCCTGCCTACACACAGACACATACCTACCAGCATGGCCCCATACTCCCCGGTCCAGCAGTGCAGCACATGGTGCAGGAGCAGGGCTAGGGCAGAAAGAGAGTTAAAGGCTGGGGGTGGGTGGGGCTGGGCTGCTCATGGCTCCCTCTGGGTACTACTGCCTCTGGTTCCTCTCAGCTTTGACAGGCAGCCAGGAACAAATAAATGTTAATTTAATTAATAAATATTAATATATATAAATCAATTTAATACTAATTCTTTAGCGGCCCTGTGGGCCAGATAGAATGTCCTGGTCGGCCACATCCAGCCCATGGGCCGTATTTTGCCCTCCCCTACCTTATCTCCTATCTCTTGTCTGCCATGACTTAATCTTAACGTCTTTTAACTGGGGAGACTGCCTCCAAAGGCTGGGGTAGCCTTTTTCTGGGTGCCTTTCCTTTGTGTACAGTCCTTGGGGCTTCTGTGCCCCAAACCTCAGGACTCCTTTGCCACAAAATGCTTCTACTGCCTGGGGCCTGCAGTGAGCTCCCAGGGGCTGGAAGGGAGCACCAGGCCAGGAGACAGCTGTCTTCTGGCTGGGACTGGAACATTGCAGCCTGCCCCTAGGGGGGCTGCCTGCTGCCAAATTGGGGCTCCTGGCCCTGGCTCCCTGATTGGGGGCAAGGGACTTGGAAAGAGCTGCAGAGGAGGGGCACATCCCAGCCCCTTGTCCTGATCTGGCAGTGGGCAGCTAGCAGCTAGCTAGCCCATGACCATGACAGTTCCTAGCCCTGGTTCTGTGATTACGGACTGGGAGCTGGAGAGCCTGTTTCCCATTCAGCTCCATGATTGTGGAGCTGGGCAGGGAACAGGCTCCCTAGCCCCCACTAGCAGGGATATTCCAGCACCAGCTCTGTGGACACGGTGCCAGTGTGGGGAGATCCTTATCTCCCAGCGCTAGCTCTGCCCATTGCAGGGCTCAGGCTGGGAGATAAAGATCTTCCAGCATTGGCCCTGCAACCACAGAGCTCAGGTTGGGAGATAAGGATCTCCCAACAAGAGGCCTATGATCGCAGAGCTTGGGCTTGGAGATAAGGCAGAGAACTGACAGGGGCCATGGTCCTGAACTCACTAACTATGAGGAAGCGGGGTGGGAACCAGGCAGACAGAGAGGCCCACTTGTTCCAAACCTGAGAATTCCTGTGGGTGGCTCCAATAAGGAATGGGGAACAGGGATAAATTAGAAGTGTCCCTGACTTAACAAGCGGCTCAAGATTCTCTCTCACCTTCCAAAAACCATCTTTCACACAGGGTGACTAACCAGCACAAAGGTCTGATCACAGATTCATATATTGTAAGGCTGGAAGGGACCTCAGAAGATCACCAGGTCCAGCTTCCCTGCACTAAGCAGGAAAGGCAACTGGGGGTCAGGTGACCCCAGCAAGGTGATCATACAGTCTCCACTTGATGATTTCCAGGGTAGGTGATTGCACCACCCCTGGAGGGAGCTTATTTCACAGTCTGGACACCCTAACTGTTAACAAGTTTTTCCTAATGTTGAGCCAGAAATGGTCTTTCAGGAGCTTGTGGCTATTACTCCTGGGTTTCCCCAAGGATGCTCTTGTGAACAGTTGTTTGCCGGGCCCCGATGTAGTGGTAAGCTGCTACCAAGTCCCCTCTCAGCCTTCTCCTTTTCAGGCTGAAGAGTCCCAGGTCCCTCAGCCTTTCCTTGTATGGCTTGCTGTGCAAGTCCCTGATCATATGGGTGGCTCTTCTCTGGACTCTCTCAAGCTTTTCCATGTCCTTGTTAAAGTAAGGTGCCCAGAACTGGATGCAGTACTCCAGCTGCAGTCTCACCAATGCTGAATAAATTGGAAGAATCACTTCCTTGGTTTTGCTGGAGATGCATCGATTGATGGACGCTGGAGTATTATTTGTCCTGCTGGCTATAGTGTCACACTGATGGCTCATATTCATACTGGGGTCTATCTTCAAGTGTGACCACGCTTCCCCACAGCTCGGTGTCATTCATAAACTTGGCCATAAGCTTTTCACCCCCACATCCAAATCATTGATGAAGATGTTAAAAAGCACTGGACCTAGCTGAGGGACATCACTGGCCACTTTTCTGCAGGATGACATAGATCTGTTCATTAGGACTCTCTGGGTCCTACCCTGCTGCCAGCTTCCTACCCACCAAAATGTCTCATGGTTAAGCCCACAATCCTCCAATTTTCTCATGAGAACATTATGGGATACCAGATCAAAGACTTTTTGGAAGTTGAGGTATTCAATGTCAACCTCCTCTCTCTTATACAGGTGGTGAGTTACCTGATCGTAAAAGGAGATGAGGTTGGTAAGACAAGACCTGCCCACGATAAAGCCATGTTGGATGTCATTCAGAATCCTACCTTCTGCAAGCCTATCTCACATAGACTCCTTAATTAATTTTTACAGGATTTTCGCCGGGATAGAAGTTAAACCAATTGGCCTATAGTTACCCGGGTCCTCCTTCGTCCCCTTCTTGAAGATGGGCAGAACACTGGCCCTCTCCCAGTCCTCAGGGACCTCTTTGGAGTACCACAAGATTTGGAAGAGTTTTGTCAAGGTTTCCACGATGACTTTGACCTGCTCGTTCAGCACTCGGATGAAGTTCAGCCAGGCCTGCTAACTTTATATGTCTTATTTTTTTAATGGATCATGACTGAGCCTTGGGGGACACCACTGCCCTCATCTTTCCAGGTTGAGACCGACTTGTCCACCACTACTCTCTGGGTGCATCCCAGGAGCCAATTCACCACCCACCTGACCGTGTAATCATCTAAGTCACAGCCACTTAGATTTTTTATGACAATGGGATGCGACAGTGTATCAAAGGCTTTTTAAAAATCTAAGTATATGACATCCACCTCAACTCCTGCATCTAGACATTTTGTGACCTGGTCATAAAAAGAAATAAGGTTTGTCAGGCAGGATCCACCTGCTATAAATCCCTGCTGGTTGCACTTCAGCATTATTTTTCCTGCTGGACTCCCACAAATGTATGGTAGAGGTGAGACTAACTGGTCTATAGTTACCCGGATCCTTCTTCCTCCTCTTTTTGAAAATAGGAACCACATTGGCCCTTTTCCACTCCTCTGGGACCTGTTCTGAGCACCATGAGTGCTCAAACAGTCTTGCCAGTGATTCTGCTATGACACTGGCTCATTCTCTCAGCACCCTTGGATAAAGAACATCTGGGCCTGCTAACTTGAACACATCAAGCCCCTCCAAGTATCCCTTCACTAGATCTCACCCACAGACTCAATTTACATCTTCACTGACTACCTATCTTGTATGCATACTAGCCCAGCCTGTGGCTTCTTGACTTTTCATTCCATCCAGAGAGAGCACACACCAACTGCAGAAACTTCCTCAGCCTGATGAAGCGTTTTTAAACCTGAAAGCTTGCTTAAAATTTTTTCCAACTATTTAAGTTGGTCTAATAAAAGATATCAGATTCACCCAAAGAATCTTGCCTGCCTACGTCCTTAGACCAACACAGCTACAACCTATACCCCTTCACTAGATCGGCTGTAACTGTTGGTGGGCCGGTGTCCTTCTTGTGCCTATCTATAGCCCAATTTGGAGATATGTCTTTGTCCGCATTCAAGAATAGTGATGCAAAAAAAATCACTGACGAGCTCAGCTTTGTCCCTCCTATCTGACACTAATTGCCCTAGCCTGTCCTGTAGGGGTCCTATGTTACCATGCACCTTCTTTTTGCTCCCTATATATCTGAAAAAGAACTTTTCATTGTCCTTAATTCTTGTTGCTAGCCTGAGTTCCATTGCTGTCTTAGCCCTTCTGATTCCCTGC
Organism: Crocodylus siamensis; assembly: GCF_052110815.1. Classification (NCBI taxonomy): domain Eukaryota; kingdom Metazoa; phylum Chordata; order Crocodylia; family Crocodylidae; genus Crocodylus; species Crocodylus siamensis. The sequence continues at coordinate 47,196,149 of NC_143402.1, read as the reverse complement.
AAGTGCAAGCAAAGTAGGTATATTCCTCCTTGGTGGCTACCCCCTGCTTCCACAGTCTGTATGCCTCTTTTTTCTTCCCTAGACTTTCCTGGAATTCCCTGTTCTTGGTGAGAGGACAGCAAGATGGGCCCTATGAGGCCAGACTGAGGGACCTGAACCTGTTCTCAGCAAGAGGAGGCTGAGGGGGGGACCTGGTGGCTGCCTACAAACTCATCAGGGGTGATCATCAGCAAATAGGTAGAGCCCTTTTCTCCCCAGCACCACTTGGGGTGACAAGAAACAATGGTAATAAACTGATGGAAAATAGGTTTAGGTTAGAGATCAGAAGCCAGTATTTTACAGTTACGGTTGCCAAAATCTGGAACCAATTTCCAAGGGAAGTGGTCCTCACCCCTACCTTGGGCAAACTCAAGAGGAAGTTGGATGATCACCTATCTGGGGGTCTTGTGAACCCAGCATTCATTCCTGCCTGTGCCAGGGGGTCAGGCTAGATGATCTGTTCAGGTCCCTCCTGATCCTAGCTACTATGAAACTATGAAAGGAAACCAGCATGGGTTCATCACAGGTAGATCCTGCCTGACAAACCTTATAGCCTTTTATGACCAGGTCACACACTGCCTTGACACAGGAGCTGAAGCTGATGTCATCTACCTGGACTTTAAGAAGGCCTTTGACACAGTTTCAAACCCTATTCTCATAAGGAAGCTAGCAGACTGTGGAGCGGATGCTTACAGTCAGGTGGGTGGCCAACTGGCTTAGGGAGTGCACCCAGAGAGGGGTGGTGGATGGGTTGTTCTCGGCCTGGAAGGAGGTGGGAAGTGGGGTCCCGCAGGTTTCGGTCCTTGGACCGGTGTTATTTAATATCTTCACCAGCAATTTGGACAAGGGTGTGGAGAGCACCATCTCCAAGTTCGCAGATGATACCAAGTTATGGGGCAAAGTTACCACACCAGAGGGCAGGCAGCAGATACAGGCCAACCTGGACACATTGGACCAATGGGCAGATTGAAATAGGATGCAGTTCAACAAAGATAAATGCAAGGTACTCCACCTAGGGAGGCGGAATCCCCAGCATACCTATAGGTTGGGGGATGACCTTCTCATCAGCTCAGTGGCTCAGAGGGATCTTGGAGTCATAGCTGACTCCAAGATGAACGTGAGCTGGCAATGTAATGAAGCCATCAACAAGGCCAATCACACCATGTCATGCATTAGCAGATGCATGACCAACAGATCAAGGGAGGTGCTGCTCTCTGTAGACGGACACTAAGGTGCCTGCTACTCTCAGGGCAGAGGTAGGAACCCAGATGCTGGTTGCTGGGACAACTGGTTAGGGAGGGAATTGGCCACACCTGAACCTGGTCAGCTGACCGGAAGGGGCAGGGCCTGGTTCCCACATAAATCCCAGGCCTGAGGCCAGGAGGGCAGTTCCCTGCTGGCAGCCAAGGGGGAAGGGAGCTCTACCAGAGCAAGCAAAGGGGAAAGGCCTGACTGCACGAGCAGCTCTTGATGCTGTTATGGGACGGAGTATTCCCTGGTAGGGATTGAATGATGTTTTAGCTGGGTGGCTTGGATTTATGTTATAGCCCAGTGGCTTGTGTTTTGCGTTTGCTGTTTTAACTGGCGATTTCAGTGAGGCTATTAGGGGATGGAGGAGGCCTCATAAGGGACCTGCAGCAGTGTGGGAACCCCAGCCCCAGAGAAAGGGGGCAGCAAGAACCCCAGAGAGAAGGGGCAGTGAGAAGCCCAGAGAGAGGGGGCAGCGGGAAGCCCAGAGAGAGGAGGCAGCGAGCACTAGTGAGGCAGTGTGAGACACGGCCATGGAGAGCCCGAGCGCCAGTGAAGGCGCAGTGCCAGATGGGGCTGCAGAGAGCCCGAGTGCAAGTAAAGGCACAGAATGAGATAGAGCGAGATAGGGCTGTGGAAAGCCCAAGGAGGACATTGGGAGGGCCAAATTCCAACAAGGCCCAGATCAAACCATGTCAGTATCATCTGCAAGGCTTGGGCTGCGGTGTAGGGGAGGAAAAGGAGCCTCAGATAGTGTCCCTGGCATCAGGGCAATAAATGGGCAGCTTCCTGCTAATTACCATCTACAAAAGAATATAAGAACAGTGTGGCAGGTGAGAAGGCAGGCAGTTGGCCCGTAACAGGAGGACGGGGACATAGAATCATATAATCATAGCAGTAGGGTTGAAGGGACCTTGTAGATCTTCAAGTCCAACCACCTGCCTCGGCAGGAGAAAAAACTGGGCTCAAATGATCCCAGCTAGGTAGGCATCAAGCCTCCTCTTAAAGACCCCCAGGGTAGAAGCCAGCACCACCTCCCTTGGAAGTTGGTTCCAGATCCTAGCCACCCTAACTGTGAAGTAGTTCTTATGGATGTCTAATCTAAACGTACTCTCCAACAACTTGTGGCCGTTATTCCTTGTTATGCCAGGGAGTGCTAGGGGAAACAAGGTTTCTCCCAAACTCTCCTGGTCCCCCCTAGTGAGTTTATAGACGGTCACCAGGTCCCCCCTCAGCCTTCTCTTGTGAAGGCTGAACAGGTTCAAGTCCTGCAGTCTGACATTGTAGGGTCTGCCCTGTTGTCCCCAGATCATGCGGGTAGCCCTCCTCTGGACCTTCTCAATGTTGTCCACATCCCTCCTGAAATGGGGCGCACAGAACTGGACACAGTACTCCAGCTGTGGCCTGACCAGTGTTGCATAGAGGGGAAGGATCACCTTCTTGGCCCTACTTGAGATGCACCTGTGGATGCACGACAAGGTCTGGTTAGCCCTGCCAACTGTGACCTCGCCTTGTCGGCCCATGTTCATCTTGGAGTCAATAATGACTCCAAGATCCCTTTCTGCCTCTGTGCTCTCAGGAAGGAAGTTTCCCATCTTATAAGTGTGCTGCTGGTTACTACTGCCCAAGTTCTGCACCCTGCACTTGTCAGTATTGAAACGCATCCTGTTTTTGTTAGCCTACCCCTGTAACCTATCCAGGTCTTGCTGCAATCTTTCCCTCCCTTACTAGCATGCTCATCTCACCCCAAATTTTAGTATCATCAGCAAATTTAAACAGGTTGCTTTTCACCCCATCGTCCAAATCGCTGATAAAGAAATTGAACAGCGCGGGCCCAAGGACCGAGCCCTGGGGACTCCACTGCCCACTTCCCCCCAGGTCGAATATGACCTGTCCACCACCACCCTCTGAGTATGACCCTTCAGCCAATCTGCAATCCATCTGACTGTGTGGGCATCAATGCCACAGTCGCCTAGTTTTTTAATGAGGATGGGGTAGGAGACAGTGTCAAAGGCCTTGCTGAAGTCCAGAAAGACTACGTCCATGGCAATACCTGTATCCAGTGCTTTTGTGACCTGATCATAAAAGACAATCAGGTTGGTCTGACATGACCTCCCCCTAATGAAACCATGCTGGTTGCCCTTAAGCATCATTCCTGAAGCCGGCCCATCGCAGATTTGCTCCTTGATGATCTTCTCAAAGAGTTTCCCTAGGATTGAGGTAAGACTGACAGGCCTATAGTTGCCCGGGTCCTCCCTCCTCCCTTTTTTAAAGATGGGGACCACGCTGGCTATCTTCCAATCATCTGGCACCTGACCCAACCACCATGAGCGCTCGTAAAGCTGTGCCAAGGGCCCTGCTAGCTCCCTCAACACCCTGGGTGGAGAGCATCTGGACCCGCTGATTTGAACATGTCCAGCCCCTCCAGAAGCTCTCTAACCCGGTCCTCCCCAACCTGAGGTCTGGAGGCATTCCCCTTGAGTCTGGACAAGAAGGGAGTTCCCCAACTGGTAGGTATGGTGCCGGTTGTTCCTTCTGAGGTGCATCACCTTGCACTTGTCAGTGTTGAATCCCATCCTATTCTCATCCGCCCACCCTTATAACCTGTCTAGGTCCGATTGTAACCTATTACTCCCTTCTAGCGTGCCCGCATCCCCCCACATCTTAGTGTCATCAGCAAATTTGAACAGGGTGCTTTTTACCCCCTCGTCCAAGTCACTGATGAAGATGTTGAACAGTGCGGGCCCGAGGACTGCCCACATCCCTCCAGGCTGAAAATGACCCATCCTCTACCACTCTCTGGGTGCGGCCCTCCAGCCAGTTGGCGACCCAATTGACTGTGTGGGTGTCTACACCACAGCCCCCTAGTTTCTTAATGAGAACAGGGTGAGAAGCAGTGTCGAAGGCCTTCCAAAAGTCCAGGAAGACTATGTCTACTGCTACCCCTGCATCTAAGGATTTGGTGATCTGATCGTAAAAGGCCACCAGGTTGGTCTGACAGAACCTGGCACTGATGAACCCGTGTTGGTTCCCCCTAAGCATGAAATCCCCTGCTGGCCCCTCATGGATGTGTGCCAGCATAATTTTCTCGAACAGCTTGCCTAGGATCGAAGTTAGACTAACTGGTCTATAGTTTCCCGGGTCCTCCTTCTTCCCCTTTTTGAAGATGGGAACCATGTTGGCCCTCTTCTAGTCCTGTGGCACCACACCAGAGCACCACGAGTGCTCATAAAGCCGTGCCAGGGGTCCTGCAATGACCTCAGCTAATTCCTTTAGTACTCTAGGGTGGAGATCGTCCGGACCGGCTGACTTGAATACCTCCAGTCCCTCCAGAAGCTCCCTAACTAGTTCCTCACTGACCCTTAGCCTAGGTGTGCCTCCCCTGGGGCCTGAGGGGGGGCTAGTGCAGGGGTGGCTGTTCTGGTCCCTGCTTAGGAATATAGAGGCAAAGAAATAGTTAAATATGTTGGATTTGTCATCTTGTGTGATGACCAAATTTCCTAGCATGTCCTGCAGGGGCCCCACATTACCTGGAACCTTCTTTTTACCCGCTATGTATTTAAAGAAGGACTTCTTATTGTCCTTAATCCGGGAAGCTAGTCCCAGTTCCATCTCCGCCTTGGCCTTCCTGACTGCCCCCCTGCATCCCCGAGCAACCGCAGTACAGGCATACCTCGGAGATATTGCGGGTTCGGTTCCAGACCACCGCAATGAAGCGAATATCGCAGTAAAGCGAGTCACAGGAATGTTTTGGTTTCCCAGGGCATATAAAAGTTATGTTTACACTATACTGTAGTCTATTAAGTGTGCAATAGCATTATGTCTAAAAAAACAATGTACATACCTTAATTAAAAAATACTTTATTGCTAAAAAATGCGAACTGAGCAAATGCTGTTGGAAAAATGGCACTGATAGGCTTGCTCGACGCAGGGTTGCCACAAACCTTCAATTTGTAAAAAACGCAATATCTGCGAAGCACAATAAAGTGAAGCACAATAAAACAAGGTATGCCTGTATAGTCATCCCTGGTGATGTCCCCTCCTTTCCATTGGGTGTACACCTCCCTTTTAGCTAGGAGACATTCCTGGATGCTTTTGGTGAGCCATGGGGGCTTGTGTGCCCTCCTGCTTCCTTTGATCCTCGTTGGGATTACCTCCCTTTGGGCTTGGAGGACCGTCTCCTTGAGGAGTGACCACTCTCCTTGGACACCTGACTCCCCTCCCCTCCGGGACCTCAGTGCTTCCACGACTATTCTTCTTAGCTCATTGAAGTTTGCCCTCCTGAAATCTAGGGCTGCTGCCTTGCTGCAGGCCTTTGCCACCTTGCGCTGGATGGTGAATTCCAGCAGGCGATGATCGCTGTCACCCAGGTAGTCGAGCACCCGCAGCCCCCTCACCAGGTCATCTCCTGTGGCCAGCACCAGGTCCAACAAGGCATCTCCTTTGGTGGGGCTCTGCACCTCCTGGGTTAGATGGAGGTCCTGCACTCTGGCTAGGAACCTACATGAGTGTTCAGACCTGGCTGACTGCTCTTCCCAGCAGATGTCCGGGAAGTTCAGGTCCCCTATGACTACCACATCCTTAGCCTTCACTACCGCCCTGAGCTGACCTAAGAATTCCTGGTCGAGCTCTTTCCCTTGGTTGGGAGGTCTGTAGTAGACCCCCACTGTTAAGTCTCTTTCCCCTCAACTGCCTTGTAATCTAACCCAAAGCCCTTCAGAGTGCCCCTCCTCTGATTCTTTGTTAATTGATGAGGATGGATATTCCTCTTTAATGTAGAGTGCCACGCCCCCACCTTTCCTCCCTGTCCTATCCCTCATGTACAGCCTATAGCCCTTGACATTCACTGCCCAGTCATGCGTTGAGTCCCACCACGTTTCAGTGATCCCCACTATGTCTGGGTTGGTGTCAGCCAGCAGGAGGGTGAGTTCCTCCTGCTTGTTTCCCATACTACGGGCATTTGTGTAGAGGCATTTGAGGCCTCCTGTGGATGTGTGTACTGGCCCCCTAATCACAGCATTGCCCTGGCCCTTGTCGCTTACCTGTGTATACGTTTCACTCGTTGGTCTAGGCTGGGCTGTACTTGTGGGCGTTGCTTGGTCTGGCAGTCTGATGATTCCTCCTCCCTCGTCTTCCCCTTCCCCAAACGAGCCTAGTTTAAAGCCCGCCGGAGGAGATCCGGCCAAAAATTGAACATGTGGAAATGAGACATGAGTGGGTCAGGTATCCTGAACAAGGGATACTAGCAAGAAATTAAAAAAAATAAAAACTCACAAGGTCGAAAACCCCTGGCCTAGACCCACAGTACTAGACCTGGCTTCTAGGCTCCCACCTCCCTAACTGCAGGTTCCAGACCCTATTGGTCTCTGGCAGAGGCCCCTCCTAGATCCTCAGCCCTCCCTGGGCCCTGGCCCTGCTCCTGGGTCAGTCATGGACCTAGCAGTCCCCAGGTGCAATCCCTCCTGGACCTTTAGCTCCTCCTGGGCTCTGGCCCTACCTGCAAGCCAGTTGAGATCTCTAGGCTCCTTTGCCAACTTACCCACCTTCAGCTCAGTCTTCTGCCTTGTCCCTCCTGGGCCCTGGTCCTGCTCCCAGGGCAGTTGGGCTCTGCAGGCTCCCCAGCTCTGGCAGTCTGTGGCTGTGGTCTCTCCTTGACCATGGCCCCTCCTGGGCCCTGGCCCCACCCTCAGGTCAGTTGAGACCTCTGGGCTCCCCAGCTCTACTTGCCTCCTTGGGATTACAAATTACAGACCTCACTTC